>NC_090436.1:686588827-687262107 GCF_031143425.1 Pleurodeles waltl | reverse complement strand
GCAAAGGATTCTGGGTAACAGAACCTGGTCCGAGCCCCGCAAGTCACCCCTCCTTGGATTGCCCTAGGTCTCTAGTTTTCAGAAATGCACAGGTTTGGTAGGTTTCCCTAGGTGCTGGCTGAGCTAGAGGCCAAAATCTACAGGTAGGCACTTCGCAAAAAACACCTCTGTTTTCTTCCAAAATTTTGGATGTGTGGACGTTGCGCTTTGGGGTGTTTCCTGTCGCGGGCGCTAGGCCTACCCACACAAGTGAGGTATCATTTTTATCGGGAGACTTGGGGGAACGCTGGGTGGAAGGAAATTTGTGGCTCCTCTCAGATTCCAGAACTTTCTGCCACAGAAATGTGAGGAACATGTGTTTTTTTAGCCAAATTTTGAGGTTTGCAAAGGATTCTGGGTAACAGAACCTGGTCCGAGCCCCGCAAGTCACCCCTCCTTGGATTCCCCTAGTTCTCTAGTTTTCGGAAATGCACAGGTTTGGTAGGTTTCCCTAGGTGCCGGCTGAGCTAGAGGCCAAAATCTACAGGTAGGCACTTCGCAAAAAACACCTCTGTTTTCTTCCAAAAATTTGGATGTGTCCACGTTGCACTTTGGGGTGTTTCCTGTCGCGGGCGCTAGGCCTACCCATACAGGTGAGGTATCATTTTTATCGGGAGACTTGGGGGAACGCTGGGTGGAAGGAAATTTGTGGCTCCTCTCAGATTCCAGAACTTTCTGCCACAGAAATGTGAGAACCATGTGTTTTTTTAGCCAAATTTTGAGGTTTGCAAAGGATTCTGGGTAACAGAACCTGGTCCGAGCCCCGCAAGTTACCCCTCCTTGGATTCCCTTAGGTCTCTAGTTTTCAGAAATGCACAGGTTTGGTAGGTTTCCCTAGGTGCCGGCTGAGCTAGAGGCCAAAATCTACAGGTAGGCACTTCGCAAAAAACACCTCTGTTTTCTTCCAAAAATTTGGATGTGTCCACGTTGCGCTTTGGGGCGTTTCCTGTCGCGGGCGCTAGGCCTACCCACACAAGTGAGGTATCAATTTTATCGGGAGACTTGGGGGAACGCTGGGTGGAAGGAAATTTGTGGCTCCTCTCAGATTCCAGAACTTTCTGCCACAGAAATGTGAGGAACATGTGTTTTTTTAGCCAAATTTTGAGGTTTGCAAAGGATTCTGGGTAACAGAACCTGGTCCGAGCCCCGCAAGTCACCCCTCCTTGGATTGCCCTAGGTCTCTAGTTTTCAGAAATGCACAGGTTTGGTAGGTTTCCCTATAGGCTGGCTGAGCTAGAGGCCAAAATCTACAGGTAGGCACTTCGCAAAAAACAACTCTGTTTTCTTCCAAAAATTTGGATGTTTCCACGTTGCGCTTTGGGGCGTTTCCTGTCGCGGGCGCTAGGCCTACCCACACAAGTGAGGTATCATTTTTATCGGGAGACTTGGGGGAACGCTGGGTGGAAGGAAATTTGTGGCTCCTCTCAGATTCCAGAACTTTCTGCCACAGAAATATGAGGAACATGTGTTTTTTTAGCCAAATTTTGAGGTTTGCAAAGGATTCTGGGTAACAGAACCTGGTCCGAGCCCCGCAAGTCAGCCCTCCTTGGATGTCCCTAGGTCTCTAGTTTTCAGAAATGAACAGGTTTGGTAGGTTTCCCTAGGTGCCGGCTGAGCTAGAGGCCAAAATCTACAGGTAGGCACTTCGCAAAAAACACCTCTGTTTTCTTCCAAAAATTTGGATGTGTCCACGTTGCACTTTGGGGCGTTTCCTGTCGTGGGTGCTAGGCCTACCCACACAAGTGAGGTATCATTTTTATCGGGAGACTTAGGGGAACGCTGGGTGGAAGGAAATTTGTGGCTCCTCTCAGATTCCAGAACTTTCTGCCACAGAAATGTGAGAACCATGTGTTTTTTTAGCCAAATTTTGAGGTTTGCAAAGGATTCTGGGTAACAGAACCTGGTCCGAGCCCCGCAAGTCACCCCTCCTTGGATTCCCCTAGGTCTCTAGTTTTCAGAAATGCACAGGTTTGGTAGGTTTCCCTAGGTGCCGGCTGAGCTAGAGGCCAAAATCTACAGGTAGGCACTTCGCAAAAAACACCTCTGTTTTCTTCCAGAAATTTGGATGTGTCCACGTTGCGCTTTGGGGCGTTTCCTGTCGCGGGCGCTAGGCCTACCCACACAAGTGAGGTATCATTTTTATCAGGAGACTTGGGGGAACGCTGGGTGGAAGGAAATTTGTGGCTCCTCTCAGATTCCAGAACTTTCTGCCACAGAAATGTGAGGAACATGTGTTTTTTTAGCCAAATTTTGAGGTTTGCAAAGGATTCTGGGTAACAGAACCTGGTCCGAGCCCCGCAAGTCACCCCTCCTTGGATGTCCCTAGGTCTCTAGTTTTCAGAAATGCACAGGTTTGGTAGGTTTCCCTAGGTGCCGGCTGAGCTAGAGGCCAAAATCTACAGGTAGGCACTTTGCAAAAAACACCTCTGTTTTCTTCCAAAAATTTGGATGTGTCCACGTTGCACTTTGGGGCGTTTCCTGTCGCGGGTGCTAGGCCTACCCACACAAGTGAGGTATCATTTTTATCAGGAGACTTGGGGGAACGCTGGGTGGAAGGAAATTTGTGGCTCCTCTCAGATTCCAGAACTTTCTGCCACAGAAATGTGAGAACCATGTGTTTTTTTAGCCAAATTTTGAGGTTTGCAAAGGATTCTGGGTAACAGAACCTGGTCCGAGCCCCGCAAGTCACCCCTCCTTCAATTCCCCTAGGTCTCTAGTTTTCAGAAATGCACAGGTTTGGTAGGTTTCCCTAGGTGCCGGCTGAGCTAGAGGCCAAAATCTACAGGTAGGCACTTCGCAAAAAACACCTCTGTTTTCTTCCAAAAATTTGGATGTGTCCACATTGCACTTTCGGGCGTTTCCTGTCGCGGGTGCTAGGCCTACCCACACAAGTGAGGTATCATTTTTATCGGGAGACTTAGGGGAACGCTGGGTGGAAGGAAATTTGTGCCTCCTCTCAGATTCCAGAACTTTCTGCCACAGAAATGTGAGAACCATGTGTTTTTTTAGCCAAATTTTGAGGTTTGCAAAGGATTCTGGGTAACAGAACCTGGTCCGAGCCCCGCAAGTCACCCCTCCTTGGATTCCCCTAGGTCTCTAGTTTTCGGAAATGCACAGGTTTGCTAGGTTTCCCTAGGTGCCGGCTGAGCTAGAGGCCAAAATCTACAGGTAGGCACTTCGCAAAAAACACCTCTGTTTTCTTACAAAAATTTGGATGTGTCCACGTTGCACTTTGGGGCATTTCCTGTCGCAGGCGCTAGGCCTACCCACACAAGTGAGGTATCATTTTTATCGGGAGACTTGGGGGAACGCTGGGTGGAAGGAAATTTGTGGCTCCTCTCAGTTTCCAGAACTTTCTGCCACAGAAATGTGAGAACCATGTGTTTTTTTAGCCAAATTTTGAGGTTTGCAAAGGATTCTGGGTAACAGAACCTGGTCCGAGCCCCGCAAGTCACCCCTCTTTGGATTCCCCTAGGTCTCTAGTTTTCAGAAATGCACAGGTTTGGTAGGTTTCCCTAGGTGCCGGCTGAGCTAGAGGCCAAAATCTACAGGTAGGCACTTCGCAAAAAACACCTCTGTTTTCTTCCAAAAATTTGGATGTGTCCACGTTGCGCTTTGGGGCGTATCCTGTCGCGGGCGCTAGGCCTACCCACACAAGTGAGGTATCAATTTTATCGGGAGACTTGGGGAAACGCTGGGTGGAAGGAAATTTGTGGCTCCTCTCAGATTCCAGAACTTTCTGCTACAGAAATGTGAGGAACATGTGTTTTTTTAGCCAAATTTTGAGGTTTGCAAACGATTCTGGGTAACAGAACCTGGTCCGAGCCCTGCAAGTCACCCCATCTTGGATTCCCCTAGGTCTCTAGTTTTCAGAAATGCACAGGTTTGGTAGGTTTCCCTAGGTGCCGGCTGAGCTAGATGCCAAAATCTACAGGTAGGCACTTCGCAAAAAACACCTCTGTTTTCTTCCAAAATTTTGGATGTGTCCACGTTGCGCTTTGGGGCGTTTCCTGTCGCGGGCTCTAGGCCTACCCACACAAGTGAGGTATCATTTTTATCAGGAGACTTGGGGGAACGCTGGGTGGAAGGAAATTTGTGGCTCCTCTCAGATTCCAGAACTTTCTGCCACAGAAATGTGAGGAACATGTGTTTTTTTAGCCAAATTTTGAGGTTTGCAAAGGATTCTGGGTAACAGAACCTGGTCCGAGCCCCGCAAGTCACCCCTCCTTGGATTGCCCTAGGTCTCTAGTTTTCAGAAATGCACAGGTTTGGTAGGTTTCCCTAGGTGCTGGCTGAGCTAGAGGCCAAAATCTACAGGTAGGCACTTCGCAAAAAACACCTCTGTTTTCTTCCAAAAATTTGGATGTTTCCACGTTGCGCTTTGGGGCGTTTCCTGTCGCGGGCGCTAGGCCTACCCACACAAGTGAGGTATCATTTTTATCGGGAGACTTGGGGGAACGCTGAGTGGAAGGAAATTTGTGGCTCCTCTCAGATTCCAGAACTTTCTGCCACAGAAATGTGAGGAACATTTGTTTTTTTTAGCCAAATTTTGAGGTTTGCAAAGGATTCTGGGTAACAGAACCTGGTCCGAGCCCCGCAAGTCACCCCTCCTTGGATTCCCCTAGATCTCTAGTTTTCAGAAATGCACAGGTTTTGTAGGTGTCCCTAGGTGCCGGCTGAGCTAGAGGCCAAAATCTATAGGTAGGCACTTCGCAAAAAACACCTCTGTTTTCTTCCAAAATTTTGGATGTGTCCACGTTGCGCTTTGGGGCGTTTCCTGTCGCGGGCGCTAGGCCTACCCACACAAGTGAGGTATCATTTTTATCAGGAGACTTGGGGGAACGCTGGGTTGAAGGAAATTTGTGGCTCCTCTCAGATTCCAGAACTTTCTGCCACAGAAATGTGAGGAACATGTGTTTTTTTAGCCAAATTTTGAGGTTTGCAAAGGATTCTGGGTAACAGAACCTGGTCCGAGCCCCGCAAGTCACTCCTCCTTGGATTGCCCTAGGTATCTAGTTTTCAGAAATGCACAGGTTTGGTAGGTTTCCCTAGGTGCTGGCTGAGCTAGAGGCCAAAATCTACAGGTAGGCACTTCGCAAAAAACACCTCTGTTTTCTTCCAAAAATGTGGATGTTTCCACGTTGCGCTTTGGGGCGTTTCCTGTCGCGGGCGCTAGGCCTACCCACACAAGTGAGGTATAATTTTTATCGGGAGACTTGGGGGAACGCTGGGTGGAAGGAAATTTGTGGCTCCTCTCAGATTCCAGAACTTTCTGCCACAGAAATGTGAGGAACATGTGTTTTTTTAGCCAAATTGTGAGGTTTGCAAAGGATTCTGGGTAACAGAACCTGGTCCGAGCCCCGCAAGTCACCCCTCCTTGGATTCCCCTAGGTCTCTAGTTTTCAGAAATGCACAGGTTTGGTAGGTGTCCCTAGGTGCCGGCTGAGCTAGAGGCCAAAATCTACAGGTAGGCACTTCGCAAAAAACACCTCTGTTTTCTTCCAAAATTTTGGATGTGTCCACGTTGCACTTTGGGGCGTTTCCTGTCGCGGGCGCTAGGCCTACCCACACAAGTGAGGTATCATTTTTATCGGGAGACTTGGGGGAATGCTGGGTGGAAGGAAATTTGTGGCTCCTCTCAGATTCCAGAACTTTCTGCCACAGAAATGTGAGGAACATGTGTTTTTTTAGCCAAATTTTGAGGTTTGCAAAGGATTCTGGGTAACAGAACCTGGTCCGAGCCCCGCAAGTCACCCCTCCTTGGATTGCCCTAGGTCTCTAGTTTTCAGAAATGCACAGGTTTGGTAGGTTTCCCTAGGTGCTGGCTGAGCTAGAGTCCAAAATCTACAGGTAGGCACTTCGCAAAAAACACCTCTGTTTTCTTCCAAAAATGTGGATGTGTCCACGTTGCGCTTTAGGGCGTTTCCTGTCGCGGGCGCTAGACCTACCCACACAAGTGAGGTATCATTTTTATTGGGAGACATGGGGGAACGCTGGGTGGAAGGAAATTTGTGGCTCCTATCAGATTCCAGAACTTTCTGCCACAGAAATGTGAGGAACATGTGTTTTTTTAGCCAAATTTTGAGGTTTGCAAAGGATTCTGGGTAACAAAACCTGGTCCGAGCCCCGCAAGTCACCCCTCCTTGGATTGCCCTAGGTCTCTAGTTTTCAGAAATGCACAGGTTTGGTAGGTTTCCCTAGGTGCTGGCTGAGCTAGAGTCCAAAATCTACAGGTAGGCACTTCGCAAAAAACACCTCTGTTTTCTTCCAAAAATGTGGATGTGTCCACGTTGCGCTTTAGGGCGTTTCCTGTCGCGGGCGCTAGACCTACCCACACAAGTGAGGTATCATTTTTATTGGGAGACGTGGGGGAACGCTGGGTGGAAGGAAATTTGTGGCTCCTCTCAGATTCCAGAACTTTCTGCCACAGAAATGTGAGGAACATGTGTTTTTTTAGCCAAATTTTGAGGTTTGCAAAGGATTCTGGGTAACAGAACCTGGTCCGAGCCCCGCAAGTCACCCCTCCTTGGATTCCCCTAGGTCTCTAGTTTTCAGAAATGCAAGGGTTTGGTAGGTTTCCCTAGGTGCCGGCTGAGCTAGAGGCCAAAATCTACAGGTAGGCACTTCGCAAAAAACACCTCTGTTTTCTTCCAAAATTTTGGATGTGTCCACGTTGCGCTTTGGGGTGTTTCCTGTCGCGGGCGCTAGGCCTACCCACACAAGTGAGGTATCATTTTTATCGGGAGACTTGGGGGAACGCTGGGTGGAAGGAAATTTGTGGCTACTCTCAGATTCCAGAACTTTCTGCCACAGAAATGTGAGGAACATGTGTTTTTTTAGCCAAATTTTGAGGTTTGCAAAGGATTCTGGGTAACAGAACCTGGTCCGAGCCCCGCAAGTCAACCCTCCTTGGATGTCCCTAGGTCTCTAGTTTTCAGAAATGCACAGGTTTGGTAGGTTTCCCTAGGTGCCGGCTGAGCTAGAGGCCTAAATCTACAGGTAGGCACTTTGCAAAAAACACCTCTGTTTTCTTCCAAAAATTTGGATGTGTCCACGTTGCACTTTGGGGCGTTTCCTGTCGCGGGTGCTAGGCCTACCCACACAAGTGAGGTATCATTTTTATCGGGAAACTTGGGGGAACGCTGGGTGGAAGGAAATTTGTGGCTCCTCTCAGATTCCAGAACTTTCTGCCACAGAAATGTGAGGAACATGTGTTTTTTTAGCCAAATTTTGAGGTTTGCAAAGGATTCTGGGTAACAGAACCTGGTCCGAGCCCCGCAAGTCACCCCTCCTTGGATTCCCCTAGGTCTCTAGTTTTCAGAAATGCACAGGTTTGGTAGGTTTCCCAGGTGCCGGCTGAGCTAGAGGCCAAAATCTACAGGTAGGCACTTCGCAAAAAACACCTCTGTTTTCTTCCAAAAATTTGGATGTGTCCACGTTGCGCTTTGGGGCGTTTCCTGTCGCGGGCGCTAGGCCTACCCACACAAGTGAGGTATCAATTTTATCGGGAGACTTGGGGGAACGCTGGGTGGAAGGAAATTTGTGGCTCCTCTCAGATTCCAGGACTTTCTGCCACAGAAATGTGAGGAACATGTGTTTTTTTAGCCAAATTTTGAGGTTTGCAAAGGATTCTGGGTAACAGAACCTGGTCCGAGCCCCGCAAGTCACCCCTCCTTGGATTGCCCTAGGTCTCTAGTTTTCAGAAATGCACAGGTTTGGTAGGTTTCCCTATAGGCTGGCTGAGCTAGAGGCCAAAATCTACAGGTAGGCACTTCGCAAAAAACACCTCTGTTTTCTTCCAAAAATTTGGATGTTTCCACGTTGCGCTTTGGGGCGTTTCCTGTCGCAGGCGCTAGGCCTACCCACACAAGTGAGGTGTCATTTTTATCAGGAGACTTGGGGGAACGCTCGGTGGAAGGAAATTTGTGGCTCCTCTCAGATTCCAGAACTTTCTGCCACAGAAATGTGAGGAACATGTGTTTTTTTAGCCAAATTTTGAGGTTTGCAAAGGATTCTGGGTAACAGAACCTGGTCCGAGCCCCGCAAGTCACCCCTCCTTGGATTGCCCTAGGTCTCTAGTTTTCAGAAATGCACAGGTTTGGTAGGTGTCCCTAGGTGCCGGCAGAGCTAGAGGCCAAAATCTACAGGTAGGCACTTCGCAAAAAACACCTCTGTTTTCTTCCAAAAATTTGGATGTGTCCACGTTGCACTTTGGGGCGTTTCCTGTCGCGGGCGCTAGGCCTACCCACACAAGTGAGGTATCATTTTTATCGGGAGACTTGGGGGAACGCTGGGTGGAAGGAAATTTGTGGCTCCTCTCAGATTCCAGAACTTTCTGCCACAGAAATGTGAGGAACATGTGTTTTTTTAGCCAAATTTTGAGGTTTGCAAAGGATTCTGGGTAACAGAACCTGGTCCGAGCCCCGCAAGTCACCCCTCCTTGGATGTCCCTAGGTCTCTAGTTTTCAGAAATGCACAGGTTTGGTAGGTTTCCCTAGGTGCCGGCTGAGCTAGAGGCCAAAATCTACAGTTAGGCACTTCGCAAAAAACACCTCTGTTTTCTTCCAAAAATTTGGATGTGTCCACGTTGCGCTTTGGGGCGTTTCCTGTCGCGGACGCGAGGCCTACCCACACAAGTGAGGTATCATTTTTATCGGGAGACTTGGGGGAACGCTGGGTGGAAGGAAATTTGTGGCTCCTCTCAGATTCCAGAACTTTCTGCCACACAAATGTGAGGAACATGTGTTTTTTTAGCCAAATTTTGAGGTTTGCAAAGGATTCTGGGTAACAGAACCTGGTCCGAGCCCCGCAAGTCACCCCTCCTTGGATTGCCCTAGGTCTATAGTTTTCAGAAATGCACAGATTTGGTAGGTTTCCCTATAGGCTGGCTGAGCTAGAGGCCAAAATCTACAGGTAGGCACTTCGCAAAAAACACCTCTGTTTTCTTCCAAAAATTTGGATGTGTCCACTTTGCACTTTGGGGCGTTTCCTGTCGCGGGCGCTAGGCCTACCCACACAAGTGAGGTATCATTTTTATCGGGAGACTTGGGGGAACGCTGGGTGGAAGGAAATTTGTGGCTCCTCTCAGATTCCAGAACTTTCTGCCACAGAAATGTGAGGAACATGTGTTTTTTTAGCCAAATTTTGAGGTTTGCAAAGGATTCTGGGTAACAGAACCTGGTCCGAGCCCAGCAAGTCACCCCTCCTTGGATTGCCCTAGGTCTTTAGTTTTCAGAAATGCACAGGTTTGGTAGGTTTCCCTAGGTGCTGGCTGAGCTAGAGTCCAAAATCTACAGGTAGGCACTTCGCAAAAAACACCTCTGTTTTCTTCCAAAAATTTGGATGTGTCCACGTTGCACTTTGGGGCGTTTCCTGTCGCGGGCGCTAGGCCTACCCACACAAGTGAGGTATCATTTTTATCGAGAGACTTGGGGGAACGCTGGGTGGAAGGAAATTTGTGGCTCCTCTCAGATTCCAGAACTTTGTGCCACAGAAATGTGAGAACCATGTGTTTTTTTAGCCAAATTTTGAGGTTTGCAAAGGATTCTGGGTAACAGAACCTGGTCCGAGCCCCGCAAGTCACCCCCCCTTGGATTGCCCTAGGTCTCTAGTTTTCAGAAATGCACAGGTTTGGTAGGTTTCCCTAGGTGCTGGCTGAGCTACAGTCCAAAATCTACAGGTAGGCACTTCGCAAAAAACACCTCTGTTTTCTTCCAAAAATTTGGATGTGTCCACTTTGCGCTTTAGGGCGTTTCCTGTCGCGGGCGCTAGGCCTACCCACACAAGTGAGGTATCATTTTTATTGGGAGACGTGGGGGAACGCTGGGTGGAAGGAAATTTGTGGCTCCTCTCAGATTCCAGAACTTTCTGCCACAGAAATTTGAGGAACATGTGTTTTTTTAGCCAAATTTTGAGGTTTGCAAAGGATTCTGGGTAACAGAACCTGGTCCGAGCCCCGCAAGTCACCCCTCCTTGGATTCCCCTAGGTCTCTAGTTTTCGGAAATGCACAGGTTTGGTAGGTTTCCCTAGGTGCCGGCTGAGCTAGAGGCCAAAATCTACAGGTAGGCACTTTGCAAAAAACACCTCTGTTTTCTTACAAAAATTTGGATGTGTCCACGTTGCACTTTGGGGCGTTTCCTGTCGCGGGCGCTAGGCCTACCCACACAAGTGAGGTATAATTTTTATCGGGAGACTTGGGGGAACGCTGGGTGGAAGGAAATTTGTGGCTCCTCTCAGATTCCAGAACTTTCTGCCACAGAAATGTGAGGAACATGTGTTTTTTTAGCCAAATTTTGAGGTTTGCAAAGGATTCTGGGTAACAGAACCTGGTCCGAGCCCCGCAAGTCACCCCTCCTTGGATTCCCCTAGGTCTCTAGTTTTCAGAAATGCACAGGTTTGGTAGGTGTCCCTAGGTGCCGGCAGAGCTAGAGGCCAAAATCTACAGGTAGGCACTTCGCAAAAAACACCTCTGTTTTCTTCCAAAAATTTGGATGTGTCCACGTTGCACTTTGGGGCGTTTCCTGTCGCGGGCGCTAGGCCTACCCACACAAGTGAGGTATCATTTTTATCGGGAGACTTGGGGGAACGCTGGGTGGAAGGAAATTTGTGGCTCCTCTCAGATTCCAGAACTTTCTGCCACAGAAATGTGAGGAACATGTGTTTTTTTAGCCAAATTTTGAGGTTTGCAAAGGATTCTGGGTAACAGAACCTGGTCCGAGCCCCGCAAGTCACCCCTCCTTGGATTCCCCTAGGTCTCTAGTTTTCAGAAATGCACAGGGTTGGTAGGTTTCCCTAGGTGCTGGCTGAGCTACAGGCCAAAATCCACAGGTAGGCACTGTTTTCTTTCAAAAAATGGGATGTGTCCACGTTGCATTTTGGGGCATTTCCCGTCACGGGGCTAGGCCTACCCACACAAGTGAGGTATCATTTTTATTGGGAGACTTGGGGGAACGCTGGGTGGAAGGAAATTTGTGGCTCCTCTCAGATTCCAGAACTTTCTGCCACAGAAATGTGAGGAACATGTGTTTTTTTAGCCAAATTTTGAGGTTTGCAAAGGATTCTGGGTAACAGAACCTGGTCCGAGCCCCGCAAGTCACCCCTCCTTGGATTGCCCTAGGTCTATAGTTTTCAGAAATGCACAGATTTGGTAGGTTTCCCTATAGGCTGGCTGAGCTAGAGGCCAAAATCTACAGGTAGGCACTTCGCAAAAAACACCTCTGTTTTCTTCCAAAAATTTGGATGTTTCCACGTTGCGCTTTGGGGCGTTTCCTGTCGCGGGCGCTAGGCCTACCCACACAAGTGAGGTATCATTTTTATCGGGAGACTTGGGGGAACGCTGGGTGGAAGGAAATTTGTGGCTCCTCTCAGATTCCAGAACTTTCTGCCACAGAAATGTGAGGAACATGTGTTTTTTTAGCCAAATTTTGAGGTTTGCAAAGGATTCTGGGTAACAGAACCTGGTCCGAGCCCCGCAAGTCACCCCTCCTTGGATTCCCCTAGGTCTCTAGTTTTCAGAAATGCACAGGTTTGGTAGGTGTCCCTAGGTGCCGGCAGAGCTAGAGGCCAAAATCTACAGGTAGGCACTTCGCAAAAAACACCTCTGTTTTCTTCCAAAAATTTTGATGTGTCCACGTTGCACTTTGGGGCGTTTCCTGTCGCGGGCGCTAGGCCTACCCACACAAGTGAGGTATCATTTTTATCGGGAGACTTGGGGGAACGCTGGGTGGAAGGAAATTTGTGGCTCCTCTCGGATTCCAGAACTTTCTGCCACAGAAATGTGAGGAACATGTGTTTTTTTAGCCAAATTTTGAGGTTTGCAAAGGATTCTGGGTAACAGAACCTGGTCCGAGCCCCGCAAGTCACCCCTCCTTGGATGTCCCTAGGTCTCTAGTTTTCAGAAATGCACAGGTTTGGTAGGTTTCCCTAGGTGCCGGCTGAGCTAGAGGCGAAAATCTACAGGTAGGCACTTCACAAAAAACACCTCTGTTTTCTTCCAAAAATTTGGATGTGTCCACGTTGCACTTTGGGGCGTTTCCTGTCGCGGGTGCTAGGCCTACCCACACAAGTGAGGTATCATTTTTATCGGGAGACTTGGGGGAACGATGGGTGGAAGGAAATTTGTGGCTCCTCTCAGATTCCAGAACTTTCTGCCACAGAAATGTGAGAACCATGTGTTTTTTTAGCCAAATTTTGAGGTTTGCAAAAGATTCTGGGTAACAGAACCTGGTCCGAGCCCCGCAAGTCACCCCTCCTTCGATTCCCCTAGGTCTCTAGTTTTCAGAAATGCACAGGTTTGGTAGGTTTCCCTAGGTGCCGGCTGAGCTAGAGCCCAAAATCTACAGTTAGGCACTTCGCAAAAAACACCTCTGTTTTCTTCCAAAAATTTGGATGTGTCCACGTTGCGCTTTGGGGCGTTTCCTGTCGCGGACGCGAGGCCTACCCACACAAGTGAGGTATCATTTTTATCGGGAGACTTGGGGGAACGCTGGGTGGAAGGAAATTTGTGGCTCCTCTCAGATTCCAGAACTTTCTGCCACACAAATGTGAGGAACATGTGTTTTTTTAGCCAAATTTTGAGGTTTGCAAAGGATTCTGGGTAACAGAACCTGGTCCAAGCCCCGCAAGTCACCCCTCCTTGGATTCCCCTAGGTCTCTAGTTTTCAGAAATGCACAGGTTTGGTAGGTTTCCCTAGGTGCCGGCTGAGCTAGAGGCCAAAATCTACAGGTAGGCACTTCGCAAAAAACACCTCTGATTTCTTCAAAAAATGTGGATGTGTCCACGTTGCACTTTGGGGCGTTTCCTGTCGCGGGCGCTAGGCCTACCCACACAAGTGAGGTATCATTTTTATCGGGAGACTTGGGGGAACGCTGGGTGGAAGGAAATTTGTGGCTCCTCTCAGATTCCAGAACTTTCTGCCACAGAAATGTGAGGAACATGTGTTTTTTTAGCCAAATTTTGAGGTTTGCAAAGGATTCTGGGTAACAGAACCTGGTCCGAGCCCCGCAAGTCACCCCTCCTTGGATTGCCCTAGGTCTCTAGTTTTCAGAAATGCACAGGTTTGGTAGGTTTCCCTAGGTGCTGGCTGAGCTAGAGTCCAAAATCTACAGGTAGGCACTTCGCAAAAAACACCTCTGTTTTCTTCCAAAAATTTGGATGTGTCCACGTTGCGCTTTAGGGCGTTTCCTGTCGCGGGCGGTAGGCCTACCCACACAAGTGAGGTATCATTTTTATTGGGAGACGTGGGGGAACGCTGGGTGGAAGGAAATTTGTGGCTCCTCTCAGATTCCAGAACTTTCTGCCACAGAAATTTGAGGAACATGTGTTTTTTTAGCCAAATTTTGAGGTTTGCAAAGGATTCTGGGTAACAGAACCTGGTCCGAGCCCCGCAAGTCACCCCTCCTTGGATTCCCCTAGGTCTCTAGTTTTCAGAAATGCACAGGTTTGGTAGCTTTCCCTAGGTGCCGGCTGAGCTAGAGCCCAAAATCTACAGTTAGGCACTTCGCAAAAAACACCTCTGTTTTCTTCCAAAAATTTGGATGTGTCCACGTTGCACTTTGGGGCGTTTCTTGTCGCGGGCGCTAGGCCTACCCACACAAGTGAGGTATCATTTTTATCGGGAGACTTGGGGGAACGCTGGGTGGAAGGAAATTTGTGGCTCCTCTCAGATTCCAGAACTTTCTGCCACAGAAATGTGAGAACCATATGTTTTTTTAGCCAAATTTTGAGGTTTGCAAAGGATTCTGGGTAACAGAACCTGTTCCGAGCCCCGCAAGTCACCCCTCCTTGGATTCCCCTAGGTCTCTAGTTTTCAGAAATGCACAGGTTTGGTAGGTTTCCCTAGGTGCCGGCTGAGCTAGAGGCCAAAATCTACAGGTAGGCACTTCGCAATAAACACCTCTGTTTTCTTCCCAAAATTTGGATGTGTCCACGTTGCGCTTTGGGGCGTTTCCTGTCGCGGGCGCTAGGCCTACCCACACAAGTGAGGTATCATTTTTATCGGGAGACTTGGGGGAACGCTGGGTGGAAGGAAATTTGTGGCTCCTCTCAGATTCCAGAACTTTCTGCCACGGAAATGTGAGGAACATGTGTTTTTTTAGCCAGATTTTGAGGTTTGCAAAGGATTCTGGGTAACAGAACCTGGTCCGAGCCCCGCAAGTCACCCCTCCTTGGATTCCCCTAGGTCTCTAGTTTTCAGAAATGCACAGGTTTGGTAGGTTTCCCTAAGTGCCAAGTGAGCTAGAGGCCAAAATCTACAGGTAGGTACTTCGCAAAAAACACCTCTGTTTTCTTCCAAGATTTTGGATGTGTCCACGTTGCGCTTTTGGGTGTTTCCTGTCGCGGGCGCTAGGCCTACCCACACAAGTGAGGTATCATTTTTATCGGGAGACTTGGGGGAACGCTGGGTGGAAGGAAATTTGTGGCTCCTCTCAGATTCCAGAACTTTCTGCCACAGAAATGTGAGGAACATGTGTTTTTTTAGCCAAATTTTGAGGTTTGCAAAGGATTCTGTTTAACAGAACCTGGTCCGAGCCCCGCAAGTCACCCCTCCTTGGATGTCCCTAGGTCTCTAGTTTTCAGAAATGCACAGGTTTGGTAGGTTTCCCTAGGTGCCGGCTGAGCTAGAGGCCAAAATCTACAGGTAGGCACTTCGCAAAAAACACCTCTGTTTTCTTCCAAAAATTTGGATGTGTCCACGTTGCACTTTGGGGCGTTTCCTGTCGCGGGTGCTAGGCCTACCCACACAAGTGAGGTATCATTTTTATCGGGAGATTTGGGGGAACGCTGGGTGGAAGGAAATTTGTGGCTCCTCTCAGATTCCAGAACTTTCTGCCACAGAAATGTGAGAACCATGTGTTTTTTTAGCCAAATTTTGAGGTTTGCAAAGGATTCTGGGTAACAGAACCTGGTCCGAGCCCCGCAAGTCACCACTCCTTGGATTCCCCTAGGTCTCTAGTTTTCAGAAATGCACAGGTTTGGTAGGTTTCCCTAGGTGCCGGCTGAGCTAGAGCCCAAAATCTACAGTTAGGCACTTCGCAAAAAACACCTCTGTTTTCTTCCAAAAATTTGGATGTGTCCACGTTGCGCTTTGGGGCGTTTCCTGTCGCGGGCGCGAGGCCTACCCACACAAGTGAGGTATCATTTTTATCGGGAGACTTGGGGGAACGCTGGGTGGAAGGAAATTTGTGGCTCCTCTCAGATTCCAGAACTTTCTGCCACAGAAATGTGAGGAACATGTGTTTTTTTTAGCCAAATTTTGAGGTTTGCAAAGGATTCTGGGTAACAGAACCTGGTCCGAGCCCCGCAAGTCACCCCTCCTTGGATTGTCCTAGGTCTCTAGTTTTCAGAAATGCACAGGTTTGGTAGGTTTCCCTAGGTGCTGGCTGAGCTAGAGTCCAAAATCTACAGGTAGGCACTTCGCAAAAAACACCTCTGTTTTCTTCCAAAAATTTGGATGTGTCCACGTTGCGCTTTGGGGCGTTTCCTGTCGCGGGCGCTAGGCCTACCCACACAAGTGAGGTATCAATTTTATCGGGAGACTTGGGGGAATGCTGGGTGGAAGGAAATTTGTGGCTCCTCTCAGATTCCAGAACTTTCTGCCACAGAAATGTGAGGAACATGTGTTTTTTTAGCCAAATTTTGAGTTTTGCAAAGGATTCTGGGTAACAGAACCTGGTCCGAGCCCCGCAAGTCACCCCTCCTTGGATTCCCCTAAGTCTCTAGTTTTCAGAAATGCACAGGTTTGGTAGGTTTCCCTAGGTGCCGGCTGAACTAGAGGCCAAAATCTACAGGTAGGCACTTCGCAAAAAACACCTCTGTTTTCTTCCAAAATTTTGGATGTGTCCACGTTGCGCTTTGGGGGGTTTCCTGTCGCGGGCGCTAGGCCTACCCACACAAGTGAGGTATCATTTTTATCGGGAGACTTGGGGGAACGCTGGGTGGAAGGAAATTTGTGGCTCCTCTCAGATTCCAGAACTTTCTGCCACAGAAATGTGAGGAACATGTGTTTTTTTAGCCAAATTTTGAGGTTTGCAAAGGATTCTGGGTAACAGAACCTGGTCCGAGCCCCGCAAGTCACCCCTCCTTGGATGTCCCTAGGTCTCTAGTTTTCAGAAATGCACAGGTTTGGTAGGTTTCCCTAGGTGCCGGCTGAGCTAGATGCCAAAATCTACAGGTAGGCACTTCCCAAAAAACACCTCTGTTTTCTTCCAAAAATTTTGATGTGTCCACGTTGCGCTTTGGGGCGTTTCCTGTCGCGGACGCTAGGCCTACCCACACAAGTGAGGTATCATTTTTATCGGGAGACTTGTGGGAACGCTGGGTGGAAGGAAATTTGAGGCTCCTCTCAGATTCCAGAACTTTCTGCCACAGAAATGTGAGGAACATGTGTTTTTTTAGCCAAATTTTGTGGTTTTCAAAGTATTCTGGGTAACAGAACCTGGTCCGAGCCCCGCAAGTCACCCCTCCTTGGATTCCCCTAGGTCTCTAGTTTTCAGAAATGCACAGGTTTGGTAGGTTTCCCTAGGTGCCGGCTGAGCTAGAGGCCAAAATCTACAGGTAGGCACTTCGCAAAAAACACCTCTGTTTTCTTCAAAAAATTTGGATGTGTCCACGTTGCACTTTGGGGCGTTTCCTGTTGCGGGCGCTAGGCCTACCCACACAAGTGAGGTATCATTTTTATCGGGAGACTTGGGGGAACGCTGGGTGGAAGGAAATTTGTGGCTCCTCTCAGATTCCAGAACTTTCTGCCACAGAAATGTGAGAACCATGTGTTTTTTTAGCCAAATTTTGAGGTTTGCAAAGGATTCTGGGTAACAGAACCTGGTCCGAGCCCCGCAAGTCACCACTCCTTGGATTCCCCTAGGTCTCTAGTTTTCAGAAATGCACAGGTTTGGTAGGTTTCCCTAGGTGCCGGCTGAGCTAGAGCCCAAAATCTACAGTTAGGCACTTCGCAAAAAACACCTCTGTTTTCTTCCAAAAATTTGGATGTGTCCACGTTGCGCTTTGGGGCGTTTCCTGTCGCGGGCGCGAGGCCTACCCACACAAGTGAGGTATCATTTTTATCGGGAGACTTGGGGGAACGCTGGGTGGAAGGAAATTTGTGGCTCCTCTCAGATTCCAGAACTTTCTGCCACAGAAATGTGAGGAACATGTGTTTTTTTTAGCCAAATTTTGAGGTTTGCAAAGGATTCTGGGTAACAGAACCTGGTCCGAGCCCCGCAAGTCACCCCTCCTTGGATTGCCCTAGGTCTCTAGTTTTCAGAAATGCACAGGTTTGGTAGGTTTCCCTAGGTGCTGGCTGAGCTAGAGTCCAAAATCTACAGGTAGGCACTTCGCAAAAAACACCTCTGTTTTCTTCCAAAAATTTGGATGTGTCCACGTTGCGCTTTGGGGCGTTTCCTGTCGCGGGCGCTAGGCCTACCCACACAAGTGAGGTATCAATTTTATCGGGAGACTTGGGGGAACGCTGGGTGGAAGGAAATTTGTGGCTCCTCTCAGATTCCAGAACTTTCTGCCACAGAAATTTGAGGAACATGTGTTTTTTTAGCCAAATTTTGAGGTTTGCAAAGGATTCTGGGTAACAGAACCTGGTCCGAGCCCCGCAAGTCACCCCTCCTTGGATTCCCCTAGGTCTCTAGTTTTCAGAAATGCACAGGTTTGGTAGGTTTCCCTAGGTGCCGGCTGAACTAGAGGCCAAAATCTACAGGTAGGCACTTCGCAAAAAACACCTCTGTTTTCTTCCAAAATTTTGGATGTGTCCACGTTGCGCTTTGGGGGGTTTCCTGTCGCGGGCGCTAGGCCTACCCACACAAGTGAGGTATCATTTTTATCGGGAGACTTGGGGGAACGCTGGGTGGAAGGAAATTTGTGGCTCCTCTCAGATTCCAGAACTTTCTGCCACAGAAATGTGAGGAACATGTGTTTTTTTAGCCAAATTTTGAGGTTTGCAAAGGATTCTGGGTAACAGAACCTGGTCCGAGCCCCGCAAGTCACCCCTCCTTGGATGTCCCTAGGTCTCTAGTTTTCAGAAATGCACAGGTTTGGTAGGTTTCCCTAGGTGCCGGCTGAGCTAGATGCCAAAATCTACAGGTAGGCACTTCGCAAAAAACACCTCTGTTTTCTTCCAAAAATTTGGATGTGTCCACGTTGCGCTTTGGGGCGTTTCCTGTCGCGGGCGCTAGGCCTACCCACACAAGTGAGGTATCAATTTTATCGGGAGACTTGGGGGAACGCTGGGTGGAAGGAAATTTGTGGCTCCTCTCAGATTCCAGAACTTTCTGCCACAGAAATGTGAGGAACATGTGTTTTTTTAGCCAAATTTTGAGTTTTGCAAAGGATTCTGGGTAACAGAACCTGGTCCGAGCCCCGCAAGTCACCCCTCCTTGGATTCCCCTAGGTCTCTAGTTTTCAGAAATGCACAGGTTTGGTAGGTTTCCCTAGGTGCCGGCTGAACTAGAGGCCAAAATCTACAGGTAGGCACTTCGCAAAAAACACCTCTGTTTTCTTCCAAAATTTTTGATGTGTCCACGTTGCGCTTTGGGGGGTTTCCTGTCGCGGGCGCTAGGCCTACCCACACAAGTGAGGTATCATTTTTATCGGGAGACTTGGGGGAACGCTGGGTGGAAGGAAATTTGTGGCTCCTCTCAGATTCCAGAACTTTCTGCCACAGAAATGTGAGGAACATGTGTTTTTTTAGCCAAATTTTGAGGTTTGCAAAGGATTCTGGGTAACAGAACCTGGTCCGAGCCCCGCAAGTCACCCCTCCTTGGATGTCCCTAGGTCTCTAGTTTTCAGAAATGCACAGGTTTGGTAGGTTTCCCTAGGTGCCGGCTGAGCTAGATGCCAAAATCTACAGGTAGGCACTTCCCAAAAAACACCTCTGTTTTCTTCCAAAAATTTGGATGTGTCCACGTTGCGCTTTGGGGCGTTTCCTGTCGCGGACGCTAGGCCTACCCACACAAGTGAGGTATCATTTTTATCGGGAGACTTGTGGGAACGCTGGGTGGAAGGAAATTTGTGGCTCCTCTCAGATTCCAGAACTTTCTGCCACAGAAATGTGAGGAACATGTGTTTTTTTAGCCAAATTTTGTGGTTTTCAAAGTATTCTGGGTAACAGAACCTGGTCCGAGCCCCGCAAGTCACCCCTCCTTGGATTCCCCTAGGTCTCTAGTTTTCAGAAATGCACAGGTTTGGTAGGTTTCCCTAGGTGCCGGCTGAGCTAGAGGCCAAAATCTACAGGTAGGCACTTCGCAAAAAACACCTCTGTTTTCTTCCAAAAAATTGGATGTGTCCACGTTGCACTTTGGGGCGTTTCCTGTCGCGGGCGCTAGGCCTACCCACACAAGTGAGGTATCATTTTTATCGGGAGACTTGGGGGAACGCTGGGTGGAAGGAAATTTGTGGCTCCTCTCAGATTCCAGAACTTTCTGCCACAGAAATGTGAGAACCATGTGTTTTTTTAGCCAAATTTTGAGGTTTGCAAAGGATTCTGGGTAACAGAACCTGGTCCGAGCCCCGCAATTCACCACTCCTTGGATTCCCCTAGGTCTCTAGTTTTCAGAAATGCACAGGTTTGGTAGGTTTCCCTAGGTGCCGGCTGAGCTAGAGCCCAAAATCTACAGTTAGGCACTTCGCAAAAAACACCTCTGTTTTCTTCCAAAAATTTGGATGTGTCCACGTTGCGCTTTGGGGCGTTTCCTGTCGCGGGCGCGAGGCCTACCCACACAAGTGAGGTATCATTTTTATCGGGAGACTTGGGGGAACGCTGGGTGGAAGGAAATTTGTGGCTCCTCTCAGATTCCAGAACTTTCTGCCACAGAAATGTGAGGAACATGTGTTTTTTTTAGCCAAATTTTGAGGTTTGCAAAGGATTCTGGGTAACAGAACCTGGTCCGAGCCCCGCAAGTCACCCCTCCTTGGATTGCCCTAGGTCTCTAGTTTTCAGAAATGCACAGGTTTGGTAGGTTTCCCTAGGTGCTGGCTGAGCTAGAGTCCAAAATCTACAGGTAGGCACTTCGCAAAAAACACCTCTGTTTTCTTCCAAAAATTTGGATGTGTCCACGTTGCGCTTTGGGGCGTTTCCTGTCGCGGGCGCTAGGCCTACCCACACAAGTGAGGTATCAATTTTATCGGGAGACTTGGGGGAACGCTGGGTGGAAGGAAATTTGTGGCTCCTCTCAGATTCCAGAACTTTCTGCCACAGAAATGTGAGGAACATGTGTTTTTTTAGCCAAATTTTGAGTTTTGCAAAGGATTCTGGGTAACAGAACCTGGTCCGAGCCCCGCAAGTCACCCCTCCTTGGATTCCCCTAGGTCTCTAGTTTTCAGAAATGCACAGGTTTGGTAGGTTTCCCTAGGTGCCGGCTGAACTAGAGGCCAAAATCTACAGGTAGGCACTTCGCAAAAAACACCTCTGTTTTCTTCCAAAATTTTGGATGTGTCCACGTTGCGCTTTGGGGGGTTTCCTGTCGCGGGCGCTAGGCCTACCCACACAAGTGAGGTATCATTTTTATCGGGAGACTTGGGGGAACGCTGGGTGGAAGGAAATTTGTGGCTCCTCTCAGATTCCATAACTTTCTGCCACAGAAATGTGAGGAACATGTGTTTTTTTAGCCAAATTTTGAGGTTTGCAAAGGATTCTGGGTAACAGAACCTGGTCCGAGCCCCGCAAGTCACCCCTCCTTGGATGTCCCTAGGTCTCTAGTTTTCAGAAATGCACAGGTTTGGTAGGTTTCCCTAGGTGCCGGCTGAGCTAGATGCCAAAATCTACAGGTAGGCACTTCCCAAAAAACACCTCTGTTTTCTTCCAAAAATTTGGATGTGTCCACGTTGCGCTTTGGGGCGTTTCCTGTCGCGGACGCTAGGCCTACCCACACAAGTGAGGTATCATTTTTATCGGGAGACTTGTGGGAACGCTGGGTGGAAGGAAATTTGTGGCTCCTCTCAGATTCCAGAACTTTCTGCCACAGAAATGTGAGGAACATGTGTTTTTTTAGCCAAATTTTGTGGTTTTCAAAGTATTCTGGGTAACAGAACCTGGTCCGAGCCCCGCAAGTCACCCCTCCTTGGATTCCCCTAGGTCTCTAGTTTTCAGAAATGCACAGGTTTGGTAGGTTTCCCTAGGTGCCGGCTGAGCTAGAGGCCAAAATCTACAGGTAGGCACTTCGCAAAAAACACCTCTGTTTTCTTCCAAAAATTTGGATGTGTCCACGTTGCGCTTTGGGGCGTTTCCTGTCGCGGGCGCTAGGCCTACCCACACAAGTGAGGTATCAATTTTATTGGGAGACTTGGGGGAACGCTGGGTGGAAGGAAATTTGTGGCTCCTCTCAGATTCCAGAACTTTCTGCCACAGAAATGTGAGGAACATGTGTTTTTTTAGCCAAATTTTGAGGTTTGCAAAGGATTCTGGGTAACAGAACCTGGTCCGAGCCCTGCAAGTCACCCCATCTTGGATTTCCCTAGGTCTCTAGTTTTCAGAAATGCACAGGTTCGGTAGGTTTCCCTAGGTGCCGGCTGAGCTAGAGGCCAAAATCTACAGGTAGGCACTTCGCAAAAAACACCTCTGTTTTCTTCCAAATTTTGGATGTGTCCACGTTGCGCTTTGGGGCGTTTCCTGTCGCGGGCGCTATGCCTACCCACACAAGTGAGGTATCATTTTTATCGGGAGACTTGAGGGAACGCTGGGTGGAAGAAAATTTGTGGCTCCGCTCAGATTCCAGAACTTTCTGCCACAGAAATTTGAGGAACATGTGTTCTTTTAGCCAAATTTTGAGGTTTGCAAAGGATTCTGGGTAACAGAACCTGGTCCGAGCCCCGCAAGTCACCCGTCCTTGGATTCCCCTAGGTCTCTAGTTTTCAGAAATGCACAGGTTTGGTAGGTTTCCCTAGGTGCCGGCTGAGCTAGAGGCCAAAATCTACAGGTAGGCACTTCGCAAAAAACACCTCTGTTTTCTTCCAAAATTTTGGATGTGTCCACGTTGCGCTTTGGGGTGTTTCCTGTCGCGGGCGCTAGGCCTACCCACACAAGTGAGGTATCATTTTTATCGGGAGACATAAACATAGATTAGCAAAACAAGTGCTATTGCCCCTTGTCTTTCTCTCCATTTTTTCCTTCCAAATATAGGAGAGTGTGTAAAAAAGACATCTATTTGAGAAATTCCCTGTAATTCACATGCTAGTATGGTCACCCCGAATTCAGAGATGTGCAAATAACCACTGCTCCTCAACACCTTATCTTGTGCCCTTTTTGGAAATGCAAAGGTTTTCTTGATAGCAATTTTTTACTCTTTATATTTCAGCAAATGAATTGCTGTATACCTGGTAAAGAATGAAAAAGCACTCCAGGGTGTAGCTCATTTATTGGCTCTGGGTTCCTTGGGTTCTTTATGAACCTACAAGACCTATATATCCCCGCAACCAGAGGAGTCCAGCTGACGTAACGGTATATTGCTTTCGATAATCTGACATTGCAGGAAAAAGTTACAGAGTAAAACGTAGAGAAAAATTGATGGTTTTTTCACCTCAATTTCAATATTTTTCTTTTTCAGCTGTTATTTTCTGTAGGAAACCCCTGTAGGATCTACACAAATGACCCCTTGCTGAATTCAGAATTTTGTCTACTTTTCAGAAATGTTTAGGTTTCTGGGATCCAACATTGGTTTCATGCCCATTCCTGTCACTGACTGGAAGGAGGCTGAAAGCACAAAAAATTGCAAAAATGGGGTATGCCCCAGTAAAATGCCAAAATTGTGTTGAAAAATTGGGTTTTCTGATTCAAGTCTGCCTGTTCCTGAAAGCCGGGAAGCTGCTGAGTTTAGCACTGCAAACCCTTTGTTGATGCCATTTTCAGGGGGAAATCCACAAGCCTTCTTCTGCAGCCACTTTTCCCAATTTTTTTGAAAAAAACGAAATTTTCACTGTATTTTGGTCAATTTCTTGGCCTCCTTCAGGGGAACCCACAAAGTCTGGGTACCTCTAGAATCCCTAGGATGTTGGAAAAAAAGGACGCAAATTTGGCTTGGTTAGCTTATGTGGACAAAAAGTTATGAGGGCCTAAGCGCGAACTGCCCAAAAGAGGAAAAAAAAGGCCTGGCACAGGAGGGGGAAAAGGCCTGGCAGCGAAGGGGTTAAAGGTAGCCCCCATGTAAACCTATGAGAGGGACAGGCCTTGCAACAATGAAAAGCGAATTTAGCAATATTTCACTGGCAGGACATATAAAACATAGTACTATATGTCCTACCTTAACCATACACTGCACCTTGCCCTTGCAGCTACCTAGGGCCTACCTTAGGGGTGTCTGACATGTAAGAAAAGAGAAGGTTTAGGCCTGGCAAGTGGGTACACTTGCCAAGTCGAATTTACAGTTAAAACTGCACACACAGACACTGCAATGGCAGGTCTGAGACAGGATTACAGAGCTACTCATGTGAGTGGCACAACCAGTGCTGCAGGCCCACTAGTAGCATTTGCTTTATAGGCCCTGGGCACCTCTAGTGTACTGTACTAGGGACCTACTAATAAATCAAATATGGCAATCATGGATAAGCCAATAACATACACATTTTGTAAAGGAGCGCTTGCACTTTAGCACTAGTTAGCAGTGGTAAAGTGCCCAGAGTAATAAAAACAGCAAAATCAGAGTCCATCACACATCAACAACCTGGGGAACAGAGGCAAAAAGTTAAGGGAGATCACACCAAGGATGAAAAGTCTAACACGTGCCCCCCCCCAGCTGAAAGTGGGGAGCAACTGCCCAACCTCATGGGAGCTCTCATCACTAAGGCGGAAGAACCTGGACAGACCATCAGCATTGGTGTGTTCTGTACCAGGACGGTGTTCCACCGTAAAGTCCATCCCATGCAGGGGAATGGACCACCTCAACAGTTTTGGATTCTCACCCCTCATCTGCATTAACCATCTGAGGGGCCTGTGGTCGGTCTGAACTCAGAAGTGAGTCCCAAACAAGTAGGGTCTTAGCTTCTTCAGTGCCCAGACCACAGCAAACGCTTCACGTTCTATGGCAATCCCCCTACGTTCGCTGGGTAGTAAACTCCTGCTAATGAAGGCTACAGGTTGATCTAGGCCCTTTTCATTGAGCTGTGAGAGTACTGCTCCAATACCATGCTCTGAGGCGTCTGTTTGCACAACAAACATCTTGGAGTAATCAGGTTCCTTCAGCACAGGTGCTGTGCACATGGCAGCCTTCAGGGCATCAAAAGCGTTCTGGCAAATCTCTGTCCAGATCACTTTCCTGGGTTGCTTCTTATAAGTCAAATTGGTTAAGGGGGTAACAATGGTACCATATCCCTTAACAAACGTCCTGTAATATCCTGTGAGACTTAAAAAGGCTCTCACTTCAGTCTGGGTCTTGGGAGGCTCCCAAGCCAGAATTGTGTCAATCTTAAGCTGTAGGGGTGCCACTTGACCACTCCATACCTGGTGTCCTAAGTACACCACAGAAACCTTCTCTATTTGGCACTTGCTCACCTTAATAGTGAGGCCTGCCTTCTGCAGGGCCTCTAACACTTCCCAGAAGTGTTGCAGGTGTTCCTCCCATGTGGAAATAAACACAGCAATGTCATCCAGGTAGGCAGCACTGAACTCATCCAGTCGTCCTGTCAACACCTGGTTGACCAGCCTCTGAAAGGTGGCAGGGGCATTCTTCATCCCAAATGGCATCACTTTAAATTGAAAGTGTCAATCTGGGGTAGAGAATGCTGACCTCTCCTTGGCCCCCTCTTAAGGCAATCTGCCAGTACCCAGATGTTAAATCAAATGTACTGAGGTATTTGGCAGCTCCCAACCAATCTATGAGCTCATCAGCTCGGGGGATGGGGTGTGCGTCAGTCTTGCTGACCGCATTGAGTCCCCCATAGTCCACACAGAACCTGAGTACTGGAGTAGCACCAGGTGCAGCAACCTTTGGGACCAATACCACTGGGCTGGCCCAAGGACTGCTAGAGAGTTCAATAACACCTAGGGTAAACATTTTGGATATCTCATCCTTAAAGCATGCCCTGACCCTGTCAGTCACCCTGTAAACCTTCTATTCAATAGGTGTACTGTCCCCAGTGTCCACATCATGTGTGCGCAAGTGTGTGACTCCTGGGATCAGGGAAAACAGTGAGGAAAACTGTCCAACACGTGGCGACAGTCACCTTGCTGCTCCTCAGTCAGGGAGGGGGAGAAGATCACTCCCTCCACTGACCCATCTTTTGCTCCTGCAGACAGGAGGTCGGGAAGAGGCTCGCGCTCCTCTTCTACCCCATCATTTGTATAGGCTCTGGGGCATCACCCTCAGGCTCTACCTCCTCCCGGACCATGGGAACCTCAGGCCAGTTTCCTGCACCCCGTGCCCTTCTTCTTCTTGGCGTTCCCATGGGCCACTGTTTCAGGCTCCAGGGGCTCTTGACCACCCTGACAGGCTGCCATTGACCGGGTAGATACGCATACACACTCATGCAGACCCAACATCTCCAAGTGAGACCTGTGTTCCACCTCCTTCCAAGGGGAATCCTCCAGGTCATTGCCTAGCAAACAATCAACTGGCATGGTTGGACTCACAGCTACCTTCAATGAACCTGAGACCCCCCCCATTCAAAGGAAACCTGCACCACTCTGCACAGGCACTCTGAGTTGTCCACTGCAACTACTTGGTGAAGTACCCGGGGATCAATCTGCTCTTCAGACACCAGGTGACTCCTCACGGTAGTCACACTGGATCCGATGTCTCTCAGAGCCTCCACCCTCTGTCCGTTATTGGTCACCCACTGCCTGTACTTCTTAGTGTTTTCAGGCACTTGGGTTCTCTGGACCATCTCACTGTCCCCTAGTGAGACAAGGGTCATCTCAGCTGGTTCCCACCCACCTGAAACCAACTCCTCCCCAAGTGCTACACTGCCCAAGCCCTGGGACTGCGCACCAGTAGGTGCCAGTGTACTTTTGGGACATTTGGGGTCCCCTCTCACATGACCCACATGGTCACATGCATAGCACTTACGTGGGGGACCACCTGCCACTGGCTTCCCTTTGGAGAACGATGGCTTATTTCTCTGGGGGGTTGGGAATCCTTACCCTGGGAATCAGTTTGGGGCCCTTTAGAGAACTCCCCCTGTTTACCCTTACCCCCCTTTCTTCTGAGAGGGACCCTGCCCATCCTTGATGTGGTCTCCCCCATACCTCTTTTGGACCCAGGTGCTCTCCTAGCAGTCCGCTTCCTGGGCAAGCTTCCTGGGGTCAGTCAGCTTGCTGTCAATCAGGTGTTGGCATAGTTCCGGAAATCATAAACTGTACAAGTGCTCCCAAGCAATCAGATTGTAAAGCCCCTCATACGTAGTTAGATTACTGCCCTTCACCCAACCATCCAGTGACCTGCAATAAGCATCAACAAATTCCAACCGTGTTTGGGATTCCTTCTTCTTAGAGGACCTAAACTTATCCTTATACTGCTCAGGGGTGAGACCATACCTTGTGAGTAGGGCATCCTTCATAATAGTGTAGATGAGATTCTGGGCATCCCCTAAGGTTGTCAGTGTATCCCTCTCTTCTACCTCAAAGTGCTTCCACAGAGCTGCCCCCAATAAACTTCATGGACCAGGTTCATGTGGAGAGCAGACTTATACCCTTTGAACCACAAGTGTATGTCATCTTCCCTCTTGTAATCCTTCACCAGGTCTTTAGGAACCTGCACCCTCCTCTCAGGCTGTACTGTAGGATTGTTGCCGCCATCTCTGCTAGACTGGCTCCTTATGTCTAACTCCTTTAAGCTAAGCTCATGAGCCAGCTGCAGCTTCCTTTCCTCAATGGCCAACCTTCTCTGCTCCATCTCCCTTTCCATCTCCATCTTTAGAATTAACTTTTTCAGCTCCAATTGGTATTATTTCTCTCCCTGTCTGTCCTGTAACTCTTCAGGTGCCAGACCCTTGGAGGACACACTGCTACCTCCCCTCGGAGACTATCTCCCTGGACATAACATGCCCACCCACTAGATCATTGTGAGTGACTTGCACCCTCTCCTACTCACTCTGCTCCTCCTCTGTGTGACCCTCAACCTCTTTGGCTGTCACTCAGGCCCTCAGTGCCTTTTGCAGCTCCTCCTTCTTGGAGGAGCTCTTAATGGGACAGGCCAAATCTTTGTAGAACTGCTTCAACTGAGCCACGGTGTCGCGCTCCAATTTCTCTATGTCAAAAGCAACTCCAGCTGATGCATCCCCAGATTGAGACATGATGAAGAGTTAAACAAAATTGCAAAGTTCCAAGGCAGAAAACAAGTTCCCAAATGAAGTTTAAAAACAAAAGTCAATCAAGAGATCAGCAAAAATAGAAGTAGAACACAAATAGTCCCAAAGAGAAAAAAGCAAAATCACAATACAATTAGTATGTGGTCACGTAGTGGTCTGAACTCAAACAGTAGTGTACACTTAATTACTGTATGTCAAGTGCAAATACCAGTCCAAATCCCAACCGCTGATCATCAATGTTAGAAATGGGGTCTTTGGTTGACAGTCAGGTTACCCCCTGTTCAAGCAAGGACCCTCAGTCTAGTCAGGGTAAAAGAGAAACACCCTCAGCTAACCCCTGCTTACCCCCTTGGTAGCTTGGCAGAGCAGTAGGCTTAACTTCAGAGTGCTAGGTGTAAACTATTTGTACCAACACACACAGTAACTTAATAAAAACACTACAAAATGACACAACGCAGGTTTGGAACAATAGGAAATATTTATCTAAACAAAACAAGACCAAAACGATAAAAATCCGACATACACAAGGCAAGTTATGAATTTTTAAAGATTAAACTCAAAAATAGCACTTAGAAACACAAAATGCTTCGATGAGGTGTTAACACGGTATAGTGACGGAGTCGTTCCCAACAATCCGGCACCGGACATGGAGTCAGGTAGACCCCCAGGTACAGTACCTTTGGTGAAGAGTGAAAACAAGCTGATGCGCAAAGTCGGGGATCGGGGTGTCTGTGCGAAACGTTGAATCCGCACACTTCGAGTGGCATCGGTCACAATGTGGTGCGGCGACTTCCACGGAGTCGCAGACTTCGGCGGGGCTGCAGAGATGTCAGGCCTGCGAAGGTCATCATGTTCCAGCGAAGATCACTGAGTCGGTTGCAGGCGGCGTCATCGGATTCAGCAGCGGCCTGGGTCCGTAGTCATCCAAAAACTATTTCCTTGGATTTTCACCAGCTTTTCCTTTCAAGGGACTGGATAGGGCACCACTTGTGAGAGCAGGAGTCTCTCCAGAGACTCCATGTGCTGGCAGAGAAAAGTCTTTGTAGTCCCCGAGACTTCAAACAACAGGAGGCAAGCTCTAATTCAAGCCTTGGAGATGTCTTCACAAGATGGAAGGCACACAAGGTCCAGTATTTGCCCTCTTGCTCTGGCAGAAGCAACAACTGCAGGATAGCTCCACAAAGCACAGTCAAAGGCAGGACAGCTCTTCTTCCTAGGCTCTTCTGCAGGCAGAGGTTCCTCTTGTTTACAGAAGTTTTCTAAAGTCTGTGGTTTTGGGTACCCTTCTTATACCCAATTTCTCCTTTGAAGTAGGCCTTCTTCAAAGTAAAGTCTCTTTTGAATGTGAAATCCTGCCTTGCCCAGGCCAGGCCCCAGACACTCACCAGGGGGTTGGAGATGGCATTGTGGGAGGGCAGGCACAGCCCTTTCAGGTGTAAGTGACCACTTCTCCCCTCCCTCCTAGCACAGATGACTCATCAGGATAGGCTGGCTACACCCCAGCTCCCTTTGTATCACTGTCTAGTGTGAGATGCAACCAGCCCAACTGTCAAACTGACCCAGACAGGGAATCCACAAACAGGCAGTCACAGAAATGGTATAAGCAAGAAAATGCTCACTTTCTAAAAGTGGCGTTTTCAAACACACAATCTTAAAATCAACTTTACTAAAAGAAGTATTTTTAAATTGTGTGCTCAGAGACCCCAAACTCAACATGTTGATCCGCTCCCAAAGGGAATCTACACTTACTCGATGTTAACCTATGAGAGGGACAGGCCTTGCAACAATGAAAAACGAATTTAGCAATACTTCACTGTCAGGACATGTAAAACACATTACTATATGTCCTACCTTAACCATACACTGCTCCCTGCCCTTGAGGCTACCTAGGGCCTACCTTAGGGGTGTCTGACATGTAAGAAAAGGGAAGGTTTAGGCCTGGCAAGTGGGTACACTTGCCAAGTCGAATTTACAGTTAAAACTCCACACTCACACACTGAAATGGCTGGTCTGAGACATGATTACAGAGCTACTCGTGTGGGTGGCACAACCAGTGCTGCAGACCCAGTAGAAGCATTTGATTTACAGGCCCTGGGCACCTCTAGTGCACTGTACTAGGGACTTACTAATAAATCAAATATGTCAATCATGGGTAAGCCAATTACATGCACATTTTGTAAAGGAGGGCTTGCACTTTAGCACTAGTTAGCAGTGGTAAAGTGCCCAGAGTAACAAAAACAGCAAAATCAGAGTCCATCATACATCAGCAACCTGGGAAACATGAAAAAAGTTAAGGGAGACCACACCAAGGATGAAAAGTATTAACACTTCAATGTATACATCCCAAAAGAGGCCTAAGCCCAGAAAATGCACAAAACTATGGATCACTGGTGAGTCACACATTACACCCACACATTACTTTGTATCAAGAAGGAAATAAACACATAAAGGCTGAAACATACAGAGTACATGTGCACAGAGAGGGCAACAAACAAGGAGAAACGTGCAGGCATAGATCACATATGTCAACAAATATTGTGACATGAATATGTAAGAGAACACTAATCTTGTACTTCCGGTCCAACGGGAGCAATGCACTCGTACCCTCTCAACACATCCAGGGCTACCTGCATACAATGAGAATATGTTGGACAGCAGTAGACATGATGAAAGGGAAACTAAATAATAGAGAAAATAGAGACAGTGGATTTGACAATTCGTACTCCTCACTCAGCTGGACACTACCATTTGCATGTCTAATGGGATGTCCAAAGGCAAGATGCGATACCTTAATAATCGCTCATTAATGTGTTGCATCTAACCTTAACAGTAAAAAGCATAAACATTGGCATACCTCAATATAATCAACTCTCCATGTATTAGTGGGAAGCAGATATTCCGGAAACTGAATAATTTCAAGCATTATGCAGCTAGATATATCCTGACCAGCTCTAATCCTCTATTGACAAAGTAAATAAATAACGTATGCCTTATAAATAAAAACTCTGATAGAAAGACCTAAAATGAAAGTAGGTTACACCGGTAAACGCAGATTATATCGGGCTATCCCAAAATAATACAGGCATGTGGTTTCCCCATTTTTTTAAACTTTTGCTTCAGGAGTTTAAATGTCTTGCAACCAAGATGTAATATTCAAACTCTGGTAATACTGAGTAAATAACTCACGGCAATACTCCTAGATGCACTAAAGTAACTTGTTTTGTGAAATATTTTCGATTTTGACAGAAGGACCATTTAACCAACACAATGAAACACCTGCTGTGTACAGCTGAGTAAAATACGTATTTTTATAGTAAACATATTTGTAATGCAAATTAGAGACAGGGAGCAGACATTTTTAAATTGCTTTGCCAAATCAGTTCTGTTCCTTTCGAAATCCATTATTTTCAGTAGCTCTGCTTTTCTTGATTTTGTTATGCTCCTCGTTGCGTCATTTAGTTATGTTAACATTAGCATATACTGAGACATGATATTATAATTGTTTTTTTTTAATCAGTAAAAAAAAATCATGTAGTTATATAATTTCTTGTAATTGCTCTTTTATTAATTTAAGAGAAAATAAGCAACGTTACGTGCTATAAGCAGCCTGACATTGATGAAGCAAAAAGAAGTGTAGGAAGGTGACTGGCGCGGAAATAATGGAAGTACCATACAGCGTCTGCAGTGCGCCGGGGTGTGACTTCTCGCACCTAAAAGGTAGTTATAGTGCCTGCACAGCTGAAACGCAGAAGAGAAGCAGAGACGCTTGAACTCAGACCCCAGAGGATGTGATGGTGTCCTTCATGCAGGCGTGAGGCCCTTCAAAATAAATAAGTGGCAGGGCCCAGGAGCTGCCTAGGTTTAGAAGCACGTGAGACACCAGGACTTATTAATTCTGAGCTAATGACAGACTGTTCTTGTGATTGTGATTCGAGCTGTATTCGATTAATATCTCTGGCCACTGATAACAAGGGAAGGCTTAGGCTGACAAAGTGAACCCAGTAAATCATGGAACTGATAAGTGAGAGAAATAAAACTTTCTACTATACTTTACACTCTTTCTCTTACACATTAGTGTCTTGTATATTGTACGTGCATGAATGTGAAAAAGGTTCTCCAAAAATAGTTGAAACTAAAACGCCATGTTTATTATTTGCGGATGACAGCTTATTATTATCTAAAACAGCATCTGGTGTACCCAAACTGTTGGAAAACATGTTGGGGTCTGTAAAATATATGGCCTCCACGTAACTAGCTCAAAGACAAAATACAAGTTGTTTCGAGGCATCAAACATAAAGTGAAAAAGTCTATAATTTTAGATTGAGAGGTCTTCGAAAGAGCTCTTGGGTTTGATTACTTGGGCATTCGATTAGAGGACTCCCAAAGGTGGATAGACCAACTAGAGAAGTGTACTATGTCATTAAAACAACAAGCGGGGGCATCCTAAGGTTTGCTAGCAGAGCACCCACTTTTCCTATTTCTCCAGTGTTGGGGATTTATAAGAGCCAAGTCCGTGGGGCAGCTCTTTATGACGCTGAACTGTAGGGGCATTGTAAATTGGATGCTGTGGAAAAAGCTGAGAATTGTTTCCTAAACATTTGAATTTAGATTCCCCAGAGCACGTCAACTCTTCCCTTTCGCTTATACTTAAATGTAACATCCATTGCGGATATTGCTGCCCTTAGGCCATTACAGTGCTGGATAAGGATGTTTTCCATAGGTGAACTAGAGCCTTATAGGGAATGGCTGAGGAGCTTATGGGAAGGCCGATATGTTGATAAAATCCCTTGGTGCCTTTCTGTAAATAACTGGTTTCTTAAGCAAGGCTTTGAAATGTACTGGTCAGATCCCTTAACTCTTCTGAGAGATGCATTGCAGAAACTTAAAGATATTTATTGGGGCTGTGCCCAAAGTGAGACATTAGCAAATGTGCACCTGGGCAGTTTGACCGAAAGTTTTCTGTCTGTCAAATGCTCTTTTGTATTTGAACACTTTTTTGACACTGTCCTGCAGCCGTTTGCACAAGCACTTCATGTTAGGTTTAAATGGGGTCCTTATCTGTGCCTGCCTTTACTAGCAAATGGAAAAAAAGAATTCTGGAGTGCTTGATACTAGTCCCATGTGATGTGCGACTCAAGAGAATCTCAAGAATGTTTTGTGTTTTTTGGGTAGCTTAATAGAAACAGTGGGCACGACAGATTAAACCGCTTTGCAAATTGCTGGGACTTAACGATCGGCGCTCTGCCCTTCGGATATGTAGAACCAGCACCCATGGTCCTGTTGTTTGTGCTGTAGCTAGGATTTGAACTGCTTTTTGGTAAATTAAGATGAAAAAATTAAGTGCTAAAGAGAGGTCATCCTGATGACAATCGTTTTGATGTGAAAGTTTGAGTCCATTTACTTTTAAACTTTTAATGTTTTTGAATATGTATATACATTCTTACTTAGTTTTATTTGATGATCTGTTTTATACTCCTGCTTTTTTACCTCCCATGTTTCTACCTTTTATGGTTCATATGAATCGAAATAAAGGAAATAGAATGCAAATGAATCGACTATTCAACCTTTAACTGAACAGGTAACATTTGCCAGGCAGAGCTTTTAAATTCCAGTGAACAGTCTTCCTGAGCGTGGGCTTGGACTGATGCAGTGAGCTGCATGGAACTGTGTGGTTGAAGTGAGGTTTCAATCAAGTGGACATTTATGGTTCTTATTTTCCGACAGGGAGGTAAGCAGATCATGGCAGTATGTGCGTGGGTGTGTGCGTGTGTTTGTGTGTGTGTTTAAGAAATCAAGAAATATAGTTTGTGCAAAGGCATTTGAAAGATTGTTTGTATGAATATATATGTTTGAATGTTGTACCTACCATTCATGTATGTGTGAAAAAGGGTGTGAGAGAGTAGAACGTATATACAAGCTTGAAGTAATGAGTGTGATAGTGAGTGAATGTGTGTGACTAATAGTGAATGTATGAAAGTATAAGAGAGAATTAATATGACTGACAGTGAGCATGAGCACATGAAAGATTGAGATAATTATTGGCATACAAAAGGCAAGTAGCCTATATGTTTGAGAATGGCCCAAGGGCCTCCTTGCACCACATTAGCGTAATTTGTTTATGCTAATGTGGCCCAACAAGCCCAAAATCAAAGCGCCAAATTTACAAAGTGGTGCGATGCATGCATTGTGCCACTTTGTAACCCCTTTAAACCTTGAAAGCCAGACATAATGTATGCAAAGGTGGTGTTCCACCATTGGGGTGGCATACAAAAGGTGCAAAGAAATCTATGAGCAGGTGTTAAAAGGAGGCTCTGATTGGTTTCAATGGGCCTCTGTGTGCTATGCAGGATTAGCATCAGAATTTTTGACACTAATCCTGCAAAGCGCCAAACTAGTGTAAAACATTCTGACACTAGTTCCCTAACTACCGCCATGGTGTGCCGTATATTAAATATGGCGTACATATGGTGGCGTTAGGGGCGCTGAGATGTGTATGAAAAGTGGCTCTGCACTGGGTGCAGCACCACCTTTCTTAAATCAGGGCCAGAGTGTGTGAAAATCCACTTGCATGAAGTCTAAGAGCCTTTAGGAAAATATGTGATCAACTACTAGACAATCAGTGTGTGTGTTTTAAGAGAAATACTGGGTACAGTGAGTGAAGGAGAATGATATAGAGACCTGTTACTGAAAATATACAAATGGGTGATTCATGTTACTGGGCACATGAAGTTGGGAATACTCTTAATAGTTATGTGGAGACTGATAATACCTGCTTGATTGTGAAATACTCCTAAAGAGTTGTCTTTGAATACTATCATGTTGTGACCAACATGAGAAGTTCATTGTGCTTGAATATGCGTTATTATGAACAGTTCCTAAATAGGTCATGGAAGTCATTTAGGGGTTGTGAGGGGGGAAGCTTTGACTCCTGGCTTGTCCTTTTTTACCCCTGCCACTGCATTCCTGAACCCTGGCTTCAGCTGTAGACAAATCTACCCCGGGGGTCCGCATTCCTTATTGTCTTACTGTTTTTCATTAGAGTAGTAGTGAATAATGTTCTATAATACATAAGATTCTGCAATCCCCGTATAAATGCACATCTCTAATTTCTTAACAATCGGCGACTAGTAACACACTCAGTCATCAATTATAAAGAAAGATGTCAGACCTGGACTTTAAAAAGTTATTGCAGTCGCTTTCTGACCTCACAATACCTGCTGCCAGAACCAGTAGCCAAGGTGAACGGTAGGTTATGTCAGGGAGCAGCTATTTAAAGCAACAGAAATGAAACATTGCTTTTCTTTCTTTTGCTCTGTTTTTTTAGCTGATTGTGACTAACAAAAAGAATTTTTTTTTACTTTCCTATAATAATTCTAGAACAGTTAAAATCTTTCTGAATATTTCTACACATACTGAGTTACTGCACCTTTTTTTAAATAAAAAACTGACTTGTATTAAACTGTTTCTAATATCTTTGAGCAACAAATATCTAAGAAGGTTTTGATGTGTTTCATTTTGCACTAGTGGTTCTGTTTGTATGCTTCATGTTTGCAAACACGCTCTCTCTTTCTGAAAGAGCTACACACCAAGATTTTAAGTGGTTTGCGGGAAAGGTGATGGTGTGATCATGTATTATATGGGATAAAGTACACCCTGCCATACATATTAAGGACATTGCAAGTCACCTCAGAGTTCCATAACCTTATAAAGGAACTCCTCCGTGAATTGCAATATCCTTATGACCTGCGGCAGGCGGTACATTATCCCGTATATGATTCACTAATTCGGTAATGGGGGCAGTAACAGTAAGTAAAAATGGTTTTCAACATATGCTGTGTGCATGCTTGTGGGTGTGAGCATGTATAAGTGAGAGAGAACATGAATATGTGTGAGAAAATGTTTCTGAATATGAAAGCGTTGTGTGTGTGTGGGTGAAAGTGAATGAGAGTAGTGAGAGTGATTGTGCTTCAGTGAGGCTCACATTTACTATTCTTTGACGCAGAGCAACACAGTGCACCCAACTTGCTGTGTTGCCATACGTCAAAGGAGGAGAGGAAAATTAACCATACCGAATAAGATATGGCAAATTTTTTCACTTTTGGCAGCCATGTGTCAATTACTCCTGTGCCAGAGTGCAAGGTGTGTGTATTCTCTGAAGCAGAGGGCTTGTACTGGAAGGGATATGAGGTGCCAGAGACACTACTCTAATTTTAGTATTCTCAGTACTTCAATGAAGGGCAGTGAATAATATCATGAAAGGTAGGATTTTATTTGAATACATATTCACTAATCTCAAGATTCCCTTTAGCTTATTACAGAATTAATTTACTTACACTTAGCATTAAACTGCATTATCCTTTTTCCTCTTATTAGACTTTTGTGTATTTCATTTTTAATCCTTTTATTTTCATACCAGTGATCTCTGACTGGGCCATTTTTTTGCATTTTACTTACTGTCCCTATTAATTCAAGGCAGGATAAATCAAACAATTTTGCTCTATTGGCAATTGATTTCACCTTTAGAACATAAACGTTTTCATATTAATTTCACTTAAATCTAGATAGATGCAGTAAGAGATTTGATAGTCCCTCAGTACTTGGATGTGGGAGAGTTCCAGTCTTGTGATTAATCTTCTTGGATATTTAGGTGCAGAAAAGTGGTGCTGCACCCATTGCAATGCCACTTTCCTTGCACACCTTAGTGCCCCCTACCACCACCATGTGTGTGCCACATTTAAAATACAGCACACCATGGCACAAGATAGGGGGCAACAGTGTCACAACTTTTGACAGTATTGATGTACTGTTCCGGGTAAGCGCCAACATTTTGCCATTAACCCTCAACAGTACATAGGGGCTATTGTAACCAATTGTGTGCCCCCTTTTAACACCTGCTCTGAGCAAGCATTAAAAATGCTTCAAACAATGGCTCAGAAAATCTTTTTGATTTCTTTGTGACAATTATTCAGCCCCCCCTAATGGGGGAATGCCCCCTTGCATACATTATGCTTAGCCAAATGACCCTCTTGTACAACATCTCTTCTTTCTCTCCCCATGCCATCACCTGCTACAACCAACTCATGGTCAGATTTCCTAGTTTGGTAAGAAGGAAACCCCAATTGAAGTTCCAAAGATTTGTTAATACCAATTGAAAAGGAAGTTATCCTTTTGCAATCACATTTATATTTTTGTCTACCAACATTAGCCGGTCATACCTCTCACATATAAGCTAAGATCTTTTACTAATGAGGCCAAGAAATTGTGTATATGTGGATGCATTATCAAAGATTGATCACTTCAATGAATGTATATAACTGGTTTGCCCAGGGTATTTGTCTTATTTTTGTGCATGTTTCATGTAAAAAATGTGGGTTTATCTTTATCCAGTAGTAGTCTCTCCTTTCAATTTTAGTTCCTATGTTTACAACATCTCTAGTTCTTCTAATGGATTCTAATGTACCTTTGTGCAACATTCTGTGCCCATTATTTGCCTTATGACTTCGTTCTTGAACTGTTGTTTAATTAATATAACTATGTTACCAGCTTTATTCGACTGCTTACTCTCAATGGATTTTTCATTTTGTATCTTTCGTATGGTAGCTCCCTCCCACTTGGTGATGTTTGATTTGTCTCTCTAATTTGTATTCAAGTTTAATCAAATCATTGATCACCATATCCACAAAGATGCCACTTTTATTACCCGGTTAGAGGTTTTCGACAAACTTTTGATTTGATTTTCAGAATGCTTTATCCAGCCCCAATCATATTTAAGCCTGTCTCCATTTTTAATGTTACTTCATTTTCTTCCTGAGTTGATATTCCAAAGGTCAATTAATCTAGTGTGTGTATTAATTCAATATCTTCCATCATAGAGATTACTTTTTGGTTTTAACAATTGATTTTTTCCTAGGTGCAAGTCCGATGTTTATAGGCTGAAGGCAGATGGTTACATAGTGACTTTTCGCCTTGCGACCCCCTGTATGTGATGGCTGGAACTGATTATTAGATATCCAAGAATTAAATGGTGTGGCACATTTTCTCCTTGAGCTGCTGTGAATGGAAACTGTGGGGGTCTGCTTCCACTGAGCATCTCGTGAATGGGACCTCTTTGAGCCCCACTGGTGATATGCATTGAGGAGAATAAGAAGAGAAACAGTGACTTGGCAGTGAGCAGTCCGGCTTAACTTAGAAGGCAATGTGTAAAGTATTTGTGCAATAAATCATGCAATAACACAGTGAAAACACCACAAAAATACACCACACAAGTTTAGAAAAATATAGAATATTTATCTGAATGAATTAAAGTCAAAATGATCAAGATTTGATAAACACAAGTTGAAGTATCACTTTTGCAATGCTAAGATGAGTTTTAAGTCTTTAAAAGCAACAATTATTTCTTGCAAGCACAAAGTACCTGGTTTGTGTCAAAATTACATGCACGAAGACCGCAGAGGAGGAGATGCGCTGAAAAAGGTAGGTGTGCATCAGATTCCCGGGCACACACAGACCATGTGTCATTTCATTTCCACGCAGCAAGGGCTTTGTGTTGATTTCCGCACGCAGGCTTGAATCCTATTTGCAATGTGGGGTCTTCTGATGCACGGGGATGTCTGCGTGGAAATCCTGGGTGTGTGGGACAAAGTCACAGCTGTTGCGTCGATCCAGTGGCCGATCCGGCGGAGTTTCTGTTGCACAGCTGACGCTGTGTCGATTCCTCTCACAGGAAGTTGGGCTTGGTCATTTTGGCTCGGCGATGCGTCGATCCGGTGGGCTGTGCATCGTAGTTCTGGTCACAACACTGCCGCTGCATTGATCTCCACTCGTGGGAACCCGGCTGCATCGTTGCTGTTGAGCGATGCATTGAATTTCTCACCAGTGAGCAGGCGGTCCTTCAATTCCGGCAGGCTGTGCATCTATTTTCACCACACAAGGAGTTCTTTGCAGAGATGAAGTGTTTTTGGTCCTGAGACTTCAGGCAACAGGAGGCAAGCTCAATCCAAGCCCTTGGAGAGTGCCTTTTAGCTGAGCCAGAGGCAAGCAAGGCAGCAGGGCAATGGCAAGGCAGCAGTCCTTCACAGCAAAGCAGTCCTGGTGAGTCCTTTGGGCAGCCAGGCAGCTCTTCTTGGCAGGTTGCAGGTTCTGGTTCAGAGTGTCTTTTCCAGGAAGTGTCTAGTTTGGTAGGGCCCGGAACCAGTTTATATATCCAAAAGTGCCTTTGAAGTGGGGGGGACTTCAAAGAGTGCTTTTGAAGTGTACAAGGTCCCCTTTGAGTACAACCCTGTCTGCCAGGGTCCCAGTAGGGGGTTTGGCAGTCCTTTGTGTGAAGGCAGGCCACTGTTCTTTGAAATGTAAGTGTCGGGCCTTCCATCCTTCCATCCCAGGAAGACCCATTCAGTAGGCAGGTGTGACTGAGCATCCTGTGCTTGTGGTTGTCTAGGTGAAATACACGAGGGAGCTGTCAACCAGCCCCAGCTTAGATGTGGATTGGATACAGACTGTAAGGCACAGAAGGATTTACATGCAGAGAAATGCTCACTTTCTAAAAGTAGCATTTCTCAAATAGTAATATAAAATCCAACCTCACCAGTCAGCAGGATTTTGTATTACCATTCTTGCCATACTAAATATGACCTATTTACCCCTTTCTAATCAGAATCGACCACTCAAACAGTATATGAGGGTAACACTAATGTTAGCCTATGAAAGGAGCCAGCCGCATAGCAGTGGAAAACAAATTTAGGAGTTTTCCACTACCAGGACATATACAACACACAGATATATGTCCTGCCTTTTACCCACACAGCCCCCTGCCCTCTGGGTTACCTAGGGCCTACCATAGGGGTGATTTATATGTAGGAAAAGTGGAGTTTAAGGCTTGGCAAGTACTTATAAATGCCAAGTCGAAGTGGCAGTGAACCTGCACACACAGGCCTTGCAAGGGCAGGCCTGAGACATAGTTAAGGTGCTACCTATGTGGGTGGCACACTCACACTGCTGCAGGCCCACTAGTAGCATTTAATTTAAAGGCCCTGGCCATATGTGGTGCACATTACTAGGGACTTACAAGTAACTTAAATATGCCAATTGGGTATGAGCCAATGTTACCATATTTTAAGGGAGAGAGCATATGCACTGTAGCATTGATTAGCAGTGGTAAAGTGTGCATAGTCCTAAAGTCAGCAAAATGAGGTCAGAAAAAGAGGAGGAGGAAGGCAAAAGGTTTCGGGGTGACCCTGTAGAAAGGCCATTTCCTACACATTCCCCCTTCCAGCCTAAAGCCAGGATAGGCTAATCAATACTCTGATGGACTTCCCTGCTTAAGGTGATAGAACCTGGATGATGGCCCACTACAGCAGGGGCACTTGCCAGTGATATGCCTTTCTGAACCCAGTGAGGCTTCTCTATCGATACTCTCTGGGACTGCTGAACTGACCCATGAGGAATCCTTCTCCTCGCCGGAGACCCCATCTGCGAATCTCCTAACCTTAATTTGCTCACAGATGCATCCCAGTAGGCAGACAGTACCACCATAGCCAACAAAGTGATGTGGCCCGTTCCACTCCTTGGGTCTGACTTCTGTCCCCAACCCAAGGAAAGCTCTGTCCACAAGGATAACAATAAAAAAGAGCCCACTGACAGCTGTCAGTGTCAGGAGCCAGGCCCCAGTCCATCCACCGCTAAGTGGAGGCTCTGAGTGAGGCCATTGGGTGAGCTTCTCCTCCAGCCTTGGGCCTGACAGTGTGTTCCCCATGGGCTCCTGAGGCATCTCAGACTGGGAAGCAGTAGCCCCAGGGGTCTTGTACCCCTCCTCCGGTTTACCTCCCACCAGTTCAGGGGTGGTATCCTGACACTGGTCAATCACCCCAGGGTCTCTACCTTGAGGTTGAACTGGGGACAGGGGTGAGTCCTCCCTCACCTTGCCCCTACACCTGGGCTTCTGTACCCTCCTCTGAGGAGTGGTACTGCCAAATAACTAAATTGTCAGGGCATCCTTAGGGGTCACCCCTCTCAGTTCTCCTGCCACTAGGGGTAACTAATTCTCCAGAATGAAGTCAATGGGCATCTGGGGACTAACTATGACCCGCCTCTGGGCCACCTCCCCACCCCACTCCAGGGATACCAGAGCCACAGGGCGGAAGACATCCTTCCCATGAGCTGGAGTCACCCTACACACCTGGCTGGTGTATTGCTCTGGGGAAACTAGTCTTTCTACCATCATGGTATGATTAGCCCCTGTGTCCTCAGAGCAGTGACTGGGACCCCATTCACTCCCACCTGGTGAAAGTGACGACTCCCACCCTCAGGGATCACCAGCTTACCCTCCGGTTCTATCTCCCAACTGAGGGAGATTAGGGCATGGTCTATGACCTGCCCTTGGGGACCAATTCCCCCTAAGGCCACATTGGCCACCCCTGCAGAGTTCCCACCAGTGGGTGGTTTCTTTGGACAGACAGAGACCACCTTCTAGCTGGGAGCACTCAGAGCAGCTGGGTTGGGAATGAGGTGCCCTGGGCCACCACCCACCAAAACCATCACCATGTTTCTCAGATGAGGTATGGGAACCCTTCCCTCCACCCTTATTCTGGGACTTGTCTGGGTCATCTTCAACTTCCCCTGAACCCTGTTAGGGGGAACCAGAACCACCCCTCTTGGAGTCACCCCAGGAACCTTCTTGGACACTCTTATGTTAGCCCAGTGGTCGCCTCCTCAGCAAGCTTCCTAGGGGTCAGTCAGCTTACTGTCAACTAGGTGCTGGAACAACTCAGTAAGGCAAACACTGGGCATATGCTCTCTCAGGATCAAATTATACAGCCACACATAGTCATCTACTTTACTACCCCGCACACAACCATCCAGTGCATTACTGGAAAAATTAAACAATTCTACACAAATTTGTGTGGCGAGCTTGGTGCTGTCGCTGAACGTCTGATGGTACTTCTCAGGTGTCAGCCCAAACTTGGCAAGCAAAGTGGTTTTCCTGGGTGAATATGTGTTCTGATCCTTTGGATCTAATGTGAGAAGTGTGTCCCTCCCAACAACGGGTACATATACCCACAAGCATGCCCCCTATTGCTCTTCAGGAACCACATGAGCACTTAGTGCAACTTCAGAAGCAGCCAACCACTTATCAATGTCATCTCCCACCACATAACTTGGCACCACCTTTCTGGGATATGAACCTTCTTGTCCCCAGCAGGACCTGCATGTATGCTGCCACCATCACTGCTGAACTCAGACTGCCTAGCTTGATATCCAGTTCTTTGAGACTCAGTTGATGATCCAACAGAAGTTTCTTCTTTGCCAAAGCCCTTTCAGCCTCTTGTTTGGCTTCTGCTTCTCTCTTTGCGTTCTTTTCCTCCAGCCTTAATCTTGCCAATTACAGTTTGAATTCTCTCTCCTCCCTACTTTCCTCTGTGGTCATGCCATGGCTAGAGACACTGCTACCTGGTTTACCAGGGGGCACAATTACAGGTTTAACATCCCCCACTGCTGGTGGCAAATCCTCTGAGGGGCCATCCTCCGGCTCCTCTATCTCAACATTTCTTGTGAACGGGCTACTTCCCAGGCCCTCAGCGCCTTTTGCTACTTCTCCCTCCTGGAGGCACCCCGAGTAGGTACTCCCATCCCCTTGCAGAACCTTTTCAGCTGGCTGACAGTGTATGTCTCCAGCTTGGGTAGGTCAAACTCTCCACCTCCTGCTTGCGACCCAGAAGGAGACATGTTGTATGAAGATTTGATTAAATTGGCATGCAGAAAAACAAAATTGCAGAAAAAGAGAAAAAATCAAGTTAATCGTAAACTGTGGGTAGGTAGTGTACATGCAGCTATTGTATGTTACTGCACAAATACAAGTCCTATCCTCACCACTGATCACCAATGTTAGAAATGGGGTCTCTAGTTGGCAGAGGTATACACCCTTGTCCAATAGGGATCACAGTCCTAGTCAGGGTAAATCACACACACTCCATATTATCCTGTGCCCAACCTTTGGTGGCTTGGCACTGAGCAGTCAGGCTTAACTTAGAAGGCAATGTGTAAAGTATTTGTGCAATAAATAATGCAATAACACAGTGAAAACACCACAAAAATACAACACACAAGTTTGGAAAAATATAGAATATTTATCTGAGTGAATTAAGGTCAAAATGATCACGATTTGATAAATATAAGTTGAAGTATCAATTCTGCAATGATAAGATGAGTTTTAAGTCTTTAAAAACAACAATTATCTCTTGCAAGCACAAAGTACCTGGTTTATTTCAAAATTACACGCACGAACACCGCAGAGGAGGAGATGCATTGATAAAGGTAGGTGTGCGTCAGATTCCCAGGCACACACAGACAATGCATTGGTTCTTTTCCATGCAGCAAGGGCTTTGCAGCGATTTCGATCGTGCAGGCTTGAATCGTCTTTGTGATGTGTGGTTTTTTGACACCCAGGGACACAATGAGTGGAAATCATGGGCGAGCGGAACAAAGTCACAGCTGTTGCGTTGATCCGGTGGGTGATGCGGCAGAGTTTCTGTTCTTTGCAGAGATTAGGGCCCTCATTACAACACTGGCGGTCGGTGTTAAAGCAGTGGTAATAAAGCCAGCAGGCGTCGAAAAAAAAAAAGTGGAATCACGACCATGGTGGAAACTGCAAACATAGACAGCCACTTTAACACTCCGACCGCCACGGCGGTAGAAACAAACACCACGGCGGTCACCCACAACAGACAGGCAGAACACAAGGTTCTGCCCACTGTATTACAGCACACCTATCTGCCACTTTTTCCGGGGCAGTACCAATGCCATCAAAAGCATGGCAGAAACAGGACTTGGAACAGAAACCACTCACCTTTCAACACTTTATGAAAAACCAGGACGCCATGGAGCCCGAACTACAAGTCCTGCCCATGCTGGCCTACCTCCTCTTATTTCAGGAGCAGCAAAGATGCCGGCGACGACCACGGTGAGTACTGCACCTAGCACACACGGAAGGGGGGAGGGAAAGAGAATGAAACACACAGGCAACACACCCACTGCCACCCTCACCCACAACACCATACACACAAATACATACAGCAACATTATATATACACCCCGTCACCCCCTGGAAGAATGCAGGGACAAAAGGAAATGATTGTAACGAGTGTGATCAATTAAATATCAGATAGGCCAAATTCAAAAATCTGTATATACAAATATGTACACCAACTACACAAGTCTGGATATTAATGAAATCATTGTCCATGGATCAGTGTCCCAAAATGCATGGGCAAAGCCCACACAAGATACCTGACTAGAAACGGAGGGAACACTGCAGGGGCATCATATGGAAAATAAACAGACACCCCAGGGGGAGGTGGGGCACCTCAGCCGGATGAATGGACGATGCCACTGCTCCACGAGGGGGCTCCATGCCCACTGATTGGTCCTGGGGAGTACAAAGCCACAGACTCTCAAGTCTCTCCAGTGGGTGGTTTGCCCACTGCTTTATCCTGAGTGCAAAGCCGCAGTCTCTCAAGTCTCTCCAGTGGGTGGTTTGCCAACTGCTTTATCCTGGGGAGTGCAAAGCCACAGTCTATCAAGTCTCTCCAGTGGGTGGTCTGCCCACTTCTGTATCCTGGGGAGTGCAAAGCCACAGTCTCTCAAGTGCATAACAGTCTCCACTGGTTCTGGAGGGGGTTTTGTGCCCAGAGTGCTCTCAAGCGCCCATCCAACTCCGGTTTGCCACCGCCAGGATCTGGTACATTAAGGGGGTCATGGTGCGACGGGCACCCCTTCCGCGTTGGTTGGCCATCCCCAGCTGGGCCTCCACCATCTTCTTGCTCCAGCGGCGCAGGTCCTCCCATCTTTTCCGGCAGTGGGTGCTCCGTTTATGGTAGACCGCCAGGGTCTGCACTTCCTTGGAGATGGCATGCCAAATCCCCTTCTTCTGGTGGGCGCTAACCTAGAGGTAAAGTGAAGGTATAATGGATGTTACACTCCCGTACAGTTCTTCCCACACATTGCCCACAAACCTCCCACCCTGGCCCAGACATACATACACACACCATCCTCAAATGCTGGCCTGTCCCCCCGTCTCTTCCACCCACAACACTCCATACAATCATGTGCCATCCACCATGCACACAGTTTACTCACCTGTTTGTCTGGAGGAACGTATAGTTGCGTATGCTGGGGGAGGACCCCATCCACCAGTTTCTCCAACTCCTCCACAGTGAAGGCAGGGGCACTTTCCGCAGACACTGTAGCCATTGTCGCTTCCAGACACAGGTCACAGCAGCACTTTCAGTGTAGGTCCTGTCCTGTTGAAGGTCAGGTATCAAGAGAGGGAACTGATAGAAAATGGCAGTCAAGTCCAGGGCAGTGCGTACCGTCACCACCGGCGTACCTCGTCATTGGCTCCTGGAACCAATAGGGCGCAATGATAACCAATGCTGAATTGCACTGCGGTCTTCGACCCCCTACAGTGACGGTGTACAATGCCAGCACAGTTACATCATTTCCCTTTGTCCCACCTTACAGGTCAGGCAGCCGCCATTACAGGGGGCCACATGGCAGGCCTATTTAGGCCAGGAATACGGACAGGCAATGGCACATAGAGAAATTTTAACGTTAGTGCTAAACAGCCTTGTGAAACCTATGTGTTATATGACCCTCTGCTCACCGTTCTCCTCCATAGGCCACGTCCGCTGGGGCAGGTGATGAGATGGCGGCATCCTGCGGTGTACAGACCCCTGGTGGACCTGTCGACAATGGAAGACAGACACATAATTATCACTTACAGACTTGATCATGCAACAATCCAGGAACTGTGGCCCATATTTATACTTTTTGACGCTAAACTGCGCTAACGCAGTTTAGCGTCAAAAAGTTTTGCGCCGTCTAACGCCATTCTGAAGCGCCATGCGGGCGCCGTATTTATGGAATGGCGTTAGACGGCGCAATCAGACCGGCGCTGCCTGGTTTGCGTGGGAAAAAACCACGTAGACCAGACAGCGCCGACGTAGGGGGAAAATGGCGCATGGGCGTCTTAAAATGGGGCAAGTCAGGTTACGTCGAAAAAATCGTCTTAACCCGACTTGCGCCATTTTTTAACGACGCCCATCCCCCATCAACATGACTCCTATCATTGTAAAGATAGGAGTCATGCCCCCTTGCCCAATGGCCATGCCCAGGGGACTTCTGTCCCCTGGGCATGGTCATTGGGCATAGTGGCATGTAGGGGGGCACAAATAAGGCCCCCCTATGCCACCAAAAACAAATATAAAAAATAAAAAATTATACTTACGTGAACTTACCTGAATGTCCCTGGGGTGGGTCCCTCCATCCTTGGGGGTCCTCCTGGGGTGGGCAAGGGTGGCAGGGGGGGTCCCTGGGGGCATGGGAGGGCACCTGTGGGCTCATTTTGAGCCCACAGGCCCCTTAACGCCTGCCCTGAGCAGGCGTTAAAAAGTGGCGCAAATGCGCCGTTTTTTGCCACGCCAACTCCCGGGCGTCTCTTTTGCCCGGGAGTATAAATACCACGTAAAGGCCTGGGAGTCATTTTTTAGACGGGAACGCCTCCCTTGCATATCATTAACGCAAGGAAGGGGTTCACGCTAAAAAATGACGCACATTCCAGGAACTTTGGCGCTATTCGCCTCTAACGCCATAGTATAAATATGGCGTTAGTTGGCGTTAGTTTTGCGTCGAAATTGCGTCAAAAAAAACGACGCAATTTCGGCGCAAACGGAGTATAAATATGGCCCTGTGTGCCCAGTTGGAGCCTGACCTGATGTCAGCTATCTGCCATCCCACAGGAATCCCCCCTCTAATGCAGGTCCTGTCAGTACTCCATTTCCTGGCCAGTGGGTCTTTTCAAACAACAGTAGCCATGGCATCAGGGATGTCCCAGCCAATGTTCTCAAACGTGTTGTCCAGAGTGTCATCTGCCCTGCGGATACACATGCACAGCTACATCATTTTCCCTCAGGTGGAGGATGTGCCCACAGTGAAAGGTGACTTCTATGCCCTGGGACATATCCCAAACATTATTGGTGCCATTGATGATACACATGTGGCATTTGTTCCCCCCCCCCAGCAGGAATGAAGAGGTGTACAGAAACCGCAAAAGCTACCATTCTATGAATGTGCAGATGGTGTGTTTGGCAGACCAGTATATCTCCCATGTGAATGCCAAGTATCCTGGCTCTGTGCATGACGCTTACATTTTGAGGAATAGCAGCATCCCTTATGTGATGGGGCAACTCCAGAGGCACCGTGTGTGGCTAATAGGTGAGCCTAAAATCCTGACACAGTTTCACAGTTTCATTTGCTGTCTGGCTCTGGGAGATTCCCTAATATTTGGAGGATGTCTAACTGTTGTCCTTCCATATTTGCAGGTGACTATGGTTACCCCAACATGTCATGGCTACTGACCCCAGTGAGGAATCCCAGAAAAAGGGCAGATGAACGCTACAATGAGGCATATGGGCATATGGGCGAACTAGGAGGATAATAGAGCGCACCTTTGGCCTCCGAAGGACAGATTCCGGTGCTTCCATCTAACAGGTGGCTCCCTATACTACTCACTGAAGAAGGTGTGCCAGATCATCGTGGCCACCTGTATGTTGCACAGCCTGGCTTTGCGACGCCAGGTGCCTTTTGTGCAGGAGGATGGGCCTGATTATGGTCTTGTGGCAGCTGTGGAGCCTGTGGACAGTGAAGAAGAGGAGGCAGAAGAAGAAGATGTAGACAACTGAATTAACATCATCATGCAATACTTCCAGTGAGACAGAGGTAGGAGGATGGAACAGCTTCCCACATCTCATACTAGTGTAGGACCTAGCATAAGTCTGCCTTTTTCACTCTGTGTATGGACCCTGACTTGTCACTTTGGCTTTCCATTTCACAGATCTTGGTCCCAATTTGTGCCCTCTCCTATGTTTATTCCTGGCCTACAGATGTGTAACATTAGTATGTGAACAAGTACATTGACATTGCTATATTTCAGAGATGTTGCAATTATACATTTGTGAAAGCACAGACTGACTCTATAGTGTTTGATGATTCAAGGGTGTTTATTTCTGTGCAAATAAGTGTAAGGGTGTGTGAAATGGGCCAGGGTGATGGTGGAGGAATGTCCATGGCAGAGTCCAGTCTCTTGGTCTCACAGGTGCATTGTCCAATGGGTCATAGGAAGGGGAGCAATGGCAGTTTAAGGTGGACAGGGTGACAAAGTGGGACTGAAAGGTCACATTCAGGAGGGTCTTATTTCCTGGCGGGGGTCTTGGCAATGTTCTCTGTCTTGTTCCTGAATCTCAGGTACCGTTTGCGGGGTGTTTCTCCTTCTGCTGGGGATGGGTGCTGGTGGCCTGTTGGTCCGCTAGCGCCAGCGGAGGTGGAGGGCTGTTCATTGTCCAGGCTAGTGTCAGGGCCCGTTTGTGTCCCACTTTGTCCCTCATGGTGTTGAGAAGGTCTGCCAGCACCCCTGCAATGGTGACAAGAGTGGTGTTGATGGACTTCAAGTCCTCCCTGATCCCCAGGTACTGTTCCACCTGCAGCCGCTGGGTCTCCTAAAACTTGGCCAGTACCATGCGCATGGTCTCCTGGGAATGGTGGTATGCTCCCATGATATTGGGGAGTGCCTGGTAGAGAGTGGGTTCCCTGGGCCTGTCCTCCCCCTGTCAAACAGCAGTGCTCCCAGCTTCCCTGTAATCCGGTGCCTCTGTCCCCTGAACCGTGAGCCCACTGCCACTGACCCCAGGTCCCTGATTTTCTTGGTTTGGTGGGTTTGCCTGGGTTCCCTGTAGTGGTGGACACACTGCTGATTGACGTGTCCTGGGGACAGAGGGATGGGCCCACTGGGTGAGTGCTGTGCTGGTGTTTCCTGAGGGGGGAGGGTCTGTGGTGGCTAATGACAATGGGAGGGGAACCGACTGTCCAGAGGTCCCTGATGAGGTGGGCTGGTCATCTTGATCCAGGCGTGCAGAGCTGCTGTCATCACTGTGGGCCTCTTCTGTGGGGGACTAGATATATCTGGCACCTCCTGTCCGGTGATGTTGGGTATGGATCCTGTTGGGGTGTAAATGCATAGTTTTAGTATCTGTGTGAGCCATCTTGTGCATTGGGTGAGGTACCCTCTACTCCTGTGCTTGCATCATTGTGTTTGACCTTTTGTGATAGTTGGTTTGGGGTATGTGTGGGTATCTGTACTGGACATGCTTTGGTGACGGTGGTCCATGAATAGGTGTTGCATGCAGGGCCTTGGTATTGAGATGTGTGGGTTGTGATAGTGGGACATATGTGAGATGATGGAATGATGGGAGTGAGGGTAAGGGTGGGGGTATGTGATGGCATGCAGGTGGGGTGTGGGGGATATGGTAATAAAGATATGACTTACCAAAGTCCAGTTCTCCTGCTACTCCTGCGAGGCCCTCAGGATGCAGTATTGCCAAGAATTGCTCCTCTCAGGTTGTTAGTTGTAGGGGAGGAGGTGGGGGCCCACCACCAGTCCTCTGTACAGCAATCTGGTGTCGGGTTACCACTGACGTAGGTCTTTCCACCTCTTCCTGATGTCATCCTGTGTTCTTGGATGCTGTCCCACTGTGTTGACCCTGTCAACGATTCTCCGCCATAGCTCCATCTTCCTAGCAATGGAGGTGTGTTGCACCTGTGATTCGAAAAGCTGTGGCTCTACCTGGATGATTTCCTCCACCCTGACCCTGAGCTCCTCCTCAGAAAACCTGGGGTGTCTTTGAGGTGCCATGATGTGGTGTGGGTGATGTGTGAGGTGCTGTCTGTTGTGATGTGTGGGGGGATGTGTTGGTGTGTGTTGTTTGAGGTGCGTGGATGTTGTATGGGTGATGGTGTTGTGTGTCTGTGGATGCTGGTGTGTTTGCTAATCTCTCTGTGCTTCTTCCAAAACATTCATTGTAAGTGTTTGTGGGTAATGTGGGTGTCTGTTTTATAGTGTTGTGGGGGTGTGGGGGTGGTGTGTGCATGAGTATCAGGTGTGTGTATTTGGACTTGTCCACTATAGGTGTGTTTTTAAATGTGTGTATATTTTGAGCGCGGCAGTGTGTACTGCCAATGGATTACCACGGTTGAAAGACCACTGCGTTGATTCGTGGGTCATGATAGTGTGGGTGTATTCTTGTTGGCATGACGGTGTAGGTTTTGGTATCGCCAGTTTATCACGGACCTTTGGTGTGGCGGTCTTGAGTGGATGTCTCTATTGTGGCGGATTCTGCAGCCGCAACGGTATGTTGGCCATCTTCAGAACGGAGGAAAGTGGGATTTACCACCAGGGTTGTAATGAGGGCCTAAATCTTTTTATGTCCTGAGACTTCAGGGACCAGGTGGCAAGCCCAATCCAAGCCAATGTTACAATTTTTAAGGGAGAGAGCATATTCACTTAGCACTGATTAACAGTGATAAAGTGCACATAGTCCTAAACCCAGCAAAATTGAGGTCATAAAAAGAGGAGGAGGAAGGCAAAAAGTTTGGGGGTGACTCTGCAGAAAGGTAATTTCCAACAATAAGTAAATACCATAACCTGTCTGGTATTGTTACTTGACAATGACAATTTGCTGAAAATGACTTGTAGTACTTAGGTATTAAATTATAGCCTAGTTGATTTTGGTTCATTAATGATCTGAGGGTCCTGATAGCATGTATACAGGGCATCCTGTTGGGCTACTCTCTCTATACATGGGTAGTCCTGAAATAGCACTTAGGCCCATATTTATACCTGCTTTGTGCTGAATTAGCTTCATTTGTTTGTGTTAATTCAGCTCAAACTTAACTCCATATTTATATTTTGATGCTAGACCCGTCTACCTTCGGAATATTGGAGTTAATGTCATTATTTGGATGCGTGAAACCTCTTTGCATCAATGAGATGCAAGGTAGACGTTCCCATCCAAAAAATGACTCAAAGCCCCTTGAACCATATTTATCCACCTAAGCAAAAATGGTGCATTGGTTGGAGGGGGACCCAAAAAATGGCATCAAACCAGGTGCTAAAATGAGGCCCACACACCACTACTTACAGAAAACACACAGAAGCAACATCAGTTACCCACAGGAAAGGATGGAAGTCCTACTGCTCCAGGTTGTGAGACGATGCAGAGGACAGCAACAACAACAGCAACCACCACCACCACAATGCAGCCCACAAAGGCAACACAGAAGGCAGGAGAGGATATTCCGAAACAGGACAACCCTCCTTGGCCTCAGGGAACAAGACATAATAAGGACATATAACCCCTCGTTACAACCCTGGCGGTAAATCCCGCTTTCCGTCGTGCAGAAGACTGCCAACATACCGCTGCGGCCCGAAATTCGGCTACAGGTATTACGACCCACATCCCGTAATCCGCCACAATGCAGACACCCACACAAGTCCGCCACACCAAAGGTCAGTGATAAACTGGCGATACCAAAACCTCCACCATCACGCCAACAGAAATACGCCCACACTATCACAAACCATGAATCAACATGGGGGTTATTCAACCGCGGTAAACCATTGGTGGTACACACCCCGCGCTCAAAATACACACACACTTACAAAACACAACCACATTGGACAAATCGAAATACACACACCTGATACACATACACACCCACACCCACACACCCAATCCAATATAAAGCACCCACCCACATCACCCACAAACCCTTACAACCAAAAAATTTAAAGAATACCAGAGAGAGACTACCTAAAACAACACCAGCATCCACAGCTACACAACACCATCACTTACACAACATCCACGCACCTCAAACAACACACACCAACACATCCCCTCACACATCACAACAGACACCAACTCACACATCACCCACACCACATCATGGCACCCAACGACACCCTAGGTTCTCTGAGGAGGAGCTCAGGATCATGGTGGAGGAAATCGTCCGGGTAGAGCCACAGTTATTCAGATCACTGGTGCAGCAGACATCCATTGCTAGGAAGATGGAGCTATGGCGAAGAATTGTCAACAGGGTTAACACAGTGGGACATCATCCAAGAACACAGGATGACATCAGGAAGAGGTGGAATGACCTATGGGGGAAAGGTACGTTCTGTGGTTTCCAGACACCAGATTGCTGTACAGAGGATTGGCGGTGGACCCCCACCTCCTCCCCCACAACTAACAACATGGGGGGAGCAAGTCTTGGCAATCATGCATCCTGAGGGCCTTACAGGAGTAGCAGGAGGACTGGACTCTGGTAAGTCATATCTTAACTACTTTATCCCTCCCACCTGCATGCTATCACATATCGCCACCCTTACCCTTACCCTTAACCTCACACCCATGACCCCAACAATCCACAGATACCCCACTAACACAGCCCACACATCCCAAAACCAAGCCCTGCATGTAACACCAATGCATGGACACCCATCACCAAAGCATGTCCAGTAGAGAGACTCACTCATGCCCCAAAATCGACAATCACTCAAGGGCCCAGGCAATAATGCAAGCACAGGATTAGAGGGTCACTCACCCATTGCACAAGATGGCACACACAGCTATAATAACTATGCATTTACACCCCAACAGGACCCCTACCCAACGTCACCGGACAGGAGGTGCCAGACATATCCAGTCCCCCCACAGAAGATGTCCACAGTGATAACAGCAGCTCTGCACGCCTGGATCAAGATGACCAGCCCGGCCCATCAGGGACCTCGGACAGTCCATTCCCCTTACACAGTCACAAACCACCACTGAACCTCCCCCCTCAGGAAACATTACCACAGCACCCACCCAGCAGGCCCATCCCTCTGTCCCCAGGACACGTCAGTCAGCAGTGTGTCCACCACTACAGGGAACCAAGGCAACCCCACTAATACAGGACGATCAGGGACCTGGGGGCAGTGGGCACACGGTTCAGGGGACAGAGGCACAGGATAACAGGGAATCTGGTAGGTCTGCTGTGTGACAGGGGGAAGACAGGCCCAGGAAACCGACACTCCACGAGGCACCCTCCAACATCATGGGAGCTTACCACCATTCCCAGGAGATCATGGGCACGGTACTGGCCAAGTTTCAGGAGACCCAGCGGCTGCAGGAGGAACACTACCTGGGGATCAGGGAGGACTTGAAGTCCATCAACACCACGCTGGTCACCATTGCAGGGGTGCTGGCAGACCTTCTCAACACCATGAGGGACACAGTGGCACTCCAACAGGCCCCTGACACTAGCCTGGACGATTAATAGCCCTCCACCTCCGCCGGCACTAGTGGAGAGGAGGCACCGCCATAGGACCAACAGGAACCAGCACCCCACCCCCTGCAGATGGAGAACCACCCCGCAAACGGTCCCTGAGATCCAGGAATAAGATAGAGAACACTGCCAAGACCCCCGCCAGGAAATAAGACCCCCTGAATGTCCCACTTTGTCACCCTGTCCACCTTAAACTGCCATTGCTCCACTTCCTATGCCCTTTTGGACAATGTACCTGTGAAACAAATAGAATGGACTCTGCCATGGACATTCTTCCATCATCACCCCAGCCCATTTTACAACCCCCTCCACTTATTGACACAGGAATAAACAAACTTCAATCACAAAACAATCTGGAGTCAGTATGTGCTTTCACAAATTTGTAATTGCAATATCTATGAAATATAGCAATGTCAATGTACTTGTTCACATACCAATGTAACACAGCTGTAGGCCAGAAGTAAGCATAGCAGAGGGCACAAAGTGGGAGCTAGACTGTGAAATGGAAAGTCAAAGTGACAAGTCAGTGTCCATACACTGAGTGAAAATGACAGACTTATGCTAGCTCCAACAATAGTATGAGATGTGGGAAGCAGTTACACCTTCTTACCTGTGTCTCACTGGAAGTATTGCATGATGATGTTGTTTCGGTTGTCGATATCTTCTTCTTCTGCCTCCTCTTCTTCACTGTCCACAGGCTCCACAGCTGCCACAAGACCAGCATCAGGCCCATCCTCCTGCAGAAAAGGCACCTGGTGTCGCAAAGCCAGGTTGTGCAACATATAGCAGGCCACGATGATCTGGCATACCTTCTTCGGTGAGTAGTATATGGATCCACCTGTCAGATGGCGGCACCGGAATCTGGCCTTCAGGAGGCCAAAGGTGCGTTCTATAATCCTCCTAGTTTGCCCATATGCCTCATTGTAGCGTTCCTCTGCACTTGTCCTGGGATTCCTCACTGGGGTCAGTAGCCATGACAGGTTGGGGTAACCAGAGTACCTGCAAATATGGAGGGACAACAACTGTTAGACACACACTAACCCTTAGGGACAGTCCTATACCCAGAAACCTATGTCAACTGTATTGCGACCTTGGCCTCACCTATTAGCCACACACAGTGCCTCTGGAGTTGCCCCATCACATAAGGGATGCTGCTATTCCTCAGAATGTAAGCGTCATGCACTGAGCCAGGATACTTGGCATTCACATGGGAGAGGTACTGGTCTGCCAAACACACCATCTGCACATTCATCGAATGATAGCTTTTCCGGTTTCTGTACACCTGTTCATTCCTGCGGGGGGACAAATGCCACATGTGTTCCATCAATGGCACCAATAATGTTGGGGATGTGTCCCAGGGCATAGAAGTCACCTTTCATTGTGGGCAAATCCTCCACCTGAGGGAAAACGATGTAGCTGCGCATGTGTTTCAGCAGGGCAGTTAACACTCTGGACAAAACGTTAGAGAACATTGGCTGGGACATCCCTGATGCCATGGCCACTGTTGTTTGAAAAGACCCACTGACCAGGAAATCGAGTACAGATAGGACCTGCAGTAGAGGGGGGATTCCTGTGGGATGGCGGATAGCTGAAGTCAGGTCTGGCTCCAACTGAGCACACAGTTCCAGGATTGTTGCACGATCAAGTCTGTATGTGATTATGATGTGTCTATCTTCCATTGTCGACAGGTCCACCAGGGGTCTGTACACCGGAGGATGCTGCCATCTCATCACCTGCCCCAGCAGACGTGCCCTATGGAGGAGGACAGCGAGCAGAGAGTCATCCAACACTGAGGTATCACAATGAGTTATTTGCAGGAACGTTTGTAATTCGCAATGTGCCTGTATCTGTCTGTATTCTCAGCCTAGGTAGGTGTGACGCAGTTTTGATCCATGTCATGTGGTCCCCTGAAATTGCGACTGCCTGACCTGTAAGGTGGGACAAGTGGAAATGAGGTAACTGCGCTAGCGTTGTACACCGTCGCGGTGGGCAGGTGAAGGCCGCGGTGCAATTCAGAATTGGTTAACATTGGACCCTATGGGTCCCAGGAGCCAATGACGATGTATGTCGGTAATGACGGTACGCACCCCCGCGGACGTGGACGCCATTTTCTGTCTGTTCACTCACTTGATACCTGAACTTCAACAGGAGATGACCTACACTGCAAGTGCTGTTGTTACCTGTGTCTGGAAGCGACGATGGCTACAGTGTCTGGGGAAAGGGCCCCTGCCTTCACATCGGAGGAGTTGGAGAAACTAGTGGATGGGGTCCTCCCCCAGTACACACAATTGTAGGGTCCTCCAGACAAACAGGAGAGGACACTGTGCACATGCTGCGTGGGAATGTCTGTTTTTTTAGTGGTGTGGATGGAAGATACATGGGGGGGCCGAGGCCTGCATGTGCGGATGTTGAGTGTATGTGCGTCAGGGCATGGGTGGGAACTGGTGGGCAATGACTATGAAGGTCCGGATGGGTGAGTCATCTCCTTTCCCCTGTACCATTCCTCTAGGTCAGCGCCCACCAGAAGAAGGGTATTTGGCGTGCCATCGCCAAGGACGTCCGGACCCTGGGGGTCTACACAGACGGAGCACCCACTGACGTAAAAGATGGGAGGACCTGCGCCGCTGGAGCAAGAAGACGGCGGATGCCCAGCTGAGGAAGGCCTCCCAACGTGGAAGGGGTGCCTGTCGCACCATGACCCCCCTGATGTACCGGATCCTGCCGGTGTCCTATTTTGAGTTGGATGGACACTTGAGGGCATCACAGCAGCCACAAGGGGGTGAGTACACTCTCATTCAGCTGACTCTGCGCGCATTACGAGGTGTCTGGGTGGGGGAGGTGGGCAGTGGGTTCCCCTAGGCCAGGGCGAACTTGGTAGGGAAGGTCCCTTGTGAGGCAGGCTCTGTGGCACCCCAACCCCACTAGTGGTATGAGCCATCTACACCTAGTCAGGCTCCTGTGACTTCCAGGTTGGGCTTAGGCCTCGTACCCCGTGGGCATGTGAATTTTCTAGGAACTGTTAGTGCATGGCATAGTGCTGAGGGCTGCTCCCTCTGTGTTGTGTCCGCCAACGGTAGTGGTGTTGCATGCACTGAACATGTTTTTCTTCTGTCTTCCCCCCCTTTTTGTTGTCTTCCTGTTCTTGTGTGCAATAGCATCATCAGGCGGAGGAGCAGTGGCACCGGAGCAGGAGGGAGCTGCAACCCACTTGGCCCTGGAGGGTGAAGCAACAGAGTCTGAAGCCACCAGTGGGATGGAGTGCGAGGGGAGCTCCATGACGGGGGCAGGAACATACACCAGAAACAGCGACTCCTCCTCTGATGGGAGCTCCCTTGTGGTGGTGGGCACCTCTGTGCCCACCGCTTCAACAGATACAACCGCCACCCCCCCTACCAGCACCGCCCTCCCAGCCGCCCCTCAGCATGTGTCCTGTGCCCGCTCACTCAGGAAGGTGGACATCTCCTTCGCCCCAGGCACCTCAGCCCCTGCCCCAGTCAGCCCTACTGCCCTCAGTGAGGAAGCTATTGACCTCCTGAGATCCCTGACTGTTGGGCAATCTACCATTTTGAATACCATCCAGGGTGTTGAGAGGCATTTGCAACAAACAAATGCATACCTGGAGGGCATTCATGCTGGGCAGGCGGCCCAACAGAGAGCATTTCGGGCTCTGGCCTCAGCACCGATGGCAGCCATTGTCCCTGTGTCCAGCCTCCCCCCTCCAACTTCCACTACCCAGACCCAATCCCCTGTACCCCAGCCTATCCCAAGCACACCATCAGACCAGCATGCACACTCATCATCACACAAGATTGGACATGGCAAACATAAGCACCACACATCCCACGAGCACTGCACACAAGCACCATTCCCATTCTGACGCAGCAACATCCATTGCCTCCACTGTGTCCCCCTCCTCCACATCCTCCTCCTCCCTCTCTGTCTCATCTCCACTCACACCTGCAGGTACTACATCCTCAGCCACTACCTCCATCACCAGCACGCCCACCACCACACACCGCTCACGTGCAGTCACCACCCCCACTACCATGCACACATCCCCTGTGTCCTCTCCCAGTGTGTCTGTGAGCCCTCCTCCCAAAGTACACAAATGCAGGCACACACCCATCCAACAGCCATCCACCTTACAACAGCCTCCGACCCATGCACCTTCGCCCAAATTCAGCAAACGTACACCTCCTAGAAAACACTATCTCTTCCTCCACTCCCAAACCCACTCCATCTTCCCATCCCAGTGAGTCTAAAAAACTTTTCCTGACAAACCTTGACCTCTTCCCTTCACCTTCCTCCCGTCCTTCCACTAGGGCCAGGCTTTGCAGGTCCCAGCCCAGCACCTCAGCCACCAAATCCCCAGGCACAGTGGTGCCACCAACTGCGGGGTCATCGAGTGCGCCACCCATCAGGGCTGCCAGTGTGCCACGTAGCGAGGGCAAGGACATTCCGTCACCTGCCAAGGTGAAGAGGGTACCTGCATCCGGGAGGGAGAAGCCACACCTACCAGCCACCATGGGCTCTGCAAAAACAAAAAGGGATAGTGGTAAGACACCTGTGGCACCATCAAAGGTAGGGAAATGACAAAAGCAGAAGAGCATGACAGGGCATGGTGGCACCGACTGAGGGACCAGTGTCACCCCTTCTGTCCACGCCACCAGCACCACCACCTGCACCGCCACATGCACCGCCACATGCACAGCCACCTGCACAGCCACCGGCACGTCTGCAGCCTCAGCGACAGTCCCCAGCATCTTCCCCAGTGGGCAGCCATCCGAGGCTGCAGGAGACGTCCTGCTGTGTACCTCAGCAGGTGCTGACCCATGCACCACCGACAGCACCGCCGAAACAGACACTGCCGCAAGCACTGCCACCGGCCTCGCGATTTGCTCGGACAGTGGCACAACCATTGACATGGCTAGCATCCCCAGTGGTCAGTCGTCCGAGGCGGGAGGAGAGTTCCTGGACCCTGGCCAGCTTTCATGAAGCATGGCTTCCATCACATTTTGCACCTGCAGGTGGAAGGCAAAGCCGCAGCAGTGTGGGGTATGTCTCTGCCTCCATGGCATATCATGCTACCTGTTCCTCAGCAATCTCGTGGCACACATACCCAGGTGAGGGAATGGTACCTGCCACACTGCATGTGGAGCACTCTGGGCACCATGCCCCCTTCAGAACCAGTGGAGAGATACATCCACTACCTCAGTCCTTGGCAGGATGAAGCACTCTAGGCATCGTGCCCCTCCAGAACCAGTGGAGAATGATATCCACTACCTCAGTCCTTGGCAGGATGAAGCACTCTGGGCACCATGCCTCCTCCAGAACCAGTGGAGAATGACATCCACTACCTCAGTCTTTGGCAGGATGAAGCACTCTGGGCACCAGGCCCCTTCCAGAACCAGTGGAGACTGTTATCCACTTAAGAGACTGTGGCTTTGCACTCCCCAGGATGCAGCAATGGGCATGGAGCCCCCTCGTGCAGCAGTGGCATTGTGCGTTCATCTGGCTGAGGTACGGCCCTCCCCCTCCCCCTGAAGTGCCTGTTTATTTTCGATCTGATGCCCCAGCAATGTTCTCTCCAGTCAGGTATCTTGTGTGGGCTTCGCCCATGCATTTTGAGACCAGTGGTCCACGGACAATGATTGGTACACTATCCGGACTTGTGTAGTTGGTGTACATATTTGTATATACTGGATTTTGAACTCTGAGTATCAGATTTGTCTAGATTACAATTGTTACAATCATTTAATTTTGTCCTTGTGTTCTTCTGGGGGGTGGGAGGGTGTATATGTAATGTTGCTGCATGTATTTGTGTGTATGGTGTTGTGGGTGAGGATGGGGGTGGGGGTATTGCGTGTGTGTGTCATTCTCTTTTCCCTTCCCCCCTCCCCTGTGTTGTAGGTACAGTACTCACCGTGGTCATTGACGGCATCTGTCCTGTTCCTGGTAGAGCAGGAGGAAGAGCAGCATAGGCAGGACCTCTAGTTCAGGCCCCATGGCATCCTGGTTCCTCGTTGGGTGTTGAGAAGTGAGTGTTTTCCCTTCTGTGTAATGTTTCTGCTGTGCTTTTGATCGCGTTGGTTCTGCCCCAGAAAAGGTGGTGGTTACCGCCGCTGTGTTTTTATCTACCGCCGTGGCGGTCTGAGTGTTAAAGTGGCTGTCTATGTTGGTGGTTTCCGCCATGGTCGTTAGTCCATTTTTTTTTCGCCAGCCTGTTGGTGGTATTACCATCGCTTTAACACTGACCGCCAGGGTTGTAATGAGGGCCATAGACTCAACCGGCAAGCCTTACTACACCTGCTGCACCACATTGAGCCACAGATCACAGCCACCCTGCAGACACCACACAATATACCACCTGTGACAAAGCTTCTAGCTTTCCTGCACATGCTGGCAAGTGGCTCATTTCAAACAACGGGTGCCCTGGTTGCTGGTGTGTCATAGCCGTCATTCTCAGTTTTCCTGCCAAAGATTTTAGAAGCAATTATCTCTCTGACACCTTGTCACATCAGCTTCCCCAACACCCAGCAAAAGCAGCAGGAGATAAAACAGGGGCTCTATCAATTTGATGGCTTCCTGCATTTGCTCAGTGCAATTGAATGCACCGGTGTCCGACTTGTTCCACCAGCAGCAAAAGAGCATCTATGCTGGAATTGCAAACACACACATTCCATAAATGGTCAGGCCATAGTGGACCACTGGGGACTACTCACAAACATTTTGGTCAAGTATCCTGGGATTGTCCATGACGTCTACATATTCCAGCACAGCAGGATCAATGAACACTTCCAGGATGGCCAATATGGAAATGGCCTCCTTGTTGGTAAGTTAACAAACGTAGTAATTTACACACAACAAACCAACCATTAAGGATACACAAGACATACACCACTCTAAAAGCACATGGCCAGAGTAACACAGATGTGCAGGTAATAACCCATATGCACCATGCTGCAGCACAACATAATCAGTGCACACCACAAACACCCACATGTACGTGACACACCCACAACTTGACAGGCCCACCACATGAAGGACAGGTGCAGATATGTACCCTTTGAAAACAGAAGATGTACACAAACCACTACAAGTGCCCACAGGTTGCCCACTACGTACACTTCACACTACGTACACTTCATACACACAGTACACCAAACAAAGAATAGCACAGCAATGTCAATGGCATACACCATGCTCATATAAAGTAAGTCACACATAGGCACAAATCACTCAAATCATGCTGTGCAAGTCTCTGCCAGAACAAACATCACATGTCAGACAACTGGTGCCAAAACCAACTACATCTCATCAACACATACCTGACCTACCTGTAGTGTGCATATACAAGTGCCTGATGCATTGGGTCATACACATAGGAATATAGCATCAATGGCCATCACATGCCATGTGTCAGATTTGTGAGAAGTGGCACCACACCTAGTGTAGTGCCATCTCACATGCACCACTTACTGACCCACAACACCATCATGACCGTACTGTAAACCATAAATGGTCCACCATGGGGGAGAGTCACTGTTAGCGCAGATCATGGATGTCATAGTGGGACCCTGTAGGAGTAATTAGGACATCACTGACCTTACACGAACTGTGCTAAGGGACACATTTGCTAAGTAGCTGAGCTCCATCCCATAGCCTGCACTGTGCATATGTGGACAGTATAAATGCTGAGTCCCTTTTTGGAAGATAGGAGAGAGACTGGTACTAATGTTGATCATCCTGAAACAATGGGATACACACCCTTGGATACCTGATGGCTGGCACAAACATTACCTGCCACTCAGGATTACTAATGGGCCTATGTAATAGCCCCCAGTGCCATTGTCATGACCTGCTCCGTATGTACAAGTTGGCAGATGACCACTCTTTTGTGACTTTAGACCACATTGGAAATTAACCACCCTCCAATGCAGCACTTAGCATGGAAGGGGCTTGCAATGTGTGTAGCTGCAGGTCTGTCACCACAAGATACATAGCATTATGATGCTGATAGAAATGTAGGTGTCACCTAAAAGTTGAGGCAGTGCCATCATCAAACACCACCCCAGACGTGCTGTTTGCAGGTTGCATTAAGGAAATAGACTGTGAATTGACCTCATATGAATGTGCCACCTATGCATGCTGCATTTTGCTACACACACAGAAAGAGGCAATTGGCCATCAAAAATGTATATGTATAGTAAGGTGTCCCTACCTGCATACATACATCCACCTCCACAGGACAGCTAGCAAAGCACACTGTTGCAAGGTTGGTAGTGTTGGTGCACTGCTGCATATTAGGTGCCACGCAGGGGACAAAAAAGGGTTGCCTAGTAACATGTCACACATGGTGTGCTCCTGTCTAGTCAAAATAATGCAGCACAGTGGTGCCAATATTGGAGCTGTGTTGTTCATTGTCACTTACTCATTAAAATGGGCCTAAGTGTTGCACTTCATCTGTAATGACACATGTCAAAATGGCTGGGATGTCGGGGTCTGGAGGGCTAACACATTGTCACCACATCTGACCCCATTGTGTTGTGAGGATATGTCATGTGCCCCCTAGTGATAGCACACTGATACAAAGGTGCACTACACAACTGTTCTGCTTTCCCTCTTATCTCATAACCGAGCTTACAGAACCTCTCTGGAATGCACTTCTGAGTTTAAAGAAGACAATTATTGTTATTAATTCCCCACCCACAAGTTCCTGAGAGATGAAATTAGTAGATTGGAAGCACACGTTCAAAAGTAGTCGCAGCAATGAAAGCAAAATATATCAAAGTACTTCTCAGTTGCAATGTACACAGCAAATATAGGTGAAGACATTTATAGCATAACTTCAAAGCAAAGCATAAAAGTCAAATTCATCACCGTATGGGCAAGGCGGTAGGGCCTATACTCAGCTTCATCTTTCTGGGGTCTGCAAGTTGATGACTCCGGTCAACTGCGAGAAAGAGATTCTCCACCCAAACGGGAGACGTGCAACTGACGCCTAGTTCCCGTCTGAAGTCAAGCAGATTCAAATCTAACTCTCTGTAGCCCAGAGTCATCCTTAAAAGCAAACTCAGTGTGAGAGCCGAGTAACCTTGGAGAGGGGCCAATTCTCCTGAGCTCCTCGTTCTCAGACTGGATTGCGAGGTAAACACAAAATCTACGTGCTCTTATCAGCTAAGGTCTGGTGTGAACAAAACAGCTTGGTCCATCTTGTGGAAAAACACAGCTTGGAAAAACACAGACATCTGCGATGTCTCAACTGGAATGTCTAACCCCACGTTAAATCCGATAGGCAGCTAACCTAAATATCAAATGTAATGCCTAATGTCATGTCAAAGCCAATAGGTAGCTAAGCAGAATACAGGATGTAATGTCTAATGTCATGTCAAAGCCAATAGGCAGCTAAACTGAATACAGAATGTAATGGCTAATACCAATGTCAAAGACAATAGACAGCCAAACTGAACAAAACATATAGGGGGTCATTCCAACCCTGGCGGTCGGTGTTAAAGCGGCGGCAAACCCGCCAACAGGCTGGCGGTAAAAAAAATGCAATTCCGACCCTGGCGGAAACCGCCAACAGAGACCGCCACTTTAACACACCGCCCACCACGGCGGGACAAACAAACAGTGTGGTGGTCACCGCCAACAGACAGGCGGGAGACAATGTACCGCCCACCCTATCACAAACCACCAATCCGCCACCTTTTCCGGGGCGGTAGCCCCGCCGATAAAAACACGGCGGAAACAGACATTTCAAACGGAAAACGCTCACCTCCATACACCCCACGAGGAATCTGGACAGCATGGAACCCGAACTCCACATCCTCCCAGCTATTGTCTTCCTGCTCCTCTACCAGGAGCACGAACGCTGACGCAGAAGACAACGGTGAGTACTGCACCTATGACACAGGGGTGGGGGGAGGCAAAACATTTCGGGGACACACATATGCGACACACCCACCCTCACCCTCACCCACTACAACACACACATCAATGCATAGCAACACATCACAGTTACCCCCCCAAACCCCCCGGAAGAATGCAAAGACAAAAGTAAATGATTATAAACTTAGAAATATATTGTATGACTGAGTATAAAATATATCACACATCTAAAACTTTATATACATAAATTGTCCAGTCCGATATGTGTATCAGCCATTGTTCGTGGGCCACTGGGCCAAAATCACATGGGCAAAGCCCACACAGGATACCTGACTCCAACGGAGAGAACACTGCAGGGGCATCAGATAGCAAAACTACAGGCACCTCAGGGGGAAGGGAAGGGAAGGGGGGCACGTCAGCCAGATGAGTCCACGACGCCAGATCCACGAGGGGCCTCCATGCCCACCGTGCCATCCTGGGGAGTGCAAAGCCACAGTCTCTCAAGTCTCTACAGTGGGTGGGTTGCCCACTGTGCCATCCTGGGGAGTGCAAAGCCACAGTCTCTCAAGTCTCTACAGTGGGTGGCTTGCCCACTGTGCCATCCTGGGGAGTGCAAAGCCACAGTCTCTCAAGTCTCTACAGGGGGTGGCTTGCCCACTGTTACATCCTGGGGAGTGCAAAGCCACAGTCTCTCAAGTCAATATCAGTCTCCACTGGTACTGGAGGGGGACTAGTGCCCAGAGTGCTTCGTGCATCCCTGCCCGACACAGATCCGGGCCTGCCCCTTCCGCCAATGGGCCAGCGGTGCTTGAGATGAAGGGCCCAGATCAGCGGTGCTTGAGATGAAGGGCCCAGCGGAGCAGTGCTTGAGATGAAGGGCCCAGTTCAGCGGTGCTTGAGACGGCGGTGCCCAGCGGAGCAGTGCTTGAGATGAAGGGCCCAGTTCAGCGGTGCTTGAGACGGCGGTGCCCAGTGGAGCGGTGCTTGAGATGGCGGTGCCAAGCGGAGCAGTGCTTGAGACGGCGGTGCCCAGCGCAGCGGTGCTTCGGATGAGGGCCGAGTTCAGCGGATCAGCCCATGGCATGGAGGTCATTCGCCACCTGACCTGTGGCTGGCTGCGCATTCCTGCCCACCTGGGATCGGCCTGGTGGGGCCCTCATGGGCTGCAGTCCCGGGCCTGTTGGTGTCCTCCTGCCCACCTGGGATGGGGCATGCGGGGCCCTCCTGCTCAGCTGGGCTGCTGGCGGTCTTGTCGGGCGTGCTGCCCTTCCCAGCCTTCCCTGGTCGCATGTGGCCCTTCCCCACCTTTGGCGGTGTGCCAGGTGGCACCACACTCCCTGCCGGAGCCATGGTAGGGATTTTTGTCCCAGGTGTTTTAGGCCTCTCGTGCAGGGCACTGACAATTTTGGCATGTTTTTGGGGCGGTGGGCTGCCCGTGCCTTGGCTCCCTACTGAGCTGCCTGCCCTTGAGGGTGGGGGACTCCACAGTCCATGGCAGACTGTCTTCAGAGGGCCCGCTGTTGTGGTGGCTGAGGTGCTGACTGGAGTCTTTTTAGATGGACGGGGTGGGGGAGTTGTTGGGAAGAGGTCAAGTTTGGAAAGGAAAATAAGTTTAGGAAGAGAGGGACGGGTAGGTGTAGTAGGTATGGGAGTGGAGGAGGAGGTTGTGGTTGTAGGAGTTTGAAGTTTGGTGTCTTTGGGTGCAGGTGCTTGTGCTGGAGGCTGTTGTGAGGTGGATGTCTGTTGGGTGGGTGGCTGCCTGCGTTTGTGTAGCTTGGAAGAGGGGGTGACAGACACACTGGGAGAGGACACAGGGGACGTGTGAATGGTAGTGGGGGTGGTGACTGCACGTGGGCGGGGGGTTCTGGTGGGTGTGCTGGTGATGGACGTAGTGGCTGAAGATGTTGTGCATGCAGGTGTGAGTGTAGACGTGACAGGGAGGGAGGAGGGAGACGAGGAGGAGGGGGACACAGTGGAGGCAGTGGGTGTTGGTATGTCTGCATGTGGATGTTGCTTGTGTGAATGCTTGTGTGATGTGTGGTGCTTATGTCTGGATGAGCTTCCCTTGGGTGTTGAGGTGTGTGCAGGCTGGTCTGATGGTGTGTCTGGGATAGGCAGAGGTACAGGGGATTGGGTCTGGGTGGAGGAAGTTGGAGGGGGGAAGCTAGAGACAGGGACAATTGCTGCCATCAGTGCTGAGGCCAGAGTGTTGAACGTTCGCTGATGGGCAGCCTGACCCAAATGAATGCCCTCCAGGTATGCATTACTCTGGTGCACCTCCCTTTCTACACCCTGGATGGCATTCAAAAGGGTAGACCGCCCAAAAATGAGCATCCGCAGGAGGTCAATGACCTCCTCACTGAGGGCAGCAGGGGTGACTGGGGCAGGGCCTGAGGTGCCTGGGGCGAAGGAGATGCCCACCTTCCTGGGTGAGCGGGCACGGGGCAAATGGTGAGGGGCTGCTGGGAGGGCGGTGCTGGTGCGCTGGGTGGCGGCTGTACCTGTTGTAGTGGGGGGCACGGATGTTGCCGCCACCACAAGGGAGCTCCCTTCAGAGGACGAGTCGCTGTCACTAACATCCGCACGAGTCCCCGCTGTGGAGCTCCCCTCGCCCTCCGTCTCACTGGTGAAATCCGAGTCAGTTGCATGGCCCGCCGTGGTCATGTGAGATGGAGCTCCCTCGTGCTCCGATGCCACTTCTCCTCCGCCTGATGATGCTAATGCACAAATGAACAGGAAGACAACAAAAAAGGGGGGTGGGGAAAAATAAAGAAATGTTGAGTGCATGCATTGGCAACACCGTTGGCGGACAGGACAGACACAGAAGCCCCCTGCACTACGCCACGCACTTGGGGTCGACTACGCAATCCGTGGGACATGGCCTACAATCCTATGGGCGACCTCTGCTCACATACATGACACAGGGCAATGAATAGCTGTACTTGGCACCCTACAGGGCCATGCCTTACGGAGGGGCCTAGCCTACAGATATCGCCCTGGCCTAGGGATACCCACAGCCCTCCTCCCCCACCCAGACACCTCCACTGTGCGCAAAGTAACCAGGATTTGAGTGTACTCACCCCCTTGTGTCTGCTGTGATGTCCTCACGCGCCCATCCAACTCGGGGTAGGCCACCGCCAGGATCCGGGACATCAGGGGGGTCAAAGTACGACTGGCACCCCTCCCACGTTGGAAGGCCATCCCCAGGTGAGCCTCCGCCGTCTTCCTGCTCCTGCGTTGGATTTCCTCCCATCTCTTCCTGCAGTGGGTGCCCCGTCTCTGGTGGACCCCCAGGGTCCGGACGTCCTTGGCGATGGCACGCCAAATACCGATTTTCTGGTGGGCGCTGACCTATGTGACATGTACAGGGAGAGAAGAATAATCATCACCTTCTGCATGCTCGATGTGAGTGGCCCCCCCATCCCCACCCTTGCCATGTGGCACATGCTCTCATCTGTCATTTGATGCATGCCTCAATCGCTCCCCTCCCAACCATCTTTCATCCACCCGACTCAACACAGGCATTGCCCACAAAGCATGGTCCCAGTGTACTTACCTGTTGGTCTGGAGGACCGTAGAGTAACGCATACTGGGGGAGGACCCCATCCACGAGTTTCTCCAACTCCTGAACAGTGAAGGCAGGGGCCCTTTCCCCAGTCGCATGAGCCATTGTCTCTTCCAGACCGTGGTCACAGCAGCACTTGCAGTGTAGGTCCTTTCCTGTGGAAAAGCAGGTATTGAGTGATTAAGCTGATAGAAAATGGCGGTCACGCCCGCGGTGGTGCGTACCGCAGCGGTGCGTACCGCGACCGCCAGCGCACATCGTCATTGGCTCCTGAGACCCATAGGGTTCAATGTTAACCAATGCAGCTTTGCGCCGCAGTCTTTGACCGCCTACCGCCACGGTGTCCCACGCCAGCACATTGACCTCACATCCCATTGTCGCACTTCACAGGTCAGGCAGCCGCCAATTCAAGGGCCCACATCCCTTATTTTCTACTGCGTCACACATACCTAGGCCTTGCATCGACACTCATACAAGCCGTTCAATGCATTGGGAATCGTGTTATGTGCAAGCTGTGGTTACGTACCTGTGGGTTGATTGACTCTGTGCTTGCTGTTGTCCTTCATAGGCACCGTCCACTGGGACATGCGAGGAGATGGAGAAATCTTCCTGTGTACAGACCGCTGGTGGACCTGTCGACAATGGAGGAAAGACATGTCATACTGACATACAGGCTTGACCGAGCCACTATACAGGAACTGTGTACCCAGTTGGAGCCAGACCTGATGTCACCAATCCGCCAACCCACAGGGATCCCCCCTCTAGTGCAGGTGCTGTCAGTACTCCATTTCCTAGCAAGTGGGTCATTTCAAACAACAGTGGCCATATCATCAGGGATGTCCCAGCCCATGGTTTCCAAGGTGTTGTCCAGAGTGTTGTCTGCCCTGCTGAAACACATGCGAAGCTACATCATCTTCCCTGAGGTGGGGGATTTGCCTACAGTGAAGGGTGATTTCTATGCCCTTGGACATATCCCCAACATCATGGGTGCCATTGATGGGACACATGTTGCTTTGGTCCCCCCCAGCAGGAGTGAACAGGTTTACAGGAACAGGAAGAGTTATCATTCCATGAATGTCCAGATGGTGTGTTTGGCTGACCAGTACATCTCCCATGTTAATGCCAAGTTCCCTGGGTCAGTGCATGACGCGTACATCCTGCGGAATAGCAGCATCCCTTACGTGATGGGTCAACTCCATATGCACCGTGTGTGGCTATTAGGAGACTCTGGTTACCCCAACCTGTCATGGCTACTGACCCCAGTGAGGAATCCCAGGACAAGGGCAGAGGAACGCTACAATGAGGCCCATGGGAGAACTAGGAGGGTGATCGAGCGGACCTTCGGCCTCCTGAAGGCCAGGTTTAGGTGCCTCCATATGACTGGTGGATCCCTAATGTACTCACCAAAGAAGGTGTGCCAGATCATCGTGGCCTGCTGTATGCTTCAAAACCTGGCTTTGCGACGCCAGGTGCCTTTTCGGCAGGAGGATGGTCCAGATGGTGGTGTTGTAGCAGCTGTGGAGAGTGAAGACGAGGAAGGCGAAGAGGACGACATAGAGAACAGGAACACTGTAATACAGCAGTATTTTCAATGACACACAGGTAAGAATCCACACTGGCATATTACATATACTTAACCCCTACTACCTCTCTACTGTCTGTCCTTTTCCCCCAGTGTATGGTAACTGAGTTGTGACTTTCCCTTCCAATTTCAGAGATGTGGGCCCCACTGCGTGACATCTGCTTTATTTCCCCATGGACTACAGCTGTGTGACATTGGTATGCTGGCATCACAATGTGAATATGCCATTTGGCACGGTAATGTCTAATACATTTGTACATAATCACAGCCAGACTCCAGATTATTTTATGCAATAAGTGTGTTTATTACAGTGCTCTAAATTGGTGGGTGGTTGCAAATCGTTGAGGTGTGATGGTGGAGGATTGTCCATGGCAGAGTCCAGACTATCAGTATCACAGGTGCATTGTCCAGATGCCTGTGGAAAGTGGAGCAGGGGCAGTATAAGAATGGACAGGGTGTCAATGTGGGACAGTTGGATGACAATCAGGGAGGTATCCTTTGCTGGCGGGGGTCTTGGCATCTTACTCTGTCTTCTTCCTGGATCTCAGGGCCCGCTTGCGGGGTGGTTCACCTTCTGCAGGGGGTGGGGTTCTGGTGGCCTGTTGGTCTTGTGTCGGGGCCTCCTGTCCACTAGCGCCGGCGGAGGTGGTAGGCAGTTCTTGGTCCATGCTAGTGTCAGGGGCCCTTTGTGGTGCAACAGTGTCCCGCAATGTGGTGACTACCTCATTCAGAGCCACTACGATGGTGCCCATGGTGGTACTGATGTTTCTTAGTTCTTCCCTGAACCCCATATACTGTTGCTCCTGCAGAAGCTGGATCTCCTGAAACCTGGCCAGGACCGTCGCCATCGTCTCCTGGGAGTGGTGGTATGCACCCATGATGGAGGAGAGGGCCTCGTGGAGGGTGGGTTCCCTGGGCCTGTCCCCCCCCCCTGTCGCACAGCAGCCCTCCCAGTTCCCCTGTTTCCCTGTGCCTCTGTCCCCTGGACCGTGTGCCCACTACCACTGCCCCCAGGTCCCTGTTGTTGTTGGGGTGGTGGGTTAACCTGGATGCCCTGTAGTGGTGGACACACCGCTGATTGACGTGTCCTGGGGACAGAGATTTGGGCCCGCTGGGTGGGTGCTGTGCTGGTGTTCCCAGAGGGGGGAAGGTCTGCTGTGGCCTGTGGCTGTCTGAGGGGAACTGACTGTCCAGAGGTCCCCGATGTGCCGGGCTGGTCCTCTAGATCCAGAGAGACAGAGGTGCTGTCATCACTGTGGGCCTCTTCTGGGGGTGGAGTGGACATTTGTGGACCCTCCTGCGCGGTGACGTGGCGTTCGGGTCCTGCAGGGGTATAACAGTATGATTATTGCTTCTGTGAGTGCCATAGCATGCAATGTGTGGGTGCCCGTGTACCCCTGTGCTTGCATTCCTGTGTGGGGGCTTTTGTGAGGGTGGTTTGGGGAGGGGGTATGGGTATGTGCAGTGGGCATGCTTAGGTGATGGGTGTCCATGCTTAGTGGTCGCATGCAGGGCTTGGTGTTGGGATGGGTGGGTTGTGAGGGTGAGACATTTACAAGGAGTAGGTGTGATGGGGGTGGGGGTGAGGGTGGGGGTATGAGTTGGCATGCTGGTGGGGTGGGGGGGATGTAGTAATTAAGATATGACTTACCAGAGTCCATTCCTCCGCCTACTCCTGCGAGGCCCTCAGGATGCAGGATCGCCAAGACCTGCTCCATCCATGTTGTAAATTCTGGGGAGGAGGTGGGGGTCCGCCGCCAGTCCGCTGCACCGCGATGTTGTGCCTGGATACCATGGAACGCACCTTCCCCCGTAGGTCGTTCCACCGCTTCCTGATGTCATCCCGATTTCTTGGGTGCTGTCCCACAGCGTTGACCCTGTCCACTATTCTGCTCCATAGCTCCATCTTCCTGGCAATGGTGGTGTGCTGCACCTGTGTCCCGAAGAGCTGTGGCTCTACCCGTACAATTTCCTCCACCATGACCCGGCGTCAGAAAACCTGGGGTGTCTTTGCGGTGCCATGGGGTGGTTTGGGTGATGTGTGGGGTGGATTGTGTGGTGCTAAGTGTGGTGATGTGTATTGGTGTGTATTTTGACGTGCGTGGTAGTATTGCTGGGTGACAGTGAATTGCACTTCTGTGTGCTCGGGTCTCTTATCTCTGTGCGTGTTCACGAATCCCTAGGAGTAGGGGTTTGTGGGTGATGTGGGTGTGTGTTTTATATTGTATTGGGTGTGTGGGAGTGGTGTGTGTATGTGTATCAGGTGTGGGTATTTCAAATTGTCCAATGTGGCTGTGTTTTGTATATGTGTGTGTATTTTGAGCGCGGCGGTGTGTACCGCCAATGGAATACCGCGGTTGAAAGACCGCCGCGTGGATTCGTGTGTCGTGATAGTGTGGGTGTATTTCTGTTGGCGTGACGGTGGAGGTTTGGTCATCGCCAGTTTCTCGCTGCCCTTTGGTGTGGCGGACTTTTGTGGATGTCTGTATTTTGGCGGTTTTTTGTTGTGGGTCAGAATGACCGTGGCGGTTTAACGCGGCCGCGGCGGTGTTATGGCGGTCTTCTGCACGGCGGTAAGCGCCTTTTACCACCGAGGTTGGAATGACCACCATAATGTGCTACTGGAGAACATCCAGAAACTAATATGCGCAGTGGTGAAGCACAAAGTCATTGGTCAAACACAATTAATAGCATCACATTCCACCCTATGACCAATTAATTTTTGTTTCACATGCCTCTTATTTCAAACAAAAACAAAAAAAACAACTAATATCAACACAAAAAAAAACATTGTAAGCAAATCAGATTTGAATGATAAAAGCAATCACTGTAAAGCAATGGAAGTCGATTAACATATTGATCTCATAACCTTTCACATCAGATACATCTACACAGAAAAGTGTCTCTAAAATAGCAATTTGATATAGCATGAGTTCTACTCATGTAAAGGTTCACGGTCCACCTTAAAGGTTTGCTGGCGAAAGTCAGAGTTCCACACGAAAAAACACAGACAGTTAACTGTTAAGGTTGCTTAGTTCCAGTGGAAGAATGTAATCAAACAAGTTGAACTTGAACTGAAGGTGCCATTTGCGCAAAATGGATCCATGGTGCTTGTACTTTACTCAGTCAGGTTCAAGTTGGGGGTTCGGTCCCTCCACCGACCCCACACGCACACACCCGAAGGGAGACCACACAGCACACTCATGGTCAGTGGCGAAACGTGGTAGGATCTGCAAAAGAAAAAAGTATAACTTCTTGCAAATAACATTTGTCATCTGAAATGTGCCCTTCCTCTTCTTTCCCTGTTTTATAATCAGCAGGACGTTTTTGGGGCCCTTTGTTATGATTTCTGCAGGTTCTGGAGGGTCACTTGGGGCTTCAACCCACACCTCAGCACTGAGGTTTTTATCTGCTGCACCACAGCTTCCCTTTCCTTGCACTGTCAGAAGGGCTGGGGCAGACTCCTTATTTACTAAACCTCCATTCACTGCACTTTTGACAAGTTGGGCCATTCTGTCTCCAATTTGTATGAATAAATCAGATTATTTTTTAGTTATCAGCATAATTTTGATTTCTCCTAGGTAATCTGCAGCAATCACTCCCCCTAAAACCTGATCAATTTGCCATATCTGTCCTGGTAACTTTCCTCTCTCCAATTGCTCCGTGACTGTTTGTGGGACAGATTGCTCTTGTGCGTGCTGCACAGTATTTATCAAATCTAGGGGAATGTGCATCCCTCTCATCTCTGCCCACCTGTAAGTGGCTTTTTCTCCCAGCTGTCCACATTTCTGGTGCACCCACTTAGCCATCCCCACTAAGTCAGAATTCTGGGTGTACACTTCAGACTCTGAATTTTTCTCTTTAACATCTGCAAGGCAATTGAACCAGTTATGTACAAGCCATGTGGAAAACCAAACGGCTAAACCATTGGCAATGAACAAAGAATCAGTGTAAAAATGACACATCTCAAGCAGATCTTGCTTTAAAGTCTGACACACATTGTACAACGCTGTTCCTTCTCCTGTGCCAGAAAACAACTCTTCAGTCAATGAATCATTAGTCAAACACACACGCTTTTTATCCTCAGGTTACACGAATTCAAATGGTGCACTCAGTTTCACTGGTGACTCTTTTACCTGTGGTACTCCCTGCACCTTCTCCACATCCTGAAAAGGGGCTTGTGACACCTGTTCATGTAGGGCTGCAGTGACTCTAGCCCTGTTTTGCAGGAGCACTCTTTTCTTCCCCTGTTCATGATTTACATGTTAATCAGTGTTTCCCTCTTGCACTGCGCAGAAACCTAAAGTCTGAATTATTTCATTTTTCAAATCAAAAGCACACAGCTGCTTATATTTTTTCCTAGTGACTTTATACCAAAGTGTTAGGATTTCACTGAGATGAGGGCTATACTGTTTCCAAAAATCAAACAAGCTAATGAAACTCGGTGACTCTTGCTTAGTGCAAACAGTAAGAAACTCTAAAATATTTGGTTTTACTTGTGCCAGTAACTGCACATTTTGCGACGGTACCTCTGCCATGTAATTAATTTTTCTTTGCAGAAGCGGTCTGTAAATAACATTCTGAGCTCTGTTCTCCTTGTTATCAGTTAAGGAATGCCCTTCAACTGCCAAAAACGGAGGGGTATTTTTTTTCATGCCCTGTACACATGGAGGCTCAGACTGGCTCACAGCTGTCTTAACCCCCTTATTACTGGAATGGGAAAAGCCAGATTCTTCTAAAACAGCAGTTTTATAGATTTCAGCATTATTTTGCATTAATTTGTTCTGGCTAATTTGCTCACGTAAATTCTTATTTTCATGTTCTAACTGCCTACATCTCTCCTGCATTTTTCTGTAAGCAGATAAAAGTATCCAAACCCTTCTGTCAAAAACAAAAGGAACATCATTGCTTTCAAAAGGCACATTTTCTAAACATGCTTTATCACAGCAAGAAAACATGTTTCTCACAGCACCAACAGGCAGTTTAACTTCACATGCATTTTCAAACATGGTCTGCCGTGCTTCTGTAATTCTCTAAACAACAAAAAACTATTACACTTTTAAACTGTGCACTAAGAAATCTCTAATTTCCCGACTCTGAAAACTGGCGACTAAGCCATAATGTTCTGCTTTCCCTCTTATCTCATAACCAAGCTTACAGAACCTCTCTGGAATGCACTTCTGAGTTTAAAGAAGACATTTATTGTTATTAATTCCCCACCCACAAGTTCCTGAGAGACGAAATTAGTAGATTGGAAGCACACGTTCAAAAGTAGTTGCAGCAATGAAAGCAAAATATATCAAAGTACTTCTCAGTTGCAATGTACACAGCAAATATAGGTGAAGAAATTTATAGCATAACTTCAAAGCAAAGCATAAAAGTCAAATTCATCACCGTATGGGCAAGGCGGTAGGGCCTATACTCAGCTTCATCTTTCTGGGGTCTGCAAGTTGATGACTCCGGTCAACTGCGAGAAAGAGATTCTCCACCCAAACGGGAGACGGGCAACTGACGTCTAGTTCCCGTCTGAAGTCAAGCAGATTCAAATCTAACTCTCTGTAGCCCAGAGTCATCCTTAAAAGCAAACTCAGTGTGAGAGCCGAGTAACCTTAGAGAGGGGCCAATTCACCTGAGCTCCTCGTTCTCAGACTGGATTACGAGGTAAACACAAAATCTAGGTGCTCTTATCAGCTAAGGTCTGGTGTGAAGAACACAGCTTGGTCCATCTTGTGGAAAAACACAGCTTGGAAAAACACAGACATCTGCGATGTCTCAACTGCAATGTCTAACCCCACATTAAATCCAATAGACAGCTAACCTAAATTTCAAATGTAATGTCTGATGTCATGTCAAAGCCAATAGGCAGCTAAGCTGAATACAGAATGTAATGTCTAATGCCATGTCAAAGCCAATAGGCAGCTAAACTGAATATCAAATGTAATGTCTAATGTCATGTCAAAGCCAATAGGCAGCTAAACTGAATACAGAAGGTAATGGCTAATGCCATGTCAAAGCCAATAGACAGCCAAACTGAACAAAACATATAGGGGGTCATTCCGACCCTGGCGGTCGGGCTATTCTGACCGCAGCGGTAAAGCCGCGGTCAGAAAAGGGGAACCGGCGGTTGCTTGCAGCGCCGCCATGGGGATTCCGACCCCCTTCCCGCCAGCCTGTTTCTGGTGGTTTTCACCGCCAGAACCAGGATGGCGGGAACGGGTGTCGTGGGGCCCCTGGGGGCCCCTGCACTGCCCATGCCACTGGCATGGTCAGTGCAGGGGCCCCCTCACAGGGCCCCATACAGATTTTCACTGTCTGCTTTGCAGACAGTGAAAATCGCAATGGGTGCCGCTGCACCCGTCGCACCCTTGCAACTCCGCCGGCTCCATTCGGAGCCGGCTTCCTCGTTGCAGGGGCTTTCCCGCTGGGCCGGCGGACGGCCTTTTGGCGGTCACCCGCCGGCCCAGCGGGAAAGTTGGAATGGCTGCCGCGGTCTTTTGACAGTGGGCGGTCATTCGGCGGTAACCGGTCAGAATGACCGCCATAATGTGCTACTGGTGAACATCGAGCAACTAATATGCGCAGTGTTGAAACACAAATACATTGGTCAAACACAATTAATAGCATCACAACAACACATGGTACATACATACTGAACATCCGTTAGGATTCCAAAATATTTGTCCCAGGTCCTTGAGCCAATACCCAAGATTGCCATGTTCAACAACACTGTGCTAAGAAACTTTGAACAAGGCCAGGAACTCACACCATATCACAAACACGTATGAGACACAACCAAATCAAAATAACAACTGACATGCAACATGACAAACCTGTTGCAAGCCTAAACAACAACTTACACCTTTTATCTCTTGTAGGGATTTAGGGTTATGGTATACAGCCGGGATGATTACCCCATTTGAAACCCAAGCACAGCACCAGAGCGTGCATACAATAAGGGACACCGTAAGACACACAATATTGTGGAAAGGACGTTTGGCATAGTGAAAATAGGATTCAGGTGCCTGGACCTCACAGGAGGCAGCCTTCTATATGCCCTACACATTGTGTGCAAAATCAACCTGACATGTGCAATCCTGCACGCCATATGTGTTCGGATGAACGTCACAATGTATGACCAGGTAGATGACCTGCCTGAGTAGGAGGATGGTGGTGATGATATGGAGAGGAAACAGCACAAAACAGCTGCTGGGGTACACTGGAGACAGGACATAGTTGTCCTACAGAATTAACCTTGTCAATTTTGTAAATAAACACATCACTTATACAACCAATCCTGCTTTGGCCTTTTCAATCTCCACTACACATAGCATAGGACTGTGAGTCAAAGGTCAGGGATCATGTTACAAATAGGAATCAGACAAGTACTGCTGCAACATCAAATGTGATGTATAAGATTGTACTGCCACTATCAAACACATCACTAACAGTCAAATCAGTGCTATGTGACAACTGAAGGACACAATCTATGGACCAATACATATTTTCTACATCCACGTTGCCATTTTGTAAGTCAATAGGTCATCAAACACAACTACATCATGTCTAAATAGGGTGTGTGCAAGGGGCCCACACATGAGGTAGTGGATGTCAATAAATAGAAATTAAGGGGGTCATTCTGACCCTGGCGGTAGGTGATAAAGCGGCGGCCAACCCGCCAACAGGCAGGTGGTCAAAAAAATGGAATTCTGACCCTGGCGGGAACCGCCAACACAGCCCGCCACTTTAACACTCCGACCGCCACGGCGGGACAGACAAACAGCGCGGCGGTCACCGCCAACAGGCAGGCGGCAGACAATGTACCGCCCACCCTATCACAACTCACCAATTCGCCACCTTTTCCTGGGCGGGAGCCCCGCCGATAAAAACACGGCGGAAACAGACTACGAACGGGAAAACGCTCACCTATACACACTCCACGAGGAAGGAGGACAGCATGGAACCCGAATTACACATCCTACCAGCTATTGTCTACCTGCTCATCTACCAGGAGTACGAACGCCGGTGCAGACGACAACGGTGAGTACTGCACCTATGACACAGGCGAGGGGGGAGGAGGAAAGCTCACGGGCACACACATGCGCCATACACCCACCCCCCCACCACAACTACCTACACCCCAATGCCGAGCAACAAGTCAGAGTGACACCACACAAACCCCCCGGAATAATGCAAAGACACAATTAAAATGATCTATAAAATATATGTATAAATAGCTCCATTGAAGGTATGGGAAATATGCCATATAAAAGATACAAAAATAAGGAATGAACATATTCTACAATATATACATAGGCAAAAAGTCCTGCACATTCCGTCAAAGTTCCATAGTCCGTGGGCCAATGTGCACAAACACATGGGCTAAGCCCACACACGAGACCAGATACCATTGGAGAGAACACTTCTGGGGCATCAGATGATAAAACTACAGGCACCTCAGGGGGAAGGGAAGGGGGGGCACCTCAGCCACATGAGTCCACGACGCCAGATCCACGAGGGGCCTCCATGCCCACTGTGCCATCCTGGGGAGTGCAAAGCCACAGTCTCACAAGTCTCTATAGTGGGTGGCTTGCCCACTGTGCCATCCTGGGGAGTGCAAAGCCACAGTCTCTCAAGTCTCTACAGTGGGTGGCTTGCCCACTGTTCCATCCTGGGAAGTGCCAAGCCACAGTCCATCAGATGGATTACCGACTCCACTGTTAATGGAGGAGGCATGGTGCCCAGAGTGCTTCGTGAAGCCCTGCTTGACACAGAACCGGCACTGTCAATGTGCCAGCGGTGCTTGAGACGGCGGTGGCCAGCGGAGGGTTGCTTGAGATGAAAGCCCCAGCGGAGCGGTGCTTGAGATGAAGGGCCCAGCGGAGCGGTGCTTGAGATGAAGGGCCCAGCGGAGCGGTGCTTGACAGGAAGGGCCCAGCGGAGCGGTGCTTGAGACGGCGGTGGCCAGCGGAGCGGTGCTTGAGATGAAGGCCCCAGCGGAGCGGTGCTTGAGATGAAGGGCCCAGCGGAGCGGTGCTTGACAGGAAGGGCCCAGCGGAGCGGTGCTTGAGATGAAGGGCCCAGTGGAGCGGTGCTTGACAGGAAGGGCCCAGCGGAGCGGTGCTTGAGATGAAGGGCCCAGCGGAGCGGTGCTTGAGATGAAGGGCCCAGCGGAGCGGTGCTTGACAGGAAGGGCCCAGCGGAGCGGTGCTTGAGATGAAGGGCCCAGCGGAGCGGTGCTTGACAGGAAGGGCCCAGCGGAGCGGTGCTTGAGATGAAGGGCCCAGCGGAGCGGTGCTTGAGATGAAGGGCCCAGCGGAGCAGTGCTTGACAGGAAGGGCCCAGCAGAGCGGTGCTTGAGATGAAGGGCCCAGCGGAGCGGTGCTTGACAGGAAGGCCCCAGCGGAGCGGTGCTTGACATGAAGGGCCCAGCGGAGCGGTGCTTGAGACGGCGGTGGCCAGCGGAGCGGTGCTTGACAGGAAGGGCCCAGCGGAGCGGTGCTTGAGATGAAGGGCCCAGCGGAGCGGTGCTTGAGATGAAGGGCCCAGCGGAGCGGTGATTGACAGGGAGGGCCCAGCGGAGCGGTGCTTGACAGGAAGAGCCCAGCGGAGCGGTGCTTGAGATGAAGGGCCCAGCGGAGCGGTGCTTGAGATGAAGGGCCCAGCGGAGCGGTGCTTGACAGGAAGGGCCCAGCGGAGCAGTGCTTTACAGGAAGGGCCCAGCGGAGCGGTGCTTGACAGGAAGGGCCCAGCGGAGCGGTGCTTGACAGGAAGGGCCCAGCGGAGCAGTGCTTGAGATGAAGGGCCCAGCGGAGCAGTGCTTGAGATGAAGGGCCCAGCGGAGCGGTGCTTGATAGGAAGGCCCCAGCGGAGCGGTGCTTGACATGAAGGGCCCAGCGGAGCGGTGCTTGACAGGAAGGGCCCAGCGGAGCGGTGCTTGAGATGAAGGGCCCAGCAGAGCGGTGCTTGAGATGAAGGGCCCAGCGGAGCGGTGCTTGAGATGAAGGGCCCAGCGGAGCGGTGCTTGACAGGAAGGGCCCAGCGGAGCGGTGCTTGACATGAAGGGCCCAGCGGAGCGGTGCTTGACAGGAAGGGCCCCTGTTCAGCGGTGCTTGTCACGGCGGGGCCCGTTCAGCGATGCTCCTCCCGGCGGGGCCCGTTCAGCGGTTCTTGTCCCGGCGGGGCCCTGTTCAGCGGTGCTCCTCCCGGCGGGGCCCGTTCAGCGGTTCTTGTCCCGGCGGGGCCCTGTTCAGCGGTTCTTGTCCCGGCGGGGCCCTGTTCAGCGGTTCATGTCCCGGCAGGGCCCTGTTCAGCGGTGCTCCTCCCGGCGGGGCCCGTTCAGCGGTTCTTGACCCGGCGGGGCCCTGTTCAGCGGTGCTCCTCCCGGCAGGGCCCATTCAGAGGTTCTTGTCCCGGCGGGGCCCTGTTCAGCGGTTCATGTCCCGGCGGGGCCCTGTTCAGCGGTTCTTGTCCCGGCGGGGCCCTGTTCAGCGGTGCTCCTCCCGGCGGGGCCCTGTTCAGCGGTGCTCCTCCCGGCGGGGCCTGTTCAGCGGTGCTCCTCCCGGCGGGGCCCTGTTCAGCGGTGCTTGTCCTGTGTGTCTAGGGAGCCAGACCTGGGCAAGACTTCCCGCTCATTCACCATCCGAACTTGCGGTCGCGGCGCCCTCCTGTGATGGAGTCCTGGGCCAGTGGGTGTCGTCCGTCACACCTGGAATGGGGCTGGTGGGGCACTCCTGGGCAGCTCGCCTCCTGCCTGACTTCTCCGCCCTGCTGCCCTTGCCCTCCTTCGCTGAAGCTCTGTGGCCCTTGCCTCCCTTGGATGATGTGGCAGGTGACGGGGCAAGGCTACTGTCCTTGGTGGCAGCCGTCTCAGTCTTGTCGCGCCGGGCCTTTTTCTTTTTTGTCCTCTTCCCAGGGGGTGGGCTGGCTGTCCCCTTGCTGCTGGCCGATGTTCCTGCCCTAGGATGTGGTGGACTCCAATAGCCCTGCACTTTGGTCACAGTAGATGCAGGGCTGGTGGTGGCTGAGGTGCTTTTTTTACTCTTACCAGATGGAGGGGGTGGGTCAGTGATTGGAACGAGCTCAAGGTTGGAAAGGAAAAGGACTTGGGAAGGACAGGGACGGGTAGGTGTAGTGGGTTTGGGAGTGGAGGAAGAGGATGTGGTTGTAGGAGAGTCAAGTGTGCTGTCTTTGGGTGCAGGTGCCTGTGACGGAGGCTGTCGTGAGGTGGATGGCTGTTGGGTGGGTGGCTGCCTGCGTTCGTGTGCTTTGGAAGAAGGGGTGACAGACACACTGGGAGAGGACACAGGGGACGTGTAAATGGCAGTGGGGGTGGTGACTGCACGTGTGCGGACTGTAATGGAGGGTGTGCTGGTGATGGAAGTACTGGCTGATGGTGGTGTGCATGCAGGTGTGAGTGGAGACGTCACAGGGAGGGAGGAGGGAGATGAGGAGGTGGGGGACACAGAGGTGGTAGTGACTGTTGGCATGTCTGCATCTGGATGTTGCTTGGGTGAATGCTTGTGTGATCTGTGGTGCTTATGTCTGGATGAGCTTCCCTTGGGTGTAGAGGTGTGTGCAGGCTGGTCTGATGGTGTGGATGGGATAGGCAGAGGAACAGGAGACTGGGACTGGGTGGAGGGAGTCAGAAGAGGGAGGCTGGAGACAGGGACAATGGCTGCCGTCAGTGCTGAGGCCAGAGCGCTGAACGATCGCTGATGGGCAGCCTGACCCGAATGAATGCCCTCCAGGTATGCATTGCTCTGATGCACCTCCCTTTCTACACCCTGGATGGCATTCAAAAGGGTAGACTGCCCAACAATGAGTGTCCTGAGGAGGTCAATGACCTCCTCACTGAGGGCAGCAGGGGTAACTGGGGCAGGGCCTGAGGTGCCTGGGGCGAAGGAGATGCCCGCCTTCCTGGGCGAGCGGCCATGGAGCGAAGGCTGAGGGGCTGCTGGGAGGGCGGGGTTGGTGCGCTGGGTGGCGGCTGTACCTGTTGTGGCGGTGGGCACGGATGTTGCCGCCACCGCTAGGGACCTCCCTTCTGAGGACGTGTCGGTGTCGCTGACGTCTCCACGGGTCCCCGTTGTGGAGCTCCACTCGCCCTCCGTCTCACTGGTGTACTCCTCCCCCACCCAGACACCTTCACTGCGCGCAAAGATAGCAGAATGTGCTGATACTCACCCCCTTGTGTCTGCTGTGATGTCCTCACGCGCCCATCCAAATCGGGGTAGGCCACCGCCAGGATCCGGGACATCAGGGGGGTCAATTGCCAGCTGGCACCCCTCCTACGTTGGGAGGCCATCCCCAGCAGAGACTCGGCAGTCTTTCTGGTCCCGCGGCGGATGTCCTCCCACCTCTTTCGGCAGTGGGTGCCCCATCTGTTGTGGACCCCCAGGGCCCAGACGTCCTTGGCGATGGCACGCCAAATGTCGATCTTCTGATGGGCGCTGACCTATGTGACATGTACAGGGTGGTAAAGGAAATCGCATCAGTTTTCTGCCTGGTCAATGTGAGTGGCCCCCCCTCCCCAACCTTGCCATGTGGCACATGCTCTCATCTTTCGTGCGTTGCACTCCTCATTCGCTCCCCTCCCCACCATCTTACATACACCCCACTCAACACAGGCATAGCCCATTCAACGTGCACCCTGTGTACTAACCTGTTGGTCTGGAGGACCGTAGAGTAGCGCATACTGGGGGAGGACCCCATCAACAAGTTTCTCCAATTCTTCGGAAGTGAAGGCAGGGGCCCTTTCCCCAGTCGCAGCAGCCATTGTATCTCCCAGACCGAGGTCACAGCAGCACTTGCAGTATAGGACCTCTCCTGTGGATGATCAGGTCTCGAGTGATTAATCTGATAGAAAATGGCGGTCACGCCCGCGGCGGTGAGTTCCGCGGTGGTGCGTACTGCGACCGCCGGCGCACATCGTCATTGGCTCCTGAGACCCATGGGGTTCAATGTTAACCAATGCTGCTTTGCGCCGCGTTCGTCGACCGCCTACCGCCACGGTGTGCCACGCCAGCGCAGTGACCTCACATCCCACTGTCACACTTCACAGGTCAGGCAGCCGCCATTTCAAGGGCCCACATGGCATGATTTCTACTGCGTCACACAGGCCTAGGCATTGCATTGCCACTCATACAAGCCATTCAATGCATAGCGATTCGTGTACTGTGCAAGCTGTGTGAACGAACCTGTGGGTTGCTTGACTGTGTGCTCCATGTTGTCCTTCCTAGGCACCGTCCGCTGGGACTTGCGAGGAGAAGGATGAATCCTCCTGTGTACTGACCGCTGGTGGACCTGTCGACAATGGAAGAACGACATATCATACTTACATACCGGCTTGACAGAGCAACTATACATGAACTATGTGCCCAGCTGGAGCCAGACCTGATGTCCCCCATCCGCCATCCCACAGGGATTCCCCCTCTGGTGCAGGTTCTGTGAGTACTCCATTTTTTGGCAAGTGGGTCTTTTCAGACAACAGTGGCCATATCATCTGGGATGTCTCAGCCTATGTTTTCTAAGGTTTTGTCCAGAGTGTTGTCTGCCCTGATGAAATACATGCGGAGCTACATTATTTTCCCTGAGGTGGGCGATTTGGCTACAGTGAAGGGTGATTTCTATGCCCTTGGACATATCCCCAACATCATTGGTGCCATTGATGGGACCCATGTGGCTTTGGTTCCCCCCAAAGAAAGTGAGCAGGTGTACCGAAACAGAAAAAGTTATCATTCGATGAATGTCTAGGTGGTCTGTTTGGCTGACCAGTACATCTCCCATGTAAATGCCAAGTTCCCTGGGTCAGTGCATGACGCGCATGTCATGCGAAATAGCAGCATCCCTTATGTGATGGAACAGCTACAGAGACACCGTGTGTGGCTCATTGGTGACTCTGGTTACCACAACCTGTCGTGGCTACTGACCCCAGTGAGGAATCCCCGGACCAGGGCAGAGGAACGGTACAATGAGGCCCATGGGCGATCTAGGAGGATCATAGAAAGGACCTTCGGGGTCCTGAAGGCCAGGTTTAGGTGCCTGCATATGACAGGGGGATCCCTCATGTACTCACCAAAGAAGGTGTGCCAGATCATTGTGGCCTGCTGTATGCTTCACAATCTTGCATTGCGACGCCAGGTGCCTTTTCTGCAGGAGGATGGTCCAGATGGTGGTGTTGTAGCAGCTGTGGAGCCTGTGGAGAGTGGAGAGGAGGAAGACGACGGGGACGACACGGACAACAGGGAGACAGTCATACAACAATACTTTCAGTAGCACACAGGTAAGAATCAGCAACCCCATTTTACATTTACTTAAGGCCTCATGCGTCTCCACTGTCTGTGTTTCCCCCCAGTTCCAGTTAACTGATTTGTGACTTTCCCTTCCCTTTTCAGAGCTGTATGACCCACTGCCTGACTTCAGCTTTGTTTGCCCATGGACTAAAGCTTATTGAAATTTGTATGTTGTCATCACAAAGTAACTGGACTTTATAGCACCGTTATGTGTAATACATTTGTTAAGAATACAAGCAGACTCCTGCTTTTTTAAGTGGAATCAGTGATTTATTTTAAGTGCTACATATAGGTACATGATTGGGAAACGGTGATGGGTGGGGGTGGAGTAATGTCCATGGCAGAGTCCAGTTCTCAGTCGCACAGGTGCATTGTCCATATGCCTGGGGAAGGATGGAGCAGGGGCAGTTCAAGGTTAGACAGGGTGACAATGTGGGACAGTGGGATGACATCAGGGGGTATCTTAGGCTGGCGGGGGTCTTGCAATCCTACTCTGTCTTCTTGTGAGATCTCAGGTTCCGCTTGCGGGGTGGTTCTTCTTCTGCAGGAGGTGGGGTTCTGGTGGCCTGTCGTTGTGTGGGGGCCTCCTGTCCACTAGCGCTGGGGGAGGTGGTAGGCTGTTCCTGGCCTGGGCTAATGACAGGGGCCCTTTGGGGTGCCACATAATCCCGCAATGTGGTGACGATCTGGGTAAGGGCCACGACGATGGTCCCCATTGCGGAACCGATGTTCCTCAGTTCCTCCCTGAACCCCATGTACCGTTCCTCCTGCAGTTCCTGGATCTCCTGGAACCGGGCCAGTACCATCGCCATCGTCTCCTGGGAGCGGTGGTATGCTCCCATGATGGAGGATAGGGCCTCTTGGAGAGTCGGTTCCCCGGGCCTGTCCCCCACCTGTCGCACAGCAGCCCTCCCAGTTCCCCAGTGTTCCTGGGCCTCTGTCCCCTGGACGGTGTGCCCACTACCACTGCCCCAGGTCCCTGTTGTTGTTGGGGTGGTGGGTCAACCTGGGTGCCCTGTAGTGGTGGACACACCGCTGATTTACGTGTCCTGGAGACAGAGGCATGTGCCCGCTGGGTGGGAGCTGTGCTGGTGTTCCCAGAGGGGGTTGGGTCTGGTGTAGCCTGTGGCTGTCTGTGGGGAACCGACTGTCCAGAGGTCCCCGATGGGCCGGGCTGGTCGTCTGGCTCCGGGGAGACAGAGCTGCTGTCATCGCTGGGGGCCTCTTCTGGGGTGGGATGGACATCTCTGGACCCTCCGTGGCGGTGTGGTGGCGTTCGGGTCCTGCAGGGGTATAAGAGTATGGTTATTGCTTCTGTGTGTGGCATTTCGTGTGATGGGTGGGTGTCCGTGTACCCAAGTGCAGGCATTCCCTTGTGGGGGCTTTTGTGAGGGTGGCTTGTGGGGGTGATGTGTGTGTGCAGTGGGCATGCTTTGGTGATGGGTGTCCATGCTTTGTGGTCGCATGCAGGGCTTGGTGTTGGGATGGGTGGGTTGTGATGGTGAGCCTTTTGCTAGGGGTTGGTGTGATGGGGGAGGGGGTGAGGGTGGGGGTATGATTTGGCATGCAGGTGGGGTGGGAAGCAGTAGTGAAGATTTGCCTTACCAGAGTCCATTCCTCCACCTACTCCTGCGAGGCCCTCAGGATGCAGGATGTGCAAGACTTCCTCCTCCCATGAGGTAAATTCTGGGGGAGTAGGTGGGGGTCTGCCGCCAGTCTTCTGCACTGCAATGTTGTGCCTTGATACCATAGAACGCACCTTCCCCCGTAGGTCATTCCATCTCTTCCTGATGTCCTCCCGATTGCGTGGATGCTGTCCCACCGCGTTAACCCTGTCCACTATCCTTTGCTATAGCTCCATCTTCCTGGCAATTGTGGTGTGCTGCACCTGTGCCCCGAAGAGCTGGGGCTCTACACGTACTATTTGCTCCACCATGACCCTGAGTTCTGCGTCACTGAACCTGGGGTGTCTTTGGGGTGCCATGGGGTTGTGTGGTTGAGGTGTGGGGTGGCGTTTGTGGTGATGTGTGTGGTGCGTGTGGTGGTGTGTGGTGTTTTGTGCATGGATGTTGTGTGGGTGATGGTGTTGTGTGCCTCTGTGTTGTGGGATTGTCTATTCTGTGCTCTCTCTCTAGCCTTTGTCAATGATTTCGGGTCGTAGGGGCTTGTGGGTGATGTGGGTGTGTGTTTTATATTGTGTTGGGTGTGTGGGAGTGGTGTTAGTATGTGTATCAGGTGTGTGTATTTCAAACTGACCAATGTGGCTGAGTTTTCTATGTGTGTGTGTATTTTGACCGCGGCGGTGTGTACCGCCAATGGAATACCGCGTTTGAAAGACCGCCGCGTGGATTTGTGGGTCGGAATGGTATGGGCGTATTTCTGTTGGCGTGACGGTGGAGGTTTGGTCATCGCCATTTTTTCGCTGACCTTTGGTGTGGCGGACTTTTGTGGATGTCGGGTTTTTGGCGGTTTGCCAGTTGCGGGTCAGAATGACCGTGGCGGTTTGCCGTGGCCGCGGCGGTGTTACAGCGGTCTTCTGACCGGCGGTAAGCGCCTTTTACCGCCGAGGTCAGAATGACCGCCTAAGTCATATTGGAACTGAACACTGTCACAACCAAGTGTGAGAGTTGCAATGGCTGCAAGGAACATGTGTGACAAGGAGGGGGGGGCATCATTAGTAACAATGTTCATCATGATTTGCCCAGGAATAACAACCAATGGTAGAAGTTGGGCTTGCACAGTATATCCATGGTAATCTGTCCTGCCACTGCCATGGGGCACAAGCCTGACACAGGTACACATGACCTCACAGATTGAACGGACATGCCGATGGAACGCACATCAGCATAGATGAGACCATATGCAGCTAGGGCTGCAGCTCCTCCACACAAAACCAACAACCATTGGTAATTGCAACAAGTTCAATCAAACTTTTGTGATCAAAATATATTTTGGGTGGAATGTAGGCAGAGTGAGTCATACACACTTTGTACCAAAGAAGTACACATGTCAGACAGATATGCAGGCCTCACACAAGTCTCCATAAACTCAAAATTTACATATGGAGACAATTGTCGGGTAATAATTCCTAGGTAGCAATAGTTCACCCATCATCAACAATGCCTGATTTGTGTATGTAGCTTAAAATATTATGCTCTGTATGACAACATCACATACTACAGACAAAAACACAAAACACAATCACAAATCAGAACTGAATGCCAAACATATGTGGATGCACTGCTGTCACACATGCATATATATGCACGACGTGCAACACTTTGCATGCTGTTGAGTCTGTAACACACACATTGATGGAACTGACCAATCACTCCCTCGTCACATTGTTGTATGGACTTCCACAAGTGGCCATACCCAAAATGCTACACTGCAGCACAGCCCATGTCATATGTATGTTGATTCACAGTGCATCTAAGGACAATGCAAAAAAACACGCAATCAGGAATTGAGTAAAAAAATATGACGCAAATGCCTCTAAAACATCCGCAAATGCAAAGTAGATGACACATAGGCCCTTAGCGCGAATTCCACCTTTGCACACCTCTCAATGCTGCCTTCAGTGAAATTGAGACATAACCGTCAAATGCATCAAAGAAATACATGAATACCTGAAAAACGTGATGCATGGGGACAGGAAGTGATGTAATAGGAAATCCTGTCTACAAGCATGGTTTAGTGGGTGTAGTTTCACTTTCTCTTTACAGTTGTTGATTGCAGTTTGTGGTGTCCCTCCTGTCATGTCCTGTCATTAATTGTGTGCATTTTCTCCCAGTTGTTGTCATTTTGTGTGTTTATTGTCTAAATTCGTATTTGTATTGTGGGGTGACTCCCCAGGGTAGTTTAGCATTTGGAATAGTTGGGATTAGTTAGTGGGGTTAAGTTTCTGTTTCTATTTCTTTTTTATCTTGGTATTTGGGGTCAACTGTGACCATTTACATCATGTCTGGCAGGGGGAGGCTGACGAGCATGTCAGAGGAAGACTTAGATGGATTTGTGTGGCTGGCATGCCACTACCTTCCTATGATGCTAGAGATGGGTGGCCAGGTCATCCAGGGATACCGGACGGAAGCCAGGCTGCTGCGGTGGGGTAAGGTGCTGCACCACCTGAAGAGATTATACAGGAGTGGCAGGAATGAGCACCAGCTCAAGCATTGCTGGGAAGATCTTGTGGCCAGGGAGCAAGATCTGCTTGATCACCTTGGTGTCGAGATCAGCGGACCTGTTGGTGGGTCCCCCATTGGCATACTATTTACTGTTCACTGTTCTTGAATGACAGTAGCAGATGAGTTGGGGTGCTGCATGCAATGAATGTGGCCAGGTTGTATGCAACCAGAATGAAGTGTATCTGCACCAGTCTTTGCCTGGACTTCACATGTTCAACCATGATACCAATGCTGGTCAGATGTCAGGTGAGTCCTGCACAACCATCATGTAGGTACACATTTCAGAGGCCATGGCAATGCCTGTGCCCCGGCACAGTGTCATGTGTGAAACGCCAAGGCACTGCAGGCCTACCATATTTTCCCTGGATTTTATCAACAAAGTTGAGCAATTCATGTATAGAGCAACTTTGTCAACATTTAATGCACATGATCCATGCCATTATGTTAGCAAAGGGGGCTTACCCGCCTTAGGGGGCTATGTATATGGGGCATTTGATACCATTAGAAAACCTTGCCACATCAGTCATGGACTAATCAACTCATGATCATTACAGACTTAAAATTGAGCCGCATATCTATCACAAAGCGCCTCTCGGTGCCTTGCAGGACAGGCTTGAGTACCTGAATCATATGTCTTGCAAAGCGCGAGGGTAGTGTCATGTTTGTGTAAACAACTCCCCCTTATACCATTTTGTTCTGTCTTCTATAGATGGCCCACATATTGTTGTTGCAGGGTATAGCACTACATGTGTCTCTGGCCCAGTGTTATTGTTCAGATGTGTGGCTCTTAGTCACCTGAGTATCTGTGTCATTGTGTGATTGTAGTGGTGTGTCTGTTGCAGTGTTTTCCAATAAAATAACCAGCTCATTCCTCTCAATTAGTTCACACTGAAATTTGTTGTCGACTTGCAGTGACTGTGAAATGACACTAAGCATGGTTTTTCATTCATGTCTTACAGGTGGAACTGCCACCTACAGAATCGATGAAGTGGCACGATTTCAGGACCCAAATGTATCCAGTAAGTGTGATACTGTGTTTACCTGTGAAGTAATCCAGGGTTTTGTGTGAGTGAGTCCTGTGTGTTGAATACAATGCTAGATCTGATAAGCTGTCCAATGATCAGATATCAAAGTAGGCTGGATGCTGCTATTATGACCCTTTTAAAGGATCCCAATGCACCACCAGAGGGTCACATCTTGGGAGGCACATGGTGCACAATGGCCAGCATCATGTGCACAAGGTGATGACAAGCCACATGTATTGCCATATGTGACTACGAATGACAGAATGCAATGCTGTGAGAATATTGGTAGTGGTGCACTCCATCATTCTCACAACACAGGGGTGCACCATTCTGAACTCAATTTGGTGCATTCCTTTATTGTCATAAAGATGAAGGACTGGGCTGGCAATTGTCCCCCAGCATGGCGCTCCGTCTTTTGCACTCCATGCATGTTACACTTATGTGGAATGTAATTGGGTCACATGCAGGTCAAGGCCAAATATGTGCAGGCATGGAAATGGGTGTGTAAGGAATATTAGTGGTAGATCAGGTATTGATGGGTGTCTCAGCCTGGACACATGAATGTAGATGTGATAGTCCCATGGATACCAGCTTCCTAACATATGGTACACTCCTTGACTCCATGTATGAGTGGGCATGCCTTGGTGGATGACCAGGATAGTTGAGATGATGAATTGTGTGGCCATCCCCCCTTAGCCACAGGAGTTGAATACCAAATTTGTAGGTGACAGTCAAATTGATCAGGCTTGCATGTGTACCTATCACCTCTGACCCCTATGGTTACCAACAGCATCCCATCACCCCATTAACATGTCCAAGTTCCTGGTGATGTATGGTTGTAAATAGACAAAGATGATGAGGACGTTTCGGACTGATCTATGTCAAGTTCACACTGCCTTTGCATTATTGTTTGTAATGCAAAAGTGATGCACACTTTCATGTGTCTGTTTCATTTTTGCATTTTGCATCACCATAGGGGCAATAAAATGATGCTAAGGCAGCGTTTTTGTTCCACTTATCAGGGCCATTTTCTTTTCTGCAATGTGAGTTGGAGTGCATGTGTAATTAGATATGGCAGTGTAAGCTACTAATCTGTACAGACTCTACACAACCCTGACACTGATGGTTGTCTGTCTCCATTTCACAGCTATGAACATGAGCAATGATGAGCTACGTGCATTCTAAAAGAGGGCAGTGAAGTACAGCCATATCCTGGCAGTGGAATCTGGCTTCCGTAAAATGGCTCACTACTACTGTGCTGATAGGGCAATGGGGGAATGGCGGGCATTTCCACAAGGGGACCCCACAGTGGAAAACAAGGCACCGCAAACACATGTTTCCTCAGCAGTGCAGGGGGGCACATCTGGCACCACTCCCACTACCTCAGCTGCAATTACAACTTCTACTACAACAGTGCAACAGCCCACACCGCCTAATGCCATGGACACGCAAATGCTGCAGGATCTGAAGAGGGTAATTTCCTGAACGGTTTGGATAGTCTGGAAAAGGAGGTGGCTGACAACACGAAGAGGCTGAAGTACATAATAAAAAACTAAGGAAAGCCAAGCTCTGAGTTAATCTGAACTGCCACCTTCAAGTTCTGTCCCTTCCATTCTGCTTTTAAATTATGTTTGATTGTGGGTTTTAAGGGGATAGTGTTAGATTATCGCTGGTATGTAGTTCAGTTAGTGTAAGTGAGTTTGAGGGGTGGGTTATTTACTTATTACATGTTAATTGGTGGGTGGGTGGATGGGGATCATGTTTGGGTATATATGTGTTTAATAAAAAATAACAATTAGAATAATAAAAAAAAAGATATATAGATATATAGTTTTTTTACATTTAGTTAGTATATGTGTAGTATTAGTATATGTTGTCATGCATGTGTCCTGTAAGTTAAGTGTGGTGGTGGGGCAATTTTAGATTGTGGTGTTAAATGTGTAAGTTACATTTAGCATAGAGTAGTTAGCTTCAGTTGTTGGTTAAGTATAGTTAGAATAAGTTAGTTTAGGATAGGGTAGGTTTTATTATTGTTTTTAGTTCGGTTTAATATTTAATTAAAACTTTTTATATACTCCTATACATTGTGTGTTATATGCTAGTGTCTCAGGGTCTTCCCATGAGTGCACAGTGCAAATTGTGTGTTGGCCTAGGGATTCTGTCCTGCCTCCGAATCCCTCTCTTGACATGTGCATCACCAATTGACAACTGAGCTGTTACATTGGCAGCAACACATCTACTTGCCAATGCATCTGCCATCCAGTGTACCCACCACTCCACTCAAGGTGACTATGTTAACTTTGTATTGAAGAGGTAGGTGTGGTATTTCAGCTGTCAGTGTTGGGATCCTGTGTAGGAATTTTGGGGACTGTGGCACATCTGACAACATCCTACATTTGAACTCTATCCTGCAAAAGTGACCAGTGGCCCAAGAACTGTTTCACAGCCATTCCTGCCATATGCAGTTAGTGAAGTATACATGTGTTCTTAATTTTTGCATACTCTGTGAATTGCTTGTAGGGGATGAGACCAGCATTGCTATTTATCATGTTGGAACCGTGTGTGTAGGTATGTGCCCCCATATTCCTGCACACTTGTACTGACACTCTGTGACTAATGACATGGTTACACACATCACAATTCCTAAGCGTAGTAGATGTGTCACAATACACAAAGACAAACTGTTTGAGTAGGAGGTGTTTATTTACAAGTGTCGTAGTACAATATATACAATGTCCAGTTCAGTGACCCCATTTGTGAAATCCATACAATTGTGACACAACACAAGTCCAGTGTTGAGGGACATGTCATGGGACATGCGTGGGTGAAGTGTCGTTAAGTGCAGAGGAACATGAATTGCCAATTGGACGGTGAGAGACAATGACAGTCCATAGCAGAGAGGTCAACATTGTGATGATGAAGAGTGCACATATCCAGCTGTGCTAACACTGCCATGATTTCAAGCACGGGACAAAGGAAAACACTGCCCACGTGGCATGGGCTGGTGCTACCGGGAACTCTTACGAGTGAAGATGATCTGTTGTTGCACATCTTCATCCTCCGAAGTGTGTGGTGCCTCCTCTGCCCTTGATGGTGGCGGTGGGGAGGAAGAGGGGGCCAAACGCACTTTAGTGGTTGGAGATGTGGAGTCTCAATTCCCGGCAGCTGCCATCAGTGGCACTACACATGGCATCACTGTAGCAAGGAGGAACTGCTAATTTTTTAGGATAACAGCAACATCCCGGTGGTAGGTAGCCATGTCTGCCTGAGGGAGGCCAGTTCCCAGTACATGTGGTCCATCTTGTTCTCAAGCACGCTGCTGCCAGTTTGGGAGGACAGTTGTTGTGGCCTCTCCCTCATGGCAGAAGCTGTGTCCCTCAGACACTGCTGGACTTCATGCAGTGGAGAGTGTGTGTGCCTCATTTTGCTGCAGTATGTTCATTGGCTGTGACGAGGCACATGTGCATACCCTCTAGGCTGGCTGCCACAGTCTCCATCTGCACCCACTTAGCCAGCTCCTGCTGGACTCCTCCCACTGTCCTCTCAAAGCTGGTCCCTGGGTCCACAGTGTGCTCAGCTGTGTTAGTGCTGGCAGGTCGTACTATTGGGGTGTTGGGTGGGGCATCTGGGATGGCTGCTACATTATTTGTCCTCATTGCGCTTGTAGGTGGTGTCTGGAGGAATAACAGGACGTCCTGGAGGGTCTCCTGACTGATGGTTGTCAGCTGGTCATCCAGGTCATCCAGGAACTCCAGGACAGGCAGATCAGCAGGCGAGCCATCACACTCTGCAATGAGATGGTGTTGTGGCAGTTGACATGTCACGTCACTGACTTGCTACTGGAGGCTATTGTCATCTTACTTCCCAAACATTGTTCCTATACATCATGGTTGCAATCTATTAGCCCTTTGCCCCACCATAGTGTCACATGAGGGAAAGCTCAGGTGGCTCAATTGACTGCGTCATATCTACTAGGTGTGATGTATATTCTTTTTGTGGTTTGCCACCATCTTGTTATTGTCAACCCTCCCTATGTATCCATCCTTGCAGTGGATGTTGCAGTGGTAAAGCCACAGTACCACACATGGCAATATGCCCCTGTCTTACATGTTTCACATAAACCTGTGCGGTACTGAAACCTTGTACCACCCCAGGGATGGCATTGCCAGGACACTATACTGTTGTTTCCTTTGATAGCTCCTCAGGTTGATGTATGTGTATGTGTATTGCAAATCATATATGGACCTGTCAGTTTTCCATTTCATCTTCTGTCTGTGCTGAAAGATGAGTCTTCCTACACAACTATGATCTCCCCCCAAAGCAGCTATCCTTGCACTATGATGCAAGAGATGCAGTATAGCGGCAGTGCAGCTACATTGACCCAGGCACGGGGAAGACCCGGGGATGGCCAGCATGCAGATCATTTTTTGCTGTGTACATCATTTTGTATATGACTGTGCCTGATGGTAGCTAAGTTCATGCACTTAGGGGGTCATTATGACCCCGGCGGATGGTGGTAAAATGGAGGAAAGTACTGCCAACAGGCTGGCGGTACTTTTCCCCATATGAAGACATTGGCAGTTTGGCTCAAGCCAAACCGCCAATGTACCACACCTTTCGCCACAGCGGTAACTGCTGCCGGGCTGGAGACTTCATGAGTCTATTACACACCTAGGGCCTCACAAAGACTTTGGCAGTATTTTGCCCAAGACCACCACTGTGGTAGGCGCCATGTTGGCGGTATTTTGACCACCATATTAAGAGTCACACACTGCCAAAAAACAGCCACAAATCCTAGACCACAGGGACACTGTAGGGTGGGAAACAGGCGGTTCTACTACAGCCAAATAACCTTCTACCTACCAGATTACGACCCACAAATCTCCACAGTGGTTCTTCCATGGCAGAAAACCATTGGCGGTCTGAACCTCCGCGCTCAAATCTCACCTCAGAAAACAAAACACCAATTTGGACAGTTTGAATACCCCACACCTGACACACATACACACCTACTCACAGCACAACACAACACACCGCACACAACTCTCCATCCTTTGCATCAAAAACCACATACAAAGACTGCAAGGAGCCACAATACTTATTACTTAGCAAATATGTACCATAGGCACGTATACATTTCACACTCAGCGCACACCCCACAACTGCACTGTCAATATTATATACGCCTTCCTACTGTAAACAAACACCAGAGTCAACCAGCACACACACACTACCACCCCACCCCACAAAGCATCTTACACTGCACCCTTATACACACAACACCCACCCCCACCCACAACACAACTATCATGTCCCATCAAAAGCACCCACGCTTCACAGATGATGAGTTGAGGGTCATGGTCAATGACATCATCAGGGTAGAGGCACACCTGTTTGGAGCACAGATACAGCAAACATTAATTTCCAGGAAAATGGAGTTATGGCAGAAAATTGTCGACTCCATCCACTCACAAGGGAGCACATCAAGAAGAGTTGGAACGACCTACAGGGGAAGGTGCATTTCAGGACATTGAGACACCAAATTGCTGTGAAGAAGACTGGTAGTGGACCCCCACCTCTTTCCCCAGAGTTCACATCGTGGGAAGAGAAGGTCTTAGACATCCTGCATCCAGAGGGCCTGACTGTAATACCCGGAGGAATGGACTTTGGTAAGTAACTAAAACTCCCCTGCCACAAAAACGTCTGGTATTGCCAACTCCTCACCACGCAATCACTCACCAATTAACCCAATCTTCCACTTCACCTACCACCCAATCACCTAATGACCCTGTCCTGCATGCCACACCACCACCTAGACCCAATGCCCACACAATCCCTGCCAAGTGCACGGATAGCACTGACAATCACAATCACTATGACTCCCACAATGTACCTGCCCATCTCCATCAAAACCTGCAATGTGCACATCACATCTCTTGCATGTATGACTATTGCACCAGCTACACCAACTGGATGCTTCAACTGAGGACCACTTCATGGCAATGACAGCAATGCTGTTGCACTACACAATGCCAAACAATGCCAGACACAGCACTATCACCAAACCTAAGGGCCACTTATCCAGATCAAGAACCCCGAAATGGACTGAACAAGGGCTTGTAAGTAAGAAGGTATACTCCATGCACAACATGCACAGACAGGACAATCAATCTTGCATACACATATACACCCCTACAACTTGAACCCCAAACTGCAATGTACAGCCCTACCCACTCACAACTAGCAAGCCTGAATTGCTACCTGCTAACTAGGCACACCTGTTATTTGAACCATCACACAGGAACCAAACCCACCCACCAAACTAAAGTTCACAAGCCTGACTGACAACAACCCCTATGGAGCATGGTACATATGTCACAATCCACTATCCTCAAACTGTGTTAGCAGTGCTGCACCTGCATTGCCATTGCTGGGAATCAAGTCAAGCCACTGCATGCATCAGACAAAGAGACAACCATTCACACCTCCACCATTTAACCGTCTCTCACTCTATACATAGGTTCCCCTGCCAGTGCCAACACGGAGAGGAAACCAGAGAAAGCCAGCCATTCTCAGGATGAAGGTCCCAGTGAGGCCAACACTGCTGGATGTCTGGACAGTGATGATCTACCTGGCCATCTGGGACCCCTGGTCAGTCTACCACTCCATGCCTCACCCTACCCACATCAATTCCCTCCCACCCGGTGGCACCAACTTCACATCCAACCCTTCATCCCCATACCTGTATCCCAAGGACTGTTCAATAAAAAGTGTGCCCCAACAGTACAGAGACCAGAGTCGACCCCTCACACCCAAGATAATGAAGGTCATGCTGACACTGGGAGTGGGCACACTGTGCCAGGGCGCAGGCACATGGGGGCATGGGGCATGGGGCATGGGAGGGAACCTGTGGGCCAGAGGGCAGGACAACTAAGGCAGTCTCCTGGCCAGGAAGCCATCTCACAAATCCTGGGAGCATATGAACAATCCCAGGACAGGGTGGGCCAAATAATTACCTCATTGGGGGAAAACCAAAGGTTGCAGAGGGAATACTACCAGTAAGTCATGCAGCATTGGCAGGCCCGCAATGCTAACATGGCCTCTATTACAGGGGTGCTCATGGACATTAACACCACCCTGTGTGCTTCCTCCACCCATCAGCAGGCCCCTTTCACTAGCCACCTCACATCTGAGCCTTCAACATCCGGGGCAGCTAGTGGAATGGAGGCCCTGCCAGGGAAACAGCCCTTAGGTACCCCTTCCTCCATAGCTGAAGAACCCCCTGCAAATGTGGATGCCCACCCAGACATCTGGCTGCAGCAGATGCCAAGACAAAACCCGCAGCCAGGAAGTGACCCTCTCCTGATTTTACTCCCTTGTGTGCCACTGAGACACCCTGTTGACTGTTCAGTAACATTTCTCACTTTTCCCATGGCCTTGGACACTGGACCTGTGCTACCTACAGCAATGCAATCTACCCTGGTAATATCAACCACCATGACCCCATTCATTCCCTGTTGGATAATTAATGGATCATAAACACTATAGATCACAGCAAATGCATATGTGTCTTTATTTGTACATATACGTACATATACAAAAGTTTGTTCAGCAATATGTTATGTGGGTATGGCCCCCTAAACCAACAGGCAGTGTACTGGACAGCAGAGGGATGCATCCTCTGCAGGAGACACAGAACAACAGACATGTCCCAGGGCAGATGTAAGGGAGTCACTAGTCCAGCCACACCCCATACCATATTTACCAATCCAACCTGCAAAAAGCCTATGTCAGAGACTCCCATCAGGATAGTAGGCATGGCGGCAGAAATAGAAAATATGCAGTTCATAGATGTTGTGCCCAGTGTGGATTGCCAACTAAATAAGGCACAACAGATGTCACTTCTACATTACCAGTCTCAGAAAATATCTCACAAAACACTGTGGTGGTCATTACAACCCTGGCGGACGGTGTTAAAGCTGCGGTAATACCGCAAACAGGCCGGCGGACAAAAAAATGGAATTACGACCCTGGCGGAAACCGCCAACTAAGACAGCCACTTTAACACACCGCCCGCCACGGCGGTACAGACAAACAGCGCGGCGGTCACCGCCAACAGACAGGCGGGAGACAATGTACCGCCCACACTATCACAACACACCAATCCGCCACCTTTTCCGGGGCGAATTCACCGTGGATAAAAACACGGCGGAAACAGCTTTTGCTATGGGAAAACGCTCACCTCAACACATCCCACGAGGAACGAGGACACCATGGATCCGGAACTACAAATACTCCCTGCCCTTGCATTCCTGCTCATCTACGACTAACAGCGACGTAGGTGCAGAACATACCGGTGAGTACAGCACCTACGACACGGGGAGGCAAAAGTTACGGGGACACCCACCAAACACCCCCACCCCCACCCTCGCATATTACAACATACACACCAATGCATTCACAAAAATCACAGTAACAACCCACAATCCCCCTGGAAGAATGCAAAGACAAAGCGAATAGCGGTCAAACTTTGTATTGTGCCAATATACTACTCATTAAAAAATATACGGATATATATATCACGAAATCTGTCAAAAATAAATGTACAATACAAGAAGTAGTGCAGATATGTACACAACAATGTCCGTGCACCAACAGTCCAAAAATGCATGGGCGACGCCCACAATAGATACCTGACCAAAATCCGAGAGAACACTGCCGGGGCATCAGATAGAAACACTACAGGCACCTCAGGGGGAAGGGAAGGGGGGGCACCTCAGCCAGATGAATGCGAAGCCAGATCCACGACGGGGCTCCATGCCCATTGATGTATCCTGGGGAGTGCAAAGCCACAGTCTCTCAAGTCACTTCAGTGGGTGGGTTGCCCACTGTGCCATCCTGGGGAGTGCAAAGCCACAGTCTCTCAAGTCTCTACAGTGGGTGGGTTGCCCACTGTTACATCCTGAGAGTGCTAAGCCACAGTCTCTCAAGTCTAACAAGTGGGTGGGTTGCCCACTGTTACATCCTGTGGAGTGCAAAGCCACAGTCTCTCAAGTCTAACAAGTGGGTGGCTTGCCCACTGTTACATCCTGGGGAGTGCAAAGAAACAGTCTCTCAATTCTAACAAGTGGGTGGGTTGCCCACTGTTACATCCTGGGGAGTGCAAAGACACATCTTCGCAAGTAGATGCAGTTCTCTACTGGTACTGGGTGGGACTGGTGCCCAGACTGGATGAGTCTCCCCGTGAAAGTACATGTCCTGTCACAGTCCCAGCTGCACATGGGAGAACGATGCCTGATGTGCCGGACTATTCATACCCACACGGTCTTTGCCCTGTTCAGCGGTGCTTTGCCATGGCAGTCTTTGCCCTGTTCAGCTGTCTTCACCATGGCGGTCTTGGGCTTGTTCAGCGGTGATTTGCCATGGCTGGCTATGGACTGTTCAGCGGTGCTTTGACATGGCAGTCTTTGCCCTGTTCAGCGGTCTTCACTATGGCGGTCTTGGCCTTGTTCAGCAGTGCTTTGCCATGGCTGGCTATAGACTGTTCAGCGGTCTTCACCATGGCGGTCTTGGGCTTGTTCAGCAGTGCTTTGCCATGGCTGGCTATGGACTGTTCAGCGGTGCTTTGCCATGGCAGTCTTTGCCCTGTTCAGCGGTCTTCACCATGGCGGTCTTGGCCTTGTTCAGCGGTGCTTTGCCATGGCTGGCTATGGACTGTTCAGCGGTCTTCACCATGGCGGTCTTGGGCTTGTTCAGCGGTGCTTTGCCATGGCTGGCTATGGACTGTTCAGCGGTGCTTTGCCATGGCGGTCTTGGGCTTGTTCAGCGGTGCTTTGCCATGGCGGTTCTGGTACGGATATTGGTGTGTGGCATTACGATCTCCACAATGGACATTGGTGTGTGGCATTACGATCTCCACAATGGACATTGGTGTGTGGCATGACGATCTCCACACTGGACATTGGTGTGTGGCATGACGATCTCCACAATGGACATTGGTGTGTGGCATGACGAACTCCAAACTGGACGTTGGTGTGTGGCTTGACGTTCCATCATTGCCCAGCGGGGCTGTTGGATTCTGGACCCTCATGGGCTGTGACTCTGGTGGTGGTCTCCTGACCAGTTACGATACCTGAGCCCTCCTGGGCTATGACTCTGGCGGTGGTCTCCTGACCAGTTACGATACTTGAGCCCTCCTGGGCTGTGACTCCGGCGGTGGCTGTGGTCTCCTGACCAGTTACGATACTTGAGCCCTCCTGGGCTGTGACTCCGGCCGTGGCGGTGGTCTCCTGACCAGTAACGATACTTGGGCCCTCCTGGGCTATGACTCTGGCGGTGGTCTCCTGACCAGTTACGATACTTGAGCCCTCCTGGGCTGTGACTCCGGCGGTGGCGGTGGTCTCCTGACCAGTAACGATACTTGGGCCCTCCTGGGCTATGACTCTGGCGGTGGTCTCTGGACCAGTGACGACGGTGCTGGCGGTTGTGTCTGGACCGCCGGAAATGATGGCGCACTTCTCCGCCATGACACTCACAACAGGTTGGGGAGACTTCCTCGGGACCTTCCCCACCTTCTTTTGAGTTACAGATGACTCACTAATCGCCTTGGATCCCATTTCACTGTTTGTCCCACCAGGAGTCTTGACACTGTCCCGTCGTCCACTCTCCAATTTCGGAGCCTTTACAGGGGGTGGGCTGACAGTGCCTTGGCTCCGGATCCTACTGCCTGCCCTGGTGGACGGGGCACTCCAAAAACCTGGTACACGCACCACTGGTACTGGAGGCTTTTTGGCTGAGGCGCTACGACGGGACTGATGAATTGGAGGGGGGGTGGGGCAAAAAGGTCAATTTGATATAGGGACAGTTTCTGACGTACACTGGGATGGGTAGCTGGAGGGGCTCTGGGAGTGGAGGAAGAGGAGGAGGTTGTAGGAGGTGTCACTTTAACTGTTTTGGGTGCAGGTACTGGAGGCTGTCGTGAGGTGGATGGATGTTGGGTGAGTGATTGCCGGCGTTTGTGTAATTTGGGAGGGGGCATCACAGACACACTGGGAGAGGACTCAGGGGACGTGTATATGGCAGTGGAGGTGGTGAGTGCAGGTGAGCGGCTTTTGGTGCTGGGTGTCCTGCTGCGAGTCCTAGAAACTGTAGATGTGGTGCATGCAGGTGTGTGTGTAGACGACACTGGGAGGGAGGAGGGAGAAGAGGAGGAGGGGGACACAGTGGAGACAGTGGATGTTGCTGTGTCTGTATGGTTCTGATGCTTGTGTGAGTGCCTGTGGTGTGTGTGGTGCCTATGTTTGCTTGAGCTACTTGTGTGTGTTGACTTGTGTGCATGCTGGTCTGTAGGTGTGCTTGGGATGGGCTGGGGTACAGGGGATTGGGTCTGGGTGGAGGAAGTTGGAGGGGGAGGCTGGACTCAGGGACAATGGCTGCCATCAGTGCTGAGGCCAGAGATTTGCTGAAGGACAGCCTGACCAGAATGAATGCCTTCCAGGAATGCATTACCATGTTTCAACTTTCGTTCTACACCCTGGATGGCATTCACAATGGTAGACTGCCCAACAGTGAGTGACCTGAGGAGGTTAAAGGCCTCCTCACTGAGGGCAGCAGGGGTGACTGGGGCAGGGCCTGAGGTGCCTGGGGCGAAGGTGAAGCCCACCCTCCTGGGTGAGCGGGCACAGGGCGAACGCTGAGGGGCTGCTTGGAGGGCGGTGCTGGTAGGGGAGGTGGCGGCTGTACCTGCAGAAGTTGGGCGCACAGATGGTGCCGCCACCACAGGGGAGCTCCCATCGGCGGACGAGTCCGTGTCGCTGTTTGGTGATCCTGTGGGCGACGTGAAGCTCCCCTCGCCCTCCGTCCCACTGGTGAATTCAGAGTCTGTGGTGTGGCCCTCCATGGCCATGTGGGATGCAGCTCCCTCGTGCTCCGGTGCCACTGTACCTCCGCCTGTTGATGCTGATGTACAGAAGAACAGGGAGAGCAGAAAAAGGGTGGAGACAGAAGAAAGAGAGTTTTAGTGCATGGCATACCGCTACCGTTGGCGGACAAGACAAACGCAGCAGCCCCCTGCATTACGCCGTGCTCCTGCCCTCTGCACATGCAATTTCTGGGATATGGCCTACATGGCAATGGTAGAAATCTGCCCACATGGATGGCAAAGGGGCAACTATACATCAATTTGCCTTTTTTTTTTGCTGGGGTAGAGTGCCACATGGCCTACATAACGGAGGGGCCTTGCCTACCTAACTCGCCCTGGCCTAGGGACACCCACAGCCCACCACCCCCACCCAGACTGCTCCACTGCACGCAAAGTCCATAGGATGAGGTTGTACTCAGCCACTTGTGTCTGCTGTGATGTCCTTAAGCGCCCATCCAACTCCGGGTAGGCCACCGCCAGGATCTGGAACATCAGGGGGGTCATGGTGCGATAGGCACCCCTCCCACGTTGGGAGGCCATCCCCAGCTGAGCCTCCGCCGTCTTCTTGCTGCAGCGGCGAATGTCCTCCCATCTCTTCCGGCAGTGGGGGCCCGTCTCTGGTGGGCCCCCAGGGTCTGGATTTCCTTGGCGATGGCACGCCAAATGTCCCTCTTCTGGTGGGCGCTGACCTACATGACATGCACAAAAAAGAGGAACAGTCATTACCTACAGCACCGTCGTTGTAATTGGCAACCTCCCAACTCTATCCCTGTGGCCCATTCATCCCCATGCATGACTGTTCTATGTACTCTGCCCCCTTCCCTCATCCACCCAGCCCTGTCCACCCAGGCCTAGCCCATACAACGTGCTCCCTGTGTACTAACCTGTTGGTCTGGAGGACCGTAGAGTAGCGTATACTGGGGGAGGACCCCATCCACAAGTTTCTCCAACTCCTGTGCAGCGAAGGCAGGGGCCCTTTCCCCAGACGCAGCAGCCATCGTCGCTTCCAGACCGAGGTCACAGCAGCACTAGCAGTGTAGGTCCTCTCCTGTCGAAGGTCAGGTATCTAGTGATTGAAGAGATAGAAAATGGTGGTGACGTCCGCGGCGGTGACATCCGCGGCGGTGCGCATCATCACCACCAGCACACCTGTTCATTGGCTCCTGGGACCCATAGGGTCCAATGCTAACCAATGCAGCATTGCGCGCGCTCTACGACCGCCTACCGCAACAGTGTCCAACGCCAGCGCAGTTACCCCACAATTCCATTGTCCCAGTTTAGAGGTCAGGCAGCCGCCATTTCAGGGGCCCACATGGCTTTAATTACTACTGCGTCACACATACCGAGGCCTACACTCAAAACCTTTCCCGGATGGTTTAATTGTCTGGTGTAGTCTTGTGTGTGACTGTGGGTGCATACCTGGAGGAATGCTGACAGTTTTTTCGCTGTTGCCCTTCTTAGGCACCGTCAGTTGGGACATATTGGAAGATGGCGGAATCCGCCGGTGTACCGACTACTGGTGGACCTGTTGACAATGGAAGAGCGACATGTCATCATGACCTACCGGTTTGACCGTGCCACAATCCGGGAACTATGTACCCAGTTGGAGCCAGACCTGATGTCACCAATCCGCCATCCGACTGGAATCCCCCCTGATGTGCAGGTGCTGTCAGTGCTCCATTTCTTTGCAAGTGGGTCTTTTCAGACAACAGTGGCCATGGCATCAGGGATGTCCCAGCCTATGTTTTCCAACGTGTTGTCCAGAGTGTTGTCTGCCCTGCTGAAACACGTAAGGAGATACATCATTTTCCCTGAGGTGGCGGATTTGCCTACAGTGAAAGATGACTTCTATGCCCTTGGACATATCCCCAACGTCATAGGTGCCATTGATGGGACCCATGTAGCTCTGGTCCCCCCGCAGGAATGAACAGGTGTACAGGAACAGGAAGAGTTATCATTCGATGAATGTCCAGATGGTCTGTTTGGCAGACCAGTACATCTCGCAGGTAAATGCAATGTTCCCTGGCTCAGTGCATGACGCCTACATCCTGCAGAATAGCAGTATCCCTGATATGATGGGTGAACTCCAGAGGCACCGTGTATGGCTATTGGGGGACTCTGGTTACCCCAACCTGTCCTGGCTACTGACCCCAGTGAGGAATCCCAGGACCAGGGCAGAGGAACGGTACAATGAGGCCCATGGGCGGACTAGGAGGGTGATCGAGCGTACCTTCGGCCTCCTGAAGGCCAGGTTCAGGTGCCTCCATATGACAGGTGGGTCCCTATTCTACTCACCGAAGAAGGTTTGCGACATCATCATCGCCTGCTCCATGCTCCATAACTTGGCATTGCGACGCCAGGTGCCTTTTCTGCAGGAGGATGATCCAGATGACGGTGTTGTTGCAGCGGGTGAGCCTGTGGAGCCTGTGGACAGTGATGAGGAGGAAGCTGATGAAGATGAAAACGACAACAGGGAGTCAGTCATACAGCAATATTTTCAATGAGACACAGGTGAGTACAATTTCATGTTTCACATTATATTACATTTCACACGTCTACCTCTAACCTCTACCTACATTTCACTCCCTATTTTGTAACTGAATTGTCCCCTTCCATTTCAGTTTCAGTAATGTGGTTGACTGACTCCAATATTATTGAGGTTTCAAGGGTGTTTATTGAAGTGCATAAAAATATAGGGGGGGGGTTGTGAAATGGGGAAAGGTCATGGTGGAAGAATGTCCATGGCAGAGTCCTTTTCTATTAGTCTCACAGGTACATTGCACATCTGGCCATTGGAAGTGGAGCTGGGGCAGTTCCAATCTGGACAGGGTAACAAAGTGGGACAGTGGGGGGACAATCAGGGTGGTCTTATTTCCTGGCGGGGGTCTTGCCATCTTGCTCTGTCCTGTTCCTGGATCTCAGGGCCCGCTTTCGTGGTGGTTGTCCGTCTGCAGGGGGTGGGGTGCTGGCGTGGTGGTCCTGTGGCGGGGCGTCCTGTCCACTAGCGCCGGCGGAGGTGGTGGGCATTTCATCGTCCTGGCTAGTGTCAGGGGCCCCTTGGAGTGCCACGGTGTCCCTCAAGGTCTTTTGAATGTCCGTCAGCACCCCTACGATGGTGCCCAGGGCGGAGCCGATGGTCCTGAGCTCCCCCCTGAACCCCAAATACTGTTCCTCCTGCAGACGCAGGGTCTCCTGCAACTTGTCCAGGATCGTTGCCATTGTCTCCTGGGAGTGGTGGTATGCTCCCATGATGGAGGATAGGGCCTAGTGGAGAGTGGGTTCCCTTGGCCTGTCCTCCCTCTGTCGCACAGCAGCCCTCCCAGTTCCCCGGTGTTCCTGTGCCTCCGTCCCCTGGACCATGTGCCCACTACCACTGCCCCCAGGTCCCTGTTGTTGTTGGGCTGGTGGGTTACCCTGGGTGCCCTGTAGTGGTGGACACACCGCTGATTGACCTGTCCTGGGTAGGGAGGTATGGGCCCTCTGGGTGGGTGCTGTGCTGGGGTTACCAGAGGGTTGAAGCTCGGTGTTGGGCTGTGGCTGGGCAAGGGGAACCGACTGTCCTGAGGCCCACGATGGTCTGGGCTGGTCATCAAGATCCAGTAGGGCAGAGCTGCTGTCGTCACTGTGGGCCTCTTCTGGGGGTGGAGTGGTGTTGTCTGGACCCTCTGGTGTGGTGACGTTCCTTCGGGTTCCTGCGGGGGTATAAGTACATGATTATTGCATGTGTGTGTTTCATGGTGTGCAATGGTTGGGTTTGGGTGAACCCCAGTGCAGGCATTCCTGTGTGGGGGCTTGTGTGGTGATGGTTGGGGGGTGTTGTGGGTCTGTGCAGTGGGCATGCTTTAGTGATGGGTGTCCATGCTTAGTTGTGTCATGCAGGTCTTGGGGTTGGGATGGGTGGTTGGTGTTATGGGTAGATTAGTGAGGAGTTAGGGTGATAGGGGAGGGTGTGAGGGTGGGGATGTGTGATAGCATGCAGGTAGGGTGGGGGATATGATAGTGAAGATTTTACTTACCAATGTCCGTTCCTCCAATGACTCCTGCGAGGCCCTCAGGATGCAAGATGGACAAGACTTGCTCCTCCCATGTTGTTAGTTGTGGGGGAGGAGGTGGGGGTCCGCCGCCAGTCCGCTGTCCCGCGATGTGGTGCCTGGATACCATGGAACGCACCTTCCCCCGTAGGTCGTTCCACCTCTTCCTGATGTCCTCTCTATTTCTTGGGTGCTGTCCCACAGCGTTGACCCTGTCGACTATTCTTTGCCATAGCTCCATCTTCCTGGCTATGGATGTGTACTGTACCTGTGAGCCAAATAGCTGTGGCTCTACCCTGATGATTTCCTCCACCATGACCCTGAGCTCCTCCTCGGAGAAGCGGGGGTGTCTTTGGCGTGACATGGGGTGTTGTGTGTGATGTGTGGGGTGGTGTATGTGTTGATGAGTGTGGTGAGTGTAGTGGTATGTGGTGTTTTGTGCGTGGATGTTGTGTGGGTGATGGTGTAGTGTGCCTCTGTGTGATGGTGTTATCTATTCTGTGCTGTCTCTCTCTGGCCTTCATCTCTAATTTGTGGTCGTAGGGGTTTGTGGGTGATGTAGGTGTGTGTTTTATATTGTGTTGGGTGTGTGGGAGTGGTGTGTGTATGTGTATCAGGTGTGTGTATTTGGAATTGTCCAATGTGGCGGTGTTTTGGAGCTGTGTGTGTATTTTGAGCGCGACGGTGTGTACCGCCAATGGAATACCGCGGTTGAAAGACCGCCGCGTGGATTCGTGGGTCGTAATAGCATGGGCGTGTTTCTGTTGGCGTGGAGGTGGAGGATTTGTTTCCGCATATTTATCGCTGACCTTTGGTGTGGCGGACTTGTGTGGGTGTCTGAATTTCGGCGGATTCCGTGATGTGTGTCATAATAGCTGTGGCGGTCTCCCGCCGCCGCCGCGATGTATTGGCGGTCTTCTGCACGGCGGTAAGCGGCTTTTACCGCCAATGTTGTAATGACCCCCTGTATCTGGCATCTATCATGGGCTAAACTCTACTCTGTAATCAGTTACCAAAGGCTAATGAGCACTAATGCTTCAAGCAATATGTAGCAGAGGCAAAGATTCACAGTACACAGCTACTTGCTGGAATGACATGAGAACAGGAGAATGCTGGATACATAGAACAATACAGGTCTGTCCATAGGAGATGTGATACTTGCAACCTGCATAGAGTACACATGTTAGAGATGAGACATTGTAACCCTGCACTTTACATGCAATCTGTCACCTCTCACAACACACACATAGAGATGGGAATACATTACACCACCACTGATGAATCAAATCAGGAGGACCATTGACACCAATCAATGTGGAAATACAACACTTGCAAGTACACACACAGCATACCTGTATGCTACTGAAAGTACTGATTGGTGAGCTCTGTTCTAAAGCCAGCTGCACCTTCCCCATCTGCCTCCTCATCAGTTTCCAAGTCTGCATCACCAGCCACTGGTCTAGCTGCCTCCTCATTATCAGCTAGTAATGGTATCTGACGTCTTAGGGCTAGTCTGTGGAGCATACAGCAGACAACTATGATCAGGCATGCCTTTTGGGGAGTGTAGAGGAGGGCAGCTACAGAGATGTCCAGGCACCTGAATCTGTGCTTCAGTAGGCCAAACGTCCTTTCAATTGCACACCTCGTCCTTTCATGGGCCTCATTTAAATGGAGTTCCCTTTCTGTGGCAGGGTACCTCACTGACCAGGGAAGGTTAGGCTAGCCAGAGTCACCTGCGTGCACAGAGGTGGGACCTGTTACAATACAGGTACAGACACAGGGAAGAATGTGATGAAAGGTGCCATAACAGAAACGCACATCCAATTTCACACATACCAATGAGCCAAGTCCTCTCTCTCTGTAGATATGATATCATGTGGGGTACATTGCTGTTCCTCAGAATGTAGGAGTCATGCACAGATCTTGGAAACTTGGCTGTCACTTGGGAGATGTACTGGATGGAGTAGTAGCTTTTCCTGTTTCTATACACCTGTTCATTGGCACTGGGAGGGACCAAGCCTCTATGGGTACCATCTACAGCCCCATCACTAGAGGGATGTGTCCTGTCTCATAGAAGTCTGCCTCCACATAGGCCAAATCTGAATGTTGGGGGAACCTGATGTAGCTGTCCAGGTGTTTCAAGAAAGCACACAGTACATCCTTCAGCACAAGACTGAACATGGGCTGTGATATCCCTGCTGCCAAGCCCAATGCATTCTGAAAGTGTAGCACTGACAGTACGTGGACTGTGGGAGGGATGGCATAGGGATTACGTATGGCAGGCAATAGATCAGGCTCCAACTGGGTACAAAGATCCTTGATGGTTTGACGATTCAGACGAGTGGTCAGGATGATATGATGGTTCTCCAGGGTTGCAAGGTTGACATGGCCTGGTCGACTAGTGGATGGTACACTGCTGCATGTCTCAATCTCATCCTGACTGGGATTCTAGGATAGAGAGGAGAGAATATACAAAGTGATAAGCACTCCACACATGTCATCTGAACATGTCCTCATCACACACATCTAACACTGTAGACATGCCTCACACTCCTGACACACACTATATTGGGCACAGTGAAGGGGCATGGTTACAATCCTTGCTGCACATTGTTGCCTCTGATCAATAGTTTGTGACACACATCATATGTGTAATTTTCCATATGTGGTACACTGAGCTGGGCTGCACTGAGCAAGTTTGTAGTCATGATATATACCTATATGTTTACTGTGTCAGGGTGTCATGCATGTCACATGTATCAGCCTAACCATGATGCCACAATATAGGCTTGCTCTGCATTCTGGTAAAAAAACGTGTATGGCACACTTATGCAGCTCCAGCAAGGCTTGATATGTGCATAAAATAGCAGCCGCCTGTCCGGCTGAACAGGACAGTTGGAAGTGACCTAAGTCCGCAGGAGTATGTCGTCATGGCAGTAGCAACCATCGTACAACGTCTCATTGGTTAACATTGCTGCCTATGGTCGGACTGGGGCCAATGGCGATTACCGCTGGCGGTACCGGTCCTGTATGCTGCGGCCGTGACTGCCATTTTTTTTGCAGCCTTGCTCCTGACACTCTTGAAAGCAAGACCTCCACGATGTGAGCTGTGGTGTACTGTCTCTGGGAGCCATTATGTCACGTCCTGCAGGTGATAGGGCCCCAGCCTTCACTAAGAAGAGCTAGTGAAGTTGGTGAAAGGGGTCCTACCCATGTATGTATAGCTGTATGGGGCAGGAGAGGAGCACGTGTGCCCAATGCCATAGTCATGTGTGATAGGGGTGTGTGTGAGGGTGAATGGCATAAGTGTACCGGTCAGGGAGTACATGCATGTAGGGAGCATGGAGTTAAGGCGTGTGAACCATGACGATGGGTAAGTGTGGCCATTTGGTGAGTCTGATGTTCATAGTCCACTGCTGTTGGTATGGTGCCAGTCTACATGACTTTCTCCTTCTGTCTGTGTCACCCATGCAGGTGAATGCCCATCAGAAGAAGGGGATATGGCATGCCATTGTCAAGCAAGGGCGGACCCTGGGTGTCCATAGCCAGCGAAACACCCACTGTCACAAGCGGTGGGAGGACATGAGATGCTGGGTCTGGAAGACCGCAGAGGCCCAGCTGAGGATGTCTTCCCAACGAGGGAGGGTTGACTGTCGGACCATGACCCCTCCTAATGGCCTGTATTTTGGCAGTGGCCTACCCTGAAGTGGATGGGCATTTGAGGGCAGCACAGCAGCCACAAGGTGGTGAGTACTGCCTGTATTCTGGGACTTGGCTGGTATTAAATGGGAATGGGTGCCTCACTTCAGGCAAAGTGACATTGTTGTTTATGTTATATGTTTATCATCAATAGGTAATGGTTATTAGGCACCCTGGCTGAGTATGTTCAGTAGATTTGTTTCCATGCCTTACTGTCAGTGGATGTACATCTCACATTTCCATACCTCTCCAGGTCTGTAACGTGAAGAGGCATTGATGACATAGGCACATGTCAGACTCCATCCTGGCCACACATGTGAATGTGAGTGTTTGGCTCACCCTAAGCATTGTATATGACCAGCTCCATCTTTCTGCATTATTCGCTCTGAGGTGGCAGTCCACTCCCATATGTGTAGCCCACTTGTATATGCTACCATGTGACTCTCCTTTTATCACAGCGACTATGTACATCATGTACTGTACTTGGTATTGACAGATTGTGGGGCTGGCATTACAGTTCCACCACATAAATGGCCTTCATGGGACAGGAGTACAGGCCTGATATTTGACTAGGCATTTATAGGTGATCTGCTGACTATAGGGTATGTGTAGGTAGTGTCAGAGTCACCAGATCCTCGGGGTCTGTGCACGTTCCCAACACATCCACCACGGAACAGCTCCAAGACTCTGATAGATAAATCACAGAGACTGAGAGAGTCCAAGAGGGGAAGAGGGTATTAGGAAGGGAACAGCTGGGAAGGAGACCTGTAGTAAGAAAAAGGTTAGAACACACAATATGAAAATTATATCTCCTGAAATCAATACTAGACTATGATTCTAAGCCTAATCACTCTGAAAACATGAACAATCTAAGAGTTAAGTTTAAAATGACTAAGTTTCAAAATGGCCGGATACCTGTAGGGGAATCAAGATGAATGAAATGAAAACTTTCTTATTCAAGTACTTTCCTTTATATGAGAATCAGGAAAAAACATTCTGACTAAATTTTAAACCAGTCATATAAATCCTGTTTTGAGAATGTATACTAGGACCATACAATATTGCATCTAGAAACTCTGGCCTTCTGTGTACTCTTAAAATGTTTCAACACAAATTGCACATATTGCAGAGATATATATATATATATATATATATATATATATATATATATATATATATATATATACATATATATATATATATATATAGTAAACACCATAAAAGGATTGTGCACCATGAATAACACAATATGGATTCAGGAAACAAATCACATAACTTGTCAACTCGAATATTACATAATAAATATCTTAGAATAGTAGAATACAATAAACAACATGAATTAAACTCGAGGAGAGAATCGGGCGTCTTGCCGATTCGTAAAACACAATGTAAATGTCAAGGAATAACAGCTCACAATAAATAACAAGATCAAAGTACAATGAAACGAATCGCGCTTCTTTTGCCGATTCTTAAGCCACCATGTAAAATGTCAAGAAATGGTAGTGCGCAATGAACAACAAAGTTAAATGCTCATGAAACGAGTTGTGCGTCTTGCCAATTCGTAAAACATCATGTAAATGTCAAGAAATAGTAGCGCGCAATGGACAATAATGTTTAAACACTATAAAATGAATCACACGTCTTGCCGATTCTTAAGCCACCATGTAAATGTCAAGAAATGGTAGCGCGCAATGAATAACAAAGTCAAACCTTTATGAAATAAATCGCATGTCTTGCCTATTTGTAAACTACCATATACATGTCAAGAAATGGTAGCACGCAAGTAATCTATTACTCATTTAAGAATTTAAACCAAGAATATGAAAATTCTAAATAACGGTGTCGGGACAGTCCAACCACCGTCTTACCGCCTGGAACAATGATCACCAATGAAGGATTAGGGCAGAAGATTGGAAGATCCAAATAGGCCGCTGGGACAGGAGCTCAGGAAAAAGCTGCTGCTCTGCACCGGGACCTCTGAATAGTGAGCACTGGGAGTTGGGCTGGCTCTCTTTTATAGAGTCTTGGCCCAGCCCAGAACCACGCCCAGGCATGTTGCAGGGAAAGTCTCTGGAAGGCCCTGGAAAGGGGCCATACCCTAACACACTCTGAAAACCTGCAGCAATACATTGCAAAGGTACAGTATTGGTAAGCATATTAAAAATAAGTTTTCAGGATTGAACTCTGCAATGCAAAAGGGGCCACACCCTAACACACTCTGAAAACCTGCAGCAATACATTGCAAAGGTACAGTATTTGTAAGCATATTAAAAATAAGTTTTCAGGATTGAACTCTGCAATGCACAACATATCAGCACAATGCATAAATTACTTTGTTTTGAGAGTGCTGGGTTTTTGCATTTTTGTCGCCAATAGAGCGCGTATTGCTCTGGTGTTGACAGGTAGCCAAACCAATATTCTTAAATATGTAGAATATATGAGGCCTGATTGCACACATCATGCATTTCTAGGAGCTATACTTGGGGGGATTTGGCCTTCAATCCTATGGGATGGTTCTAGAGCTCCAAAGTGCCCTGGGAGATCCCTTATTTGTCACCATGGTGTGTACATGGCATGCGTGGCAAAGCACTAGCAATTGCCATGCTGCAATGCTGAGTAACTGCCTACATCATGTCATAATGGACATTTTGCAGCACATCTGATGGCCTGTGACTATTGCATGACACATGGCATGTTGATGTGATTCAATATTAGATTCAGTCTCCTCAGGTTGCCTTATGTGGTAGTGGGATGTGTAATTGGTGTACAGCCAGTGGTGCTTGTCCATGTGTGCCTAATGAATGCTAAACATTCCCCTCTGAGATGTGTGTTTTCTGGGCTCTGTGACAGGTTTTGCCATTTGTGGAATGGTGTGTGTGAGGCTGGAGTTGTCATGGTGCTTGGTGAACTGGTGTACCTGCATGAGTGGTGGCATTGGAAGTGGTCCGTGATGTTATATGTGTGTTCATTGGTACTTCTGTTGTGGCACTGCACTCAGTGGATGTGTTTGGGTGTGTTATATGTGGTACATGTCCCATTGTTGGTGGACTTAGCAGTATGCTGAGAAGGGCTACATGTTTTGGGTGTCAGCTACACTGGCTCTGTGATAGGGTCTAACTGATTACATGGCTATACCACAGATTCACGTAGTACACATCAGATGTGAACTGTTTGGGTTCCTGACTTCTATTCGCTAAATCAGAGTTGTTCTCCATAATGGTATCACTGTACTGTGTGCCAGCCATGTAATATGACCAGGTGGGTGCAGTGTGGTCTGTGAATGGAGTTGTCTTCACAGTGATTGACCTGTCACAGAGAACATTGACTTGTCAGGTGTTGTTGCTGTAGAGACCTTAAGTGTGGTATTCAGTCAGCTGCATATCCAATGAGTGAAAGGAGTAAGGAGAGGTACGATGTGTATTCAAGCATACTATTGATATTGCATCCATGGCATGCTATGCCAGCTAAAAAGGCTTTGGTTGGCATCCTGGGGATGACTCTGGTAATGCTGTCCTACTTAGTTATTGATGTAGGCGTGAGGGTTGGCATACAGATGTGAATAGTAGTGACATGTAAAGATATGATGTAGATAATGTGTAATAGCAATTGCCATTGCCTAGCTCTCATATGTATTGTCTCAGATTAACATGTTTAGCTGTGTCTATGGGAGGTACATGTTTACCCTCCCCCTATCTGTCTCTCTCCCCACCCTCTCTCTCTTTGTGTGCATCAGCATCGTCTGGTGAAGGAAAAGGGGCACAGGCGAGTTGTGAAGCAGCAGCCCACGGGACCCAGGAAGCTGCACCAGTGAGGGCGAGGGACCCAGTGGCACAGAGGGCAAAGGGAGTGTCATGTGGAAGACTGGATCTACTAACTCTTCTTTGGGATCCTCCTCTGGTTGACACTCCTTGTTGGTGACGAACCCATCTGGGACCACCCCAGCACCATCTTTTTCAGCCACCCCCTTACTTTTACTGCCCTCCCAGTTGCTTCCCACCCAGTTGCCCGTGGAGGCTCACCCAGGAGGGTGGGCATCTCTTTCGTGGCAGGCACATCTACCATTGCCCCAGTCAGTCCTGCTGCCCTCAGGAAGGATGTTATTGACCTCCTGAGGTCATTCTACCATTGTGAATGCCATCCAGGTTCTGGCAGCTCAAGTCCAACAAAGCAATGTTTCCTGGAGGGCATTCACAGTGCCATGGCTGGCCTACAGAGATCCTAGTTTCCACTCTGGTGACAGCTAGTCTACCTTTGTCTTCCGTCCCCCATCCAACAACCTCTTTCCAAACCCCTCTCCCCAAACCCATCCAAAGCACATGTGCACCACAAGCACTACAAAACCGACCACTGGCATGCAGACAAGCAACACCCACCTGCAGACACACCAATTTCCACTCCCTGTACTGACTACCCCACCACCCCCTCCTTCACAGACACTACATCAGGCACACCTGCAGACAACATTCACGGATCCAGCCACTAGTCCTATCTCATCCACAGTCAGCACAATAAAAGCCCTGCAGACATCCTCCCCAGTCACCACATCTGTATCCACCACAACCACTGGCACCCTCACATGCAGCACAAGTACCATACCTTCAGACACCACTCATCTGCCACAGCATTTCCCAGCACCTCCTCCACCTCTCCTCCAAAGACACCTAAACACCCACACTCACCCACCCAACAGACACCCAGCACCTACAAGCATTACATGCACACACTTTCACCTAAGACATCCACCAAGACACAGGTCATAACCACTCCCTCTCCCTCCAATCCCAAACCATTTTGCCATGACCGCCCCTGTGTGTCTAAGAAACATTTCATCTCAGATTTTGTTTTTGGTTGTTCCCTACCCCTCTCCCACCCTGTGAAACCCCCAAGTGCTCTGTGTCTCTCCCCTAGCTTAGCTCTTCCACCTTCAATTCCTCGCTGCCCCCCCGGTAGTACCCATGCCCCTCCCCCTATAAAGAGGTATGCACCTCCCATGCCCAAGCCCAAGGACCCCCTCAAGTTCAAACCTAAGCCCAAGGACTCCCATCCCAAGCCCAAACCCAAGCTCAAGGAGCCCCTCCCAAGCCCAAACCCAAGGACCCCCTCCCAATCCCAAACCCCTTCTTCACCCCCCCTCAACCCTGAGGTGCCTGACTGACCCCTTGATGCCCCTACCCTTTGGAGGTCATTTTGCAGTCAGGAGTCAAGTAGGGGTATAGAGAAGTGCCATTTGTGCCTTTGGCAGCATGAATGTTGGACTGACCAATGGCCTTATGATTGTAACTAGTTATTTATGTTTATTCAATTTCACCTTCTTTACAAATTTGGCACATCCTTGTGTTGGATTCGATGGAACCAAATACTTGTACTGCCTTCCTTTCTACATGGCTGTTTAGCGTTTGTGGGCTTTGATTTGTGTGTGTGTGACATGTGTGTGTTTGTTGGTTGTGTTAGCTGTTGTGCCTGGGCTGCATGTGTATGTGTGGCGCTGCCATTAGTCCAGCTGTCATTGCTGTGTATTGTGTGTAGGATATGTTTGTGTTTGGCATATGTGCGTGTGTAGCTAAATTGTGTATTATTTGCGCTGCCATTTGTGTTGGTTGTGCAGTGTGCCCTTGTGTGGTTTTTGTGTGTGTGTCCATGTTTGTGGTGACATATGGAACGTAGAATGGCAGTATGATAGTGTTGATTGGTTGTGTGGTGTTGTTACGTGTTGTTGTCAGTATGTGTTGTAAAGTGTTGTTGTGCAGTGGAATTGCTTGCCAAAGCATATGTGTAGTTGCGGTTGTGATGTTGATGTGTAACTTGGCGGTGTTGTGTATTATTGTGTTAGACAGTGCCTGTGATGTGCGTGTATGCCATTGTGTGTTGGTGGTGGTGTGTGTAGTTTGGGTTTGCGTGTGTTTGGTATTTGTGTGCATGTGTGTATGTAGGTGTGTGTTCCATATGGGTGTGTGGTTATGTGTGTGTGTGTGGCCATCGCAAGCTGTTCTGGTTGTGTATGTTGTGTGTGCGTGTATACCAATGCCTTTCCCTCCAGTGTGTGCTAGGTGGGAATACTTACGGTTGTTGTCTTCATCGTCGTTGCTGGTTCCGGAGTCGTTGTGTGAGCAGGAGCAGTGGGAGGACTTTGAGTTCAGGTTCCATGGCTTCTCCCAACGGATATGTTTTCCTGAAGGTGAGTGTCTCCTTTTATTCTGTTGGTTTCCTCCAGGGTTTTGGTGGCGGTAAACTTGTCTGAGTGCAGCCTCTTCATGTGTCTGGCGGAAACATGGTCCCTGCCAGTCTGAAGGTGCCTACTGCTGTCTGCAGCGGCCTGACCCCACTGGCAGTTCTGGTGGTAGTTTGGCTGTCTTCTGTATGGAACATTGCCATGGTCATAATTTGGCGGTCTTCACCGCCGGCCCATCGGTGGTATGGCTGCTGCTGCCAACCTGACGGTCCGGAGACCGGTAAAGTCATAAAGACCCCCCTAGTCTTTGAAGAAATTGAGACATCCAAGATACAGCAGCCTTAATCTGAGCCAAATTCCAAACATTTAGGCCCTCATTACAACCCTGGTGGTAAATCCGGCTTACCACTGTGCCAACAGCCGCCAACATACCGTGACCGCAGCAGAAATCCGCTACGGGTATTATGACCCACACTGAGTAATCCGCCACTATACAGACACCCACAGAAGTCCGCCACACCAATGGTCAGTGATAAACTGGCAAAAGCAAAACCCACACCATTACACCAACAGGAATATGCCCACAGTATCACAACCCATGAATCAACGCGGCAGTATTTCAATCGCGGTAAACCATTGGCGGTACACACCGTCGCGCTCAAAATACACACACACTAACAAAACTACACCACATTGGACATTTCAAAATACACACACCTGACACACATACACACACCACACACTCACACAACTATAAAACACATACCCACATTACCCAGAACCCCTTACAGCGAAAAATTTGAAGAAGCAGAGACAGAGAAAATCAATGACCACACCAGCATCCAGAGGCACAGAACACCATCACTCATACACCATCCACGCACCTCACACCACACACCCCAACACATCACCCCACACATCACATCACACATCACCTCACACATCACTCACACCACATCATGGCACCTAAAAGACACCCCAGGTTTTCTAAGGAGGAGCTCAGGGTCATGGTGGAGAAAATCATTTGGGTGAAGCCACAGCTATTCGGATCACAGGTGCGACAGACCTCCATTGCAAGGAAGATGGAGCTATGGTGGAGAATTGTGGACAGGGTCAAAGCAGTGGGACAGCATCCAAGAACAAGGGATGACATCAGGAAGAGGTGGAATCACCTACGGGGTTAGGTACGTTCTGTGGTAGTTTGGCTGTCTTCTGTATGGAACATTGCCATGGTCATAATTTGGCGGTCTTCACCGCCGGCCCATCGGTGGTATGGCTGCTGCTGCCAACCTGACGGTCCGGAGACCGGTAAAGTCATAAAGACCCCCTAGTCTTTGAAGAAATTGAGACGTCCAAGATACAGCAGCCTTAATCTGAGCTAAATTCCAAACATTTAGGCCCTCATTACAACCCTGGTGGTAAATCCGGCTTACCACTGTGCCAACAGCCGCCAACATACCGTGACCGCAGCAGAAATCCGCTACGGGTATTATGACCCACACTGAGTAATCCGCCACTATACAGACACCCACAGAAGTCCGCCACACCAATGGTCAGTGATAAACTGGCAAAAGCAAAACCCACACCATTACACCAACAGGAATATGCCCACAGTATCACAACCCATGAATCAACGCGGCAGTATTTCAATCGCGGTAAACCATTGGCGGTACACACCGTCGCGCTCAAAATACACACACACTAACAAAACTACACCACATTGGACATTTCAAAATACACACACCTGACACACATACACACACCACACACTCACACAACTATAAAACACATACCCACATTACCCAGAACCCCTTACAGCGAAAAATTTGAAGAAGCAGAGACAGAGAAAATCAAAGACCACACCAGCATCCAGAGGCACAGAACACCATCACTCATACACCATCCACGCACCTCACACCACACACCCCAACACATCACCCCACACATCACATCACACATCACCTCACACATCACTCACACCACATCATGGCACCTAAAAGACACCCCAGGTTTTCTAAGGAGGAGCTCAGGGTCATGGTGGAGAAAATCGTTTGGGTGAAGCCACAGCTATTCGGATCACAGGTGCGACAGACCTCCATTGCAAGGAAGATGGAGCTATGGTGGAGAATTGTGGACAGGGTCAACGCAGTGGGACAGCATCCAAGAACAAGGGATGACATCAGGAAGAGGTGGAATCACCTACGGGGTTAGGTACGTTCTGTGGTATCAAGACACCAGGTAGCCTTACAGAGGACTGGCGGTGGACCCCCACCTCCTCCCCCACAACTAACAACATGGGAGGAGCAAGTCTTGGCGATCATGCATCCTGAGGACCTCGCAGAAGTAGCAGGAGAACTGGACTCTGGTAAGGCAAATATTTACTACTATATCCCCCCACCCTACCTGCATGCCACACATACTCCCACCCTCACCCTCACTCCCATGTCTCTACCACCTCCCACACACCCTACCATCACAACCCACCACTACCTTAACCAAGCCCTGCATGCAGCAACAATGCATGGACACCCATGACAGACATGCATGGACACCCATCACCAAAGCATGTCCAATAGAGAGACTCACCCAGGGCACAAAATCACCACTCACATAAGGGCCAAGGCGATAGTGCAAGCACAGTAATAGAGGTAAACACACCCATTGCACAAGATGACACACACAGATAAAATAACAATACATTTACATCCCAACAGGACCCCTACCCAATGTTACCAGACAGGAGGTGCCAGCCATATACAGTCCCCCCACAGAAGAGGCCCACAGTGATGACAGCATCTCTGCACGCCTGGATCCAGATGACCAGCCTGGCCCATCAGGGACCTCTGGACAGTCAGTTTCCCTGCCGCAGTCCCAAGCCACCACAGAACCTCCCCCCTCAGGAAACACCACCACAGCACCCACCCAGCGGGCCCATGTCACTGTCCCCAGGACACGTCAATTAGCAGTGTGTCCAACACTACAGGGACCCCAGGCCACCCCACTAACCCAGGACAATCAGGGACATGGGATCAGTGGCAATTGGCACATGGTTCAGGGGACAGAGGCTCAGGACAACAGGGAAGCTGGGAGGACTGCTGTGTGACAGGGGGAGGACAGGCCCAGGGAACCGACCCTCCACGAGGCACTCTCAAGAATCATGGGAGCATACCTCCATTCCCAGGAGACCATGGGCACGGTACTGGCCAAGTTTCAGGAGACCCAGCGGCTGCAGGAGGGACAATACTTGGGGATCAGGGAGGACCTCACCAACATATACACCATCCTGGTCACCATAGCAGGGGTGCTGGCTGACATAGGCAAGACCATGAGGGAGGCAGTGGCACAACAAACTGCAAAATCAAAGAACAGCCCTCCACCTCCGCCGGCGCTAGTGGACAGGAGGCCGTGCCACAGGACCAACAGGCCACCAGCACCCCACCCCCTGCAGAAGGAGTACCACCCCGCAAACGGTCCCTGCGATCCAGGCAGAAGACAGAGAACATTGGCAAGAACCCCGCCAGGAAATAAGACTCACCTGATTGTCACCCTTCTGTCCCACTATGTCATCCTGTCCAAAATGAACTGTCATTACTCTCATTCCTATGCTCCTTTGGACAATGCACCTGTGATACCAAGAGACTGGACTCTACTATGGACCTTCCTCCACCATCACCCCAGCCCCTTGCACATACCCCAATACTCATTAGCCCCTAAATATACACCCCTTAAGCGCAAACCAATCTGAAAACAGTCTGATCTTACTCAAATGTATGATGACAACTTTAGTAACAAATAGCAATGTAAATTTTCATTTGATCATACCAATGTATGACAGTTGTTGGGCAGTAGTACATATAGCAGAAGGCAGAATGAGGTACCAAGATCTGAAAAATGGAAATCCAAAGTGAACTGTCAGTGTTCAGAGACTGAGGTTAAGAGGCTGACTTATACAATGTCCTACAGTATTCAGAAATGTGAGGAGTTACAGTCTCTTACCTGTGTGTCACTGGAAGTACTGCATGATGATGTTCGTTCGCTTGTCAATAGCTTCTTCCTCTGCCTCCTCTTCCTCACTGTCCACAGGCTGCACCGCTGCCACAAGACCATCACCATGCTCATCCTCCTGCAGAAAAGGCACCTGGCGTCCCAATCGCAGGTTGTGCGACACGCAGCATGCCACGATTATCTGGCACACCTTCTTTGGTGAGTAGTATAGGGAGCCATCTGTTAGATGGAGGCACCGGAATCTGGCCTTCAGGAGGCCGAACGTCCTCTCAATAATACGTCCAGTTTGCCCATGTGACTCATTGTAGCGGTCCTCTACCCTTGTACTGGCATTCCTCACTGGGATCGGTAGCCATGAGAGGTTGGGGTAACCAGTCATCTGCAAATGTCGAGGGATAACTGTTAGACACACACTAACCCTTAGGGACCACCCCATACCCAGACACCTACTCATACTGTGTGGGGACCTTGGGCTCACCTATTAGCCACACTCGGTGCCTCTGGAGTTGGGCCATCACATAAGGGATACTGCTATTCCCCAAAATGTAGGCGTCATACACAGAGCCAGGATACTTGGCATTCACATGAGCGTTGTACTGGTTCGCCAAACACATTCATCGAATGGTAGCTTTTTCTGTTTCTGTACACTTGTTCATTTCTGCGGGGGGGATAAATGCTACATGTGTACCATCAATGGCACCAATGATGTTGGGGATATGTCCCAGGGCAAAAAAGTCAGCCTTCAATGTGGGCAAATCCTCCACCTGGGAAAACAGGATGTAGCTGTGCATGTGTTTCAGCAGGGCAGACAACACTCTGGTCAACATGTTAGAAAACAATGGCTGAGACATCCCTGATGCCATGGCCACTGTTGTTTGAAAGGAACCACTTGCCAGGAAATGGAGCACTGACAGGACCTGCACTAGAGGGGGGATTCCTGTGGGATGCCGGATAGATGACATCAGGTCTGGCTCCAATTGGGCACACAGGTCTTGGATTGTGGCACAATCAAGTATGTAGGTGATTATGATGTGTCTGTCTTCCATTGTCAGCAGGTCCACCAGGGGTCTGTACACCGGAGGATGCCGCCATCTCATCATCTGCCCCAGCGGTTGTGGCGTATGGAGGAGAACGGTGAGCAGAGGGTCATGTACCACATAGGTTACACAAGTGGGTCTGCAGTAATGTGAGTAAATCCGTGTGTGGCGTAGTTAGTCTGTATATGTGCCAAAATGTGCTGTGACGCAGTTAGGTGCCATGCCATGTGCCCCCTGAAATCGCAGCTGCCTGAATTGTGAGGAGGGACAAGGGAAAATGAGGTAACTGCGTTGGCGTTGTGCTGCGTCGCGGTAGGCGATCAAAGACTGCCGCAAAATTCAGCATTGGTTATCATCGGGCCCTGTGGGTTCCAGGATCCAATGGCGATGTATGCCAGTGGTGACGGTACGCACCACCGCGGACGTGACCGCCATTTTCTGTCTGTTCACTAACTTGATACCTGACCTTCACCAGGAGAGGACCTACACTGCAAGTGCTTCTGTGACCTCAGTCTGGAAGCGACAATGGCTCATGTGTCTGGGGAAAGGGCGCCTGCCTTAACCACGGAGGAGTTGGACAAACTGGTGGATGTGGTCCTCCCTCAGTACACGCTACTCTACGGTCCTCCAGACAAACAGGTGAGTACACTGTGAGCATGATGCGTGGGCAATGCCTTTTTGGAGTGGTGTGGATAAATGTTGGGGGGGCTGAGGGCTGCATGTGAGAATGGTGAGTGTATGTACGTCAGGGCATGGTTGGGAACTGGTGGGCAATGAGTCTGGCGGTGTGGACGGGTGAGTAATGTCCTTTCCTCCTGTACCTTTCCTCTAGGTCAGCGCCCACCAGAAGAAGGGTATTTGGCGTGCCATCGCCAAGGAGTGCGGACCCTGGGCGTCTATCATAGACGGAGCACCCACTGCCGCAAGAGATGGGAGGACCTGCGCCGCTGGAGCAAGAAGACGGTGGAGGCCCTGCTGGCGCTGGCCTCCCAACGGGGAGGGGTGTCTGTCGCACCATGACCCCCCTGATGTTCCGCATTCTGGTGTTGGCCTATCCGGAGTTGGATAGGTGCTTGAGGCCATCACAGCAGCCATAAGGGGGTGAGTACAGTGTCATAAATCTGCCTCTGTGCCCTTTAGGAAGTATCTGGGTGGGGGATATGGGATGTGGGTGCCCCTAGTCCAGGGTGAACATGGCAGTGTAGGTCCCTTGTTGGGCAGGCTCTGAGTCACTCCAACCCCGATAGTGTTAGTGGGCATCTACTACTGGGCAGGCTCCTGTGGGTTTCAGGTGTGCAGCTAATGGCGTTAGGCATTGAACCCCATGGCCTGGTGACTTTCCTACTAACTGGTAGTGCATGGCCTAGTGCATAGGGCTGCTCCCTATGTGTTGTGTCCGCCAACGTTAGTGGTGTTGCTAGCATTGACCATGTGTGTTCTCTGTCTTTCCCCCCCTTCTGGTTTTGTCACCCTGTCCTTGTGTGCATTAGCATCATCTGGCGGAGGAGCAGAGGCACCGGCAACGGAGGGAGCTGCATCCCACATGGCCCATGAGGGTGAATCCGTGGAGGGTGAAGGCACCAGTGGGCAGTGGGACCGAAGGCGAGGGGAGCTCTACGATGGGAACAGGAGGGGATACCAGCAACAGCGACTCCTCCTCTGATGGAAGCTCCCTGGCGGTGGCGTACACCTCTGTGCCCACCCCAACAACAGGTACAGCCGCCACCCCCCCTCCAGCACCACCCTCCCAGCAGCCCCTCAGCGAGTTTCCTGTGCCCCAGGCACCTCAGGCCCTGCCACAGTCAGTCCTGCTGCCCTCAGTGAGGAGGCTATTGACCTCCTGAGATCCCTCACTGTTGGGCAGTCAACCATTCTGAATGCCATCCAGGGTGTTGAGAGACATTTGCAGCAAACAAATGCATACCTGGAGGGCATTCATTCTGGCGTGGCAGCCCAACAGAGAGCATTTCAGGCTCTGGCCTCAGCACTGATGGCAGCCCCTGTGTCCAGCCCCCCCTCCAACTACCACTACCCAGACCCAAGCCCCTCTACCTCAGCCTATCCCAAGCACACCATCATACCGGCATGCACACCCATCAACACACAAAATTGGCTCAGGAAAACAAGCACCACACATCCCACAGGCACTCACACAAGCACCATACCCATGCACACATACCAACATACCAACATCCACTTCCTCCACTGTGTCCCCCTCCTCCACATCCTCCATCTCCCTCCCTGTCTCATCTCCACTCACACCTGCATGCACTACATCATCAGCCACTGCCTCCATCACCAGCACACCCATCACTACACACCGCTCACGTGCAATCACCACCCCAACTACCATTCACACTTCCCCTGTGTCCTCTCCCAGTGTGTCTGTGAGCCCTCCTCCAAAAGTACACAAACGCAGGCACACACCCACTCAACAGCCATCCACCTCACAACAGCCTCCAGCCCATGCACCTTCACCCAAACTCAGCAGACGTACACCTCCTACAACCACTACCTCTTCCTCCACTCCCACACCCCCTCCATCTTCCCATCCCAGTGTGTCTAAACAACTTTTCCTAGCTAACATTAATCTCTTCCCTACACCCCCCCCCCATCCTTCCCCTAGGGCCAGGATGTCTAGATCCCAGCCCTGCACCTCAGCCACCAAATCTGCATCCGCTGTGGTACCTGCTAGTCCGGTACGATCGAAGGGGGCACCCGCCAGAGCTGCCTGTGTGCCATCAACAGAGAAGAAGAACCACCCTATTCCACCACCTGCAAAGGTCAAAAAGGGGCCAGCTTCCAGCTGCGGAAAGTCACATCATCCACCCAGCAAGGCCTCGCCTAAACACCAAGAGGACAGTGCCAAGGTCCCTGCAGTGACTGTCAAGATGGGGAAGGGCCACCAGCCAAAGGGCACGATGTCTCCTGGTGAGGGGCTGGTGACCACCATATCATCAGGGATGGCAGCCACCTGCACCACGGTCACCACCGCCGCTCTGACCGCCACCTGCACTGCCACCTGCACCACCACCTGCACCGCCGCTGCCACATGTCAGGCTGCAGCATCCTCCCCAAGGATCAGCCATCAGAGGCTGCCGGAGACGGTATGGTGTCTTCATCTACCACATCAGACACTTGCGCCACGGCCAGCATTGGCAGCATCTCCACTGCAGCCACCGCCACCTGCACCACCATCAGCACTGCCACGTGCACAGCTGATGCCACTCTGTCGGACATCAGCCCCATCCCCAGTGGGCAGCCGTCAGAGTCTGCAGGTGACGTCCTGGACCCTGGACACGCCACTTGAGACACCACCTCCAGCACTGACACAAACCAGCAATTGGCACCCTAAGTTGCCCCAGGATGAAGTGTGGCTCTGCCTCCATGGAGTATCATGCTACCTGTTCCAGGTACATCGCGTGGCTAAGACACCCAGGTGAGAGGATGTCAACTGCCACACCTCCGATGCAGTATCACTGGGCACAAAGCTCCCTCCAGAACCAGTGGAGAAATGCATCCACTCCCGCAATCCTTGGCAGGATGAAGCACTCTGAGCACAAAGACCCCTCCACAACCAGTGGAGAAATGCATCCACTCCCCCAATCCTTGGCAGGATGCAGCTCTCTGGGCACAAAGCCCCGTCAAGAACCAGTGGAGAAATGCATCCACTCACCCAGTCCTTGGCAGGATGAAGCACTCTGGGCACAAAGCCCCCTCCAGAGCATGTGGGCAAACAACCCACTTGAGAGACTGTGGCTTTGCACTCCCCAGGACCAAGCAGTGGGCAAACCACCCACTTGAGAAACGTGAGAGACTGTGGCTTTGCACTCCCCAGGACTACGCAGTGGGCAACCCACCCACTTGAGGGACTGGCTTTGCACTCCCCAGGACCAAGCAGTGGGCAACCCACCCACTTGAGAAACTTGAGAGACTGTGGCTTTGCACTCCCCAGGACCAAGCAGTGGGCAACCCACCCACTTGAGAGACTTGAGAGATTGTGGCTTTGCACTGCCCAGGACCAAGCAGTGGGCAACCCACCCACTTGAGAAACTTGAGAGACTGTGGCTTTGCACTCCCCAAGACCAAGCAGTGGGCAACCCACCCACTTGAGAGACTTGAGAGACTGTGGCTTTGCACTCCCCAGGATCAAAGCAGTGGGCAACCCACCCACTTGAGAGACTTGAGAGACTGTGGCTTTGCACTCCCCAGGACCAAGCACTGGGCAACCCACCCACTTGAGAGACTTGAGAGACTGTGACTTTGCACTCCCCAGGACCAAGCAGTGGGAAATCTACCCACTTGAGAGACTTGAGAGACTGTGGCTTTGCACTCCTCAGGACCAAGCAGTGGGCATGGAGCCCCCTCAAGGAGGAGTGGTGTCGTACCATCAACCGGTTGAGGTGCCCCCCTCCCCTTCCCCCTGAGGTGCCTGTTTTTTTTCTACCTGATGCCCCTGCAGTGTTCTCTCCATTTTGAAGCAGGTGTCCTGTGTGGGCTTCGCCCATGTTTTTTGGGACCACTGGTCCACGAACATTTCATGGGACAGTGTACAGACTTGTGTACTTGATGTAAATATTTGTGTATACTGATTATTTGCTGTTCTCTTGATCTATCTGATTGTTCCAAAATAACACTAGTTAAACTCATTTCGTTTTGTCCTTGCGTTCTTCCAGGGGGTGACGGGTGTATCTGTGATGTTGTTGGATATGTGTGTGTGTATGTTGTTGTGGGTGGGGGTGTTGTGTGTCGGTGTATGTGTCACTCTCTTTTCCCTCCTCCCCTCCCCTTTGTGCTAGGTGCAGTACTCACCGTCGTCGTCGCTGCCGCCAACTTCTTTCCACTTTGTGGTGTATTAGTACATACACCAATATGGGTAGGATCTGCAATTCAGACTCCATGGCGTCCTAGTTCTTCCTTGGGTGTGAAAAGTTGAGTGTTTTCCCTTCTGTGTACTGTTTCCGCTGTGCTTTGATGGTGTTGGTACTGCCCCGGAAAAGCTGGTGGATTGGTGCTGTGTAATAGTGTGGGAGGGACATTGTCTTCCGCCTGTCTGTTGGCGGTTACCGCTGCGGTGTTTGTTACTACTGCTGTGGCAGTCAAAGTGTTAAAGTGGCTGACTGTGTTGGCAGTTTCCGCCATGGTCGTGATCCCATTTATTTTTTTACGACCGGCCTGTTGGCGGTATTACTGCCACTTTAACACCGACCACCAGGGTTATAATGAGGGCCTTAATTTTTAATCTGCATTATATTCACTGTCATATATATGCTGGTTTTAATTATTTGTAATTGTAAATTGTTTTTATATAGCGCTTATTACCCCGGATGTGGTGTTGAAGTGTTCTGCAGTGAGTAGCACACTACTCCGAACCTCCATGATTAGAGTCAAAGAGTTAGTAGATTAGTAATATTCGCTTTCATTTTCCTTGTGGATTAGTTGTGGTAAGCTTGTGCTCTTGCATTTTTGTATGTTCAGTAGTGCTTTGAGTAGGGCTAGAATGGTCGGAATCGATTAGAAAAGGGGAGTTATGAATTGTAATTGCAAGTAGTGGACATGTGTTCCTGTTAGTTTGGTTTATTTGCTAAAAGAGGAGGGGTACGTTTGAAAACTATGTTTGGGAGTTCATAATGATGAGAAAGGTTTGGGCTGTATGTGAAATATCGAAGAAAAAAGTAACACAAACATATGAACTCACCAAAGAATAAAAATATATTTCCACTACTTTGTTTCGGCTTCTTCCTTCCTCAGGTGGTCACCACGGGGTAGTTCTATTTAGGACCACTTTTCCATAAGAATATAATTTTTTGGTTTACTTATAACTTTAGTGACATTTGATGAATCTTCACAAAACGTTCCAAAAAAGTGTCATCTACCTTAGCTCCTTCCTGAGAGGTTTTGTGGTGATCCATAAAGAGGGGATGAGAAAAGAGGGAGGGGGTCCCAAAACACGTTTCCCCTTTCAGTTTTCTGTAGGAAAATTAGTCACAGCTACGGCCAAAATGACTAAACATTTATACAATACATTTGGCAGAAAACTAGATCTTGATGTAGCAAGTGCGCTTTATGTGATTTGGCATAGTTCTGAATTTATGTATATACTATGCCACAGAGGATCCTTAACCCAACATAATAAACATTGGGATCCAATTGGCTGCCACACCATCATCAAAGATGTTTCTGCAGCCATTAAAGGACTCAGTCACCTGTCCTCAAAAATGACTAAAAACACATAAAGGAGACAGGGTAGCGATAACCTGACCACCTCCTACCCCAGTTTCACCAAAAGCAGTATTTTGTAAACAGATGCTCAGTGGATTCACTGCAACATAAAAAAGAAATGATTATGTTTTCGAGCTCCATGGGTTGCCCCATGGCCTGAGGTGGCGGTTGACACTAGGTAGTTATAGTTACAACCTAGTTTCTACAGGAAAAGCATTTTTTTATTTGCCTAATTTTGCCCATATCTTTGACACTGGTTGCCAAATATTTGCAACATTTTCCCCAAAAACCTTTATGCTCACTTCAACTGCTGTCTGGAAAGTTTCAGGGTGATCCGTCTAGCGGGGGCCAAGAAAAAGTGGGGGGCTGGAAATGTGCTTTTCCCATTCATTTTTCCATAGGGATTTTGGACAGCAGTAGCGCCATATCTACTGGACAGAATTACACCAAATTTGGCAAAAACTTAGCTCTTGGTCCAGAAGTAGGCCTTTTTGTTATTCGATGTAAACCCATTCAGACTTTGGAGAAATTAACAAAAATACATATTTGTTTTTATAGAGAGGCGAAGGATTTGTGAACCCTTCCGATCTCATGCTGAGATCTGATTGGCTGCCAACATGTGACAAGAAAGTGTTGGCAGTCATGTTGGGACTTGGCTTCAGCAGAGTCCTAGAGAAAAGTGTAAAAAAACAAAACAAAAGGGGGAACTGTAGAGACACCCTGACCCCTTAGCTCTGGTGCTGGGATCCCAGACAGACCTCCCTCAGAGCTAAAAAGCATTACCTTTTACATTTTTGTTGTCATTTGCTGTGGAACCATGGATCTGATGCAAATTAATAAAAAACAATGAAGCGTGGGCTCCAGCCCTTCCTTATTCCCAAGCCCCCGGGTGGGCCAAGGCTCAGAGGCATTGTTAATTTTAATGTGGGGGGCTGCCCGGTCCCCCTGCAGCCCAGGGGACAGCCACCTCCTGGCGGCTAAGAACATGTGTGTGGGGGGCTGAATGGTCTCCCACATCCCTGGCTACATTCCTGGGTTATTAAAGTAATTTGATTGGGAGGGGGCACTCCTGTTGTCAGAAAGTGGAGTTACATTCAGGAAACTTCTCAAGACCTGGCTGTTTGAGCAGTAGCAGCACCTCCCCCCCTCTCCATGCTCCCCTCCTCAGCACCTTGAGGCCCTCACGGGTGAGTAGTGCACTTTACAAATTTCTGATTGATTGATTGATCTGTCTTCCCTTTATGCAAATATGGGTGCAGGGAAGAGAGATGAAACTATTGCTCCCACAGGGTATGGGGGGCCGACTAGGACAGCGGGGGCCTTTAGGCTCCCCCCGCAGTCCTGTCACTATCTGTCTCTCTCTCCCATCCCATAATGGGATGGAAAAGAGAGAGAGAGGCAGGTAGTCTTTGCAATGGTCACTCCATGCAATGACGTCCCTAAAAAAACAAATAAAGAACTCAACTGTGGCATTATGGTTAAGGTTACAATCCCTCACTCTGAAAGTTGAGGGTTCTAGTCCAGGTCAGTCTGTGATCATTTTTCCTACTTTAATTTATTGGCAACATGAAAAGTTTTAAGGTTAATAGAATAAGGTGAATGCACCTCTTTTAATTGACAAATACATTTTTCTTTTCATTTTGTCCAGAAATATCTCATTCTAAGTATATCATTCAACAAGGTCTAAAACACTCTCTCTCTCCCTCTTACTACCTTTCTCACACTCACACCCACTTAGACCATTAAGTACTGACTCACAGACCCACTCAGTCACTCACACCCCCACTCACGCACTGACTTAGTCCCTCGTGCACCAACTCACAGCTGCACTCAGACCCTCACCCACCCACTTATAGAGGCAATAGGACACTCACTCACCCACTCACAGATCCACTCAGGCTCTCACACACCCACTCACAGACCCACTGACACCCTCATGCACCCATTCACAGACCCACACAGACACTGAGGAACCCACTCACAGACCCACCAAGACATTGACGCACCCATTCTCATACCCAGACAGACACTCTCAGAGCCACTCTCATACCCAAATACACCCTGTCACACCTATTCTCAAACCCAGACAGACAGGCTGTTGCCAACTCCCGCCACGCACATCCGAAAGGCTGTGCGCAGCGTGGAGTTAGGTGGTTAGAGGGTTGGCTGCAGGTTCTGGCCATAGGCTAGGCCTTCTTGCCAACCACTGCCATGCGTGGGTTACAGGGACATTATAGTTAGGAAATAGAATTTTTTTTAAACATAGAAATTCACTGAAAAACACTGGTGACAGGGGCGTTATAGTTAGGTTCTAAGTTTACACTTAGAAAACCATAGAAACTGAGCAGTTAAAGTTAGAGTGATTTCAAGTAAATACAACTCATGCCATAAGGTAACTATAACTCGTGCCCTCACCATGCACTGCTAATTACCCCAGATATCACAACAATCATGAGAACTTTTATAACACCATTTAAAATATCAATGAAACATTAGCAGTCACATTTTTTAAGAGAAAACTGTGCATGGTGCGAGCTTGAGTAATGGTTACCTTACTTACTAAAAAAAATAAAGAGACACTCATGCACCCACTCAAAGACCCACTCAGACACTGATGCACCCAATCGCAGACCCACTTGTACACTCATGCATCCACTCACAGGCCCACTCAGACACCGATGCACCCTTTCACAGACCCACTCAGACTCTTAGGCACCCACTCACAGGCCTACTCAGAGTCACACTCATCATGCACACAGACCTACTCAGACAGTCATGCACCCATTGACAGACCCCCTCAGACACTGATGCTCCCATTCATGATGTCAGTCGTATGGTGACGCACAAACTCACAGACACCCTTTCATAAACACAGTCATAAGCACACTCAGAGTGTCATAGATGTGTTTATAAAGTTATTTAGGAAGTGATGTACATAGTGTGATGTAAAACATTTCTTATCTATGTAGTTATATATTTTAATGGGCTGGTGTCTATTGAATCCCTGCTTTTGTTTTGTGTATTTGTGACTATGTCACGAAGGTTGCGACGTTGTTGTGAATATCTTAATGAAGAAAATTTACAAAAAATGTGGGGAACAGGGAGGCCCTGAGAAGAGTTAATGTGTTAATTGTGAGTATATGATAGCTACATGTAAGACTAGATGCAGTTTCAGGTTAGAAAGAAATACCTTCTTGCCTTAGTCTGTGAGGTTACACCATTACTTCTATGGATACCCTCCATGTCAAAGCGCAGGCTGTTATTGTAGATACAGCCCATGTTATGGTCTCTGAGAAATGCAAAAACAGTTTCATTACCATGTTTCTTGGCTTTGTCAATCTGTGGACAGAATTCATTTGACCACTTCCATTTCTGTCTTTTGCATATTCTGGAGTACACCAAGACAGTGTAAGGGAAAAGTCAGTTTTCCAAAGGTATCCTTCACTAAGATTTCCAGTTCTACCCCAGTCAGTGTGCCTAGGTAATTTTCACAACAGAGCACAATCATGAGGTCAGGGGTTTGGCAATCCCTAATGCTTTGAACCAAAAGTAGGAACTGATACTACTTTAACCCTCTCTGGCCAATCCAATTAACGTCCACATTAGCCAAACCTAAGTCTCTGATATCACCACTCCTTCTAGCAGCACCCCTAGCTGAAAATACATAGCTGTGGGCACACACTCTAACCATTTTGAAGTGAATCTTTAGTAGCAGACTGGGGTGAAGGAGGTAGTTTTGAATAAAGAAGGCAGTTAACATGGAGGTGTGCTTCAGGTTTAAAAACATGTTTGATTGGATGCTGTGAATGTGCTAATAAATAAAGATAGGTAGTGTTGAAAGGATTAGTAAATTGGTCTATGTTGGACCTGGACCTTTTTGAGGGGTCATCCCCAGACTTTTTGCCTCCTTCCTCCTATTTTTCCTTACCTCTTGCAGTTAGCTCTAAGACTCTGAGCACTTTATCACTGCTCATCTGTGCTAAAGTGCAGGTGCTCTCCCTATTAAAGTTGGTATGATTGGCTTATACCTAATTGGCATATTTAATTTACCTGTAAGTCCCTTGTACAGTGGCATCTCTATGCCCAGGGCCTGTAAATTAAATGCTGCTATTGGGCCTGCAGCGCTGCTTGCGCCACCCACTGAAATAGACTTTCAAACCTGTCTCAGGCCTGCTAGCACAGGGGCCTGCATGCACAGTATGCTACCACAGAGACCTGGCATCTTAAGTTACTTTCCAGGCCCAGAACTCCCATTTTACTACATGTAAGTCACCCATAAGGTAGGCCCTAGCGAGCCCTATGGTCAGGGTGCTATGTATGTAGCAGGCAGGACATGTGCCTGGCTGCGTGGTCTGTCCTGGTAGTGACAAACAGCCTATTTGGTTTCTTACTGCTCTGAATGCTGCCTTCTCATAGGATTGCATTGGAAATGCCCTGCCTTATGTCTAGGGGGTATTGTCTGATTTATGAGGGGTATGGTTGTAATGGTAGTAATAAATGCTGCTTACTGGTGTGGGTGGATTTTTTATTATCATTACAGAAGTGGCACTTTTAGAAAGTGAGCATTTCTCTGTGCTTATGATTTGATGTTTTGCAGCTTGACTCCAATCCACGTCTGGGCAGAGTGACAGTTGGGCTTTGTGCGTACTTTTCAGACAGCCTGTACAGATGGAGGTGTCACAGAGGTATATCTGCATTTTGAATGGTCTTCCTAGGCTTAGAGAAGGTAGAGGCGGGGCACACATGCATCTGTAAAGGCTGTGACCTGGCCTCACAAAAAGGGGTTGTTTACCCCAACTGTTGTTTGGAACCTATGCTGGAGGAGAGAAGGGGAACTACCAGAACCAGTTGTAACTGATTGAAATATTTTCTCCCCTTCTTTGTTTACCCACTGCAAAACTGAGTATAAGTACATGGGATTTTCCCCACAATTTGGGAACACTTTGGGAACAATACGCTGCTTGAAACTGGACACAGAATGCTGCCGGAGGAACTCACCTGGAACCGCCTTGGACTGCTGTTGTGCTGAACTGTGACCTGCTGGGTCACTAGGAGTAACTGCTAACTGCCTGCATTCTTCTTGTGCTGGCCCTGCCACCCTGTGCTCCATCTTGTTGTGTCCCCCAGGGGCTAGGTGCTGTGGCCCCTGGCATCATCTGCCAAAGCGCAGGAGGAGCGCTTCACCTTAATTACATAGCGCCTGGAGAGCGCTCTGTTTAATTTTCTTAAAGTGCTTTGGGAGCGCTTCTGGGCTTTATTTGTTTTGCGCTTGGAAGTGCGTTGCTGTGCTGAAAAGATCACCATCGACATCTAAAAACCAGAGTGCGTCAAAAGCATGATGGATCAGGTGCCCCGGGGCACAAGGATTTGAAATCTGGAGCGAAGGCACTGCTATCGGTGCCCCTGGGGCAAAGCACTCGATGTTGAGCACCACCGGTCCCTTTCTTTTGTTGAACTCACCTCTGTGGCACGGAGAGAAGAGCGGGCCGGTCGGATACCGCGGCAACTGCAACAGCCATCTCCAGGAGGAACGTGACTGGCAGAGGGCGGTGTTTGCCTCTCCCTCCTTCCTGGCAGCCTCCTCGACGATGCGGGCAGCTGCCACAAGCATCACAGGGCACAGGGGGGTGGAGAGTGAATCCCTCTCTCCCCGGCCACTGCACTAGGGGCATGGATGTCACACAGTCCATTAGGTCTGACTTTGGGTCCCCCCAGGAGGGTCAGTCATAGCCCAGGGGGGTGCCCACAGATTTCTGGAGTGCCCGGTTTGGGTGTGGGTCCCAGGACGGGCCTCTATATAAAAACCAGAGGGGATGTGTGCCAACCCACTCCCCACCAATCACCAGTGTGGCTCCCTGTAGGAGGCTGGACTGGCTTGTAGTGAGTACCAAGGGGTACTTACACCTTGCACCAGGCCCAGTTATCCCTTATTAGTGTATAGGGTGTCTAGCAGCTTAGGCTGATAGATAATGGTAGCTTAGCAGAGCAGCTTAGGTTGAACTAGGAGACGAGTGAAGCTCCTACAGTACCACTAGTGTCATATGCACAATATCATAAGAAAACACAATGCACAGATATACTAAAAATAAAGGTACTTTATTTTTATGACAATATGCCAAAAATATCTCAGTGAGTACCCTCAGTATGAGGATAGCAAATATACACAAGATATATGTACACAATACCAAAATATGCAGTAATAGTGTTAGAAAACAGTGCAAACAATGTATAGTTACAATAGGATGCAATGGGGACACATAGGGATAGGGGCAACACAAACCATATACTCCAAAAGTGGAATGCGAACCACGAATGGACCCCAAACCTATGTGACCTTGTAGAGGGTCGCTGGGACTGTAAGAAAACAGTTAGGGTTAGAAAAATAGCCCACCCCAAGACCCTGAAAAGTTAGTGCAAAGTGCACTAAAGTTCCCCAAAGGACATAGAAGTCGTGATAGGGGAATTCTGCAGGAAAGACACAAATCAGCAATGCAACAACAATGGATTTCCAAACGAGGGTACCTGTGGAACAAGGGGACCACATCCAAAAGTCACAAGCAAGTCGGAGATGGGCAGATGCCCAGGAAATGCCAGCTGTGGGTGCAAAGAAGCTGCTACTGGACAGTAGAAGCTGAAGATTCTGCAGGAACGACAAGGGCTAGGAACTTCTCCTTTGAAGAACGCATCCCTCACGCCGTGGAGAGTTGTGCAGAAGTAATTTCCTGAAGAAAGACCACTAACAAGCCTTGCTAGTTGCAAATCATGTGGTTAGGGTTTTTAGATGCTGCTGTGGTCCAGGAGGGACCAGGATGTCGCCAATTGCGTCTGGGTACAGAGGGGGCGTTGAGCAAGAGAAGGAGCCCTCTGAGAAGCAGGCAGCACCTGCAGAAGTGCCGGAACAGGCACTACGAAGTGGAGTGAAACGGTGCTCACCCGAAGTTGCACAAAGGAGTCCCACGCCGCCGGAGGACAACTTAGGAGGTCGTGAAATGCAGGTTAGAGTGCCGTGGACCCAGGCTGGATTGTGCACAAAGGATTTCTGCCGGAAGTGCACAGAGGCCGGAGTAGCTGCAAAAGTTGCGGTTCCCAGCAATGAAGTCTGGCATGGGGAGGCAAGGACTTACCTCCACCAAACTTGGACTGAAGAGTTACTGGATTGTGGGAGTCACTTGGACAGAGTTGCTGGATTCAAGGGACCTCGCTCGTTGTGCTGAGAGGAGACCCAGGGTACCGGTGATGCAGTTCTTTGGTGCCTGCGGTTGCAGGGGGACGATTCCATCGACCCACGGGAGATTTCTTTGGAGCTTCTAGTGCAGAGAGGAGGCAGACTACCCCCACAGCATGCACCACCAGGTAAGCAGTCGAGAAGGCGGCAGGATCAGTGTTACAGAGTGCAGTAGTCGTCTTTGCTACTTTGTTGCAGTTTTGCAAGCTTCCAGCGCGGTCAGCAGTCGATTCCTTGGCAGAAGGTGAAGAGAGAGATGCAGAGGAACTCGGATGAGCTCTTGCATTCGTTATCTAAGGAATCCCCAAAGACAGAGACCCTAAATAGCCAGAAAAGAGGGTTTGGCTACTTAGGAGAGAGGATAGGCTAGCAACACCTGAAGGAGCCTATCAGAAGGAGTCTCTGACGTCACCTGCTGGCACTGGCAACTCAGAGCAGTCCAGTGTGCCAGCAGCACCTCTGTTTCCAAGATGGCAGAGGTCTGGAGCACACTGGAGGAGCTCTGAGCACCTCCCAGGGGAGGTGCAGGTCAGGGGAGTGGTCACTCCCCTTTCCTTTGTCCAGTTTCGCGCCAGAGCAGGGCTGAGGGGTCCCTGAACTGGTGTAGACTGGCTTATGCAGAAATGGGCACCATCTGTGCCCATGAAAGCATTTCCAGAGGCTGGGGGAGGCTACTCCTCCCCAGCCCTAACACCATTTTCCAAAGGGAGAGGGTGTAACAACCTCTCTCTGAGGAAGTCCTTTGTTCTGCCTTCCTGGGCCAAGCCTGGCTGGACCCCAGGAGGGCAGAAACCTGTCTGAGGGGTTGGCAGCAGCAGCAGCTGCAGTGAAACCCCGGGAAAGGCAGTTTGGCAGTACCCAGGTCTGAGCTACAGACCTGTGGGATCATGGGATTGTGCCAACTATGCCAGGATGGTATAGAGGGGGCAATTCCATGATCATAGACATGTTACATGGCCATATTCGGAGTTACCATTGCGAAGCTACATATAGGTAGTGACCTATATGTAGTGCACGCGTGTAATAGTGTCCCCACACTCACAAAGTCCGGGGAATTGGCCCTGAACAATGTGGGGGCACCTTGGCTAGTGCCAGGGTGCCCACACACTAAGTAACTTAGCACCCAACCTTTACCAGGTAAAGGTTAGACATATAGGTGACTTATAAGTTACTTAAGTGCAGTGTAAAATGGCTGTGAAATAACGTGGACGTTATTTCACTCAGGCTGCAGTGGCAGGCCTGTGTAAGAATTGTCTGAGCTCCCTATGGGTGGCAAAATAAATGCTGCAGCCCATAGGGATCTCCTGGAACCCCAATACCCTGGGTACCTCAGTACCATATACTAGGGAATTATAAGGGTGTTCCATTATGCCAATGTAAATTGGTAAAATTGGTCACTAGCCTGTTAGTGACAATTTGAAAGAAATGAGAGAGCATAACCACTGAGGTTCTGATTAGCAGAGCCTCAGTGAGACAGTTAGTCATAACACAGGTAACACATTTAGGCACACTTATGAGCACTGGGGTCCTGGCTGGCAGGGTCCCAGTGACACATACAACTAAAACAACATATATACAGTGAAAAATGGGGGTAACATGCCAGGCAAGATGTTACTTAATGAAGAGGAACGCAGCGGGCCCCCAGTTCTTCATGGCACTAGAGGTGCCTCTTACATCATAAGGACAGGTATGACTTTACTGGCAACGTTCCATTTTGGGGCATCTGTTTTTAGTTTAACTTGCCATATGATGTACCATATGCTTGCTAATGTATTTTCCAATGTTCTTTTTAAGGCAATCCAGAATAATATGTTTCATGACTTGTCATATGTTTTCTAATGTTCCTTGTATGGTCATTTATGATACGTTTATAACAAGTGCATCTTTATAGTAATATTTCCTGAGTATTGCTTATTTTGCAGAATAATGAATAACCTGTGTGTTATATGTGGCTACTGCTTATCTCTGCAGAGTAACAGTATTGTGTAACATTCTGACTACTGCTTGAGTAGCAGGGTATTACTGACATGTTGTGTTTGGTCTAATAATTTTGTGTACAATACAATTTATCGTTATATAACTAGTTGTTGTGTTTCCTTTGTGGTGGGGATAGTGTTTCACATGTGTTGTGTGTTGTGCAAACGCTTTACACTTTGCCTCTGGTATAGGCCTGACTGCTCATGACAAGCTACCAAGGGGGTGAGCAGGGGTTATCCTGGACGTGTAACTCCCTTGCCCTGACTAGAGTGGGTAGGTTCTGCCTGGTTTAGGTGCATACCCAGAAACCTGATTTCTAATAGTCTATAATTGGGTCTGGTAAAAATAAAAAATGTTAATAGAGTTTGAAATATGATTTTCAAACTGTATAGTACACCATACCTACTACAGCTCATTTTTTTTTTAAACTAGTATGCCCCTTCTAGGTTCCAGAATGTTTTGCAAACTTGTGACCTACTGGTTCCAGTGACTGGCTATGGAGACTCTACTAAGAGTGTGTTAGAGAAAAGGTGTTAAAGAGGGAGTTCTGTCTTGTTAAAACTGAATATGTTTGTACTCATTATTGATTAATAAGGGTTTAATTACCTAGTGAGGGTTTGCTAATAAATTGTACTTTTGAAGTAACGTCATTAAAAAATCAAGCTATGTATTTTTTTTCTACACTGATTTTTTTTCACAAATATGCTGCATTAATTACAATTAAGACGTAAACGTGGGCAAAAAGTTCACCATGTTGGGCTGCTTTGGGAAAGTGCATGAAACCATTCATAGTTCCTTTGCATGAGAATGATGTGTCATTCTTATGCTTAGTTTTCACAGCTCCTGAAACGTTTGAGCATATGTAATGAGAGTCAAAAAACAGTTTCACCAATGAACTCAGTCTTCAGGTATGTGAATTGCATTTAATTTTGGGCAAAAATGAAGTGTGAAATATAAGAAAATATTTGAAAGTAACTGAGGTGATGTATGAGTGGTTGTGCGAGTACTTTTATATATTTAATAATAGAGGGCTAAGATGCAAATTCTCTGAGGTGCAGACTAGGGGCCTCAACATGACCTTGGCAGAGGGGATTACTCCGTCCCAAAAGTGACGGATATCCTATTCGCCATTTTACAAGTTCCATAGAACATAATGGAACTTGTAATACTGCATGCGGAATATCAGTCACGTTTGAGATGGAGTAATCCCCTCTGCCAAGGTCGTAATAAGGCCCTAGGTGTTTGATACATTGGTTCACAAAATGTTGCTATGAAACTGCATATTATACATGTGCTGCTTTACTGTATCGTGTAATTGGTAGAAAAATAATGCACACTAATGGTTAAAGTTATACTTAACAATGTATTACTAGATGTGACATTTTTGCATGTCTGTAAATGATGTGCTGTTCAGAAGGAATATTTTCCTTTGAATTCTGGGACTTGTAGTGGTATTTATTGCATTTTAAAGAAGATTACAAGACTCAAAATTGAAAGAGATAAACATTCACTGTAGCTGTATTTGAACCTTGAACCTTTTGAAGTTGAGAGCAATGTATTAGATACTCGTTAGGGTAGATGTTGGTAAACTTTAATGCAGGTTTGTATATGCTTAGATGCTATGATTTGTTCTTTAAACGAATACTGAAACAGAGGTGAGTCCTAGTAGTGCAGACCCAGTATTGATGTCACACAGGTAGCAAGGTGTTTCATTCGCTGTGAAACCCATGTTATACTACCCATTAGTCATTTATGAAATATGCTATTGGTATGTCATAATCTATTGTGCTTTGTTTTTTAAAACAATAGAGATTTGTTTTTTAGATGAATAAGTTACTCATGCACTTGCAGGCCCCTATGCCAAGTACTGCATTGAGTGTAGCACCCATAAAGGAATAAGTAACTCATGAACGTGCAGGCCACTACTCCAAATACTAAATACAGTGTACTACCCTTAAAGCAAGTGGCATACATATTCACAAAAACATAGATCTTCTATCATACTCAGTGAGATAGCTACAGAAGGAATAATACATTCGGGAACATACTCAGAAACTACTTATATATGCAGCATTATTACAAGCAGTTCAAAATACGCGTACATACCCATATATTTCCTACATAAGCACTAAGCTGTTTGTTGAGCCACTTACATCCCATTTAGAAAACCATATACCAGCAGATTAACTGTCACCTCTCATAGCACTTCTGTGGGTGGTCTTCTACATTCAGTTGGAAATATGGGGAAGTAGTATCATAATCTTGTTATGTATGCAGACAAGACCTCTTTCACATCAAGTTGGTCTCTAAAGGCCCTTAGACAAGTCTAAAACCCATGTTTTAGCAGAAATAAATCATCTCTAAGATATGCTGTAGATATGCCGTCAAGCACGGTGCTTTGTGCTTACATTCTATAGGGATTTTTTCTCAGTTTTAGAATCTTACTGATTCACTTGCAGACTCCTAAACTAAGTACCATACAGAGTATAACACTCATAAAGGAACATGCATACTTGGTTCCAAAGCATAGATCCTCTGTCTCACCCAAGCAAATAGTAACACATATACTTCTACATTGACTCACATACTCAGAAAGAACATCTAAAAGCAGCAATATCAAATACAATTGAAGAGGCAGCCACATACCCTTCTATTCTCTAACACAGGCATTGCGCTATCTGTTCAGCTACTAACACACCCACTTAGAAAGCTGTAGAGGTACTAAAACAGAGAGTCACATACCAGGATATTTACAAAAATATCTCATACCTCTTCTATAGGAAGACTTGTACATTCAGAGAGAAATATAACCATGTACTTACATAATCTTGTCATATATGCAGACAAATACTGAATAAATTTTGGGTGAGGCCTACTACTTCAAAGCCTGTGTGTGCACTCTCACTGCTCATTCAGGTTGGTCTCTAAAGACTAACATCAAACACTAATATTTTAGTAGAAAAAAGTCACCTCTATGATATGCTGTCAGTATGCCATCAAGCATGATGCTTTGTGCTTAGGTAATAGAGGGATGCCCTTTCCAGTTTTAGAATCTCACTCATTTAACTGTAAACTCATAAACCAAGCTGTATGTAGAGTATACTAGAAAGTTTAAAACAGTCTGTTCAGAGAAACCAGACTGTGTTTGAATATGTTGTTGACACACTCACTACAAAAGTCAAACCTGTTATGTTATTGTGTCTGAAGAAGAGAATAAAGATAAGTGGCAAGAATTTTGAGCTTATTTATTTGTAGAGGAATACTTTGACAGTTTCACACATCAAACTCTATATAGATATTGTTACTTTAGAGGCCAATAAAATGCCAGCTGGAAAAGTGCATAACAAATTAGAACTGCTTTTAATTCCACAGGAACTTCATGATTTGAATCTTTATGAATTTATACTTATACAATATGTACATCCATTTCAAACTATAGTCCGTATGGGGCCAAAGACTGGAAAATTACCTCCAACTGAGCTCTAGAAAGTCTTAAAGGTACAGTTGTGTACTTGCCATTAGATTTCAAACAGAATATTGAAACTGCATGGGTACAGAAAGATTTGGAAGAAGACCTTGTACTTCTAGTCAATAATATCCCTACCAAGAACAAAAAGATAGAGTTAGTAGATGTTAGTAAAGTAAAAAAAGCAATATTATACCTATACCTATATATATATAGTTATATATATTTTTATATATATATAGTATAAAATAATATTTACTATAAACATGTAGATAATCTTCAAGATATTACACATATGGAAGTGGTCACAATTTGATCAAGAGGTCAAATTGAAGAAATAGAATGATTCAGATAAGAAGAAATTTATGAACACTACATTACTCATCCTCTACATTCCAAAGAAATTATTGAAGATGCTATTAATTTCTTTCAGATGAAAGAAGCTAAAGGTGCTCCCATACTTGTGTCTGAGAAAAGCTTAGAAGCATATTGTTTTCCACATCTGCTTCCTACTGTAGTGGGTGGATGGTATGATGACCGGCCTTAACAAAGAGTAGCAGCAGAGTATAGACTTTACTCAGAGAACCCAAGATTTTGCCAGTGTATTCCCTATACATTTCATCTGCTATTTGAGAGCTACTTGTCTGGCTTTTCTTATGCAGTTAATCACATTCTAAAAACAGGGGTGACTTTTCAGACTCTGTCAGCAAGGGTGTTTTTTTGATAAAGTTTATTTCATGAAAGAGAAGAACATCTAAAATACAACTTGATTAATTTGATGGCATGTCAAAGTGGCACCAATGATTATTGGTATCATTGTCATGGCAAGCTGAAATGCATGTTGAGAAACCATGGAAGACCTACCTGGTTTCTGACACTCAGTTGTGATGATGATGCATGGGATAACCTCCTTGATTTCTTACGAGAAGCAAATTCAAATATAAAAGTCATACATTTGAAGACCCCAGGAGAACTCCGCTCATTTGACCCAGCAAATGTTTGCAGATATTGTAAACACAGATTTCAAGCAACAATGGCTTTCATCTGCAACAAAACTAATCTTCCTCTTTGAGAAGTGACTGCTTTCTTTTGGTGCAAGCTAGAAGTGTTCCACATAGTCACATGCTATAAAAGATGCCCCAAAGGTTGGAACAGACACTGATGAGTCTGTCTTGTCTTTCAAATTATGTAACATGAGCCATCCTAAAAGAAACTGCTTACAAGAGTTCGAGCCAAGTTCTATGATTTCAAAATCATAGGTGTAGTAAATACTGTTGTCAAAAATATAGATCGAAAGCAAAATTTTACACAAGATGTCATTTTGGAATTCCTCAAGCTGTCATCTCAGAGGAAAGAGTGAACAGCTTTTTGTCAGCATTGAGACACACCCTAACATGGAAATCACCAAAAAATGCATACAATCTCAAAAGAACAGAAGCATCAAAATATAAATGACTACAACCCTTTTATTCTGAACATGTGGAATACAGATATGGATGTAAAGTTTGTTGCAGATACTCCAGTGCTTTTGCTCACTATGTGAAGTGCTGTATCACAAAGTCAGTGAAGACAGAGATGAAAGAGGTGTGGGAGGAGATTTCTGCAGAAAACACTATTACCAAGAAATTTCACTGTTTCAGTTTGAAAAAGCTTTCCCACAGAGAAATTCAATCTTATGAATGTGCAAATAGGGTGAGCTTGGCAAGTTTGTTCTCCAAATCTAGAGGAATCATGTAGGTAAGCCTTGTTCTTGCAAGAGGTTATAATGGAGTATTGAAGTCTTTACCATGAATAAAATACCTTGCAGAAAATTATACCAACAGTACAGACATTCTAAAGATTAACATGCTGGATACAAACTACCCAAGAAGGAGTCCCTAGCTTCAAAACGCAAGTCTGTATGTAACTGAAAATATAGAAGAAGAAAGATTTGCTGTGCACAGATGTGATGGTTGTTTGATGAGAGACAACAAAGGAAATCTAATTGACCACAAAAAGCTTAGTTGCCAAACTCCAGAGAGAAGAGAGTTTTTCTATTTGGCGCTCTTGCAACTATTCAAGCAACTGTTCAAGCCATGGCGTACTGAATCAGATTTACTTGGACACCATGCCAGTCCCCTGTGGTGGCCATCAGTCCACCTCCAATGTGGTGGTCCAGCAGGCACATTAAGACCGTGGTGGTTGTGCCAGGCCATTGGTTGGCCGAAAAGTGACAGTGCTGGTGGTCCCAATCTGCCAGGGCAGCGCTGCAAGCACCACTTCCCTGGGGATTATGACCACCCTCTTCACCGATGTTTACATGGCGGTTGCCCCGCCATGTAAAGGCTGGTGGAGATAAGGTCCCCATGGGAGCACCTGCACTGCCCATGCATTTGACATGGGCAATGCAGGGGTCCCCATGGCCAGTCCCGTTGAACGTTTTATACAAGCACCTGGAAAATACTTTCAAGTAATGCTACAATGATCTAGAGCAGATGGTTCCAAATTGATTACAAATGTCAAAGTTGGACAAACATCACTTTCAAGAAGAGCTTTTACTACTTTGGCTATCATCTTTCATGAAAGAGTTAATACAACCCTCAGGCATTACACTGTCTATTTAAATAGTGCAACTGGATGGACAGAATGCAATAACATTAATATAAAATACAAATCAGAACTTCAATTCAACCAAAGTTCTAAGCTTGAATTCTGGTTAAAGAAGTGGTGTACAGTTTTTCGTCTACATGGTTCACCTCTTTTTTAGACATTATTCACCTGATTGAGGGTAATGTTTTCAAAAGATCTTCACTCATCAAGAGTCCTTTTATGTTCCACAAAGAAGTTGATATAACAACGCAATACAACACTCACTAAATACTGTGTGGAACAGAACAGACATAGTTCAATTCCAACAGCTAAAACCAACAACTGTCTTCAAAACTTCAAAATTGTCTCCAACTAAACGTCAGCTTCCTAATTGTGAAAAAAAAGTACTGCATAGGATTTTACATACATGGATCATTACCACTTTAGATATCATTTGGCCTACCAGGGATGATATTTTCAAAAGGATCTCTAAAACTGAAGAGTGATTCTTGTTTGTTCGTAATATTGTGCCAGATAGATATATAAATAAGACTTTTAAGATATAGGCCCTCATTATGACATTGGCGGTAGTCCCATTGCCAGGCCGGCAGTGAAGACCGAAAAATTATGACCATGGCAGTGATCCCTCCCATAGACAGCCAATGTACCACCTGAACCACCAGTGTGGTCCATCTACTGAACGCAGCGGTACCAATCTCCAGGCAGGCGGAAGACAATGACCTGCCCACCTTATTATGACATAGCAGACCACCAAGATTTCCGGAGCAGGATCACCCCCACAAAAAGCCTGGCAGAAACACATCATATAAAATGAGACACTCACCTCCAGGGACACAGAGGAGGACACAGAGGAGTCCGCGTTCACCATGGAACCTGAACTGGAAGTCATGCCAATGCTGGACCACCTGATAGCAGTCCAGGAGCACCAGTGCCAACGAAGATGACAGCAGTGAGTACAGCTGCCTAGCACACAAGGGAACCATCTGCAGAGTTAACAAACATCAACATAACCAAGGAGCAAACAAAGCCAGTACACACACCCCTGATCCAACCACTGTAATTATGTGGGAACATCATCAGCATATCAAAATATATACATATATATAAATACACATATGTACAGCAAGGTCCAGTGACCCATCCAAAGTTAACAAATGGCATGTCCAAGGCCAAACTTGACTCCTGACAGCCCAGTCACTCCACTGGGCAGGGGCATCATAGCGATGGTAGGCAGGCACCTCAGGGGCCAGGGGAGTTGGGGGGATCCGGGGGGTGCTTGGGCTTGGGTTAGGGAGGTGCTGGGTCTTTGCCCTTCTGTTTTGTGGGCAGAGGCATGGCCTTGGGATGGGGGCCCGAGTGCCACTCTTTTTCCCCTTAGTGGCAGATGTGGTCTTAGGGGGCAGAAAAATAGTCGACTGGGAGCTGGAGGTACTGGGCTGGGAGGGTGGGAACTTTTTCTTACAGGCAGGATGGGGGTGGGGGAGGGAAAAGGTCAAGGCAGGAAACGAAAAGCTTCTCAGGACCAATGGGGCAGGGAGTGGGAGGAGGATTGAGAGTGGGGGTGGGGGGTGGTTGTAGGAGGAGAAGGTGTGCTGGACTTGGGCATGTGTGTGTGATTTGGATGGATGTTGGGTGTCTGAGTGGGAGCTTTGGATTGGGGCAGACATGGTGGGAGCGGACAAACAGGACGTGTGTATGTATGTTGTGGTGGTGTCTGAAAGTCAGGTGGGTGTGCTGCATGAGGTGGTGATTGTGGTGGTGGTGACTGCACATGTGGTGTGTGTGGTGCATGTCTGCATGTCTGCTGTTGTGGTGACTGTGGGAAAGGCTGTATAGGTGGCATGATCTGGTACTGATGACGTAGTGCATGCAAGTGTGAGTACTGATGTGACTGTGCGGGAGGATGAGGAGGGGGAGACAGTAGAGGCAGTGGCTGTTGTAGTATGTGCGTCTGGGTGTTGGCTGTGTGTGTGCTTGTGGAGTGAAGTGTGGTGCCTGTCTTTGTCTGTGTGAGTCCTGTCTCCTGGGTCCCGTGGGCTACAGTACCCCACTTGCCAATACCCCTGCTCCTTCACCAGATGATGCTAATGCGCGCATGGACATGATGACAAAAGAAGAGAGGGTGGGGTAGAGAGAAAGGGAGCACAGGGTCAATCACAGTACCAACAGCACATATGGCTTACATATCACAATCACTCACTGGGACCTACTTTGCGCAGTATAGACCACAATGACAAACCTTTACCTAGGTACAACAGAAGTAAGGAACCCAAACACAACCAACTGCACACCTACTGTGACTAACTAAGTGCTGTCTGCCATGGTATGCTAGCTACTTAGCAATACCAAATATGCATACCACCCTACATAGCAAAGCAGGACCAAACAAGAATATCTAAACCGGTATACTGGGGCATCCACTGACTAGAACCTTGCACCCAACCCCCATGGCAGGCAACAAATACAAAATACCACACAGTCTGTACTCACCCCCATGTGGCTGCTGTGCTGCCTTCAAGCACCCATCAACTCTGGATTGGCCACCACCAGTATGCAGGCCATTAGGGGGTCAGGGTTCAATGGATACTTCTCCCTCTTTGGGAGGACAACCCCAGCTGGGCCTCTGCGGTCTTCCGGGCCCAGCATCTCAGATCATCCCACCGTTTCCTGCATTGGGTGCTCCACTGGCTATGGACCCCCAGGGTCCGCACGTCCTTGGCAATGGCATGCCACAGCCCTTTCTTTTGATGGGCGCTGACCTGCAGAGGATACACAGACAGAAGGATGCCATGAACTTTATAATCCAGTCTGTCACATAAATGGCTCACAAACTGCATTTGCCCAACATTAAGCACACACATGACCTGTACTTCTGTATACACATTGCATTCTGCCAAACCCCCTCACTGACATACTTCTAGCACACACATACATCTACATGCAGCTATGTCACATCCAACGTACCCATGATGTACTCACCTGTTGGACTAGAGGCCCATACAACTGCCCATACAGGGGTAGGACCCCATCCACAAGCTTCTCCAACTCCTCAGATGTGAAGGATGGGGCCCTCTCCCCTGTAGCACGGGCCATCACAGGTTCTAGACACAGGTCACAGCAGCACATGCAGTGGAGATGTAGTACCGTTGAGAGTCAGGTATCAAGTGAAGTGGAAGAAAGAAAATGGCAGTCACATCCACAGAGGTAAACACCGTCTCTGCCGGCATTGATCATCATTAATTCCTGTACTCCATAGAGCCCCATGTTAGCCAATGAGGAGTAGCACGGCAGTGCAGACCGCCTTCCCCCATGATGCCTAACGCCGGTGGAGTGAGGTTACTTCCACCTGTCCCTGCTTACAGGACAGGCTGTTGCCATTTCCTACTGCTAGTATTCATAATGACCACCATAGTTTTTTAGATTACTGTAGGAAGTATAGAAAAAAACACCAAGAAATGAACTGTAGTAAATCAGGTACATGTTTTTTTTTTTTTTTTTGCAATCTGTTGATTGCTTTTTCCCCGCTGCTTGAAGATGATGCTTTATGCAAACCATGGCTTACAGTGAAGAAGTATAAAAGCTGAGAAAAGTTAAAAAGTGAAAATTATATTTTTACTACATTGTAATATAGCTTTATAGTATAAGCAATGTGTATTGGTAAATCTGTGTAACTTTGAAGATGAAATACTAACATATCTTTATCTTCTTTTTCTTTTTCAATAGTGGCATCAGATCAACATTATTAGATGTCTCAAAACACTTCTTGAACCACACACATCTTGCTGTGAGATATCCATGGACAGTGTTTATAAAGACCGAATGGTATACCATAATATAGAAATCTTCAATCTGTGACTAAAAGCTAAAATGAGGGCTGCACAATGCCCGGCCAGGCCCTGCCTTCAACTCCTCCGGTCCCCCAACATCTATTGCACACTGCATTTTACATAATGTTAAAAAAATGTGGTAATTCACTCAGAAAATGAACGGTTAAAGAGATGTTATAGTTAGGAAATATTCACTCACTCACCTAACCATGCACTCATGCAATTAGTTAATCTCCCAGATTCCACTCATATAGTCACTCAGTAACCCACACACCATTCCTGCACTCAGTCACTCGCAAATACATGCACTCAGTCACTCAGTCCAATACCCATACATGCACTCATGTACTCACTTACCCACACATGCACTCATAAATGCAGCCAATCAGCCATACGCCACTCATGCACTCAGTCACTCACCTATATAGGCACTCAGTCAATCACCCATACAACACTCATGTACTCACTCACTTGCCCATACATGCACTCCTACACTCAATCACTCACCCATACATGGATTCATGCACACAGTCACTCACCTATACATGTACTAAAGCAGTCAATCAATCACCCATATAACACTCATGCACTCACTCACTCACCCATTGATGCACTCATACAATCAGTCAATAACCCATACACCACTCATACACTCACACACTCATACACACACTCATTCAGCCACCTATACATGCACTCATGCACTCCCTCACCCACCCTTACATGCATTCATACACTCAGTTACTCAACCATGTACCACTCATGCACTCAGTCACTCACCCATACATGCAGGTATGCACTCAGTCAATCAGCCATACAGCACTCATGCACTCAGTCACTCACACACCCATAGATGCACTCAGCAGGTACCCATACACTCACCCCTAGATGCGTTCATGCGCTCACTCACTTGCACACACACTCACTCACCCATACATGCACTCACTTAGTCATACATGCACCCATGCACTCTGTCAATCACTCATACATCACTCATAAATTCATTTGCTCATCCATACACCACTCATACACTTACTTTTTCACCCATGCACCACTCATACACTCACTCACTCATGATACAAGCACTCATGCACTCACTCACCCAAACATGCACTCATACATACATTCAATCACCCATACACTACTCATGCACCCACTTAATCACACATACTTGCACTCATACACTCAATCACCCATACACACTGATGCACTCACTTAATCCCCAATACACCACTCATGCACTCTCTCACCCAAACATGCACTCGTACATTCACTCAATCACCCATACACTACTCATGCACCCACTTAATCACACATACTTGCACTCATACACTCAGTCAATTACCCATACAACACTTATGCACTCACTCAATCCCCCATATACCACTCATGCACTCTCACTCATATACACATTCTTTGGCTCACTCTCTTACCTATACATGCACTTATGCACTCACTCACCCATACATGCACTAATACACTCTTTCAGTCATCCATTCACCACTCATGCACTCAGTCACCCATACATGTACCTACTCACTCTCTCAAAGAGCCATTCCTGCACCCACTCACTCATCCATACATGCACCCATGCACTCACTTACTCACCCATTCATGCACTCATGCACTCAGTCAATCACCTACACAGCAATCAGGCATTCACTTGGCAACACATACACTCATGCACTCACCCGTACATTCACTCATACACTTTTACAGTTACCCATGCATCACACACACTCACTCATAAGATTTCTCACTCACCTACTGAGCCATTCGTGTACCTACTCACTCACCCATACATGCATTCATGCAATTACTTAATCAACTATACATGCACTCATGCACTCACTCAATCACCCATAAACCACTCATGCACTCACTCACCCATACATGCATTCATGCACCTAGTCAACCATCCATACACCACTCACTCACTGATCAATACACTACTCATGTACTCAGTCAACTACCCCTACATGCACCTATACACCACTCATGCACTCACTTACTCACACATACATACACTCATACATAGTCAATTATCCATTCATGCACTCATGCACTCAATCACCCATATAGTACTCATGCACTCACTCACATACACATACATGCACTCATGCACTCACTCACTCATTCATACATCCACTCATGCACTGTCACTCAACTATGCATGCACTCATGCAGTCAGTCAATCACCCATAACCCACTCATACACTGACTCACTCATACACTCACTCTTACACTCACTCACTCATACATGCACACATGCACTCACTTACCCACACATGCACTCATAAATGCAGCCAATCAGCCACACACCACTCATGCACTCAGTCACTCACCTATATAGGCACTCAGTCAATCACCCATACAGCACTCATGCATCACTCACTTGCCCATACATGCACTCCTACACTCGATCACTCACCCATACAAGGACTCATGCACTCAGTCACTCACCCATACATGCACTAAAGCAATCAGTCAATCATCCATATAACACTCATGTACTCACTCACTCACCCATAGATGCACTCATACACTCAGCCACCCATGCACCACTCATACACTCACTCACGCATACACACACTCTTACACTTATTTACTCACCTATACATGTACTCATGCACTCACTCACCCACCCATACACAGACCCATACAGTCATTCAGTTACCCATGCAGCACTCACACACTCGCTCTCTCATTCACTTACCCACTCACCCATACAGCACTCATACCGACTCACTCACCCACCCACCCATACATGCACTCACTTACTCACCCATACATGCACTCACTGACTCACCCATACATGCACTCATACACTCAGTCAATCCCCCATGTACCACTCATGCACTCCATCACTCACCCATACATACAGGTATGAACTTAGTCAATCAACCATACAGCACTCATGCACTCACTCACTGATCCCTAGATGCACTCATGCACTCAGTCACCTACACACCACTCACATACTCACTTTTACACACACTCACTCACCATACATGCACTCATGCACTCAGTCATACATGCACTCATGCACTCTGTCAATCACCCATACATCACTCATACATTCATTTACTCACCCATATACCACTCATACACTCACACTCTCACCCATACATCACTCATACACTCACTCACCACACAAGCACTCATGCACTCTCTCACCCAAACACGCACTCGTACATTCACTCAATCGCCAATACACTACTCATGCACCCACTTAAATACACATACATGCACTCATACACTCAATCACCTATACACACTTATGCACTCACTTAATCCCCAATACACCACTCATGCACTCTCTCTCAAATATGTACTCTTTCACTCACTCACCCATACATTCACTCATACATTCACTCAATCACCCGTACACTACTCATGCACCCACTTAATTACACATATATGCACTCATACACTCAATCACCCATACACCACAGATGCACTCACTCAATCCTCCATACACCACTCATGCACTCTCACTCATATACACACTCTTAAATTCATTCACTTACCTATGTGTGCACTTATGCACTCACTCACTCACCCATACTTGCACTCATACACTCTTTCAGTCACCCATGCACCACTCACACACTCAGTCACCCATACATGTACATACTCGCTCACTCATAGAGCCATTCATGCACCCACCCACTCATTCATACATGCACTCATGCACTCACTCACCCTTGCATGCACTCATTCACTCAGTCAATCACCTATACAGCAATCATGTACTCACTCATTCGACCATACATGCACTCTGCACTCAGTCACTCACCCACACATGCACTTATACATTCTTACAGTCACCAATGGGCCACACGCTCACTCACTCATGTACTCGCTCACTCACCTATTGAACCATTTGTGCACCCATTCACTCAACCATATATGCACTCTTGCAAGCACTTATCAACTATAAATGCACTCATACACTCACTCAGTCACCAACACACCAGACATACCCTCACTCACTGATACATGCCTTTAGTCAAACATCTATACACCACTCACGCACTCATTCACTGATCCATAACCCGCTCAGAAAACTCAGTCAATTACCCTTACATGCACCCATGCACTCACTCAATCACCCATACACCAACCATGCACTCACTTACTCACACATACATGCACTCATACACAGTCAATTATCCATACATGCACTCACTCTATCACCCACACACCACTCATACACTTACTCACACATACATGCACTCTTGCACTCTTGCACTCACTCACTCACTCATTCACTCACCCCTACATGCACTTATGCACTCACTCACTCATCCATACATGCACTCATACAGTCTTTCAGTCACCCATGCACCACTTACACACTCACTCACCTATACAGCCACTTTTGTTCCCAGTCACTTCCCCATAAAGCCATTCATGCACCCACTCACTCATCCTTACATGTACTCATGCACTCACTTATTCACCTATACATGCATCATATGCTCACTCAATCACCCGTGCACCTCTCATGCACCCACTTACTCTCTCACCTATGCACACACTCATGCACTCAGTCTCTTACCTGTGCACACTCATGCACTCATTTAGTCACCCATACACACAATCTTTCTTAGTTATATATAAACATGTGGCTCATCTGTTTTTATCCATGAAATGTGGTTCTGAGAAGAACCGTTTTTAATCTTTTTGTTTTTCTAACCGTATGTATTTATTTTTTATTTTTTGTGAAATAAAATGGCAACACGGGTAATAAATTTGTAATGTCAAAAAGAAAAACAGACCTAAAATAGGAAGAAAAATTAACAGGTGTGCACCTTTGCTGCATCCACAATAACATCTACACCTCACCAGCTCTGAGGGTGGTGTTACAGTCCAGGCAACAAGTACCAACTCTCCTTAACTCTGGTAACATTACTGACCTCTGCTTCTCCACTTCCCCTGGTACTCTCTCTCCAGCCAAAGTTGGTGCAGCCCTGGAGGTAAACGGTTGGTCTCCAACTCTGTCTTTCTGTGCCATTCTAAAATGACTTTTATGATAAGTTTTTAAGTGGTAGAGCATAGAAGTTGTCCCATATGAAACTTTCTTGGCACTGCCCCTAGAGGTTTATGGCACAATGTGCACTTCACCACTTTTGCCACTATTTTTGATTCACCTGATGGTATGATGAAAAATGTCCATACTATGATTTGTCTTTTAGCGAGTGGTTGATCATCAGGAGAGTCTTCTGTTCCAGCTGGTAACTCCTGCTCCTCAACCTCATGACAGACTTCTTCCTCCTCTTCACTTCTCCCTGATGCCATTTTATTTTTAAAACAATGACAAAAAAAGAATCCAATGTATTTCTGCGCTCTAAAGTACAGGAGAGCGTAAAAAATGATCCTAATAGCAAGTGGAATCTTCAAGAAGAAAGAAACACGTGGGAACTTCGTTTCTAGGTCTAATGATTGTTGCAAACACTGACGTCATTGTGACTACTGACGTCATGAAACCGAAAAATACTTTGAGTGTTTTATAATAAAATTACCTACAGAAATATGAGTTTCCACATTATATTAATAAACTGATGTCAAATACTAATAAAAATATGTCTACACATGTGTTTCACACTTTTAAAAAACACGCTATAATTGCAATAAACTACATCACGGGAAACTATGTCCCTGATTTATACTTTTTGCTGCAAAACTGCACTAATGCAGTTTTGCACCAAAATGTTTAGCACCGGCGGGAGACAAGATGGCAGCTATGGCAGTGTGAGCGGCAGCAGGGAGCCCCCCCTCGATCCCACCCAGTACCTCGAGCAGCCCTGTGACTACCTTCTTACCTTCTTTCTCCCTCCCTGGCATGGTCGGGCAAAGGAGGCTACAGAGTTGTTGTGCTGTGTGTCGTGGTGGCCCTGCACGGAGCAGCAGGCTGCAGCCAAGCACTGAGAGCGGGAGCTGCTGGCATCCAAATAAGTCTGGAGAAGAGTGAGCGAACTCGCAGGCACGGTAGCCGGGGAGGCAGTTGCCGGGAACCGCCCCCGTGCAGCAACATGGCCCCCAGGAATCCCTGCTGCACTCTGGGGAAGCCAGGCGCAGCTGTGGGAGCACAGAGGCAGCCTTTATCCTTGGGGGGTGCCTCCAGCAATGGCTGGAGGTGGGCCTCCTAGCCCCTGGAGGCCAATGCTAGGAAGAAACCCACACAAGGCATGGACTGCAATGTTGAAAGTGGAGCCAGATGGGACATTCAGGTTGGGGATTGTCCAGTGATTTTGGATTTCTTTAAAGCTACACAAAAGACCAGTAAGCTGGCAACTGGGAAGGGAGGAAATGGCGCTCCAGCTCTGGTTCAGCAAGGCCAGCAGAATCCGCAGGACCAACCACAGGTGATACCAGAACCAGATGATACTCTTAAGGCTGTTGTGCAGCGAGGTCACAACATTAACCCCTTCCAGGTTAGTGATAACTTAACAGTTGCATCTAAAGACTCTACAATGTTGCATATGAACAATGCAGCCAGTAGAATTAACTTGGAGGCATCAGCAGCAGTCAAGGAGCATGGGTTCTCTGAAGGGGCATTACATGGGATTGAAGCTATGCCGGCACCTGCTTAGTACACAATGGACATGAGGTCATTTTCACACAGCAACAATATGGTGTAAGCCCATGCCTAAGTGGGGAGAGACACATAGCCGATATAGACAGCAGACTACCCAGGGGGTTCGATTCTGGACCGGGTGAGGCTGCAGAAAACTTCTACTCTCTTTCAGAGCAATCTGGTGGGGGAGGATTTCAGTTTACCTATAGAGCTGGATCTCGCCAGCAGCTCCACCACTTTTAACGATGGGTCAGGGGAAACAGAAGCAAAAAAAGGCTTTAAAAAAAAGGATTTTGAGGAAATAGAAACAAGGACTACCAGAGACAAAATGAAAAAGTCTGCAAAGGGGTCAAGGGCAAGAGTATTGTCCTGGGACTACTCTGCAACTCAGCAACTTCATGACAATTGAACTGCCCCTTCTAATGAACCCACAGATCCTGACTCTGGATTGGTAGAGCTCCCTGAACACCCCTCTCTGCATCTTAGTTATCAAACAATTATGTCGCACCATAAACAGATACAGAGCGACAGCAAGAAAGATAGGATTGATAGTAAGGAGCTTCACAAATCCTGTTCGGAGATTAGTGAACGTATTGCTGCTATGGAAACTCGCACCAGCATGATAGCGTCTGATCTGGGTATGGTGATGCAGCAATCCGCAAGGCATAAGTCACAGTTAATGGAACTCCAATGGAAAATCAAAGATTTTGAGAGCCGCCAACATCACAATAATCTAGAGATTAAAGAAAGGGTGGAAGGCAAAAACATGAGGGCTTATATCATCAAATTATTCAAAGCTGCCTTTCCTGATCTTGTAAGGTGGGATTGGGAGCGGGAGATTTAGAGAGCTCATCTGTACCCGTCATACGTGAAAAAGCGAAAGGAAGACTCCACGGATTATCTATTACAACCCAGGTCTGTAACTGTCTACTTTGGCAACTATTTGCTCCGGCAGGTGGTTTTTGAGAAAGCCCACCCTAAATCTAAGATTCAGTGTGAGGGGGTCTCCTTTTTTTCACTCCTGGTCTATTGTCACACTACCATGGAGCGATGGTGGGGACTAAGACAAATGATAAATCCCTTTCAGGAGAAAGAGGTAGAAGCCTATCTACTGAATCCAGCTCGCTTATACATTTTTCACAAGGGTATTATTCAGGTGTTCTCCTCAGAAAGCCAAAGAATATCTGGAAAGTCTGTCCTAAATCTTAGGGTATTTATGATATAAGGCTAACTATGGACTAGGATTATATTACTATTTGGCATGGGGCGATTTTTCCCCTGGGCTTTATGATGCTTGTATGCTACTAGTTCGGTGAGAGTCAGATGAGAGAAAACGGAGGGAAAGGGTGATAAAAGGGGGAAAAATAGGAAAAGAAGGGCAAGATAATTTAATGAAAACTGATGGGGAAGGAGAAGAATTGAGAGAGTGGTATTTGGATTTTGAAACTTATTGAGGCCATTGGGTGGCGAGGGGTTAACCTAGCCATTTTACAGACCATCAGTCTGGCAGTCTCATTTGGTAGGCTTGGGGGGGAGGGTCACTTGGGGCGGTGTTGTAGGAGGGGGTCTGGGGTCAGGGATGTCATTGAGGGGAGGAAGGGGTTAGGGGGTTACTTGGGGGACACACAAAAGGTATAAATGAACAGCGGGTTAAACTGCAGGTCAAATTGTCTAAAATCGATCCACCTATAGCCCTGGCTGTAGGACTTCTCCAACATGTAACCACAGATTTAAATGAGACATGATAGCAACCTGTGTATAGCCACGCTAAACGGTGGTTTAAATGATGGTAAAAAACTGCATTTTATATCTGAAGGACTTAAAACATTGAGGGCAGATATCATCTGCATGCAGGAGACACACATCATTGGCCCCCAAAAATATCTGCTAGAATTCCCTGGCTATCAGTTACTGGTGTACACTACTCAAGGTTCAACGACAAAGGGAGTCGCAGTATTGGGATGGAGTAAAATGGTAGAAATAGTTTTAAAATCCTTGGACAAATTGGGCAGATGGGTGATTTTAGAATGTTTAATAGACAGGTTTAGATTCTCCCTCTGCTCAATATATTGGGCTAACGTTGATGATTCAGCAGTAACTGATTTTACTAATATTGAATTAACCACATGGGCTCTACTGCTCATTGTTTGTGGGGATCTGAATATACACATTGACATCGAATTGCCTATTCTGCAGCAGGGGCGATATACAGGGAGGAAACCGAAAGTATATCAGTCTTTGTAAGCACTGGTTGAGAGCCATGGGTTGGTTGATGCGTGGCAGCAGTGGAAGGCTAATTTGTTTCTTTTCCTCATAAGAAATCGGTTAGGTTAGACTAGAGTAACGTCTGATCATAAACCTCTGTTAATAGATCTGCCGGTCTTGAATAAGGTACAACAATTTAATACATGGTCATTTGACAGGGGATTGCTATTGCTATTGGACCAAAGCTTTTATTACACATATGAAGAAATGGATACTTGATTTTCTGGAAACCAACCGTGGCTTTGCCCCAAGCGGGGTTGTTTGGGACGCTTTAAAAGCAGGAGTTTGAGGGGAGACCCTTACCTATAGTCTTAGAATGGTAAGCTGCGTGTGGAATTTATAAAGACGGCTCTGGCTGAGCTGATAGAATTAGAAGCTCAGATAGTAGAGGCAACTAAAAACAACTTACCTTTGCAGGGGATCTTAAATCAGATTATGGCAGTAAGGGCCAGAATTAAACAGTTCTATCTTGAGTGTGATCTTGTTAAGGTGCAGACACGTCAATGGGAATGCTACGAGGCTAGCAAGAAGGTTGATAAGCTTCAGGCCCTTAAAACCTGGCAAAATATTTTGTGTGGCATCATTAATATGATTAAGAATAAAGATGAACAGATAGTAAGGTGGAAACGCACCAGTCTTAAGGGAGTTTAGAGAATTTTATCATACACTATATCAACAGAAGGCCCAGGATGTTAGTACATTAGAACATAAGCTCAGTTTATATCTTGATGAAATCCACCCTGGGAGACTGCAGGATGATGAGAGGGGTCAACTTGCTGCACCTATAATATCCGAGGAGATAGCAGTCGTTCTGAATTTGCTGGCTAATGGAAAGGCAGCTGGCTCAGATTTGATTCCAGTGGAATTTTTTAAGGTGTTTTTTTAGGAACTGAGTAACAAACTGCTTACACTATTTATGGTGGTTCAAGGCGGAGCATTAGCTCCGGCATCGTGGGTTTCAGCAAATATCATTATTTTTTTAAAAAAAGAGAAAGATCTGTTATTACCAAGTTCTTATCACCCTATTTATTTAATTGACAGGAATGCTAAACTATATGTCAAGGTTCTTGCCATGAGGCTATCCCGAGTGATCGATAATCTGGTTTCCCCCTGGCAGAATGGCCTTATTCCAGGCAGAGGCACCAATGACCATGTGAGGCGGGTCTTAGCAATGTTAGATTATGCTCAAGTTCTGCGCGCCCTGATGTTGTTAATTTTGTTAGATGCGGAAAAGGCTTTTGACCGTGTGAATTGGGTTTATTTGTGGACGGTCCTTTCTAAATATAATATTGATCCTGCTTTTATTAGGGTCATACAGGGACTATATCAGGACCCAAATGCAAGGGTGCTATTGTCAGGGGCAGGATCTGAAACGTTTAGTATTACAAGGGGTACAAAGCAGGAGTGTCCCTACTCACCCCTGCTCTTTGTGCTGTATTTTGATCCTTTTATAGGGAAGTTGCTAGATAATAAATTAATCGCACCAATGGGAATGATTGAGGGGGATGTTAAAACCCTAGCATATGCCCATGATATTGTTATAGTGTCACCAGACCCAGAAACATCACTAATAGAAATGGAGAAGGAAACAGCCAAATTTGGTGAGGTATCTGGTTATCTTTTAAATAGGGCTAAATGTCAGATACTGGTCAATGAATGGGCAACTCGGAAAGATGAGCGTAAAGTAGAGCAAGTAACCTATTTAGGAGTCAGGTTAACTACTAATCTGGACAATATTGTTGACTATAATCTTGCTCCTATGATTGCTAAAACTAAAAAGGAACTACATGGTATGAGTAATCTGTATCTTTCAATAGTAGGATGATGCAATGTTATTAAAATGATTTTTCTACCACAGGTCCTATATTTTTTAGGACTATTCCATTTGAGGTTGACCAGCATTGGTTAACCTGTATAGAGGCATTACCAAACGGTTTTATATGGTCTTTTTCTAGACCTCGCTGAGGTTTTCAAGTATTTAACACTCCTTATGGCACGCAGTGGGTGGTCTATGCCTAATTTCCACCTATATTATTGGGCTGTGGTTTTACAATATATTCAACCTTTAATCATATATGATGGTCTCAGTCAATCATCATGGCGGCTCTACTCAACCATATATAATATGATCTGGGGTAATTCAGCTAATGCTGCTTTTATGAGACGCTACTTTAAAAAAGTTACATTTAAAACAATATGGGCAACATTTAAGGTATGGACTCAGATCAGGTGGAAAATGGGAATTGGGTGGCTCTGCTACTATACCCCTTTATGGAATATCTCTATCCTCCCTGGGATATTCTGGGATAGAGGATGTGAAAAGTGGGCACAAGGGGGGTGCTCAAAGAATAGGTGACTTATACAATGGTCAGAAAATCAAAACCTTTAATGAGTTAAAGGAGGAATTTGCTCTTGAGAGAAGAGACTTTTTTAAGTTTCTGTAAATTAGGAGTTTTTTGACATCGTCAGCCAGCAAAGGGTCATTGGGGGAGAAGTTTACCATTATTGAGGCTCTTGAGCATATTGTGGACAAGTGGACAATGGTAACTGGAAACTCTACATGATTTTATTAACTTTTAGTCAAGATGACTTGGGGCACCATATAGAAAGATAGGGCTGCGGATAGGGGCCTCTGAGACCTCTTTTTAGATTCTCTGGAACTGGCTCAATGGACACTGCTTGCGGCGGGATTGCAATCCCAACATTATAAAACTCTATTAGATCTTTATTATACCCCTGCCAGAATCTCCAAATGGGGGAAGTCTAAAGGGATCTGCTGTCCCTGTTGTAACAGCGCGGGAGCAGGCTTAGACCCTCATTATGACATTGGCGGTAAGTACCGCTTACCACCATGCTGACTGCGCCAACATACCACCGCCGCAGCGCATTACCCCCACCCATATTATGATCCACACATGGCAATCCATCACTATACAGCCACAAACACAAGCCCAACAGCCCAAAGGACCGTGATAAACCCACACCGTTTCGCCAACAGAACCACGCCCACAGCATTATGACCCACGAATCACCGGTGTGGACATTCAATGACGCTAAACCATGGCGGTACATAACGCCACGCTCAAAATACACACAACCTAACAAAACAACACCACATTAGACAATACGAATAGCACACACATGACACACATACACGCACCCACACCACTATAAAACACACACCCACATTACCCACAACCCTTTATGACTAAAAACAATTGCCACAAGGGAGATAGCAAGACCACAGACAAGACCACAGCCACACACCACCATCACCTATACACCATCCATGCACCTTACATCACACACCCCAACACATAACCCCACACACCCTCGCCCACACCACTCACACTATACCCATGGCACCACAACGACACCCCAGGTTCTCAGAGGAGGAGCTAAGGGTTATGGTGGAAGAAATCATCCGGGTAGAGCCACAGCTATTCAGATCACAGGTGCAGCAGACATCCATTGCTAGGAAGATGAAGCTATGACAGAGAATCGTGGACAGGGTCAACGCCGTGGTACAGCACCCAAGAACAAGGGACAACATCAGGAAGAGGTGGAATGACCTACGGGGGAAGGTGCATTCCACAGCAGCAAGACACCAAATAGCTATACAAAGGACTGGCGGTGGACCCCTACCTCCTACCCCACAACTAACAACATAGGAGAAGCAAGTCTTGGCAATCATGCATCCTGAGGGCCTGGCAGGAGTAGGAGGAGGACTGGACTCTGGTAAGTCAACTCTCTATTAATATCATCCCCCAACCTGCATGCCATAACAAACCACCACCCTTACCCTCACTTGCAGCAGTCCACCACCTCACACACACCTCACCATCACAACCCACCCCTCCCAATACCTAGCCCTGCATGTAACACCAATGCACGGACCCCCATCACAGCCCTGCATGGACACCAATCACTAAAGCATGCACACTAGAGAGAATCACCTAGCCCACAAAATAACTACTCACACAAGGCAAAGCTGACAGGGCAATAACAACCATAGAGGGCAATACACCCATGCACAAAATGACACACACACAGGAACAATAACACTGCATTTACATCCCCACAGGTCCCCCACCCGACATCACTGGAGAGGAGGTGCCAGCAACATCCAGTCTCCTCCAGAAGAGGCCCACAGTGATGACAGCAGCTCTGGATGCCTGGATCTGGATGACCAACCTGGCCCATCAGGGATCTCTGAGAGTCGATAACCCAGGCACACTCCCATCCCACCACAGAGCCTCCCCCTTCAGGAAACACCAGCACAGTACCCACCCAGCGGGCCCACACCTCTGTCCCCAGGACACATCAATCAGCAGTGTGTCCACCACTACAGGGACCCCAGGCCACACCACAAACACAGGACGATCAGGGATCTGGGGTCAGTGGCAGTGGGCACACGGTTCAGGGGACAGAGGCACAGGACAACAGGGATGCTGGGAGGACTGCTGTGCGACAGGGGGAGGACAGGCCCAGGGAACTGACTCTCCAGGAGGCACTCACCAACATCCTGGGAGCATTCCACCATTCCCAGGAGACGATGGGCCAGATACTGGCCAAGTTGCAGGAGACCCAGCAGCTGCAAGAGGGACAGTACCTGTGGATCAGGGAGAACTTGAAAGACATCAACACCACCCCGGTCACCATTGCAGGGGTGCTGGCAGACATGGCCAACACCATGAGGGAGGCAGTGGAACACCAGCGGGCCCCTGACACTAGCCAAACCGATGAACAGCCTTCCACCTCCGCTGCCGCTAGTGGACAGGAGGCCCCGCCGCAGGAACAACAGGCCACCAGCACCCCACCCCCTGCAGAAGGAGAACCACCCCGTATATGGTCCCTGTGATCCAGGCAGAAGCCAGAGAGTTTTGCCAAGACCCCCGCCAGGAAATAAGACTCTCCTGATTGTCACCCTTGTGTCCCACTCTGTCACCCTGTCCACCTTGAACTGCCATTGCTCCACTTCCTATGCCCCCTTGGACAATGCACCTGTGACACAAATAGAGTGGACTCTATCCTGGACATTCCTCCACCATCACCCCAACCCATTGCATATCCCCCCTACTTATTAGCACTTAAATAAACACCATAGGAATAAATATAAGTATGGAGTCTGTCAAATGATTGAACTATGTATTTGTTTGACAAGCTTTAAATACTGCAATACAACTGTACAGTAATATATACATAGGAATGACCTGTAGTTCACTGCAGTGAACACACCAGGAGCGATAGTGGAGCACAAATATCTGAAAATAGAGATGCCAAAGGGTACAGTAAGTGGCCATAGAAGTGGGAAAATCAGCCTACCAGTGACAATATCAAACACAAAACTGTCAATGTAAAGTGAAATTACAGTGTCTCACCTGTATGTCATTGGAAGTATTGTCTTATTATTGCACTTCTGTTGTCCTCATCCTCTGCGTCCTCATCTTCACCATCCACAGGGTCCACTGCTGCCACACGCCCATCTCGAGCCTCATCCTCCTGCAGAAAAGGCACCGGGGGGCAACATACAGCATGTCACGAGGATCTGGCACACCTTCTTGGGTGAGTAGTACAGGGATCTACCTGTTAGATGGAGGCAACAAACCTGGCCTTCAGGAGGCTGAATGTCCTTTTTATTATTATTCTTGTTCACCAATGTGCCTCATTGAAAAGTTCCTCTGCCCTTATCCTGGGATTCCTCGCAGGAGTCAGTAGCCATGAGAGGTTGGGGTAACCAGAGTCACCTGCAAATATCGGGTGACAACTGTTAGACACACACTAACCCTGAGGGCCCAGACCATACCCATACACCAACACCTACTGGTGGGAACCAGGGCTCACCTATTAGCCACACCCGGTGCCTCTGGAGTTGAGCCATCACATATGGGATGCTGCTATTCCTCAGGATAAAGGCACCATGCACAGACCCAGGATACTTTGCATTGACATGGGAGATGTACTAGTCCGCCAGGCACACTATCTGCATATTCATGGAGTGAAAGCTCTTTCGATTTCTGAACACCTGTTCATTTCTCGGGGGTGGACAAATGCAATATGTGTACCATCTATTGCCCCAATAATGTTGGGGATATGACCCATTGCATAGAAATCTGCTTTCACTGTGGCCAAATCCTCCACCTGGGGGAAAACAATGTAGCTGTGCATGTGTTTAATCAGGGCAGACAACACTCTATTCAGCACTATTGAGAACATTGGCTGAGACATTCCTGCTGCCAAGCCCACTGTCACTTGGAAGGAGCGAGCTGCCAGGAAATGGAGCACGGATAGGACTTGCACAAGAGGGGGGATCCTGGTGGGCTGACGGATAGCAGATATCAGGTCAGGTTCCAATTGGGCACAAAGCTCTGTGATTGTGGCCCTGTCCAGTCTGTAGGTGAGGATAATGTGCCTGTCCTCCATTGTTGCCAAGTCCACCAGGGGCCTGTACACGGGGGGAGTGTCTCCATCTCCTATTCATCCGCGGCGGTTGCAATCTAGGGGGCAAACGGTGAACAGCTGGTCAGTATTCCATATTTCCAAACACTACACTGCATTGCATGTTGTGACTGTAACAGTATATTGTTGGATAGGCCCAAATTGTGCCTATGTGTACTGTGATGCAGTTAGGTGCCATGGCCTGTCCACCCTGAAATGGCGTCCACCTGTCCTGTATGGAGGGACAGGTGGAAATGAGGTAATTCCGCTGACGTTGTGCACCGTTGCGGGAGGCGGTCAAGAACTGCCATGCAACTCCTCAGTGGATACCATTGGGGCCTATGGGTTACAGTGGCCAATGGTGATGTACGCTGGTGGGTGCTGCTGTGACCTGTGTCTGGAACCGACCATGGCTCGTGTCACTGGGGAAAGGGCTCTTGCCTTCACCACTGCGGAGTTGGAGAGTTTGGTGGTTGGGGTCCTACCCCAGTACCGAATGCTGTATGGGCCTCCAGAGCAATAGCTGAGTACACTGTGAGCACGATGCATGGGCATGAATGCATGGAGTGCTGTGTGTGAGGGCCTCGTGAATGGGGGGATTGATGGAAGGGCCTTGGGCAGCGTGCTGCATGTATGGTGGGCAAGGTCTGTGGGTAAGGGGATGTGAGGGCTATGGTGGGCCATGAGTGTAACAGGCAGGACGGTCTGACTGATACCTTTTCCTATGTGTATTTCTCTAAAAGTCAGTGGCCATCAAAAAAAGGGTATATGGCGTGCCATCGCCAATGACGTGTGGACCCTGGCGGTCTACCGCAGGCAGAGCACCCACTGTCAGAAACGGTGGGAGGACCTGAGACGCTGGGCATGGAAGACAGCGGAGGTGCAGCTAGGGATGGCTTCCCAATGAGGAAGGGGTGCCCTTTGAACCCTGACTCCCCTGATGGCCCGCCTACTGGCGGTGGCCTACCCGGAGCTGGATGGGCGGTTAGGGGCATCACAGCACCCACAAGGGGGTGAGTACAGTGCCCCAATATACTACTTGCGCATGGTGGGGTGGCATCTGGGTGGGGGATGTGGGCCTGTGGGTGCCCCTAGGCCAGGCCGGACATTGCAGGGTAGGGCCCATGTTGGGCAGGATCTGATGTACACCTCCTCCAACCAAGCTAGCAGGCATCCATTACTGGGCAGGTGTCTGTGGGTCTCAGGTGTGCTGCAATTGGCGTTAGGTATCCCTGTCCATGGGCTGGTGACTAGCATTGTGACTGTTAGTGCATTGTCTAGTGTGTAGGGTTGTTCCCTGTGTCTGTGTGTTGTGTACGCCAACAGTGGTGTTGTTGTCGCCATTGACCAAGGGCGCCTTTGTCTCCCCCCTTTTTGTTTTGTCACCCTGTCCTTATGTGCATTAGCATCATCTGGCAGAGGAGCAGAGGCACCGGCGACATGGAGAGCTGCATCCCACAGGTCCCAGGAGGCTGAATCCACTGACAGTGAGGGCACCAGTGGGATGGAGGGCGAGGGGAGCACCACAGTGGAGGCAGTTCTGACAGTGATACCTCCTCCAATGGAAGCTCCCTGGTGGTGGCAGACACCACTGTGCCCACCCCAACTACGGGTACAACTGCTACCCCTGTACCAGCACTGCCCTCCCTGCAGCCCCTCAGCGTGTTTCCTGTGCCCGCTCACCAAGGTGGGTGGGCATCTCCTTCACCCCAGGCACCTCAGGCCCTGCCCCAGTTAGCCCTGCTGCTCTGAATGAGGAAGCCCATTTGCAACAAACAAATGCATTCCTGGAGGGCATTCACTCTGGCATGGCAGCCCAACAGAGCTCAATCTAGGCTCTGGTCTCCTCGCTGATGACAGCCATTGTCCCTTTTTCTAGCCTCCCTTCCAACTTCCTCTGCCCAATCCCACTCAACTCAACCCAAACCTATCCCAAGCACACAGGCAGACCAGCATGCACCCAGGACAACACACAAGATTGGTTATGGCAAACACAAGCACCACACATCATCCCACAGGCACTCACACAAACACCATCCAGATGCAGACATACCAACATCCACTGCCTCCACTGTGTCCCCCTCCTCCTTGTTGTCCACCTCCCTCCCTCCCAGTAGCGTCTACACTCACACCTGCATGCACTACATCCTCATCCACTACCACCATCAGGCCTATCACTACACGCCCCTCACTGGGAGTCAACATCCCTTCACACGTCCCATGTGTCCTCCCCCACTGTGTCTGTGCCCCCTCCTCACAAAGTACACAAACGCAAGCACTCAGACACCCAACAGCCAACCACCTCACAACAGTATCCATCCCATGCACCTGTACCCAAACACACCAGACAGACTCCTCCTACAACCACTTCCTCTTCCTCAACTCCCAAACCTTCACCCTCTTCCCGCCCCAATGTCCCTAAGAAGCTTTTCCTCTCCACCATTGACCTCTTTCCTACCACTCTGCCCCAACCTTCTCGTCGGGCCATGGTGCTCAGAACCCAGGAAAGCACCTCAGGCACCCAGTCCACGGCCACAGTAGTGTCGACAGCCACTGCATGTGGGAGAGGATCCTTGGCACTAAGCAGCAACACTGACAGGGTGCCTGCACCAGGTGTATCAAGGAAGGGCAAGGAGGCACCACCAGCTGTGACAGGGAAGGGCAAGGAGACACCACCAGCTGCAGGAGGGAAGGGCAAGGAAGCACCACCAGCAGCATCTAGGAAGGGCAAGGATGCACCACCAGCTGCAGGAGGAAAGGGCAAGGGACAATCCCCGGCTGCTAACAGGCAGGGCAAGGGGCCTGCCCCAGCAGGCAGGAAGGACAGAAGGCCTGGTTCTGGGACTCATTTGGAGCCCCTACCACCAACCATGGTCGTTCAGCCATCCGAGGCTGCAGGGAAATGGCTGGAGCCTCCCACACCACTGCCACCACTGCCACCAGCAACACCACCAGCACATCCACCAGCACCACTGCCAGCAGCAGGAGCCCCAGTGTGTGGCCGTCCAAGGCTGCATGGGAAAGGCTGGAGCCTCCCCCACCACTGCCACCACTGCCACCAACACAGCCATCAGCACTGCCACCAGCACCACTGCCAGCAGCAGCAGCACTAGTGGGCAGCCGTCACCACCGGTGGACAGTGTGTAGTCCTGCTTCCATGGGTTGTTGTGCATCCTGGCCACTGCAAAGCATGTGGGTCTGACACCCAGGTGAGAGACTGTGACCTTGTGCTCCCTAAGATCTGCATCACAGGGAGCAATGCCCTCTCCAGAACCAGTGGAAGAAGCTATCCACTCACCCCATCCTTCCCAGGATGAAGCATGATGGGCACAAGGCCCCCTCCAAAACCTGTGGAAGAAGCCACACACTCACCCCATACTTCCCAGGATGAAGCACACCGGGCACAAGGCCCCCTCCAGAACCAGTGGAAGAAGCCATCTACTCACCGTATCCTTCCCAGGATGAAGAACACTGGCCACAAGGCCCCCTCCAGAACCAGTGGAAAAGCCACCCACTAGAGAGACTGTGGCCTTGCACTCCCAGGACCAAGCAGTGGGCAAACCACCCACTTGAGAGACTGTGGCCTTGCACTCCCCAGGACCACTGAGAGACTGTGGCCTTGTACTCCCCAGGACGAAGCAGTGGGCAAACCACCCACTAGAGACACTGTGGCCTTGCACTCCCCAGAACCAAGCTGTGGGCAAACCACCCACTAGAGACACTGTGGCCTTGCACTCCCCAGGACCAGGCTGTGGGCAGACCACCCACTTGAGAGACTGTGGCCTTGCACTACCCAGTACCAAGCACAGGGCATGTAGCCCCCTCCTGGACCAGTGGTGTTGTACTATCTTCCATCTGAGGTGCCCCCCATTCCCCACACCCCTGAGGTGCCTGTGTATTTTCGACCTGATGCCCCTGCAGTGTTCCCTCCGTGTTGTTGCAGAGGTGAGGTGGGGCTTTGGCTTATGTGATATGGCCCTGTGGCCCACAGACATTGAGGACTGGGCTGTGTCCCTCCATTTGAAAATATGTATATACATTTGTATTTTGATGCACTTATTCATGGTATTGTATCATATTGTCATTGCATTATTCCTGAGGGGTACGGGGTGGATATGTAATGTTTGTGCATCTGATTGTGTCTATGGTGTTGTAGGTGGGGGTGTTGCGTGTTGCATGTGTAATGTCACTCTGTTTTTCCTCCCCCCTCCCTTGTGTGCTAGGCGGCAGTACTCACTGTGGTCGTCTTCACCGGCGTTGGTGTTTAGAATGTAGGAAAAGGTAGACGAGCATCGGAAATATGTTCAGCTCGGGCTCCATGGCGTCGTGGTTGTTCCCTGAGCCTCCAGAGTTGAGTCCTTTGACTTCTGTGTTCTGTTGTACTTTTGATGTCATTGGTACCGCCAGGGTGGCGGATAGGTCTGTCGTAATAGTGTGGTGTTACATTGTCTTCCACCTGGCTTTGGCAGTTACCGCCGTTGTGCTTGTTGATACCGCTGTGGTGGTCGGTGTGCTAAAGTGGCTTTCTGTTTGAGTGGTTTCCGCCGTGGTCATAATTCAATTTTTGTTACTGCCGGCCTGTTGGCGGTATTACCGCCAATTTATCACTGACTGCCAGGGTTGTAATGAGGTCCTTAGTACATATGTATTTCAGTTGCAACAAGCTTCAAACCCTTTTCTCTGACATCATAGAGTTTTTGGCGAAGATAGATCACTAGATAGACAGTTTAACATATCGACTTGTATTATTGGGGGTTGATGAAGAGGCCTGCCCGGGTGGGCTGACGGTATGGAAGAAGGGGGTTTTGCACCAAAAAATGACGTTAGGCAGGTTAGAATTTAAAAAAAAATACTCTAACCTGCCTAAAGCCATTTTCTGACACAAACCCATCCACATGAGTCATGCTTACTACCCCAATGGCCAGCACAGGGGATCAGGGTCTCCTGGGCATGGCCACTGCACCCAGTGCCATGTATCATGTAGGAGGGCCCATTTCAGGGACCCCAATGGCACTTAAAAAAAAAACTTACCTGTACTTACCTATACTTACCTGGGATGGGGTCCCCAATCCTCCGCTGTCCCTTTGGTGAGGGTGGGGGTGTCCCTGGGGCCTGAGGAGGTCACCTGTGGGCTTATTCCATGGTGTAACACCATCGAAATAGGCCCACAGGTCCCCTAACGCCTGCCCTGATTCAGGCGTTTTTTGACCCCTCCTCCTTCCCCTGCGTGATTTTAGCACTTGGGGTAAATATGGCGCTAAGGCCATTGAGTCATTTTTTGAATGGGAACACATATTTTGCATCTCATTGACGCAAAGTAGGTTTCCATGTCCAAAAATTAGACCAGTCTAGCACCAAAGTATATATATGGAATTCGTTTTGTACCAAATTTGTATTAGAAAAATGACACAAATCTGGTGCAAAACAATTATAAATATGAGCCTATGTATCACAACAACGGCATCACCAATAACAAAGGCCATTTTATTTAAAACATTGTTTTGCTAATATGCAACTGGAACTCTGTGCAGGCAGTATCTACTTAACCCCACCTGACTGTCCCCATAATTATGAACTTAGCCCCATGTGATAGAGGAGAATGTCACAACAAAAAACTATTTAAGAGTGTTATATGGAACTTCCTTCATAACCTCAAAAAAGTAAAAAAGTCCATCACTCAAGTTAGTAGAGTAATGCTACAATATCCACTCTTATACACTGACACCAATTAACAAACTCACTCACTTACTCAGCCAGTAAAACACCCATACACTCATTCAAACACCCACTAAGAGACTCACTCACCCACTCATAGACCCACTCAGATACCCATGCACCCACTCACACAGCCATTCATACACTCAAGCATCCACTAACAGTCCCAGTCACACACTGATGCACCCACTCACCCACCCACTCAGACCTTCACACACCCACTTACAGACCCACTTAGACACTCACGGACCTACTAACAGACCAACTCAGACACGGATGGACCCACTTACAGACCCACTCAGATCCTCACACACACACACGCAGACCCACAGATACACTGACGCACCACTCATATAGCCACTAGGAAACTGATGCTCCACTCACAGACCCACTCAGAGACTCATGCAACCACATGCACAACAAGTCAGACTCAAGCACCCACTCACAGAACCACTCACAGACTCATATACTCATTCACAGACCTACTCAGTGACTTATGCCCCCATTCACAGACCTACAAAACATCTCACACACACTCAGTGACAGACCCATATACCTACTTATACACACACTTATATACCTATAGAAGCACTCACACACCCATTTTGAAACCATATAGATTATAGTTACACAATACAATTTAAATTCACTCAAAAAATCAAAAGTTACAGGGGCATTATAGTTAAGAAATATAATTTTTTTTAAACATACAGTAGAAATTCATTGAAAAAAACAAAGGTTACAGGGATGTTATAGTTAGGAAATATAATTTAAAAAAACCTTTGAATTCACTGAAAAAAACAAAGGTTACAGGGACATGGGTGAGTGAGTTGGTGTGTGTTAGTACCTTTATGGGAGTGTGAATGAGTATGTGAGTATTTGTGTGTCTGTGTATATATGTCAGCTGGTATGGGGGTGAGTGGGGGTGTGAGTGGTTGTGTGGATGATGTCATGAGAGATGCAATATGTGAGGTCATAAGCAGAGCATTATCTCAGGTAGCTATAATTTCTTTTGTACAAGTGAAATGTGAGTCTAACTATAATGTCCCTGTAACCTTTGTTCTTTCAGTGAGTAAGTATCTATCTATCTATCTATAGGTATATCTATATATGTATATATGTGATGAATATCTATTTACATGCAATATATGTAAACATATGTGCAGAGATTTTACACACTTGTACAGGTCCACACACACACACACATATACATACATATAAATAAACTTACAAACAAATATAAGTAGACACAAATGTACATATATCAGAGTTTTTAATGTCTTGTACATACTGTTGTGGTACCTTGTTGTGTTGTTAGCATGGTGGCCATGGAGGCACATAACATGGGGTCAAAAGGATCACAATTTGTGTACAACTCATTGTTATCTGTATGTGCTAATATAAGTCAAAATAAAATCTATTTATGGTGATTACTTTTTGATAAAAATAATTCAGTAATAATAAGATGTATTAGCAGTCAATGAGATGTATCTATAGTGATTGGTCTGACTAATTGTATTTGTTATTTTGTTAAAAGGAGTGACCTCATAGTACCCCTTACTCTGAGCAACTCTTTTACATGTATGTGTTGTTTTGTGTGATATATTTTTGTATGGATACATGCGGTATGATTGAGTTTGAGTGGTTGAGATATGGAATGTTTCAGAATGAGTGATGTCTGTGACCCAGATAATGTATGCATTATTTGTTAAAGGACTCTATGTGGCATGGGCAATACCTATATAATTGAGAGGGATTGGAATATATGTATTACATGTTTACGTATATCATTGTACATTATCAGGAGAGAAGGAATATAATAAATCTGTTTCAATTTATTTTGAATCCTATTGGTATAAATATTGCTCCAATGGGATTTAATACAAATAAATTGTAGGAGATAATCCTGTCATAAATAGGTTTGAGGCAGCAATTGCTTTTTGTTCTGTTTTATGGAAGGTAGGCATGAGACAGCTCTTGACTAATCCTCTGAAGTTGAGATGATTGCCAGTGGATCTTATGTTTGTGAGTAACAAATTCCATAGTTTGTCTGCTTCGACAGAGAAAGCTGTTTCTCACATGCTTTTTTCTTGTAAGATAGAATTTTGAGGAGGGGTGTCATTCTAAAGCGTAGGTTCCTTTCTTGTATGTATTTGATGATTTAATTTCTGATGAGAAGTGTTTCTTTGCCATTTGTTGGTTTGTGAGTTATACAAAGCAGCTTGAAGGTGGATATTCTGGCAACTGGTACCACTGTAGGGCTCACAAAGCCTGGGATATGCTTGTGGGTTTTCATGTAGGAGTAGTCTAATGGCAGCAGAGTGAATTTTCTGTAATGTTCTCATAGTTGATAAAGATGAGCTATGATATAGACCATTAGAACAATTCAGTTTTGATAGTATAAGAGAGATTGTTGCTTGGACTTCGTAGGGAAATCCTAGACTCAGAAAGATGTGTTACAGTAGAATTTCCAATGTAAGAAAGATTGATCTGGTTACCTTATCCACTTGGGTATTCAATGACAGCTTAGCAGGCATAGTGATTCTGAGGTTTCTTGCCTACTCACATAATATTTATAGTGATTATAGATTGTGAGGCCAGGCGCAGAGGGGAATCATACATTTTCCATTCACACAGGTGAGTATTTCAGTTTTGGATCCAATTTCAGAAATATCCATCTCTGTGTTGTCTGCTCAGTTATAGCAGATAAAGTCAAAACCATTGATCAGCTGTGGTAATGATTTTGTGTATGTGTCGAAAAGCATGGGTGAGTTGATTGAGCCTTGAGGGATTCCTGTTTTAATGTTATATGGTTTAGAAGAGAATGGAGAATTATGGGTAAATATAGTTCTATCGTGTTGGTACGATGTGATTCAAGTGGGGGCTGTGGCCTCTATTCCGGCATCCTTGAGTCTTTGGCTCAGTGGATCATTATCGACTATTTTAGAAATCGGGTTTCTGGTTGAAAGAGGTATGCACCCCATCCAAGCAGAAATCACAATCCTAGTCAGGGTAAGTCAGATGCACACCCTAAATTAACCTGTGTGTAGGAGGCTGGCTCTCTATATATAGTGTAGGAAAATGGCGTGCACTGTGCAGAGAGTCCATGCAGCCCCACTTTGGTATCCAGAGGTAAAAAAAAAAGCAGACCACCTAATGCTCTGTTTTTGTGGTAGTCTGATGAGCAGTTAGGCTAATCCAGGAGATGTGCTAAGCATTTGTTCTACTCACAGCATCAATAAGTGTGCATACACACTTGGAAGAATGACTCAAGACCAATTTACAAAAATATTTAAGATTTTTATACAATTTTTAAGACCAAGATTATCACTGTACGGTAAGTACTTTTTCAGTTATGATTAGTTTAGAAAATGTTTAGTTTTTGTGCATAATTATGCAACATAGGAATCAATTGGAAAAACTTTAAAAAATACACAGTAAATCAGACAATGCTTTCATAAATGCCACCTCTGTTTTTGGTAGAAGTGTCCAGTGGGCCAGTTGGAGTACATCAGGTGGTTTCCAGTTCAATCAGGAGCAGATGCCCAAAGGTGAAGGGGACCACTTGGAAACACACTGCAAAATTGGACTTAAAGGTAATCCCGGTGGGTCCCTTTGGAGGAGGGAGGTTGCAAGGGGTTAAGGAGCCCTAGAGCACAGCTGGTTGGTCAATGCAGGGGCCAGGAAGGCTGGGTGCAACAAAGATGAATCAGCCAGGAGTAGTATGCCTTGGAGTCCCTGGAGTCAGGAGCAGGCATATTTGAGGGTAGAATGCAGGTCAGCAGGGCCACTCTGGGGGGTCCGTGTTAGATGTTCTAAAGTCCCTCGACTGGTGCTTCCTTCTGGGCATTTGGGAGTCCAGAGTGAACTCTGCTTCTGGGTGTCTGACATTAGGGGTCTGACACCTTGGGTAGTGATACATGTAAGCCCCAGAGAGACACAGTGCCACCAAACTTGGCACAGTGGGAGTTCTTGTCCTTAAGGGTTATTGTACAGAATTTGGCGGAGCTATTGGATCTGAGTCATTATTCAGCAACTGGTCACTTTAACTGACTTTGTAAGTTCCTTGATACTTTCACTCAAAGGGAGGTTCTTGATGATTTTTAGAAGGCTGGAGATTTTCTGTGTTTTTTTAGAGTCCTTAAGGTTTCCAGGTGACACCTCAGCGGCGATTGTTGGGTTCTTGAAGCGGCAGGCATGGGTTGGCGCTTTTTTCTTTCTATAACAGGGCTCCTGTTCTCGTGCATTGGGTCTTCTTTGTCCTGGTCTTCTTCGTGTCCATTGAGTCTAATCTCTTGGACTAGGGATGCCCTCGTAATACTAAATTTAGGAGGCATTAGAGGAGTACCTGTAGTGGCAAATGGGCCACCTATCTTAGAGTGGTTACACCCACTAATTGACTCCTTGCTGTGGAAAGGGGTCACATCCCTAACCCTGATTTTCTATTTTCCTACTATCCAAGATGGAGGAAAATTTAATGGAGTGGTCACTTGGCCTGTCACACCTGAGGGGGCCTGTACGTTGGGGATGGCCACTCCTCTTATCCTTGCTAGGTTTCCTGCTGGTTTTCCCACCTTAAGCTGTGGAACAACTATGAGGTAGCTAGTAGCAGAGATGGAGGTCAGATTGCAAAGGTGACAAAGCCTTTGAAGCTGACCCCTGGTACAGGATGCCTGTCTGAGGGAGGAGGTGTAACACCTGTACCCAAGAAAAGCTTTGTGTTCTGGTTCCTGAGAGCAAAAGCCCAGGAGTCCAGAATCATGTCTGGTGGAGGCAGCTGGTTAGGACCAGTCAAAAACCATGCAGGGCTTTTAGTTTTTGCAGGGGGCACCTCTAAGGTACCCTCAGGGTACATTTTTTAATATATCCAACACTGGCACCAGTGTGGGTTTATTATCCTGAGTTGTTTGATACCAAGTAACCCAGAGTTCACAGAGGCCATCATGTAGCTGGGAAACTCGTAATGGCCAATGTCCATCACTTACATTTGCTATGGCTTCCCTTTACACTTACTGTGTCTTATATTTTTGCAAAGACACAGTAGGGGCATATTTGCTCATACACACATATGCTCTCACATTCATTATAGCACATCCAGCCTTTGGGCTACAAGGCCTGTCAGAGGGGTGACTTACCTATATTGCATGCAGTGTTAGTGGGTATGGCACTCTGTGTGAGTGTCATGTCCAGATTTCAGCTTTAGATTCACCTTGTCGTGCACATGCAATGACAGTCTGCATGAGGCTGGTGTGGGGACTTTCAGAGTGGCACAATTGGTGCTGCATCTCCTGTGGCCCCTCTTTAGTACCCATGCCCTTGGCACCAGGGTTACCATTTACTAATTTACTAGGGACTTGCAAAGGTGGCTGAAGTGCCAAATATAGTACAGTTTTGAGGAAATAGATCTGACCCTGGGAACCTGTTTAGCAGGGGTCCAGGGCACTTACAGGTTTAAACCACATCATTTTCTAGGCAAAAAGTGAAGGAACACCATGACAAAAGAAGCCCTTTCTCACGCTAACCCTCCCCCGCAAATGAAAGGGGATAAAACTACTCTTCCCCTGAGAAGACTTCATCCTTTTATTGGAAGAATCTGGAAAGGCCATCTGCATTGGCATGGGCAGACTTAGGTATGTGTTCCACTTTAGAATCCATTCCTTGTAGGGAAATGGGCCACCTAAGCAGTTTGAGGTTTTCACCTTTCGTCTGTTGAAGCCACCTGAGAGGCCTGTGGTTAGTCTGAACTATGAAGTGAGAGCCGAAGAAGTATGGCCTCAGCTTCTTCAAGGCCCAGACCACAGCAAAGAATTCCCTCTCAATGGCACTCATTTGTGTTCTCTGGTGATTCGTCTTCTGCTTTCAAAAGCAATAGGCTGGTTATGTTTCTCATCACTGGTCTGGTTCTGAGACATCTGTTTGGACAATATATTGCCAGGAGTAATTTGGAGCTTGCAGAACTGGAGCAGAGCACATTTCATCTTTCAGAGTGTCAAAAGCCTTTTGACAACTCACTGTCCAGTTGATCTTTTTGGGTATTGTCTTAGAGGTAAGTCTTGTGAGGGGGGCCACTATGCTGCCATAATCTTTCACAAATCTCTAATAGTAACCAGTCAAGCCAAGGAATGCCCTGACTTGAGTCTGGGTGGTTGGAGCTTCCCAAAATAGAATAATCTGGATGTTAGAATGTAGTGGCTGAACTGGGTCTCCATCTACCAGGTGGCCCACAGATACAACCTTTCCCTGCACTTACTGGCCTTGATAATGAGGCCTGCCTTTTGTAGGACCTCAAGGACCTTTCCATAGTGGATCAGGTAAGCCTTCTAGGTGGAGCTGTAGACAGCAATATCATCTAGATAAGCTGCACTAAAGGGTTCCAACCAATCTAGGACTTGGTTCACCAACCTCTGGAAGGTAGCAGGGGCATGCTTTAATCCAAATGGCATCACAGTGAACTGATAGTGCCCACCTCAGGTGAGAATGCTGATCTCTTTTTTTGCTCCAGGCCAATCTACTAATACCCAGATGTAAGATCAAAGGTATGCAGGTATTTGGTTGCCCCTAATTTGTTTATGAGCTCATCAGCTCTTGGGTTTGGGTGTGCATCTGTTTTTGGCACAGAATCGAGACCCCTGCAATCCAGACGGAACCTAATTTCCTTTTTCTCTCCCTTGGAGTGAAGTCTGAGAACTGAAACTATTGGGCTAGCCCAAGGGCTTGCAGAGGGTTCAATGACACCCAAATCCAGCATATTGTTGACTTCAGCTTGGATGCTTTCTCTGACATGGTTTGACTGCCTATATATTTTATTTCTGGCAGGCAAGCTGTCTCTAGTGCCCACATCAAGGGTACACCAGTTAGTCCTAGGAGGGGTCAGAGAAAATAGTTCAGCATACTGGTTGAGGACTTGCCTGCAATCAGCCTGCTGTTGTCCTATGAGGATGTCTGACAAGACCACTCAATCCACAGAACCACCTGATGGGTTGTTGGAGAGGATTTTGGAGAGGTTCACCCTCTTCCTCCTGTCTGTCATCTGTAACCATGAACATGGTTACATCATCTCTGTCAAAATAGGGCTTCAGGCGGTTGACATGTATTATCTTTTTGGAATATTTGCAACTGCCAAGTTCAACCAAATAGGTGACTTCCCCTTTTCTTTCATGTATGGGGTAGGGCCCACATAACTTATCCAGAAGGCCCCTAGGAGCTACAGGGGCCAACATCCAAACTTTCTGCCCTGGTTGGAACTCCACAGTAGCAGCTTTTTGGTCATACAAGTGCTTCTGGAGCTCCTGGCTGGCCTGGAGGGGTTTGCTTGCTTTCTCCATATTCTCAGCCATCCTGGAACGAAAACCAAGTACATAATCCACAATATTCTATTAAGGGGTTTTGAGAGGCCTCTCCCAGCTTTCCCTCACAAGACTCAGTTGACCTCTAAAAGGATGACTAAACAAAAGTTCAAAGGGGGAAAACCCTTCTCCCTTTGGTGGCACTTCCCTGTAGGCAAGTAGGCAGGTATTATTCAAGGAGTACTCCAATCATGCCGTTCAATGTCTTGTTAAGTCGTTCAACCAGCCAATTGGTCAGTGGATGAAATGGGGTAGTGAATGTATAAGTAATTTCACATTCATGCCACATGTTTTCAAGTATGCAGACATTAAGTTTAAACCGCTGTCTGATACTACCTTTTTATGAAAGCCAAACCTAGTAAAACTACTGAGAAGGGCCAGGGCTACTGCAGGTGCAGTGATGGTCCTATGAGGAATGGCCTCATGATATGTAGTGTCATGACCCACTACAACTAGGATATATCTATTTACTGAAGCTGTTTGAGGGTCAAGGGGGCCAACAATGTCAACCCCTACCCTTTCGAAGGACTCCCCAACAACAGGTGTTGGGATTAAAGGGGTCCTTCAGGTGGCCTCCTGTCTTACCATTGACTTGGTAGGTGACACAGGACTGACAATAGTCCTTCACCTTCTGGGATATTCAAAGCCAGTAAAAGTGGTTAACTAACCTTCTCCAGGTTTTGTTTTGTCTCAGATGCCCAGCTAGGGGAATGTCATGGGCTAGAGAGAGAAGAAACTCCCTGTACTGCTGGGGCGTTACCACATTCCTGGTTGCACCAGTGTTCAGGTCTCTGGCCTAAGTGTTTAGCGCTCCATCCTCCCAAAAGATCCTGCAGGTACCTCTGACACTACCCTTTTCTTCCTATGCGCCTTGATGCATCAGGCTTTCAAGAGTGGGACAGGTTTTTGTCCCTGGCAAAGATCTTCCCTGGAGAGTCCCCCTGGTACTAAGAGCCAGGGCTGGTAAGGCCCAAGATCTTCAGGCTCATTTCCCTCTGGGACTAACAAGTCTTCTTCTTTGGAAGAGAGGTTCTGACTTTGAGTCAGTGTAAAAGCTGGTTCCCCCAGTCTTTTTACCTTTTCTCTTGGAGGATTGGGTAATTCGTGCAGAATCCAACACCTCTTGTTCACTCTGGAGTTTACTCTGTGCCCTGGTTTGATCCAATCCCATTCTGAGAATCCAAGCATGACTTGATGGGTCCTCAGCTTTACTTCAGCCCCTGGAGAATTATCCAAACCATTGTCAAGCACACAGTCTACGGGGATGAATGGGAATATAGCTACTTCTTTCTATCCAGGTAGTCCCTCCAGTCAAAAGATACCATTGCCATGGGATGGATCTTTGTGACAATGTCAGAATTGGTGATAGGTTAAGTTTTCCCTATTAGGTACTGATCTGAGTGGACCAGGCACCTGGGTCACCATGGTGACACCAGCTCATGTATCCCTCAAGGCTTCTACCTTAGTCCCATTAATGAAAGGGTGCTGTCTGTATTTTTGCATGTTAGTAGGCCAGGCAGCACCGGATAAGTCTCCACCTCCCTCTGTGACTAATGTTGCTTCTGTGAGTTCACTAACATGTTCAGGCTACAACTGTGATCCATGTGGAGATTTATAACTGAATTTACTGCAGGTGGACTAGACGCATTTGTCTTGCTTTACAGCTAGGGTCTCCAGTTTTGTGTTCTTTGCTTTTGCAATCATGCTACCAAGCCTTGATGGGATCAAAGTGTCTACATTTGTACCCACCCTTAGACTGTGAGGAGTTTTGGTGCCCACCTTCCTTTTCAGGATTTTGGGATTCTGATGAAGACTCTTTGTTTTTGGTTTGGTTCCCATCTTTCCCTTGCGGGGACTTTTTGTCCTCTTTCTTTTGGTCTTCCCCACCTGTGGTGGTTTCGGTCACCATTGTCTGGACCCAGTGGTCTGCCTTTTTCCCAAACTCTAGAGGAGAAAGTATACCTAGGTCTCCCAGGAATTGATGTTGTTTCTCATTGTAACAGTTACTTAAAAGATACTCTTTCACAATTAAATTGCAAAGCCCTTCAAAATTGTGTCCCTTCTTACCTTCTAACGAGCCACCCAACATTTTTACTGAAAAATCCACAAATCCTACCCACGACTGACTCTGGGCTTGTCAAGTCTCACTGAATTTTAGTCTGTATTCTTCAGTGGTAAATCCAAAGCACTCAGTCAGGGTTGCCCTAATGAGGTCATAGGACTTAGCATCTGCCTCATTTAATGTCAGGAGTCTATACCAAACTCTAATTTTTATATCTTTATTTCCAAACATTGAGCTTCTAAAGTCAGTGTTTTGGTCATCCTAGCCAGATCCACATCCTCCTCTAAGAGGAATCCTACTTCTGAGATAGAGGATCCTACCTCCTTCTCCTCAGAATCTTCTGAGTTGTCTTGATTTTCTGTTTCTGAGGGTTCACCCTCACTCACTGAGTGTGCAGTCCCATATTCTGCAACATGTCCCCCAGGAGTTTTGTAGTAGCATTAGCACCAGAGTGAATTTGGTATCCTTGGTGGAGAGCCCTTAGTCTGTGGTATTTTCACCCCAACCAGGGGGTCAGGTCGAGCACCTGAGTCTGGTTCTGTGCATCAGGCATTTTTCTCACTAAAGCTGCAACCTTTTTAACTTTTGGAAACACGTTTGAAAACTTTTTCAAACGCCTAACTATAGTGAAGACTTTTAATTCTAATCACTATTTTATGGACCTAACTAGGGCCCAACAATTCATTTTAAAATTTCCAAAAATAGTCCAATTGCAAAATACAACTAGGCTAAAGACTTTTTTAAAGTTATTTGTGTGATCACTTAATGACAAAGTGGTATCAGCAAATGCAAAGCCTTGCATTCCACAGCTGATCCACCAAATGTAGGAGGTTGGCTCTCAATATAGTATACTAAAAAGACATTCACTGTGCAGAGAGTAAGGGTTGTCTTGGAGATGTGTTAAGCATTTGTTGTACTCACAGTATCAATAAATGTGGACACATACTAAAAAAAATAAGTCTAGACTAATTTACAAAAATACTTCAGATTTTTATAATTGTTTTACTACCCAGATCATCAATTTACGGTAAGTACTTTTTTTGTTCTGATTTTCCAAAGTTTAGGAAATGTTCTATTTTTGTGCATAGTTACACACCGTAGGAATGAATGGGAAAATCTTTAAAAACGCATATAAAATCAGGCAATGCACAAGTGACTCCTTCTATATTTAAGTGAGGTCATTGAGAAGACCTGTGTGTCATCTGGAAAGGTTTGGGCGGTTCCCCTTTCAAGTGGTGCACAACAGTGTATGACCACTTGAAAGCACACTGCAAGGATGGTCTTAAAGTTAAGTCTGGTGGGTCACCTTGGAAGGTGGAGGCCGCAAGGGGTTAGGGAACCTCTCGTGCACACCTGGGTTGCCAATGCAGGGTCCAGGGAGGCCAGGTGCAGTGCATTTTGATCAGCCAGGAGATGTGAATCCTGGGGTACTTTTAGTTAGGGGCAGATCACTTGGAGGGTAGATTGCAGGTCAACAGGACAACTCTGTGGGGTGGTTCCTGGGTGTCTTGAAGTCCCTCAACTGGTGCTTGCTTCTGGACTTTTGAGAATGTGGAGTGGACTTTCCTTTTTAATATCTGATGTTGGGTGTCCAGTACTCCAGGCAATGGTATGTCTCTGGCCCTGAAAGCCCCAGTGCCACTAAATGTACTCACTGGTAGGTTTTGTCCTTTGGTTCTATTGGGTGGATTTTGGTCAGGCTGCTGGGTCCGGTTAGTTGGTCAGCAGCCAGTCAGTGAACTGAACTTCACTCTTTCCTTTCCTGCATGGTGCAGGAGAGTGATGCCTTCACACTCAGGGAGGTTCTTGCCAATTGTAAGAAGGCTGGAGGTGCTCTGGAGTTTTGTAGAGTCCTTCAGGTTTCCAGGCAACACCTCAGCGGCAATTGTCAAATCCTTGGAGCAACAGACAGGGCTTGGCACCTTTTTCTTTGTGCAGCAAGACCTCTGTTACAGGACCTCGGTCTTCTTTGTTCCTGGTCTTCTTGTGTCCATCGAATCTGCTCTGTTGATCTAGGGATAAATATTGGCTTTAGGGAGAATTAAGGGGAGCACCTGGTAGTGACCAATGGGCCATCTACCTTAGGGCGGCTACACCCACTAAGTGACCATTTCCTGTGGGAAGGGGTCATATCCCTAACCCTGATAGGCTATTTTCCTACCATCCAAGACAGAGGAAAGTGAAAATGGAGTGGCCACCTCACCTACCACACCTGAGGTGTGGTGCAAGCTGGGGATGGCTACTCCTCCTGTCCTTGCTAGATATCCCGCCGGTTTTCCCACCCCAAGTGGGGGAAACAGTTTTGGGTGGCCATCTCCAGCCAGCAGCCGAGGTGGAGTTCATATTTCAAAGGCAGTAAAGCCTTTGAAGTTGACCGCTGGTGCAGTGTGCCTGCCAGGGGGAAGAAGTGTAACACCTCCAACCAGGAAAGTCTTTGTGTTCTGGTTCCTGAGAACAAAAGGCTCTCACCCCAGGCATCTAGAACTGTTTCTGGTAGTGGCAGGTTGGTTAGGACCAGCCAGCAACCATGTCAGGGCTGTTAGGTTTTACATGGGGTACCTTCAAGGTGCCCTCTGTGTACATCTTATGATACACCCAACACTGGCATCAGAGAGGTCATCATGTAGCTGGAAACTCATAATGACCAGTGTCCATCACATGCATTTGCTATGGCTCCCCTGTACACTTACTATGTTTTAAGGTTTAGCAAAGACACAGGAGTGGCATATTTGCTCATGCACACATATGCCCTCACATACTTAATACTGCACCATGCCTTAGGGCTGTACGGCCTGCTACAGTGGTGACTTACCTATAATACATGCAGTGTTAGAGGCCATGGCACTCTGGGTGGGTGCCATGTTGAGTTTGCAACTTTAGATTCATCTTCTCATGCACTTGCCATGGCAGCCTACATGAGACTGATGTGGGGCCTCTCAGAGTGGCAAAACTGGTCCTGCAGCTCTAAGGGCCCTCTTCAGTACCCAAGCCCTGGGTACAAGAGGCACCATTTACTAGAGAATTACAAAGGTAGCTGAAGTACCAAATATATTACAGTTTTGGAGAAGAGATCTGGCCCTGGGAACCTGTTTAGCGGGAGGTCTGGGCACTTACAGTTTGAAACCACATAATTTTCCAGAAAAAAAGTAGGGAGTTACCATGGAAAAAAGAGACCCTTTCTCACTCAGGGGTTGCAACAAGCAAAGTTCAGGTGCTGGAGATGATGTCTTTTGTGTCCCTTTGTCTTCTTTGTCCCTTTGTCTTCAGAAGAACAGGAGGCAAGCCAGCAAGCCTTTGGACTCAGGTTCTAGGTTCAAGTGTTGGGGGCCGCCCAGTCTCTCTCACCCAGGTAAGGAAGGCAACAGGCAGTAGGTCAGCACAGCAAGAAAACAGTTCTTCCAGAGCAGAAGTCTAGCAGTATAGCAGTCCATGTAGCCGCACAGCAGTCCTTCTTCCTGTCAGAGTACCCACACGGCCAGAATTGTACTGAAGTGGTAGTATTTGAGGTCAAGTATTTATATTTTGATGCCCTGATTCTGGAAGGTGGGAAAAGCTTCTAGAAAGTAGCTTTGACATGCAAGGAATCCCCTTCCTCCCCTGTCCTTGCTCCAAGCTAGCTGCAGTGAAACTACAGGGTTGTTAGACCTATTGTGAAGAGACAGGGTACAGCCTACTCAGGTGCTTGTAGGGCTGCGCTCCCAATCAAGCCAGTTAATGGGCCATAAGAACATCAAGTCACATCTAAGCTCCCATTATGTGTGGGTGCCTAGAGGGAATGCACCAAGCCCAGCTTTCACCCCCCCCGATGGGTATTGGAGGCAGGCTGCAGGTACACAGGGCTGAGAGCAGGAAAATGCCAACTTTCTAAAAGTAGCATTTTCAAAATTGTAATAATAAACCCGACTACCATTAAAGAGGATTTGCCTATCAATTACATTAGTACTAAACATGCAAAGTTTTCTACTCCATCTCAATCAGGATTTACAACGTATTAAATGTAATAAAGAATAATCAATTTTATTCTACGAGAGGGGTAGCTCTCACAGCAGTGAAAAACAAATTTGGGGGGGAGGGGTTAACTACTAGGACATGTAGAGCTTAAAAGAACATGTCCTACAATTTGGGTACATATCACCATGCCCTATGGTCTACCTGAGGCCCACTTTAGGGGTGACCTATATGTAATACAAGGGGAGTTTAAACCTTAGGAAGAGGGTTTAACTGCCCTAGGCTTGTGTAGTGTGTTTTACTAGGGACTTATCAGTAAATTAAATAGGCCAATTATGGGTATACCAATCAAGCCATGTTTTAAGGAGAGAGCACATGCTCTTTAGCACTGTTCAGCAGTAGTAAAGTGTTCAGAGACCTAAGGCCAAAAAAACTGAATTCAGCAAAAAGTGGAGGTGAAAAGGCAAAAACGTTTGGGGTTGATCCTGCAGAGGGGGCCATTTACAACAAACTATATTGAAGGCCCCCTAGAGGTCCAAGGAAGCCACCCCCTTGATCCACTATATTTGTAAGATCATCCAAGATTGAGATTAGGTCCAATTCAGTGCCTCCTCCTGGACAGAGTCCAGTTTGGAAGTCAGAAAGTAGAGCATTGTCTTCAAAACCATTTTGGCGTCTGGGCAAAGGGTGCTTTTTTTATAAGTTTATCCAGGAAAGGTCTAATTGCTATAAGTCTGATCTGTAGTTTGTGGGATCTTGATTGTCCAGGTTAGATTCTTTAACAAGCACATGCATACCCTTTTGAAGTCTTCCAAGAAAACTGTTGCGTAGGGATTGTTGATGAATGTTCTAACAAGGGGTGGCCCCTGGAGTTGTTAAAAGAATATTTTTGAAGTTTGGGGTGGACAAGGATTAGAGGGGCAGTTGGATAGATTGCTTGCAATGACAAGAACCAGAAATTCAGTTGGTGATACCTCTATGAAGGAGTGCAGAGGCTGTGGTTACCTTCCCCTGATTGGTTTTGTTGTAAATGTGCTGGGGCTGTTTGTTGGTTCAGTAAGAATTCAACATTCTTGCTTTAGTTGTGTAGTGGTTTGCCAGTTTGTCACAAAAATCTTGAGAAATGAGATTGGTAGCTACAGTGCATTTTGGCTTGTGGAATATTGTGGGAATTTGATAAAATTATTTAATGTTACACTTTGCAGTGTGGATTTGCCTGGAATAGTATAGTTACTTTAGCTTTTTTTATTGTTGACTTGTGTATTATAATATGTCTGTGTAGAAGAATCTGTCTGGAGGATAGTTTTTTTTTTTTGTCCAGTTGCGTTGAAGCTTACCAATTTGTTTTTGATCTTTTTTCATTCTACATTCATTCAAGGCACCTGTGTTCTTTTGTTACACAAAGATGTTTTCAGAGGAACTAAGAGACCAAGGTGGTCATTTCGAACACAGCAGGATTTCCCGCCGTGTTCGGGCTGGCGGTCTTTCCATCGACCTCCAGCTTCCTGGAAAACCCGCCGGCCGTGTAATGTTGTCCCCGCCAAGTGCCGGGGAACACGGGCGCAACATTGAGGGAGGCTCCATGAGGAGCCGCCGCCAATGTTGGTGTGTGTCGGGTGCAGCAGCACCTGCCGTGCATGTCACTGCCCGTAAATCGGGCAGTGACGTGCGCGACGGGTGCCTGCACGGGGCCCCTGCACTGCCCATTCAAAGTGCATGGGGAGTGCAGAGGCTCCCAGGGCTGCTCCGGGGCACCCCCTCCACCAGCCTTCTCCTGGCGGGATATCCTGCCAGGAAAAGGCTGGCGGCATTTGAAACATTATCCACAAGGTAGCGCAGCTACCCAAGCGGATGGTGTTTCATCCCGCCACCAGGCTGCCTGGCGGCGGGAGCATGGCGGTGGGTGACGGCTGCCGCTGGCGGCCGTCACCCTGTTCTTTATATGGCGGTTCCAGCCCGCCATGCCGGCTGGCGGCTTCAGCCGCCACTGCCGGCATGACGGGCCAAACCACCATGATCGTAATGAGGGCCTAAAAGCTTAATGGTACCATCTATTGAGTGCTTGTACAGAATTTATTATGACCACACCTACGCTGGAGGTAAGCTGATTTTCTAATTCCTCCAAATTCATCTTGTGCCACCGTCGATATGTGATCGCAGGTAAGATGATTTAATCTGAGGTCAGTTGTGGTGTCTTGTATTGAAAAGCAATGAGGTAGTGGTTGGGTGGGCATGACTCACATAATTGTGTGTAATGTAATCATGCACAATTATTAAAGCAATTCTGTAATATTACATTTAATTATGTAACATGTGCCTCCTGTAAGTCATGACAGAAAACTTAACCAGGTAGGTCCGTTTGTACTTGAAGACAATGCAAGCATCATGCTGCGGTAAGAAAGCACGCTGCCATTTTGTTTCCGTAAACCTGCTTAGGACCCATCCATCCTAATCCACATCACTCTGCTCCATCTATCACACTTTTGAAAAATAAATTTTCACTTTTTTAGTAGTGTCCCTCTCCCTTGTGAATTTCTTTCATAATTTTGACTCTGGTTAGTCTGCTTTTCTTATCTGTCCTGCTCAATCCCTACCTATTGCAGATGCAATCAGCTCTGTTGAGTCCCACACCCCCTGTACCTGATGGTGGTGCGAGATGGTGTTGCCCCACCACAATTTTAGTTAGGCAGAGGTGGTGGTGCTAGTTCTCACTTATGCTGGGCAACATATTTATACTTTTTTCACAGAATAAAACAAAAACCAACTGTTAAAGTAACGTTATAGTTAGGTGTGATGAAAAGATCAGTTTTCATTTAAAAACAAACCTTAGAAATTCACTGAGAACGGCAATGGTTAAAGTTAAATTATACTTAGGTGAATTTATCAGCGACAACAGTAAAATCACCAGTTATATTTAGCAGAGCTAAGTTGTTCCCCATCATGCACTGCTTATGACCTCACATATTACACCACTGATGATATGTTCTATGACATCATTTATGACATCATTTATGACATCACTGATGACATCTTAAATGACATCATCGATTACATCATCGATGACATCATTCAATGACAGTGTTAGTTTGTTTTATAGCTTACATAGTCGCAGGTAACTACTATATTACTTTTCTACCTAATTTTGAACAGCCAGAGCCCAGCTAAAGGTTGGAAGTATTTACAAAACGCATATGCTCCTAATGTGTCATAGGTATGTAGAAGTATTTAACACATTATAAATCTTTGTATTAAACATAATGTCTGTGTGCAGGGGACAGTTATCAAATTGTGTTCAGTGTGCTGCACAGTTTTTTGACTTTGCAGAAAAATGGATTCCAACAAGGCAAATATTTTACATAAGTTTGAAGACTGTGGGCACTAGACATTGGTGGCTGCAATCAAGGCTGTCTCGGTGCTGTGATTGGCTCGAAATCAGGAATGAGAGGAGTCCAGCAGGTTGTAGTGTGCCACGTGTTCAGTTAGTTGCAAGTTGATTGCTTTTTCGAGAACCTTCGCTGGAAAGGGGACATAGAGATGGGTTGGTAGTTCTTTGAACCTGCTCAATCAGTGGATGGTTTCTTCAGGAAGGGCCTCACTTCAGTGTCTCTCATTCCTCTGGGAAGGAGGCCGTGGGGATGAAGGCATGCAGGACTTTCTTGAGCTCGTTGCCAGTTGTTTTGCTCCCGAGGTTGAAGATGTGGTGGGGGCATGGGTTTGTGGGTGCTCCTGAGTGTACGAGATTCATGATGGAGATTGTGGCTTGCGTGGTGAGAGGGTCCCAATGGATAACCAGCTCTTTGGGGTTTGTGTTCATGGGTGTGAGAGGGCTGATGCTGTTGGTGGCTAGGGGTTCGAGTTTGAAGTTCTCATAGATGACTGTGATTTTGTCATGGAAGAAGTCTGCCTGCTCTGGCTAAAACTGCAATTACAGACATCTTCAGTAAAACAGCTGCTGCAAAATGTTTAGTTTGGAAAGCTGAGAGGTGCGAGTATAGTGAACGAGTGGAGACTCAGTTGGCCATTTGTGCTTGGCAAAGACCTACTCAAGGTGAAATTATGGAGGTTCGGGACACTAGTGGTAAGCAGGTTTCTGAAGCTGTTGGGGTTTGTGAGGTTTTCCAGGGCTTTTATGAGAGGCTGTATAAATAAGATGGAGAAGAAGATTCCTCAAGGGAGGATGAAATGTGCTTCTTGGCTTCCATTCCCTTTGGAATTCTGTTGGCAGAATACCCACAAATGCTTGAAGCCTTTTTTTTTTCTAGACAAATTGTAGGCTGTTATTAGGGACCTACGGTCAGGAAAAGTGGTTGGTGGAGACAAGATTCCACTGGAGTTCTGCAAAACCTTATTCTCTTATTTAAAAGATGATAGTATTGTTCATATTTTCCCAGATTCAAAAGGGGTATTACACTTCAGATTCTTTGACATCGGCTAATATTGTTATCTTCCCAAAGAAAGGCAAATCTCTAGACAACCCAAGATCAATTCTGCCAATAAGACTTATCAATATCGATCCAAAAATATATTCTAAAATCCTAGCTACTCAGCTGAGCTCAGTTATTGATAAACTAGTTTTGCCATGGCAGCATGGGTTTATCCCTGGGAGGTAAACCTAGATCATATTCGCTGTATCATCGCCCTTTTTGATGCTGCATTGGTTTCTGCAACCCCATTGGCCTTAGTTCTGTTAGACACACAGTATACATTTGATAGGGTCTCCTGTGTCTATTTATGGCAAATTATGGGTCAAAATGGTATTGGAGTGGGTTATGTGAGGGCTTTAAAGGCTTTATACCAAAACCTTAGCACTAGTAGTAATGTGCGAGGGGGCAGTCAGGTATATTTCAAATACAGAGAGACACAAGGAAGAGGTGTCCTTGTTCACCTCTATTATTTGTGCTGCATATTGAACCTTTCATTCGGAAACTGGAGCTGTCTCTCACAATTGCTCCTATGCACTTTCAAGACTAGGATACTAAAGTGCTTGCTTACACAGATGACGCAGTCATTATAACACCCTACCCGGCAGAGGCACTCAGATAGAGGGAATAGCACAGGCCTTTGGGCAAGTTCTTTGTTTAATTACAGTAAGACTCCGATAGTCAGCATTTTTTTTACACGATTTTAGTAATAGAAGGGTAGTGCAGTAGGTGGTTTGTCTGGGTGCCCACATAACAGCTGAACTGGATCAGCTGGTTGAACTCAATCTTTCACAATTGCTGACGCAGGCAGATAATGATTTGCACAGATTGGATAACCTATATTTATCCAGAATGGGCCATTGTAATGTCATCAAGATAATCTTCTTGCCTAAAATATTGTATTTTTTGGGCCATCCCTCTTGAATGCAATGGCTGTTGACCACAAACCATGATTAGAGAGGCCACACGGTTTATATGGGCTAACTCCGAGCCCAGATGGGCGTTCAAGTAATTAACTCTGGCCAGGGAGAGATGCGTTTCGGCATTACCAGATTTTAAACTGTATTACTGGGCTGCCACTCTGCAATACATGGGTCCACTTTTTAGGGATGAGGAACAGGAATCCAGTATACCTTCCATTTGTGGGGTCCTTCTTAAGAAAAGAGCCAGTGTTATTTTTTTGCAACAAGTAGAGTCCAACTATTTAAAGAATGTTCAGTTTAAGATGGTTCATGGGGTCTACAAGGTTTGGGCTCTGATCTGTAAAAAACTGGGCCTGGGACGCTATCATCATTACATCTTGATACACAGAAAATCAGTCCTACCAGATATTTTCCGAGTTTATCCTATCACCCATTGGGTGGCCCATGTAATCAAGAGGTTGGGGAATTTTTTTTTTCAGTTGATGGACTAGCCTCCTTTGAAGAGCTGCATGACAAGTTTGAGGTACCCCGAAAGGTCTTTTTTAAGTACTTACAAACTAGCGATTTTCTAAGTCATAGAGTGACGGTGCTTGTGGTTTTCAGAAGTTTGAGCTGTTGGGCCATGTGGTTGGGTGGGAGTTTTGCTCCATTAGCCAACTCTACATGCAAGTTAGGTGTGGTGCAACAATCTTTTTAGGAATCATTAGAGTTGGCTCGAACTACTTTAACTTCTAATCTTCTGGTGCATTATAAGGCTATCTTTGATCTGTATTAGACTCCTTGGAAAATAGCAAGTTGGGGCAGGACAGAGGGCATCATCTATCCCAGCTACCAGCATCCAGAGGTGTATGCTATTCACATGTTTTGCAGTTGTCGTAGCCTTGAGCCACCTTGGGGAAAGATTGCAAAGTTCTTTCATTCACGTCTCCATATTAATATTGACCTTACTTCTCAACTTATTTTGTTGGGATTATGCAGTGAATTGTTTTTGAGTGCCGCTCAAAGATTTGTATTTATTGTTATAGCAGTGGCACACTTGTGTATAGCGTCATGTGACTTGACAAAGGCCCTCCAACCTTTCAACAGTGGTTCACCCGATTGTGGGCTAATTTTAATATGGAAAGGGATATATACAACAGAAAAAGTAATAGCGCTCTTAAATGGTTAGCTTTGAGATGTGCTTGTACTTGACTCTGTCACTGGAAGTAAAAACAGGGTTTAGCATGTGTCCTGCGATGTGGGTGGTGTCGATGACTAGTTGTTTGAGGCCAATGTTACTCATGTTTTCCAGGACATTGGATATGTTGGTGTTGAGGGGTCATCAAGGTGGAAGTTAAGATTCCCTAGCAAGATGTAGTGCTCAGAGTCTATGGCGATTGGAGTGAGGAGTTCATGGATGGCATTGCAGAAGCTGGGGCATGGTCCTGATGGTCTGTATGCAAGGATGCCTTGATGGTGCTTTTTCCATCTATGTGAAATTGGAAAGTTAGATGCTTCATTATTGGGGTCAAGCCATCTGAGGAGGTTGTGCAGTGTATGGTGTCCCTGTGGATTATAGTAAACTCTCTCTCACTCCATAGAAAAAAACAGTGTTAAAAGTACCCACTTTGCTACTCATATACACTTAATTTCTCAATGTATGTTCTCCTAACATCAGGAGTTGGATAGAGGTAAAAACTGTCCATAGTATGGCGTTATAGGTATGGTATGCAACTAGGTTTGAGTATTTAGAGGAACTTGCTTTTCCCTCAACACTTGTATGCCGATTGAATAATGTGTGCAGTACAGGTCACACTTTTATCTGTGTCTCATAGTCAATATGAACTGGGCTATTCATGAAATGTATGGTATAGAGTCAATGTTATACATAATACAAATTTGCGCCACCTAAAGTGGTTGTATGTAGGATAGCAGTAATGATGCTATAGCTATGATGTGGTAGCTATTTTGAACTTAATTTCATAGCTCTACTGCCTTACCCAATTTTAGAGCAATGTGTACAAAAGTAGCTTACACTTACTATTCCTAATCCAGTCAGTGCAACAGTAGGGAAAGTATTGGAATTTGAAGGGGGTAACTTTACTATTACCATTCTAGTCTAAGCAAGAGAGGGAAAGCGTTGGACTTCAGATGGGTTAAAGTTACTTTTCTCATTCCAAACAGCGCAACAGTAGGGAAAGTGTTGGATTACGGTGGGGGTAAAGTTACATTCCCACTTCAGTCTTTGCAACAATAGGTTAAGCATTGGATTTTGGAGGAGCGAAGTTCACTGTTCACACTCCAAATAATAGGAAACGTATTGGCCTTCAAAGGGGTTCATTTTACTATTGTTACTGCTCTCTACGCAAGAGTAGAAAAAGTATTTCAGTTCGTACACATTACATTTACGAGTAGCGCAGAAAAGACTCTTAATATAAGAAAATGAATTAACACATTAAAAAAATATATTAGTATTTAAAAAACTAACAACAATTAATCAATGTATATAATTACTATTCAATAATTATCAATTACTACATAATTGCTATTAAATTATTAATTAATGAGGTTCCCACATTATAGCCCCTACAACCTAACTTCCCACAAATATTATATAGTCACCACATGAATTCCTTTTAACATATCATCCTTTTCAGTAAAAGGTGGTGATCGTGTGTCAATTCATGCAATGTTCTCGTGTTTCATCATTGGAAGTATGTATGGAAAAAACCTTTGACCACTGACCAAGAATCACATTAAGAAATTCAAAAGGCATTAGGGGAACAGCAATATTGTGGCTACTGTACAATGCATCTAGTACTACACTTCATGGTTTTCTTTTCTTTATTATTTGGATCACTCCTTGCAGGGCACAACTCAGCCTCCTGTAAAAGGAAGCAATTTTGGTGGAGTACTGCTGGCTGATGGTTCCTGAGGTGGAAAAGGCACCCACTGCTGCCCCGGACCACCAGCCGGAGTGATAATGGCACACAGCTCTGGTCCCAGAGCCACCCAGGCCACCCCCAAAGACCACAACCACATATTCTGCCTTCCTTCAAGAAATCATACAGGAGGTGATAAAGTGTGGCCAGCACAACCTTTTGTACTGGGTAGAGGCTATGGAGTTCTATAGCTTATAAAGAGGAATGTGCCTTGCTGCGGGAGGTGACGGTGGGAAGGAGAGTTGGGGACAGAGTTTTTTTTTGTTTTTTTTTGTTTTTGGTTTGGGTGATAGGTGGACATGTTTTGGTAGGAGAGGATGGGAAGAACAGTTGGTGACAGGGTTTTTTGGGTTTGGGTGAATGGGTTGAACTCCTGTGAGAGGAGAGGGTGGGTCTTTTATACATTTTTGTTAAATAAATGTGTTTGTTTATCATCATGAATAACTGTATTTGCAGTACTAATCAGAGTAGCAGTATACAGTTAAAGAGAAATCACTACCAACGCAGTGATGAAAGAGGCTGTTTTCTGCACCTCTTGCTTTGCAAACCATTTGTCACACTGTGTCCATCCCTTCAATTTTTTTAATGTTTCCCTACGCAAGCTCCTTTTCCATGTATTGTTAAGTAGGGTAATCTGCTTACCCTACCTCTTCGAGTCCCGAACCCTCCCTGCAACAATGTTTTAAAACAAAAAATTAGTAAACATTCAAACCCTTCCACTCTTGCTTGATCAGGCTGAACAGCACCTACCCTCTCATCAGTGTCAGTAATATTTATATACTACTCATTGCCCTTGCCCTACCATCTGTAACTAGAGACTGCTAATGGGATCCATGAACAACATACATGAAAACACCAATTCTTCCTTCCTGAGAGCATTTTTTTTACACATGGGTAATATATTAATATATAAATAGATTTCTGCTACCTCTCCTATAATTGGGCCATACTTCAATGCAGGGTTTTTTCTAAGGGCTTCCATTGAGGGTGGAACAAAGGCTCTAACAGAGGGTATATCACAGGACTTGCAACAGAATATTATTTGTATTCTAAATGAATCTGATGAGGTGAACTAGTCAATCACAGCCAGTAAGTAGACTATTAGAAAACACAAAATTAGTGGCAAATCCAAAACTGCGTCCACAGCAATAAAACAATAACTTGCAACCTAGTGTTGAGTTATTTACTGGACTAAGCACAATGAACCCCTAAAGTCCCCGAATGGGTCAGACGGATTCAGGAAAATGTTCCTTAAGTGGGATACATAAGGCATAGATTGTGGAAAAAATGAACATTACCTATCATTGGACACACATTATGGTGTGTCCCTTTCATGCCTGGGTAGGAGGGGTGGTGTGGGCAAATGTCAATTTTAATAACCACTGAGCAGTTGATGTCACTTGAACCACATCTGTCCCATCAAGTGTGAGATCTGTTGATAGTGGAAATTTACACACAACTTGAACTATCACACAATGTAGGGAAAGAGGATTAGGAATTAATTAGTAGGGGGAAAGGTGAGAGCTAGACAAACAGAACAACCATCAAGTCAGTGATCCCTTTACATCTCTTGACAGTTCAGTTAAGTAAAGCAAATAGTCCTTAAACACCAGACTCCCAAGTTATCTAATTGATTTTTTTACCTAGGCTTGAAAAATGCAAAATAGGGATGAGCCACACTGTTCAAAAAATAGTCCTAGTTAGGATAAGAAAAATGCTACTATAAACAAATGGATGGTGCATCAGCATGGTTGTACGACGGAACACCGATTTCCTAAACAACTAGTGCCTTAACAACGAGGTCGGAACACCGACCTCGTTGCTACTACTAATGATTTTACCACGAATGCCTTAACAACGATTTTCATTGTAAAGGTTTTCCTGATAAAAGCATTACCCCCCCAACCCCACCCCAAAACCTAAAACCCCCTCAACCCCCACCCCCTCCCCAAAACCAAAAACGCCCCACCCCAAAACCTTAAACTTGCAGTGGTGTGCCATTAACCAAGAAGTGAGAAGAACCAAGCTTGTGCAACCAATCCCAGAAACTAGTTTCATGTATCCTGCTGATTACGCTAACAATACCATCAATTTGCTGTGTCCAAAGAAGCTGACCAACTACATATTTAGAGTTTGCCAATCTAGTCACTACTGTCCATTTTCCTAATCAATGCACCTCTCAAGTCCACCAACATAAACCTCTTTGAGTCATCTTGGTTATATTAAAGCAGATAGACAATGGTCCTTCTTCTTGTCATTGTCAATAGTACTTTAGGATGTATTTCATGCAAAATAGATAGACCGGTGTGTTAACAAGAAAGTGATTTTTAGTTTACACTTGGAAAATAAACTTACAGGAAAATGAAAGCATATATCCCATTATGTGAAGGGCAAGCATTGTTGAAGAACGATCCCCCCCAAATAATATGTTATAAAGTGTAGCGTGCCAGGCCCTATTATCCACCACAACGTGAATCATTTATTTGGCAATACTCACTAGTGCAAATAAGGTGACTGTTCCAATTGTGATGTCCCTATGTATCAGCCTTCGCAATGGAAGTGGTACACAATAAAGGGCAGTCTTTCAAATCTTCACTGGCAGCTCAGCTAGGGTATTAAACAAATAATAGTGATGAGGGACTGCTTTTAATTGCATCAGAGTGTCACTGCTTGCCCATTTCAAAATCGGTGGTTGAACTGAAGGTTGAATTACTCGTATCCAACTCTCACCACTCAGCCAGCCCAGGCCAAATAATTTGCTGGCTGTGTCCTCCAGATGGAATATCTGTGTCATGCAGACTGTTCCCCTCTACTTGAGTTTCTTATTTACAATAGGTGGTATAAGCCGCACACCAAATATAATTACATGTTTTTTTAAAACACTACATGCATTTTCTGTTGTACTAGTCTGGAAAGTAGAGCTTGTTCTTAATGTCAGGGGGTTCATCTGGAGGATGGCCACTGGCCACACTTGAGGTGTCAGACCAAGTGCCCTTGTCATCCTCTGTTGTTTCAGGACCACTATACTCCTTTGGGATAAAGAGTTTCTTCACTTTAATCATTACCAACCTCTCCCCATTTTAACGTAAGAGAATGGTCCTTCTGACTGTGATAACTGAACCAGCTGCATTGAAAACACGCTCCAAATAAACACTGACTACCATGCATACAAGATACTTTATTAAAATCCTCCTGAGATCTGGCCACTGTGTCTTTATCTGATACCAATAGTTCTATGGGTCTTCAACTAGGTATACCTCTTTTGGGTCACCTAAATAGTCTTGGACAATCCTCTTAATTTTCATTGGTGCTGCCATGTGTTGTGCCTGTGCCTTTGCACTTAAGCCCTGCAAGATGTAACCAACCTATTACAGAGGTTGGCTGTGAACTCAAAGTAGTTGATGCTGTGAGTTTTGAGGTGCTGGCCATGCTACTGGCTGATGCTGCAGAAACTATGAGCCAAAAGCACCACCCTGTTTGGAGGTTGAAGGCTGCATTTCGGAACATCCACCCAAGCCTCAAATTTACAGTTATTTTTTTTCTAAATCACTGACTTTACTGACTAAATAAGAAATCCATTTCAGTAAAAGAAATTAAAGTAGCCAGCACTTTTTGTGTTGTGTGTCCTGTATCATGGCACAGATACAGGCTCTGGAGGACAGAATATTTTTTTGCAGCCTTTGATTAGTGTTCAGGGGAATGATTACGCTATCCACCAAAGAAGCTGCTTTTTGATCAACACTTGGCAGGATTGCTTGTCTCATGGTACTATCTTCCTTGTTGACTTCCCATGTCATAAGCTCAAAAGGAAATAGCATTTGTATCAGGACATCCAGTAGCCCCATTTTCTACTTCCATTGTCATGGCTTTGGCAGTTGCATCCACTCTCCTTAGAAATACATAATTGTTGATTAATGTCTACTGATCAAACAGGCATTCCAGCATATAGTAGGTTGAGTTCCAACATGTTGCCACCTCCTGTGCAGGATATTTTAGAGGTTGCTTATTAGCAGCCTGAAGGATCCTCCACTGCTTCCAGGAACTGGATGGATGACTGAAATTAGTGAATATGCCTTGACAGGAGAGTAGTATGTTGTTGACTGCCCTTCTTTTTTTAGAAAGTCTAGCACAATTAGGTTGATTTACTTCCCGGAATGAGATCCTGGGACAGATATATCAAGGGCTTGCATTGCCATAGTGTCACAGAAGATGACACAAGGTCAATGCAATCCCCGAAGTGAGATCTGCTATGCCACATAGAGCCACCTTGTGTGGTTCTGCTTAGCATAATAACTCTGGAGTACCGCAATGCAGCGCACGTAGCTGCCTTGCATTACTCTGCCCTGAGAAGGTGTTCCATTGGCAGCCGCAAGTGTGCAAGTGCAGAGGGAGAGCAAGAAATTGCCATATCTTAGTAGATATGATCCATTTCAACCCTCTCTTTTTCAAAAAGAGAAGCAAGTTTCTTGCTACATTATGTTTTGCCAAATATTAGTAAATCTCTCCCCAGTGCGCAGTGATGAACATGTAATCTGTTGCTTAACAACTAGTCTGCATGTTAGTTGTGTGATGGATGGACAACACAGGACTCTGCTTCATAGTTCTGCATCCAATTAAAGTAGTTTGTGGTAAAATGATGATGCAGCCACTTTAGCAAAATATATATGGTCCAGGAACTTCCATTTTGGGCAGAGAGCTTCAACAAATTCCATAAAGACCACTCCTTCCACAAAAGTAAAAGGGAGGAGGTGACACACTAACCTTTTAGCCAGCTTCCCATTGCTGAAACTTGCTTTTTCCTGCATTCAGTGGTACAGCAACTCCTTGGTAAAGATAGCCTTAACAGGAGGCTGGTTTTCTTGTAGTACTACTGTCACAAGTGACCTACAGGTACCAGCAGCAGGTAGGCTGCCTGAGTGCATTGGGGTGGACGTTTCAGTAGCCCACTGTATGATGTTCTATGCAGAGGCTGCTGTGGGTGAGGATTGCATACAATGGGGGAGGCTTAAAGGACTGCTTTGAATCATGCTGCAGCTGGCGCCCTCCTCTTCTTCTGCCTGTTTCTATCACTTAAGCTGTTGGTTCTCTCTCATAACCAGCATCTATGCTTTTACGGAACTCTATCCACATGATTGTGTTGTTTATTGAAATATGACAGTTGGCCTGATTACCAGGGTGCCCACTTGGCTTAATACAAAAAATCTTTCTTGCTGTAAACAAAGCATATTGTGATGTTATTCCTATGATGGTTAAGCGTAAAGAAGTCCTAAACTGGGGAGAATACGTTTCTTAATGTGCAAAAGTCTGATGATCCTGGAGGCAAAACTATGTGGTGTGTTGTTGTTTGCCTTTCTATGGGACATGCTGTGACTGTGGTAATGGTGGTGGTAGTGGCAGCTGCAGGCTTTGGTGATCTTGTTTGAATGGGCAACTACAGAAGCCTATGCTGTTGGTAGAACCACTTGCCTTTGAGCAGGCTGAACTGAGGTGGACTCTACCTTCTCTGTGATCTCCACACTACTATTCACCGGCTCATAATCATCACCACCTTCCTCACTTGCGAATGAGGTACGGGCAATCTTTCCAACAACACACTGCTCAGCAGGTGCCTCAAACCTCTCGTTCTACTTCTAGTTCCAGAAGATCCTTTGCTGTCCTTAACTCCTGTTGTCCACTTTCCTGTGGTGATTCAGTTTGTGGCAGAGACTATAATATACTCAGATTCACTTTTCTCCATGACTGCTGTCACTGCAGAGCTAAGAGGTTGTGGTGGTGCCATTGATGCAGGAGAGATCCTCTCAGCCTCTTTCTGCCCATAGGAAGGTACAACATGTATGTCACTTTTCCTAAAGAATAATGAGGGCTTGATGCCAGTGGTGGCAACTAGCTTCTCTTCTCAACTAACCACTTTTTGGCAGAGGCCTCCTTCTTTGTGACCATCTGCCTAGCACTATCAGTTAGCACTTAGCACGAGATCTAGAGGCACTTAGCAGAGGAGGACTCAAGTATCACTGTCAGCTGATTCTGTTGCCAACTTGTTTCTGTATCAGTTCAGTGTGTGATGTCTTCTGCAGCACCTGTAAGCAAAGCAACAAAAGGAGTCAGTTAAATGTGGGAAATCAGAAGAATCTAGCCAATACAACACATGGAAAGTCAACACCATCATCATCATTCTCACCATCTCATATGCTTAGCAATAGTGTTCCTTCAGAGCCATGGGGCCATTGGTGGTGGAGGGTCAGGGGGTGCAGGGAAAAAATGTAATACATACATTAAGGCCCTCATTATGAATCTGGTGGTAATCACTGCCGACCGCCGTACTAACCTTAAACAAAAGACTGCCAGTGGCAATGGACTGCACACCGTCGAATTATTGCCAAATATACAACCCGCCCAAAAATATACAACCTCCACTCACCGCCAGGGCCAAGGACGGCAGAAAGACAGGACACAGCAACCCTCCACTGCCATCCCTACAAATCCCCCACCCACCAAAAAATGATGCACAAATCAGCGCGGCGGACAGTGGATGTCGAACGGCCATTGGCGGCAATGATACCGCGCTCAGAAATGGGAACCGCAAACAACAGAAGCACACATTGGCAATTTTGAAAACCACACAGCTGACACACATCTACACCACTATACCATAAACTCACACATAACCCACAAACCTTTGCAACGCCAACAGCACCACAGAAAACCACACCACAACACACATACAAATGACCACCATACAAGTCACACCCACAACACACACTATGGCACCCCCTAAGCACACCTGCTTCACTGACACCATGTTGGCCGAAATACTCAGGGTTGAGCCGCAGCTATTTGGGGCACAGGTGCAGCAGACGCCCATGGTCAAGAAGATGAGCTATGGCAGAGGATATTCAACAAGGGCAATGCAGTAGGAATCCATCCACGCACAAGGGATGACATCAGGAAGAGATAGAATGACCTACGGGGGAAGGTGCGTTCCATGGCATCACTACACAACATCCCCGTACAGAAGACTGGCGGTGATCCTCTACCTCCTTCCCCCGAATATACCAACTGGGGTCATGGCCATCCTGCACCAGGAGGGCCTCATTGAACTCCCTGGAGGACTGGACTTGGGTAAGTCACCTACACCTGCAATGCATGTATCACCGATTCCCGCTCACTACCACTATGCCCCATCCCTTACCCAGCCCACAACATCCACACACTCCTACCCATGTCCCCTGCATGCCCAAAACCCCCCATACAAACCACTATCCTGCCCCCTGTGCACACACACCAACACATGCATGAAATGGCAGGAGTACCACAACACCGGATTGCACCATTCCCCCGTCACCAAATGCATCCAAAAGAACACCAAGGGACCCTGCATCCACCACATGGAATGGAACCTACCAATAACACCTAAGCAGAGATGCAAGGGACATGAAAGTGCATCTCTGTTCCCACACCCACAGGCACCACCACCCATGCCACCCAGATGGAGATGTCAGGGAATGCCAGTACTCCACCTGAAGATGAAGGCCCCACTAAGGAAGGTGCAGAGGGATGTCTGGACACAGAGGGGAACCCTGGCCCATCCCACAGTCCTCGACTCTGATTTCCCAGTAGCCCCACCTAGGACACCACTGACACTCTTACCACTCAGCCACCACCATCAGCTCTGGCTCAACGCTCACACACCAGTGTCTCCAGCCCATGGACTGGCTGCCACAAGTACAGAGTCCTAAGTCTTCACCCACTACCAGGCAGGTTGATGATGGGCCCAGTGCAAGTGGGACTGTCAGACCTGTGAAGGAGACACAGGGGTAGGGCCATTGGGATGGGAGCAGTGGGTCAGGGGGTGGCCCAAGGAGGGATGCTGCTGTGCAGAAGACCATTGCTGAGGTCCTGGGAGCATACCACAATTCTCAGGACAGGAGGGGCCAGATCCTGGCCACGCTGGAAGAGAATCAGAGGCTGCAGGTAGCACACCATCACAAGGCCATGGAGCAACGGAAACAGCTCAATGCTACCATGGCCACCATTGCAGGGGTGCTGCAGTGCCAGTACAACAGCCCGCCTGAGTCCTCCACCCACCAGCAGGCCCCTTACACTAGCCAGGTCAATGCCCTGCCATCCACATCAGCAGCTGCCAGTGGACTGGTGGCACTGCCAGAGGACTCACAGGACACCAGCACCCCTTCCACTGCAGCCCAGCTTCCCCTTCGCAAACATGCCCTTAGACACAGACATCCCTGTGAAATACCAGCCAAGACCAAACCCACCGTCAGAAGTAACTCTGCCCTGAACTGTCTTCCTTGTGTGCCACTGAGCTAACTTGTCGACATGCCCCAGCCATTGCATCATCTTTCAATGGCCCCATGGAATATGCCCCTGTGCAAACAACAGCTGTGGAAATGTACCTGAGTATTTTGTACACCATGTGCCCACTCCCCTACGCTGTCCCATCAGTCATGGATGTGCTTTGTTTAAAAAAAAACACATGTGCACTGAAATTATCCACCCTTCATTTATATGTGCTAATGTGAATATAGTGGTCAGTTTACATCGTAATGCTGTTTTATTGGAGGAGGAGGTCTAATAGACTACAGTGTTCCAAGTATACCACACTGTACATTCCATTGCTGTGACACACATCTCCTTCTTCAAACATGAAGTGTACACATCACTGGTAAGGGACACCACAGGACTTTGCACATAAGTCACCCTGAATCAATACAGTAAACCCATTGGTAACATAGAACACTACCTGAGAGTCACTGGAGGTATAGCCAGATTAGCTGGGTACTGGAGTTCATGTCTTCCCCCTCCTCTTCTCCATCACTCTCACCCATCCTCTGAGCTGGCAGGGGTGGTTGGACAGCATCCACCTCACCCAGTAGTGGAATAGCTTTCCTTAGAGCCAAGTTGTGCAACATGCAGCAGGCCACCACTATCTGACACACCTTGTCAGGGACATAGCACAGGGACCCTCCAGAGAGATGAAGGCAGCAAAATCTTGCCTTAAGGAGTGCTATGGTTCTATCAATAACCCTCCTAGTGCTTATGTGCCTCATTATAATGGATTTCATCATCTGGGGTTCCTCACAGGTGTCAGGAGCAATTGCATGTGTGGGTAGCCAGAATCCCCTGCAAAAGTGGGTGAAAGAGGGTTGAACACACACAAAATCTACTTGCATACAGCCTGCCTGTCAGCTATGTAAGAGATCCAGTGGCATACACACTCACCTATGAGCCAAGCTCTGTCCCCCTGCAGTCGTTCCATTATGTGTGGCACACTGCTGTTTCTCAGGACAAAGGAGTCATGGACTGATCTTGGTAACCTTGCATTGACATGAGTAATGGACTGATCAGCGGTACACACCAAATGGAGTGAAAGTTTTTACGATTTCTGAACACCTGTTAATTTACTCTCAGGTGTATGAGGGCTATGTGGGTACCATCAATGGCACCTATCACACGGGGAATATTTGCAAAGCATACAATCCAGATTTGATTTGATGGAGGTAAGATCAGCCCTTTGGGGAAACTGGACATAACTCTGCAGGTGTTGCACAAAGGAATCCAGAAATTTGGACAGGATGTGGCTGAACATTGGCTGAGATACACCGGCTGTCATGCCCACTGTCACTTGGAATGAGTCAGTGGCCAGAAAGTGTAGCACAGATAATACCTGCACAATTGTAGGGATGGCATGTGGATTCCTATTAGCTGGCATCAGCACAGGCTCTATTTGTGCACAGAGTTCCAAGATTGTGGCTCGATTCAGGTGGTAAGTGATGATGATGTGACGTTCCTCCATGGTGGCCAGATCAACCAGGGGTCTGTAAACAGATGGGGCCATCCCTCACCACATGGGTTTGTACCTACTGCCACTTGACTCCTACACCTCGAGAGGAAATGAACTCCACAGCGTGAGCTGCTGTATCCTGACTCTGGGCCTAGTAATGGCACGTGTAACAGGGTAATGGGCCCCGGCCTTCACCACGGAGGAGCTGTATGCAAAGCTGCATGGGCGACCAGAGGTTCAGATAAGTTACTTTTAGTCCTCATTGAATGTGTGTGAATGTGGCGGATGCCTACAAGCGTTGTTGGTGGCTGTGTGGATGCTTACCAGTGATGTGTCTGGCAGTTGTCGTCTTGGCTATTGTCAATATGTGTGTCTCCATGGGCCATGTGAGGTCAAATTGGCATGGCATATGTGTATGGGGCACCCACACTGATGCCTGTTTCATTACTCTGTGTGTCCCATGCAGGTCAGCGCCCTTCAGAAGAAAGGAATGTGGCAAGCCATCGCCAGGGAAGTGCAGACCCTGGAGGTCTACAACCGGCGGAGCACCCACTGCAGCAAGCGGTCGGAGGACCTGTGGCACTGGGCCAGGAAGACTCTGAACGAGGGAGAGGTGCCCGTTGGACCCTGACCTGCCTAATGGCCCGCATACTGGCGGTGGCCTATCCTGATTTGGATGGGTGCTTGAAGGCAGCTCAGCAGCCACAAGGGGGTGAGTACCTGCACTAATGTGATGCTACTATGCTGAGTATAGTTAGGTGCTATGGAGTGCATGCAGTGTAAAGGCAGGCCGATAGACAGGTGTGTCTCTGCAGTCCTGCCCCGCTCTACGTCTGTGGGATACTGTCCTTAGGTAGATATGGCTGGGAATGTAGGCCTGTAAGGGGTCTCCTGTTTGGGCTATTGGTTCAGATGTGGCCTCATGGATTGGCAGATTAGGTGCTTTGCCAGCATCTCTGATTGTGTCCCCTACGTAGTAGAGGGCCAGGATGATCATGTGTTGTACTGTTGCCTAGCAGTCAGGGGCACATCCAGGTGAATAATTCTGTCTGCTGGGGGTTAGTGCATTAGATGGGTGTAGGTGTATGTGTGCCAACAAGTATTTTTGATCTGGATTCGACCTACTTCTTTCTTGTTTGTCCCCCCGTGCTCTTGTGTCCTTCTATGCTTTAGCATCACCTGGTGAGGGATCTGAGGCACCAGTGAGGGGGGATGCTGCAGCCCACGGTTCCTAGGAGGCAGAGTCTACTGACACCAAGGGGACCAGTGGGTTTGAGGACGAGGGGAGTGCCACGGGGGAGGCAACTCCCACTGGGATTAGTGACTCAGATACCTCCTCTGATGGAAGCTCCATGGTGGAGGTGGAGCCTACTGAGCCCAGCCATTCCTTGACATCTTCCGCCACCCACATACCATCACCGCCCTCCCAGTAGCTCCCAAGTGCGTGGCCTGTGCCCACTCACCCAGGAGGGTGGGCGACTCCTTTGCCCCAGGCAACTCATCTCCTTCCCCTGTCAGCCCTGCTGCCCTCACAGAGGAGGCTATTGACCTCCTGAGAAGCATCTCTGTTGGTCAGGCAACAATTGTGAATGCCATCCAGGGGCTGGCATCCCAGATGCAGCAATGCAATGCATTCCTGGAAGGCATTCACTGTGCCATGTCTGACCTCTAGAGATCTTTTCAGTCTCTGGCCTCCTCTTTGATGGCAGCCAGTGTCCCTGGTCTTTTCATCCCCCCTCCCACATCCTCTACCCCTTATAGTACCCAACTCACTTCTACTGCCCAAGCACACATGCAGACAGCCATGCACCCAAATCAACACCCAAGAAGCACGCAGACAACCACAAGCACCACACGTCCCACCACATGCAGACACACACCCAACATTCAAAGATAGACAAAGCAACATCCACCTCCCTCACTGTGTTCACCCTCTCTCCTGCCAGGACACAGAAACTTTCCGTGACTTCCACTCCACACACATCCACCAAACATGGGCATACTGTACAGGCACCTGCATCCAAGCACAGTAGATCTACACCTCATACCTCCACTCCCTCATCCTCCACTCCCAAACCTGTCTCCAAAACCCCTCCAGCTGCACCTTGTAAGCTTTCCTTCTCCCATGATGACCTGTTCAAACCAACTGTCCCACCCCGTCTTGTCCCTAAACGTTTCCTTGGTCTCCTGAAACCCACTCCTTCCTCATCCAAGTCCTCCGCAGTCTGCCTTTCCCATTCCCATGCACCTTTCCCAGAGAAGAAGAAGGCTCATGTTGCCCCTGGTCCCTCTGCAACCCTCCAGTCCAGACCCACTCCTCCTACCAAGGACAAGGCCAAACCCTCTCCAACTCCAGAGCCTATGCCCAAGACCCCCTTCCAAACCTGAGTCCCCACCCCACCACCCCCTGCACCTGAACCCTGAGGTGCATGGCTGCCCCATTAATGTCCCTTCTCAGTGGAGTGTTCCTTTACATCGTGGGAGTCAAGTGTGGGCTATCTCTGCCCTACCGGGACTTTGTTCTGGCCACTGGCCTTTTGTGAATAGTTTTTCTACATTAAAATTTGCTGCCCAGCAGACATGTTAGTGCTAAACTGAGCCGTTGTGCAGCGTTTCACTGTGGGGTTGTGGTGTGCACAGGTGTGTGCATTGGTGCATGTATGGCTTGGGGTGGTGGGAGGGGTTGGGTGTGCATTGAAGTGTGGGTGGAGTGGGTGGGTGTGTAATTGTGCCCTTTCCTTCCTTGTGTGCTAGGCTGGAGGAGTTGCCGTCATCGTCTTCATCAGCGGTCACAGTCCAGGAGGAATATGGGAAGGAGAAGCACTGGCATTATTTCCCACTTTCGCTCCATGTCAGCGTCCGCGTGTTCTGTGGGTCTCCGGTGTGTGTTTCCCTTTCCTAAGGGTCCTTTCCGCCAGGCTTTGAGTGGCAGTGGTTCCCGCCCCAGGACTGCTGGTGGTGTGGTATTCATCATATGCTGATCGGGTTGGGCCCTTCTGCCGGCCTGGAGGTGGCCTCTGCCGTCGTCGGCGGTGCTTCCAAGATAGCAGTATGTAGATGGGCAGCTGGCTCTTTCTCCTATGCTTCATTATTCGGTGGTCTGCACCGCCGGCATGTTGGCAGTACTTTACTGCCACCGCCGGCGGTGCAGTGATTACCACCAGGATAAAAATGACTGCCTAAATAATTGCTGGTGCTCCACCAGGGCCCATGGGGACTCTAAGTAAGGCAGAAGGAGGCAGGCATAAATAATAAAAAAAAATCAATATTTAATAACTGCTGTTGCCCTGCAAGACAGACAAAGATTGAAAAAAAAACATAATGCAACTGCTAGTGTCCAACCAGAGCACATATGGACTCTAGGGAGGCAGGCAAAACTAAACAAAATAGGGAAGCAGCCTTAACCACGACTCCTTTTGTGAATAACAGCCCAGTTTTCCTCTGCCTTAACCATGCATGTCTGGAACAACAAACATGTGTGGTTAAGGCAGAGGAAAACAGACTCCGGATCGGAGAGGACATGGTCAGGTAAGTGGGGCTGGGGTAGTGTTGGTGGGTAGTTTTAGGGGCGGGTGGGGATAGTGTTAATTTTTAAGGGCATGGTGGGGGGTCAGGGTAGTTTGTTTTTAGGGGCGGGGGTGGTTTTGGGGGTGGGGGTTGAGGGGTTGCTGTAATTTTAGGGGTGGGGTGGGGGTTGGGGTAATTTTAGGTTTTAGGGGTGGGGTAGTTGGTTGCAGTAGTTTTAGGGGTGTGGTGGGGGGTTGGGGTAATTTTAGGTTTTATGGGAGGGGTAGGGGGTCGGTGTACTTTTTGGGGTGGGGTGTTGGGGTAGTTTAGGTTTTAGGGGTGGAGGTTGGGGTAGTTTAGGTTTTAGGGGTGGGGTGGAGGGTCATGATAATTTTAGGGCCGGGGTGGGGGGGTTGGAGTAATTTTAGGTTTTAGAGGAGGGGTGGAGGTCACGGTAATTTCAGGTTTTAGGGGCAGGGTGGGGGTCACAGTAATTTTAGGGGTGGGGTGGGGTCTTGGGGTAATTTTAGGTTTTAGGGGTGGGGACTGGGGTAGTTTAGGTTAGAGGGGTGGGGGTTGGGGTGGTATTAGGGGTGGGGGTTGCTGTTATTTTAGGGGTGGGCATCGGGGTTGGGGTAATTTTAGGTTTTAGGGGCGGGATAGGGGTTCGCGGTAATTTTAGGGGCGGAGTGGGGGTTGGGGTAATTATGGGAGCGCAATGGGGGTTGGGGTAGTTCAGGTTTTAGGGGTGAGCTTGTGGTTGGGGTGGTTTTAGGTTTTAAGGGGCAGGTGGGGGTCATGGTAATTTTAGGGCTGGGGGTTGGGGTGGTTTGAGGTTTTGGGGGCAGGGATGGGTATGGCGGCAATTGTAGGTGTGGCGGTGGGGGGTTGGGGTATTTTTAGGGGCGGGGTGGGGTGTTGAGGGAATTTTAGGTTTTAGGGGTGGGGGTTGGGTTAGTTTAGGTTTTAGGGGCAGGGTGGGGGTTGTGGTAGTTTTAGGGGCGGGGTTGCAGTTATTTTAGGGATGGGGTTGGTGTGATTTTAGGTTTTAGGAGCTGGGTGGGGGTCGCTGTAGTTTTAGGGGCGGGATGGAGGTTGGGGTAGTTTAGGTTTTAAGGGATGGGGTCATGGTCATTTTAGAGGCAGGGGTGGGGGATTGCAGTAGTTTAGGTTTTAGGGGCGGGGGCAGGAGGTTGTGGTAATTTTAGGTGCGGGTTGGGGTGGGGGTTGGAGTTGTTTTAGGTTTTAGGGGTGGGGTGGGGGGTTGCGATAGTTTTAGGTACGGGATGGGGGTTGGGGTAGTTCAGGTTTTAGGGGCGGGGTGGGGAGGTTGGGATGGTTTTAGGGGCAGGGGTGGGGAGTCACTGTAATTTTAGGTGCAAGGTGGGGTGTTTGGGTAGTTTAAGGTTTTAGGGGTGGGTGGGGGGTGCAGTAGTTTTAGGAGCAGGGGTTAGGGGTTGGGGTGGTTTTAGGGGCGGGGCCAGCAGGTTGCATGCTAGAACCATGCATGCCATTCCATGCATGTCCTACCAGGAATGCCTTCACAATGAAAAATCGTTGTTAATGCATTTGTGGTAAAGGCATTAGTGGTAACAACGTGATTATTGTTCTGACTGCGTTGGTCAGGCATGCGTGGTTCCAGCATGCGTTGTTCCGAGATACATTCAACAAAATACATTACAAAATTGATGGTGCCTCAGCAGGGCCCACATAGACCCCCTACAGGGGGAGGCAGGCAAAATTTTCAAAATGAAGAAAACCACACTGTACTACAGCCAACCACAGGCAAACAAATACATCAAGAAAAAAACACTTTAGTTAAAAAGTCATAGGCGCCATCTATTAATGTTCTGTCTTATTAATCAACCTCTTCTATCAATCAATGTTATTACAAAATGGTTTTTAAAACAGGAATAAAGGGACTGAAACACAGACTGGCTGTACAAAATGGTGGAAGCTAGCACATCCATCAAATGGCAGCTGAAGAAGGAGGCATGAAAAACAAAGACAAAATGGCCACCAAACAAAACACACACACAATACCTGGCTCCACAGAAGGTTGGTTGCCACATGGCCAGCAAGGGACGAGGCATAGAGAACAAAAAACAAAAAAATGCTCATCAAACACACACACATACACACACACATGCATAGGGCCTGATTCACAAAGGTAAACTTAGACCTGAAGTTTAACTTTAGACCTGAAGTTTAACTTTAGACCTAAAGTCTAGGTTTAGGACTAAAGTCTAACTTTCCACCTGAAGTCTAAGTTTAGACCTGAAGTCTAAGTTGAGACCTAAAGTCTAACTTTAGAACTGAAGTCAAACTTTACACCTGAGGTCTATCTTTAGCCTTAAGGACTAAACTTAGGGCCTAATTTACAAAGGTAAAGTTAGATCAAAAGTCTAACGTATATCAAAAGTCTACCTTTACTCTATACTTTTTGGTATTCACAAAGGTAAGTTACTACTAGTAATTTTACTAGTAGTAGCTTACCGTTGTGTATACCAAAAGTAGTAAAGTTAGACTTTTGGTCTAAGTTAGACTTTCAGACCTTTGTGAGTCAGGTCCACACATACTGTCTGGATCCACAAAATGGTGGTTGCTGCACGGTCAGCAAAGAAGTAGGTCTAGAGAATAAAGAAATGATGGCTATCACACATATACTGACTATACAAAATGGCCATCACTGCATGGCAAGAAAAGAAAAGACATGTAGACCAAAGAACACATGGAAGCCTCTGACAAACATACACAGTATCAGCACAAAATGGCCACCACTGCATGGCTAGGAGAGAGGCATGAAGAAGAAGAAGACAGCTGTCATGTCCTGCCTGGAACACCTTCCCTCTCAGAAAAATCTTGTAGAACTGGATGGAATAGATTGCAAAATATTACTTACCGAGTGTGTCTGGGCCTACCCATGCAACTGACCTTTACCAATGAACATGAAGTCCTCAATGCCAAAAATGAAAGTTAAATTAATTAAAAAAATTCCCAACCTAGAATATCAACCATGTCACACAGACAAAGTTGCCAAAAAATGGTGCGTAAGAATAAGGTAGCTGAGAACAAAGGAAAATGTCTGGCTACATGGACCTGGACTTCAGGAGCCACCCAAATCTAGCCTGCAACAGGCACATGCAGACAGAAATAAAATAACCTACTTTTTTAATGTAACCCTCCTAGTGCTAAGACTTTTTTGGCTATTTAGGATAGTTCACGCTTAGGCCTTTATAACTTTTCACAGAAGCTATCCACGCAAAATTTGTGACCTTTTTTTTCAACATCATGGTGATTCTATTGCTACCCCGGCCTGGCAGATGTCACTGGATAGGACTGAGAAATTATCCAAAATATAGCTAAGTTGTGTTTTCTTGGGAGGAACAATGGGAAAAGAAAGTGTCTGTTTTTTTCCTGCAAATGACATCAACAAAAAGGTTGTGGTGTTAAAGTAACCATCTTCCCACCTTTCTGGAAAAGGCAGAAGATTCAGAAACCCTAATTGTTTACCATACTTTTGGCATCTTACTGGGGGATAGCTCTTTTTTCCTATTATTTGTGCTTTCAACCTCCTTCCAGTGTGCAGTGGAAACAGATGTGAAACTTATGGTGGATCCCAAACAGCTATACATTTCTAAAAACCAGACAAAATTCTGAATTCAGAAGGAGGTAATTTGTGTAGATCCTTCAAGGTTTTCCAAAAATTTTGAAAAAAATATGATAAATTAGCAGGAAAAAACGCAATTTGTGACAATATTTTAATTTGTAACTTCTTGTGATGATGACTGACTTAAAAAAGCAATATACCATTACATCTGCTAGACCCTTTTGACTTTGAGAATATATAAGGTTTGTGGGTTTTCCAAGAATTTTAGGTACACTGCGCCAATGAACTGAGCTGCATCTTGTAATGAGAAGTCTTGTGTACCAGGTTTAGAGCAATTTATATGGCAAAATATAAAGAGTGAAAAATATGTATCAAGGAAACCTATGTATTTCCAAAGTGGGCACAGTCTATAGAGTTTAGAAGTAGTGGTTACTTGCACACCTCTGAATTTGTAGCATGTGAATTAGAGAGTATTTCTCACCTTTCTAACACACTGGCTTATATTTAGAAGTCACAAGTGCAATTCAATTCAATTGGAAATAGCACTTGTACTATTTTGTGTTCCCCTGAGTCTCCCAATCAAAATTGTACAGGCCTAGTGCCCACAATAGGAAAGGGCTAAAAATGCAACATGGACATATCACATTTTCCAGTGAAAACATGCTCTTTTTTGTCACGTGGCTAGCTGTGTATTTTGGTCAGCAGGCACATAGGGAAAATTAGCAAAACTGCACATTTCTGAAAAACAGATAACTGGGAATTCTAGATTATGGTGACTTGTGTGGCCCTCAGTAGGTTTTTATGCCTGGAAACCCTTGTAAAATTTAGACAGATTTTCCCCACATTTCAGTTCTAGAATCTGGAGGGCGCACCTAATATCCTGCCACCTACCGTTCCCCCAAGCCTCCCAAATTTTGTTTATCTCACTTGTATGGATAGGGCTAGTACCCATGATAGGAACCTAGCAATGCTGTACCTTTTTTAAACTAGACACCTAGTAGTATCATGGGTAGGGTTAATTGTGTGGGACCCCCAAAGGTTTCCTACACAGAAACCCTTGCAAACTTTAAACTTTGACTAAATGCACATTTTCCTCATATTTTTGTGATTAAAAAATTCCGGAATCTGCAGGGAGCAACTAATTTCTAGGCCTGGCTGGTAAAATCCATTCACAGAGTTTGCAGAATGCGGGCACTCTGTGCTACACAGACTAATGTGGAGAATGCAAAATGCTGCCATATGTTGGCACATGCAAGAATTGTTTTTGGTGCTCGCTCGCGCCACAATATTCTCAGGCCGGCTTGCATGGCTTGCACAGCTTCCGGCCATGATGCCACCATTAAAGTGACACTCAGAAGTGCATGTGACTATGGATGCACCTTGAGCAGAGTCTCTAATTGAGAAGTAGCTAAAGCTACTTGAAAAGATGTTTTTGAGTGAATTATTTACTCCAATAGGCTATTCAAGTTGTTTTTGGTGCAAGAAGCCTTGTTTTTTTTAACTTTTTTACCCACAGGAAGGAAGTGTCCCAGGAACTCCAACTTCCTGTTCCTGTTGTGCAGGCTTCTCCTAGTGCTTTGTCTATCTCCTCATCAATTTTCACTTGGATTTCAAAGTGTAAGGATCACTCTATTTGTTTGCTAAATATATACCCTTGGATTTAGGACTTTGTTTTTGTGGTATCACTTGAGTAAGTTTGAAAACTATTGTGGCTCGAGTATGGTAACACCCTCTATGCTGGAACCACCCAGAAGAATATGAAAAAAACTACTGCACATCCAGAACTTCTACACCGGACACATCCTAAGCCTCCCCCGCTGCACACACACATAAAACACCTGAAGGACTTTCACTGACTCCCCGTCAAGAAAAGGATCAACTTTAAGCTCCTCGTCCACGCATACAAGGATCTCCATGAATTAGGATCTACCTACCTAAACTACTGCATCACCTTCTACTCCCCCTCCAGACCTCTTCACTCTGATCAACAGGCACTGGCCACCGTATCCCGCATATGCAAGACCTTGGCTGGAGGAAGATCCTTCACCTATCTCATGGCAAAAAGCTGGAACACCTTGCCTCTTCACCTCAGGCAATCACCCTCATTACCTCATTTTCAGGAAGGACCTCAAGACCTGGCTCTTATACTGAATCACAGAACACCACAGTGCGTAAAAAGCTGATTGAAATCAATTCAATTGTTTGTTTGCTTGGGGAAACACCAGTATTTCTTTGTACTTTTATTTGATTTTCAAAAGTCATTGTGGTGGGTGGCCTTGAGTTTCAGTAGTGGACTAGTTAGTTTTTTGCATTTCATTTTTCACTTTTTATGAAGGAAAAATGTTCCACAGTTCAGTACCCTTTCTCCATGTTTGCTACATTTGCAATATTAATTTATTTTACTTTACCTGTGTGGCCTAGTCTGCCAAAGGGATATCCAACCAGTAGACTCAGTACTAGTCATCAGAGCATGAAAGAACTATTTTTGTGGTCTATATTGGTTTAATTAAAACATAATTTATGGCAGGGGTGGCATTGGATTAAATGAAAAATGTTGGTTATTGTTGGACTTTTTGCCTTACGCAGGGTCATCCCCAGTCTTTTTGCCTCCTTCCTCCTGGTTTTTCTGACCTCTCGCTGTTGGCTCTAGGACTCAGCACTTTATCACTGCTGACCAGTGCTAAAGTGCAGGTGCTCTCCCATCTAAAGTTGGTATGATTGGCTTATACCTAATTGGCATATTTAATTTACCTATAAGTCCCTCGTACAGTGGTATCTCTATACCCAGGGCCTGTAAATTAAATACTACTAGTGGGCCTGCAGCGCTGCTTGCGCCACCCACTGAAGTAGACTTTCAAACCTGTCTCAGGCCTGCTAGCGCAGGGCCGTGGTGCGCAGTTTTCTGCCACAGGGACATGGCATCTAAATTTACTTGCCAGGCCCAGAACTCCCCTTTTACTACATGTAAGTCACCCCTACGGTACGCCGTAGCTAGCCCTATGGGCAGGGTGCAATGTATGTAGAAAGGCAGGACATGTGCCATATTGCATGGCCTGTCCTAGTAGTCACTGCTGTGAGTGCTGCCTTCTCATAGGATTGAATTAGAAATGCCCTGCCTTATGTGTAAGGGGTATTCTCTGATTTATGAGGGGTAGCGTAGGCGTGTTTGGTGTGGTTGTGGTGGTGATAATAAATGCTGCTTACTGGTGTGGGTGTATTTTTTATTACTATCACAGAAATGCCACTTCTAGAAAGTGCGCATTTATCTGTGCTTATGACGGTGTTTTGCAGCTTGACTCCAATCACGTCTGGGCAGAGTGACAGTTGGGGCTTTGTGCATACTTTTCAGACAGCCTGTACACAGGGAGGGTGGAGGTGTCACAGAGGTGCATCTGCATGCTGAATAGTCTCCCTGGGCTGAGAGAAGGGAGAGGCGGGGCACACCTACATTTGTAAAGACTGTGCCCTGGCCTCACACAATAGGGTCGTTAACCCCCCACTGATGTTTGGAGCCTGTGTTGAAAGGAGAGAGGGGTCACTCCCAGAACCAGTTGTAACTGGCTGGAACCTCCTCTCCCTACCATTGTAAAACACTGTAAGAACTGACTATAAGTACAGGGAAATTTTCCCCACAATTTGGAGACTCTTGGAATCATCTTGGACCTGGACACCAAAGGCTGAAAGGACTCACCAGGAACCGCCATGGACTGCTGCTGCTGTGCTGACCTGTGACCTGCCTGGTCACTGTGAAGGACTTTCCACTTGCTGCCTTTCCCTTGTGCTGGCCTGTAGCTGGGCCCTCCACCTGAGGACCTTGTTTTAAGATTCTGCTCCCCAGGGGCAGGGTGCTGTGGCCCCTGACCCCTGCATCCATTTCTTCACGAGGGGTGCTTTTCCGTGGTTGCGGCTGCCATAGCGATGATTGCAGCACATTTATGGAGCCTTGGGAGCTCGTAGGCTCCTTGCTGCATTGTGCCCCTTTGAATAAGATCACCGCAGCGGCCCAGGAAGCTGGAAGAACACTCGTGTACCGCATTGGGTGCAGGCGAGTGTCTGCTCGGGCCCCAGGAGGGGTCTGATCTTCTTGTGGCTTCACGGCAGGACCAGGGGAAGGCGCGGGGAGTGCCCCCTTCCCCCTGGCCTCTGCGTTAGGAGCAGGATGCTCCTTTTCTGCTATTAGGTAAAACGGGCATTATTGTGGGCCCCCCCTTGGTGGAAGGGCCAGTGGAGGCCCGGGGGGCCCCCAGAGATCACGGGTCCCAGGAGGGGCCTGTCATTAAACTGGAGGGGGTGCATGGTGCCCCAATCCTGCCCTAAGTTGTTTTTGCTGGCTTTGGCATCTCTTGTGAGGGCCGGTTGAGGCCCTGGGGGGGCCCCAGTAATCACAGTCCCCAGAGGGGCCTGTCTATAAAAGAGAGGAGGTGCATGTCGACCTCCTCTGACCCCAGAGTATAAGGGAGGCCCCCGTTTTGCGCATAGGAGCGCCGGGGGCCCCATTGTTCGCCTTCTAGGCACTGGAGGTGCCTTCATCCAACCAGGTACTGTTTAAAGGACCAATATAGTTGCAATCCAAAGTTCTTTCTACAGACTTTTGTTTGATTCATATATTACCTACCTGCGTTTGATGTTTTTACATATGTGTTTGCAAATGTTCCTTTTATGGACATGTTTGCTAATATGTTTTTCTAACTTGCCATATGTTTTCTAATGTTCCTACTATGGGTATTTTATGATATTCTTATGACAAGTGCTGTGATGTAATAACGTGTTTTCCTGACTACTGCTTATGTTGCAGAATACTGAGTAACCTGTGTGTAATGTGTGACTACTGCTAGGTTGCAGAGTAACTAATGTGTAACGTTCTGACAACTGCTAAGGTAGCAGGATAGTACTGATATGTGATGTTTGGTCTGATAATTGCCTTGTGTACAATACAGTATATTTTCATATAATCTGGTGTTGTGTTTCCTTTGTGTTAGGGATATTGCATCACATGTGTTGTGTGTGTTGTGCAAACGCTTTACACATTGCCTCCGGGTTAAGCCTGACTGCTCGAGCCAAGCTACCAAGGGGGTGAGCAGGGGTTATCTTGGACGTGTAACTCCCTTGCCCTGACTAGAGTGGGTAAGTTCTGCCTGGCTGAGGTGCATACCCTAGCCAACCAGAAACCCCATTTCTAACAGTTATTGTTTGTGTTTAATGTTATTTCTGCAAAAAATGCATATGTGGGTTAATAGTTGATGCCATAAGTGGATGTGTGCTGTTGTAAAATGTTTTAGCTCAGTTTTCGTGTCTGGCATTACTGAAGTAATGGTAGTGTTTTTTCAGTGTTACCATACCTCATTTGACTGGGCAGTGTATGTGTGAATGTGTTTGCCATAGGCCACCATTTGACTTTGTTCTCCAAGCCATGTGTCACAGGCCATTTCATGTTGTCTGTGTCCACAGGCCTGAATATATTCTTTTTTTTTCTTCATGCCTCCTTGCTTTTTGTTGTTGTTTGACCATGCGGCTGGTGGCCATGTTGTGCAGCCAGCCAGTGTACTTTTGCCATAGGCTTTCATGTGTTCTTTTGTTCTCTATGCCTCCTTGCTTTCTGTTGTTACTTGACTCTGTGACTGGTGGCCATTTTGTGCCGGCAGCTAGTATGTTTTTGCCATAGGCTTGTATGTGTTCCTTGTTCTCCTTGCCTCCTTGTTCACTGTTATTGCTTGACCATGTGGCTGGCAGCTATTTTGGGCAGCCAGCCAGTGTGCTTTTCCTATAGGCTTGCAGTATTCTATGTTCTCCATGCCTCCTTGCTCTCTGTTGTTGTTTGACCATGTGGCTGGCAGCCATTTTGCACAGCCAGCCAGTATGTTTTTCCATAGGTTTGCATGTGTACTTTGTTCTCCACCTCCTTGCTCATTGTTTGCCATGTGTCCAGAGGCCATTTTGTGTACTAATCGAGTGTGCTTTGCCATAGGCTTGCATGTGTTCTTTGTTCTACATGCCTACTTAGCTGCTGTTGTTGTTTAACCATGTGGCTGGTAGCCATTTTGTGCGGCCAGCAAGTGTACCTATGCTATAGACTTACATGTGTTCTTTGTTTTCCATGCCTCCTTGCTCACTGTTGTTCCTTGACCATGTGGCTGGTGCCCTTTTTGTGCAGCCAGACAGTGCACTTTTGCAATAGGCTTGCATGTGTTCTTTGCCCTCCATGCCTCATTGTTTGCTGTTGTTGTTTGACCATGGGGCCAAAGGCCATTTTGTGCTCTCAGCAAGTGTGCCATCCACCCCCCTGACTGCCATATGTGGATAGCCACACAGCAGTATTATTTTTTTTAGGCATTATTCCATTTCCCCCAGACCACCTACTTGCCATAGAGTAGGAGCACAGCACACACCAGCATCATTATTTTTTTAAATTATTATTCTATTTCCCTCTGGACCACCTTGCCTACCATAGCTGGACATTAGCCTTAATTTTTCAAGGATTATTCTATTTACCCATACACCTCCCTGACTGCCACAGGTGCCTCCTAAAGCAAAGAGCTATATCTGTATATGTGTTTTCCAGTTTGGAAATTTAAAATGAAACAATATACATAAATGACAAATAATTATGCATTCATAAACAAACAAAAAACAAACTCCTGTGTATATGTAATTGAAATCTGGAGAAAACAGTACATCAATCACATGTCAGAGAAGTGTAACATTTAGTAGATGTCATTTATGTATATGGTTGCACTTTAAATTTACTGCAAGAGTGTTTCGGAGGACATAAGTTGGCTTGTATTTGGACTGTGTTTTTGGGTACATGTATAAAACAGTATATGGCTGGTACATGGGGTGTTCAATTTTTGGGTTTCAGCACTTTATTTAAATAAAAAGTGTTTTTGCAGACTGGCTGAGAGCTGGCATGTTAGTGTTTAACAGATAAGATACACAAGATAAACATATAACTTAGATTGATTGAGGGCATACTTTTGAGGGTAACATGTTATGTAAAGTTGATTCTGATGGAACTCTATTCCTACTTTTCCTATTTTAGTTACCCATGATGAAGAGAGTTTATTCTTGTAATGCATTGGGTGTATAACATCATGGATGAAATTCAGATTGGTACATGTGAAGGAATTAACAAAATGGATTGTTAAACGCTAGGATCATCAAACTGTTAATAAAGGATGGAAGATTTGAATATCAGTGTCTTTCTTGAACTGGATTAAACAAGGATTAAAATGGATGACGATGGGAAGCAAGGGATATAAAGTGGATGATAAGGGATTATTATAATTATTACTGGATTCACAGTGGTTTACGGGCCCATTTAACGGCTGTGCACCTTGGGATTGTTGAGCCGAATCAGATCAACATTTTGTTACCAATTATTTGCGTGGCTTCGGCAGAGCATGGACCAAGAGTTGCACACCAGACATTTCTGCCTCAGAGCATGTTAAAAATAGTCAAACTGTTGGCTAACAGGGTGTACAAGCTATCACTTATTTTCTCAATATGCTACATTTGGCACACAAGTGTTCTTCAAGGTAGGCCTGGTTCCTGCTTTGGTACTGGAAGCCAAACAACCCATATGAAAAAACATTACACAATCCCTGGGAGGAGCACCCTAAAAAATGCTGAATATGGTTGTGGTGAAGGTAAGGAGAGCCGGGAAACATCAGCTCCAAGTCCAGTCCAGTAGGAGATCAAGAGGAAGAAGAGAGTGACATCTTTAAGCAAAGCAGCCCTGTCCCCAGCAGTGCTCCAGCATCACCCACCTCAGCGACCTCTAAATAGCACAAGATTCAGAGTCAGATGGAGACACCTGGCATACCGTAATAGCCTCAAGATGCACACTGAGTCTACCACCTCCTACTTCTCAGAAGTTACCTGCGTCAGTGGCCCCAGAAAAGAAAAAGATTCAGGCTACTAATATGGGCATTTTGAGGCAGGAGGGGACCTACAATGGCAATCGCCCAATGAATGACAGAACATTTAGATATATACTATTTTGGGTCTCTGGGGCCGAAGGGCTCTTTGTAATGGATTCAACGGATAGGTGCCATACTCATTCCTTCATTTCCTTCCAGAACAGACTGATGATGGTGTGCTGCTCAGCGCCCTGATTAATATTGTAATTGTGTAGTGTTCGTCTTTGTCACACCTTTCATCAAATCCTCTTTCATCCATTCATCTTAACCCTCTTCCCCAAGGATATGTGATTTATTGAGGTGTGACTTAATTTTACACCATAAATGGATCAGATACTTGGTGGGGCAGATGTGGTGAAAGAGACACCAACTCACTGCAGGATCTTCTATTACCTGAGCAACAACCCACACCGGCCCCATTTAGATACCCACACATAATTGGTCAACATCATTATCCAGGCCTTGTGTTGCAAAAATGCTTAACCTTGTGCACTCAACTCCTGTCTCTGACCCCACTTCTCCTGACGCTCAGATTTTGCAAGTTTAGTTTCAATTAAATACTAGCTCCCCATTGCTCAGAAGAAGTTGCTATTGCTATTTTTTAAATAATATCAGGTCTTCTTTGCTGTGTGTCTTCATGGGCTCCCTTATTTCGTCATCCAAGCATTTATCCATTCATTATTCTATTCACCCTTTGATACCCACCATTTACGTTTTACATTCTCTCATCCAAACTATCATCATTCCATTTCATCTATCCATATATCCACCCATTCATCCATACATTTACATATCTACCCTTTCAACCATTCTTTCACCCATCCATCCATTTACCCACTCATCGTTACTCATCAACCCATTCTTTAATCTACCCGAGCATCCTCTTACCCATCCACCCTTCACCCACCCAGGCATGCTTTCACCCATGAACCCTTTCATCTATTCTTTCACCCACCCATGCATCTCCTCTCACCCACCTATGCATTCTTTCACCCAACCACACATCATTTCACTCATATACCATTTCACTCATCCTTTCTCTTAACTGTCTATCCTTCTTCACCTTTCCCATCAACCCATCATTTGTAGCGTTCATTATGAACTTTATGTCTGCTGAGTTGCAAATAGAAGAGGCCATTGAGAACTCAATCCCTGCTGTGGCTGCTAAAGCAGGGGGTGCAGAACCAACACCCTTGCAGTGAGTATACTAGTAAATGTCAATAAGCAAGCAATATCACTTACCAACACCTGCCCCTTTTGCAGCCGGTTCTTCCCCTACAACCACTGGTGCTTCTGGCGCACTGGTGCTGCCACTGGCCCAGGCATTGGTAGTTGGAATGGCTGGAAATAACATTACCCATTTTAAATGCCAGATGTGCCTTCCCTTGTTATTTTTTAAGAACAAATTCAACAAAATACAACCGCAATATAGCACTACAGTTCAACCTTAGGAATTGTGTTGTTCAACTATGTTAAAAAAGCCAAGTAGTCAAATCAAGTTAACCGCAAACATTTCATAATGGATGGGCAGAGCTAAGTCACTGAAGCGCAATGAAGGGGTGGAGTGATTAGTCAATCAAGGACATATGGTGAGGTCTTGGTTGGCAAATGCAATGGGACTATTCTCATACTACTTTCCAACCATGTTGCACTGTCATCGAAACTGCTGCTATGGTAGACCATTGTATAAATGAACAATACATACAACATTGGGGGGATCCTTTATGACTATGGGTACTCTCTCATTTTACTGTTTGAGCATGAACAAAAAAATAAAGCCTTCTCAATAAACATACATAGCAAAGCTGACTTGGGCATGCAATATTCATGGTAGAATACCTGTCCTAAAATCTGTCCTCTTAGTATTACACTACCAGCACACTAGTTATCTAAGGAGAGAGGGAAAACTAAGCTCACTAACAACGTAGAAGAAACCTACAGACTATTACAGACAGAAGGAAGTCCGCTACAGAAACATGAAATACAGAAAAAAACCGGATAATGCAGAGGTATTAACGGCCATATTTATACTTTTTTAGTGCCGCATTTGCATCATTTTATGACGCAACAGCAGCGCAAACGTACAAAATACAGTCGCAACAAAATCGCAAAGACGGTCACTAAAAAATTTATAAATATAGGCCTAAGAGTTTAACAATCTTAGACAGAACAAAGTAGGGAAAAAAAGACAGATCCAGTAAAAAAAAAAAAGGAAACATTATTCTAAATGTGGAGAGGTTGAAGATAGGCAAATATTGATAATATAACAGGGGGACTGTAGTAAAGTACCATCTTGCCTGGCATGTTACCCCCATTTTTACATGTATGTCAGTTTGTTTTTGACTGTCTCACTGGGATCCTGCTAGCCAGGACCCCAGTGCTCATAGTTTGTGGCCTGAATGTGTATACCTGTGTAGTGACTAACTGTGTCACTGAGGCTCTGCTAATCCTTGCCTTTAAAATTGTCACTATAGGCTAGTGACCACTTTTACCAATTTCAATTGGCATACTGGAACACCCTTATAATTCCCTAGTATATGGTACCTAGGTACCCAGGGCATTGGGGTTCCCAGAGATCCCTACGGGCTGCAGCATTTCTTTTGCCACCCATAGGGAGCTCAGACAAAACTTTACACGGGACTGCCATTGCAGCCTGAGTGAAATAACGCACATGTTATTTCACAGCCATTTTCACTGCACTTAAGTAACTTATAAGTCACCTATATGTCTAACCTTCACTTGCTGAAGGTTAGGTGCAAAGTTACTAAGTGGAGGGCACCCTTGCACTAGCAAAGGTGCCCCCACATAGTTCAGGGCATTTCCCCAAATTTGTGAGTGCTGGGACACCATTACACACGTGCACTACATATAGGTCAATACATATATGCAGCTTCACAATGGTAACTCCGAATATGGCCATGTAACATTTCTAATATCATGGAATTGTCCCCCTACTCCAAATCTGGTATCGGGGAGCCAATTCCCTTCATCCCAGAGGCTCCACTAGGGACCCCTGGTACTGCCAAACCAGATTTCTCTGCAGCTACCGCTGCTGCCACCTCATAGACAGGGTTCTGCCCTCCTGGGGCCTGGGCAGCCCAGTCCCAGGGAGACAGAACAAAGCATTTCATCTGAGAGCAGGGTGTTAAACCCTGTCTCTTTGGAAATAGGTGTTAAAGGCTGGGGAGGAGTAGCCTCTCCCAGCCTCTGGAAATGCTTTGAAGGGCACAGATGGTGTCCTCCTTGCATAAGCCAGTCCACACCAGTTTAGGGAACCCCCAGTCCCTGCTCTGGTGTGAAACTGGACAAAGGAAAGGGGAGTAACCACTCCCCTGTCCATCACCACCCCAGAGGTAGGTCCAAGAGCTCCTCCAGTGTGTTCCAGACCTCTGCCATCTTGTTTCCAGAGGTGTGAGGGCACTCTGGAGGCCTCTGAGTGGCCAGTGCCAGCAAGTGACATCAGACACCCCTCCTGATAGGTGCTTGCCTGACTAGGTGGCCTATTCTCCTCTGAGGGATAGTTGGGGTCTCTCCAGTGGGCTTTTCCTCAGATAACAACATGCAAGAATCCAGCAGGACTCTTCTGCACTTCTCGCTTTGACTTCTGCCAAGGATCAACCGATGACTGCTCCAGGACGCCTGCAAAACTGCAACAAAGTAGCCAAAAGACTACCAGAGACATTGTAGCGCCTAATCCTGACGGCTTTCTCAACTGTTTCCTGTTGGTGCATGCTCTAGTGCAGTTCAGAGTGCAGTCACCCTGCACTGGAAGTCACAAAGAAATCTCCCGTGGGTTGACGGTATCTTCCCCTGCTTCAGCAGGCACCAAACTTCAGCTGCACCAGTACTCTGGGTCCCCTCAAATCCTAACGAGCATGGCCCCTGGATCACAGGTGGTGGACCCAAGTGACCCAGACTGTCCAAATTTGGAGGAGGTAAGTCCTTGCCTCCCCTCTCCATACAGTAATCCTGTGCACTGCGTGAACTACAGCTACAAGGGCTTCTGTGCACATTTCCAAGAAATCCTACATGCACAGCTGGGCCTAGGTCCCCAGCACTCTGTCCTGCAATGCTCAGTTCCCTGAGTTGACCTCCGGTGTCGTGAGACCTCCTTTTGCAGTGTAGAGATGACCGCCATGTGCAGACTTCTTGAACCCATGTTCAAGGACTTTTGTGGGTGCTTTCTGCTTGTCCATGGGCTCTCTACGTTTCTGAGGGCCCCCCCCCGTCTCCTCTCCCCAGTGGCGACATCCTGGTCCTTCCTGGGCCCGGGCAGCACCCTTTATCTCCAACTGCAACTCTTGCAGCTAGCAAGGCTTGTTTGAGGTATTTTGCCAAATAAATAACTCTGCATCTTCCAGCACACAGTGGGACATCTTCTGCATGAAGAAGAACTTCCTACCTCCTTTTGTTGTTGCAGAATATTCAGCTTCTTCCAACCAGAGGAAGCCATTTTGCACCTTCATCTGGGGTTTAGTGGGCTCCTGCCCCCCGGACACTTTTGCGACTCTTGGACTTGGTCCCCTTCCTTTGTAGGTCCTCAGGTCCAGGAATCCGTCTTCAGTGTTTTGCAGTCTGTTGTGTTCTTTGCAAAATCCCTTATCACTTTAGTGTGTTTCTGGGGAAATAGTACTACTTTACTCCTATTTTCCAGGGTCTTGGGGTTGGGTATCTTTTACACCCTTAGGGGGTCATTCTGACCCTGGCGGCCGGTGGCCGCCAGGGCCACCGACCACGGGAGCACCGCCAACAGGCTGGCGGTGCTCCCACGAGCATTCTGACCGCGGCGGTTCAGCCGCGGTCAGAAGCGGCAAGTCGGCGGGCTCCCGCCGACTTACCGCTGCTCGGGGGAATCCTTCATGGCGGCGGAGCGCGCTCCGCCGCCATGAGGATTCTGACCCCCCCTACCGCCATCCTGTTCATGGCGGGAAAGCCGCCATGAACAGGATGGCGGTAGGGGGGGTCGCGGGGCCCCTGGGTCCCCTGCCGTGCCCATGCCAATGGCATGGGCACGGCAGGGGCCCCCGTAAGAGGGCCCCTCAAAGTATTTCAGTGTCTGCCTTGCACTTGCACCCGTCGCACCTTCCCACTCCGCCGGCTCGATTACGAGCCGGCATCCTTGTGGGAAGGGAGTTTTTCCCTGGGCTGGAGTTGGAGACCGCCCGCCAGCCCAGGGAAAAACTCATAATACCCTCCGCGGTCTTCTGACCGCGGAGCGGTATAATGGGGGCGGAATTCTGGCGGGCGGCCTCCGCCGCCCGCCAGAATCAGAATCACCCCCTTAGTGTTTTCTTACACCCCCAGCGACCCTCTACACACTACGCTAGCCTAGGGGTCCAGTCGTGGTTCACATTCCACTTCCGTAATATATGGTTTGTGTTGCACCTAGGCTCATTGCATCCTATTGTATTCTACAGTGTTTGCACTACTTTCTGATTGCTTCACTTACCTGATTTGGTTTGTTGTGTATATTTTGTGTATGTTACTTACCTCCTAGGGGAGTATATCCTCTGAGATATTTTTGGCACATTGTCACTAAAATAAATTACCTTTATTTTTAGTAACACTGAGTATTGTCTTTCTTATTTTATAGTACCTATATGATATAAGAGGTATTGCATGAGCTTTTCATGTCTCCTAGTTCAGCCTCGGCTGCTCTGCTATAGCCACCTCTATCAGCCTAAGCTCCTAGAACACTATTACACTCTACTAATAAGGGATAACTGACCTGGCACAAGGTGTAAGTACCATTGGTACCCACTATAAGCCAGGCCAGCCTCCTACAGGAACACATTGGGGTCAGCAGATCCTCCAGCTCCAGCACTGATGGCAACACCCTTGTTTCCCTGACCCTCCCCAAAGCCCTGTACAGTTAATCTCCCAAAAATATTTTGACAGGCAAAGGCAAACTTAGTAACACATTGTACTTTTCTAAATCAGATCACCTATACACTAGTATCAAGTTGACCTATTTATTTCTAAAACCTTACCCCTATTCCAATTTTCCTAAACTACATTTGGAAGTACTAATGCATTAAATTGAATGATCTTTGTTTCTTAACTACCATTGATGAGCCAACTCAGTCTCCCTTTTCAATGCATGAATGCATACTACACATCACTGGGAGAATGTGATTGTGATTGTGACTGTATAAGCTATATAAAGAAATAAACAGACAAGAGAACACAACTAACTGATATTACTTACTACTAGTACCACTAACTTAGTGACAGGATAGAAGAGTCTGCATGGGTTCTTAAGTAATTAGCCCAAGTGAGCACCAATGAGTATAATTAGGTAGCGCTGAGCACCTGGCTAGCTCAAGTAGATCATATAGTATTTGTTGTAATGTAAATGTAACTTACCTCTGAGTGTTAGCACTGCTATTTGAAAAACAATTAGCATTTTAGAACATACATAACAGATAAATAATTAATTACTCACTGCACCCAACACCTCATAGCCCAGCAAGTCAAGCAGGTCCTGTTTGCGGTCCAGTATGTCTGCCCAATTGTGTGTCAACTGCTGCTGAGTGTGCTGGACCACAGTCTGCCAACACACACACTGGTGCACCCTCCCCCACAGCAGTCGATGCTCCCAAAGGACATACCCACTCCCAGGCCTGCAGCCTGCTGCCAGCATGGAGGAGAGAAGGTGCTGCACAAAAAAAGAAGTGCGGCCACTGAAAACGGGCCCTTTTTTTTGCAAAGTGTCTAGCTGTGGATTTTGCGCACTAGCTCAGCTGGCACCAGGGAAGCCTGGCAACCCTGTGCATTTAATTAGACACCTAGGAGAAGCCAGGGTGGAGTGACTTGTATGGCTTGCACTATGTGTTCCTAACAAGAAGTCCTTGTAAACCTCAAACTTTGATTAACCCTATAAGTACGGGCGTCGGGCACTGGCCGACGCCCACACTCCCTCCCTGGTGTGGGTCACGACGAGTGGCCGACACCAAGCAGTGGGTTAAAAATCCTCCGGTGCAATGCACCAGAGGATTTATTTATTCTTTTCCCCCGTTGGAGACGCGGAACAACTTCCGTGTCTCCATCCCACACCCCTCCTGCCCCTTTGTGACGTTGGCGCGCTGACGTCACATTTTTTCACCACCGGAGCAGAAGTGGATCAGGTAAGAGTCCTCTTCTGCTCCGGTGGGGGAAAAAAGGCCAAAACGGCCTCCCCAGATGCCAGAGAGGCATCGATGGAAAGAGGAGGCTCTCCCCTTTACATTGATGCCTCCTTGGTACCGTTTCCTGGTCATGGATCCCAGCGCGGCTTCGATCCATGGCCAGGAAATTCCCCTAGACACCAGGGATCTTCTTTGGGGGGGTATTTTTTTTTTTTAACGGTACTGTTTTAGGGGGCGATCGCGCCCCCCAGATTTAAAAATAAAATAAAATTAAACAAAAAAAAATGGCGGGGTCGGCCCTCCAAACACGGGCCGACCCCTGGGGGTAAAAAAAAAAATCTAGTTTTCCCTGGGGGGGGGGGGGGGGGGGCAATCGCCCCCCCAAGGAAAACTAAATTGTAATAAAAAAATATATATATTCAAATTGTTGGTGGTCAGCCCTTAAGGTGACCATCTATGGGGCCATTTTTTATTTTTTTATACATGAGTGCTTTGCCAAGGGAAAGCACACATGTATGAAAAAAAAGGTTATGTAAAATTAGTTTCTTGCTTTCTCTCTCTCTCTCTCTCTCTCTCTCTCTCTCTTTCTATCTCTCTCTCTCTATATATATATACATATATATATATATATATTTTTTTATCAGGTCGAGCATTGCAGCACGCATGCGCTGCTTTTCTGACGTGTTGGTGTGTATCTGGGCTTTTAACAACGCCCACCACTACCACTCGTTCGTGGGCTTGCCCTTAAAAAATCCTTTGATTACATTGGTAAATGGTTTACCTTTGCTCCTCCTTGGGGAGGTTCTGTTACCGCCTTGGCCATCGCTCCTGGTACATGGCTAATTGCACTTAAGTTTAACTGCGAGCGAACTTCTTTTCCTTTTGTGTATCTCTTTACCTGATGCTCATGGTGGCCGTGGCGCTGTGAATCGGCTCCCTTATGTGAAAGTGTTTAACTTTCAATTTTCAATTTATGTGGCAAGAAAAGTCGGGTTAGGAGTTTTTAACGTCAATAGCTCTAACTCGAGCAGATGCGAGACCCATTGCATTGTAAATGCTTGTTTTTCTTTTGTGTGTTGTGTTCTGGGAGCCACAATTGGCCCCCCAGGGAAACCACACATATACATAAAAGTTATTTATATATATATATATATATATATATATATATATATATATATATATAATGCCGAACAATTTCACCGCACTCCACGAGGACCGTGATCACGACTCCTTGGTGAGTCGAAACGCGTTGGTGGTTATTGACTGCAATAAAATACACGTTTATTTGTACCTCGTGGAGTGCAGTGACATTTTTCAGCATTACATATTTTCGAGATTGGTCTTCTCTGTCACTGGGCACTGGCAGTGGAGTGCGCCGCCAAGCAACCCTTCGACCACTTTGTTTCTAAACATATATATATATATATATATATAATATACATATGCAACACAAATTGGTTAAAAGATTGTTGCGCAGCGCACTCCACTGCCGGTGCTCGGTGATGGAGGAGAGCAACCTCGAGAATATTTTGTGAACAAGAATCTCACCGCACTCCACAAGGTTCAAATTGACATGTTTTATTGCAAGTATAAAAAATGAAAGAAAAGAGGGACTCATTTACCGTGATCAAGACTCCTTGAGAGTCGAAACGCGTAGGTGGCTGTTGCTTGCAATAAAACATGCCAATTTGAACCTGGTGGAGTGTGGTGAGATTCTTGTTCACAAAATATATATATATATATATATATGCATGCATGTATGTCTTTTCTGTAGTGGCAGTTGCCATAAAGTAGCGCAGATGGTTTATTGTACTGCTGCAAAGGATATACATTTATATGTATTTAGCTGAGTGGATTCGTAAAGGCAAGCGTTACCTGCGCTTTAAAACAAATGTTATGCCAGGGGGACTATGGAGATATGAATGGCACTTTTGCTGGGTAGTACTGAGGGAATAAGAAGAGGAGGTAATGGGAGGCAGAGCACCAAAAATGACTGTCGCACTGGGTGCCACCAGCGCTGAAGGCTGTGATGATGGGTATGTGGTAAGGTGTGGTAATACATTTTTTTTGTTTTTTTTCAGTGTTTTCAGAGAATCTGCAGAATTGGAGAAGAAGCGAAGGTAAGGTGATGACATTTCCTATTATACACAACAAACATACCCACGAGCAATTTTGTGACTATCTGCCTTCTACGTAGGCTAGTAATTTAGAGGGACAGTTTAGCCAGTAGCAGAGATCGTGTCTCGTTGGATGAATGCAGATCAAGCCCTAACTCGGTTTATGGAGGACAGTTCTGATGTAGACTCAGAGACTGAGACAGCAGACACTGAGACAGCATCTGAGGGAGAGGACAATGGGGCAGAATCTGGGAGTGATTTTTCAGTCGGCGGAGTCCCATCCAATGACAGCTCTTCCAGTGAGTCTGAAGGAGACAATGACGACAGCCGTGCTGTCCCTTCGCAAGCACATTCTGGGCAGCGGGACCACATTGGGTTAGCCGAACCCAGAGAGCACGTGCTTGCGGCCGCAAGCACAGAGAGAGTGCTCTCTTGGCAGCCCCCCTGTTTAGTTCAGCCCCAAATTCCACCTTTTACTGGTGACGCTGGATGTAAAGTCGATACAGCAAATTTTTTGCCAGTCGACTACATCCATCTATGTTTGGATGTTGACTTCCTTCAGAAAATTGTGCAGCAAACAAATTTGCTTGCAGACCAATTTCTGAGGGAGCGTGGAGGCACTCTAGGGCCCCGTTCCAGGGCACAACAGTGGACTCCCACTTCGCTGGTGGAGTTGAAGATATTTTTCGGCCTTACGCTCAAAATGGGGTTAGTGCAGAAACCCACCTTGCAGTCCTACTGGACGACTCGCACGGTTTGGGTAACTCCCATCTTCGCACCATACATGAGCAGAGATCGTTTTTTGCTACTGCAGCGCATGCTGCATTTCAATGACAATTCTGCTGCATTGCCCCGGGACCATCCAGACCATGACAGTTTGTTCAAAATTCGACCTGTCGTGGAGCATTTGTCTGCCAGGTTTCCAGAGATCTACACTCCTGGAAAGAATATAGCAGTCGATGAGTCCTTGATCCTGTACAAAGGTCGGCTGCTTTTCAGACAGTACATTGCGAGTAAAAGAGCTTGCCATGGCATAAAGCCATGCTGTGTGAGAGCTCTTCTGGCTATGTGTACAGCTTGAGAGTATATACAGGGAAGGATTCTACCCTAAACCCTGTAGGTTGCCCTCCCGCGTTAGGGGTCACAGCTAACATTGTATGGGAACTTGTCCAGCCACTTCTTTACAAAGGTGATAACCTTTATGTGGACAATTTCTATACAGGAGTAGGGCTGTTCAGTGAGCTCTACAAAGCTGGCACTGTGGCCTGCGGTACAGTTCATTGTAACCGCAAAGGATTCCCTCAGGAGCTTGTTTGCAAGAAGCTCCAGAAATCAGAGAGTACTGCATTGCGTTCTAACGAACTGCTCGCAGTCAAGTTCTTAGATAGGCGTGATGTATAAGTGCTCACTACAATTCATGATGAGAGCACTCCTCCCATCACAGTTTGGGGTCAGATGGCCGAAGTCCACAAGCCCATCTGTATACTTGATTACAATAAGTACATGAGCGGAGTGGACAAGAACGACCAGGTTCTTCAACCATACAATGCGTGTCGTAAAACTCGCACTTGGTACAAGAAACTGTTTACCCACCTGATTTAGATGGCAACATATAATGCGTATGTTGTTTACCATCAGACAACCACAGGAAGACTCATGACTTTCCTTGACTTCCAGTTGTCTGTAATTGAAAGCCTCACTGCTGTTACAGAAGCAGCAGCAGCCTCCACCTCATATGTTCTGGAGGATGTGGCAAGGCTGCAGGAGCGACACTTTGTTGATCGCATTCCTAAAACACCCAAAAAGGATCATCCATGTTGTCGCTGTAAAGTGTGCTCGAAGCATGGAAAGCGGCAAGAGAGTCGGTATTACTATCCCCAGTGTCCATCACAACCAGGCCTCTGTATCCCTACTTGCTTTACGTTGTATCATACTAAAGCAAAGTTCTGGGAAATCGACTGAGGTTGAGCTGCTGTTGGGTAATCCTTTCAGTGGTAGTGCATGGATACCGAGCGTCCATGGGCCACTGCTTCGTCAGGCAAGGAGCCACAGAATTTTACTTCATCTACTTCATCATGGACTTCCTTTTGGACTGCTTGAGAGCGAAATCCACCGTCAGAACGTGGTCGGTGTTCTGTTCAATTAACATGCATTATATTCCCCCTACTGCATATACTAGTGGACAGAACATATGCCACATTGTCACGGAGTACCCTTTCTTCACCAGCATGTCTACCTTACTTTCAACGGTAGATATGCTCTCTCAGTTCGAGGAATCACTTTGTACGGCATACTTGGAAACCCCCAACTTGCATCCACAAAATAGTATAGGTTCACTTGGCAATCATACAGGATTAGCCAGGACTCTGATGAGAACAGAGACATGAATGGGTAAGGAAAGCTTATGGTAGGTGTGCCTTCACAGGGTTATTGCACAGGTAGGAGGCAGATAGTAAAGGTAGTACAGATGTACATCATCTACACCTATGGATTCAAACCCATTGGTGCCATCCCAGCACTGAATCAGAATGACTAGTATAGGTCAGTGTTTGACCTGCTTTTCATGTTCATCCTCCATCAGAACTTAGTAGATTTTCAGGCCCATATTTATACTTTTTGACGCAAAACTGCGCCAACGCAGTTTTGCGTCAAATAAATTAGCGCGGCTAACGCCATTCTGAAGCACCATGCGGGCGCCGTATTTATAGAATGACGTTAGCCGGCGTTATCCGCCGGCGCTGTCTGGTGTGCGTTAAAAAAAAACACGTACACCAGGCAGCGTCGGCGTGGGGGGAAAATGGCGTATGGGCGTCCACAAATGGTACAAGTCAGGCTGAGGCAAAAAAATCGCCTCAACCCAATTTGCGCCATTTTATTTTCACTCCCAACCCCCATTGAAATGACTCCTGTCTTATCAAAGACAGGAGTCATGCCCCCTTGCCCAATGGCCATGCCCAGGGGACTTATGTCCCCTGGGCATGGTCATTGGGCATAGTGGCATGTAGGGGGCACAAATCAGGCCCCCCTATGCCACAATTTTTTTTAAAAAAAAATACTTACCTGAACTTACCTTAATGTCCCTGGGGTGGGTCCCTCCATCCTTGGGTGTCCTCCTGGGGTGGGCAAGGGTGGCAGGGGGTGTCCCTGGGGGCAGGGGAGGGCACCTCTGGGCTCATTCTGAGCCCACAGGTCCCTTAACGCCTGCCCTGACCCAGGCGTTAAAATCCAGCACTAAAGCGGGTTTTTTAGACCCGCCCACTCCCGGGCGTGATTTTTGCCCGGGAGTATAAATCCCACGCACATGCCTCGGAGTCGATTTTTTAGACGGGAACGCCTACCTTGCATATCATTAACGCAAGGAAGGTGTTCACGCCAAAAAATGACGCTAACTCCATGAACTTTGGCGCTAGACGCGTCTAACGCCAAAGTATAAATATGGAGTTAGTTTTGCGTCGAATTTGCGTAAAAAAAAACAACGCAAATTCGGCGCAAACGGAGTATAAATATGCCCCTCAGTTTGCTGTATAAGTGCAATACAGTCACATCACTGCACATAATGTTGGCTGGGACATATGCTATGTTCTCATGGACTCCCCTATGTACCAAACACTACCCTTTTTCATAGCCTATGACCTTCTCTTTAGGGAACATCATGAGAAATCCCCAGCATGTCTCCCTTAGTTTCAAAGGTAGATATGCTCACTCAGTTCGAGGAATCGCTTTGTACGGCATACTCGGACACCCCCAACTTGCATCCACAAACTGGAAGGAGTTGGATTTAGCACAGAGCGTGCGTTAAAGGCGCATGAAAAACATGTCTTCCTGAGCCTCAGGTGGTTGTCACAGGAGTCATTAGTAAAGGTTTGTTACGCATGCATTTGTTAATGTTAAGGAAGAAGGAGGCAGTTAGCCTATGACCTTCTCTTTATGTAACATCATGAGAAATCCCCAGCATGTCCCCCTTAGTTTCAAAGGTAGATATGCTCACTCAGTTTGAGGAATCGCTTTGTACGGCATACTCGGACACCCCCAACTTGCATCCACAAACTGGAAGGAGTTGGATTTAGCACAGAGAGTGCGTTAAAGGCGCATGAAAAGCATGTCTTCCTGAGCCTCAGGTGGCTGTCACAGGAGTCATTAGTAAAGGTTTGTTACACATGCATTTGGTAATGTTAAGGAAGAAGGAGGCAGTTACTTGACAGGTGGTAAAATGTAGTCAAACTTATTCCGTCTGTGGCGTGTGAATGTGATGGGCCCTTGTCTGGCAGCAGTAAGTTAATGTGAGTGCAGTGATTGGTTGGATTGGGCCCGTGGCTGGCGATATGAAAGGGTTGTTTGTTGTGCGTGAATGGCGTGTGAATGGACCATAAAGAGGTTGGTGTCTGGACGCGGCTTTATGGCCCACCTTCAGAAGGCTTGGTTTCAATATTCAGATACTTTGATAAGTATTCATGCTTTGAAACCATAATTTCTGGAGGTGCTAAAACCAACCAGTGTGAGTGGTGGGTTTACTTTAACAAACTAGTCCAAGGGTGCAGGACTTGCGTGGCTCTCACCAGTTTTCCTTCACCCAGAATCCCCTTGAAATCACAAAATGTGCTTAAAAAACACATTTGCCTTGCATTCCAATGAGCAGAAGTCCAGGGATCTGTAGGGCCCCATTAAAATTACCTACCACAAAACAACCTCGTTTTTTAAGACAGTCACCTAAGTATTTGGTCCTGGGCTCGGCAGCCATATAGGAAAACCTACCAAACGCAGACATTTCGGAAAACTAGACACCCAAGGCAGCCCACGTAAATGTGGTGTGTTTGGATTTAACAAAGTTTCCTTACCCAGAATACCCTGCAAATGTGAAACGTTGATTAAAACCACTATTTTTCCTTTCTTTTTTTATCACAGAAACAACAGGAATGTGCAGGGATCCTCAAAATTCCTTCCACCCAGTGTTTCCCCACTTGTCCTGATAAAAACACAACCCCGCTTGTGTGCCTGCGCCTAGTGCCTGCTTCAGGAATTAATCACTCCAGGGTTAACATTAGCCCTCATGCAAGGACTACCATTGACCCTTGTGTGATCCATTCCTGTTGCGGGCACTAGGCCTAGCCACACAAGTGAGGTACCATTTTTATCAGGACACTTGGGGGAATGCTTGCTGGAAGGAAATTTGTGGCTCCTCTCAGATTCCAGAACTTTCTGACACCGAAATGTGAGGAAAATGTGTTTTTTTAGCCACAGTTTGAGGTTTGCAAAGGATTCTCGGTAACAGAACCTGGTCAGAGCCCTACAAGTTACCCCATCTTGGGTTCCCCTAGGTCTCTAGTTTTCATAAATGCACAGGTTTGTAGGTTTCCCTAGGTTTCGGCTGAGCTAGAGGCCAAAATCTACAGGTAGGCACTTCGCAAAAAACACCTCTGTTTTCTGTCAAAAAATGGGATGTGTCCACGTTGTGTTTTGGGGCATTTCCTGTCGCGGGCGCTAGGCCTACCCACACAAGTGAGGTATAATTTTTATCGGAAGACTTGGGGGAACGCTGGGTGGGAGGAAATGTGTGGCTCCTCTCAGATTCCAGAACTTTCTGTCACCGAAATGTGAGGAAAACATGTTTTTTTACCACATTCTGAGGTTTGCAAAGGATTCTGGGTAACAGAACCTGGTCAGAGCCCCACAAGTCACCCCATCTTGGATTCCCCTAGGTCTCTAGTTTTCCGAAATGCACAGGTTTGGTAGGTTTCCCTAGGTGCCGGCTGAGCTAGAGGCCAAAATCCACAGGTAGCCACTTTGCAAAAAACACCTCTGTTTTCTTTGGGAAAATGTGATGTGTCCACGTTGTGTTTTGGGGCATTTCCTGTCGCAGGAGCTAGGCCTACCCACACAAGTGAGGTACCATTTTCATCGGGAGATTTGGGGGAACATAGAATAGGAAAACAAGTGTTTATTGCCCCTTGTCTTTCTCTACATTTTTTCCTTCCAAATATAAGAGAGTATGTAAAAAAGACGTCTATTTGAGAAATGCCCTGCAATTCACATGCTAGTATGGGCACCCCGGAATTCAGAGATGTGCAAATAACCACTGCTCCTCAACACCTTATCTTGAGCCCATTTTGGAAATACAAAGGTTTTCTTGATACCTATTTTTCACTCTTCATATTTCAGCAAATGAATTGCTGTATACCCAGTATAGAATGAAAACCAACTGCAGGGTGCAGCTCATTTATTGGCTCAGGGTACCTAGGGTTCTTGATGAACCTACAAGCCCTATATATCCTGGCAAACCAGAAGAGTCCAGCAGACATAATGGGATATTGCTTTCAAAACTCTGACATCGCAGGAATGAGTTACAGAGTAAAACATAAAGAAAAATGGCTGTTGTTTTCAGCTCAATTTCAATATTTTATTATTTCAGCTGTTTAGGAAAACCTTGTAGGATCTACACAAATGAACCTTTGCTGAATTCAGAATTTTGTTTATTTTTCAAAAATAGTTAGCTTTCCGGGATCCAGCATTGGTTTCACACCCATTTCTGTCACTAACTGGACGGAGACTGAAAGCACAAAATATTGTAAAAATGGGGTATGTCTCAGAAAAATGTCAAAATTGTGTTGAAAAATGTGGTTTTCTGATTCAAGTCTGCCTTTTCCTGAAAGCTGGGAAGCTGGTAATTTTAGCACCGCAAACCCTTTGTTGATGCCATTTTCAGGGGGAAAACCACAAGCCTTCTTCGGCAGCCCTTTTTTCCAATTGTTTTAAAAAAAAGAAAAATGTTGCTCTATTTTGGCTAATTTCTTGGTCTCCTCCAGGGGAAACCACAAACTCTGGGTACCTTTAGAATCCCTAGGATGTTGGAAAAAAAGGACGCAAATTTGGCATGGATAGCTTACGTGGACAAAAAGTTATGAAGGCCTAATCGCGAACTACCCCAAATAGCCAAAAAAAGGGCTCAGCACGGGGGGAAACGGCCCAGCAGCTAAGAGGTTAAAAAATGTTTTCCACACATTTCTTCAACGTAAACATCTGGATCAAGCAGGAATACATAAAATTCCTTCCATCCAGCATTCTCCCACTTATCCCATTACAAAATGCTGCTCCAATTGTGTGGCTGGGCTTAGTCTCCCTGACGGAAACAGATCAAACCATGGTCAATGACTGTGCCTGAGGATTCCCACTTATGTTAGTTCGTGTTGCGGTCACTAGGCCTAGCCACAGTATTTGTATTTTTACAAATGAGGAAATGGTGGGTGGTAGAAATGTTGTGATTTTGTGAATTCCTTCTGATTCTGGGTGAATACATTACAGAAATAGAAGGAACATATGCTATTTTAGTCAAGGTTTAAGATTTGTAGGTCAACGTGGTTAAGCGTTTTTGTGGGATCTAGGAGCAGCACACCACCCTGTATTCTCCTGGGTGTCTAGCTTTCAGAAATGCCTGGATTTGATAGGCTTTCCTTGGTGACCGCTGAACCCAGGCCCAAAGTCTGCAGTGACCCCTTTTGTCGATGTTGCCACATTGTGTTTTGGACCCCACACTTTTGCAGGCACTTGGCCCCTCTACACGAGTGGGATATCATTTTTGTTAGGAGATATGTGGGAACTCTGTATGGCAGGATGTTTGAGTCTACCAGCAGATTCCAGTACTTTGAGGGATCTATTTGATTCGCCCTGGAGGGTACTTGTTCTCTAGTTTATGAAAATATCTAGATTTTCCTTTGAGACAATGTACACTCTAGCTGAGAAATACAGAAAAGACAAGTACTACTGCACAACCATATACCCTTCAAATACATACACATACTGGTTGGGTTTGGCTTAAGGGTGAGTCAAAAGTTCAAAATGTAAACTTTATTAACAAATGATGTCCCAAAATTTAAATTCACTGTTAATATTTGAAAGTTCAGAATACTGAGGTGTAAAGCCACAACATGGTATCAACCGCTTTACAGGCCATTCACACACCTTTCATGCATGACACCCTCAAAACGATTCACACCACCAGCCACGGGCCCAGCACATTACAACACTCACGTCAACAAATAGCATCATTAGAGGGCAATCACACTCTCTGGCAGCTGACAAATTTTGTGGCCTGGCGCTTGGCTGGCATTATGTGTGTAGTGACTAGCAGCAGGTCAGCAGCAAGTCACTACACACATATTGCCAGCCAAATGCCAGCTCACACATACCACCAGCGACAGGGTAATCACACACACACCACCAGGGCACAGACCACTAGCCAGATGCAAGTTCAGACACAACAATCACACCACCTGGAAGCTAATGGAATGTGTGGTGTGGCGTTTCGGAGACAGTGCGTGTATGTGGTGACTTGCTACTGGTCGCAACACACACACAAACACACACATTGGCAACCAAGCACCAGTACACACCCACCACCATCACATGTTTTTTAATATATAACAAAACACAAACTGATTGAAAGGAGATGAAAAACCAACTTTGACTACAAACACAACAGGTCCAACTAAATACATCAAACAACCACCAACTGTGTAACTGAACAAAGAAAGTAAAATAATACAGATAGTCAGTTCACCTTTACTTTCACAGTTGCTTCCAATACTTGAGTTGCATGTGGGTTGATTTAAAACATGTGGGCACATATAGCCCAGGATTTGATGAGCACTCGGAGCAGTACGTACAACTCTCCTTTTGCACATCTCTTAAGACACACACTCTACATCTCTTACAGGGAATGTTTTTTGGGGTGTGGGGGGAATGTAAATAGGAAAGTTGCAATCTTTCAATCCAGCCACATCCTCCACCACTCCAACTGTAGGAACACTTTGCTGCTCAAATACAAAGCTGTCTATTACAGACTGCCGAAACTGAACAAAAGTCATCTTTGAATCTGGAGAACAATCCTTAAATACAACAAAAGCATTGAAGACTGTCAAATGAAGCAAATAAACAGCGAACTTCTTATACCAAAGGAATGACTTATGAACAGAACTGTAAGGCTCCAACCTTTGATCTACTCTGCCTACACCACCCATGTGCTTACACATTTTCCTACTTCAGCAACCTGACCCCAAACAGTAACAGGATACACACTTTCATTGTGAATGATTGTAAGCATGTGGACATCTTTCCATTCTGGACATTTCACAGTTAATAGTTTAAAGCACTGCACTGTCCTCTCTAAAGCATTTTTACACAAACCCTGTTTAGGGAAACCTTTACGGTTAGAGTGGAATATGCAACAGTGTCTAATTTGAACAAGTCCCTGAACAACTGCACACCAGTGTACAAGTTATCTATGTAACAACGGTGACCTTTGTCAAAAAATCCTCTCCCAAGTTTCCACACAATTTTCTCACTGACTCCAAAAGTGAACAGACTGACGGGGGGGTCAATAGAAGAATCCCTACAAGTATACACTCTAAAATTATAGACATAACCAGTACTATTCTCAGACAGGATGTACATCTGAATTACATAACATGTCCTCTAGCTAGGAATGTACTGCCTAAAAAATAAGCAGCTTTTGAACAGGACCAAAGACTCATCCACATCTAATTCTTTCCTTGGAAAATAGATCTCTGAAAAATGATCTACAATGTTCTGCAAAATGATCAAAGACAGGTCACATTTTGAAGAGAGAGTATCAATGAGGGTGATCCAGTGGCAATGCTGAAGCATTGTCAACAAAATGCAGTATCTGAAGCAAAAGCAAATACCAACCACAACTCTTGGTTGCAAGAAATATAGCAGTTGCTATCATGGGACTAGTAGATAAATATGAAGATATGAAATGATAACTCCACCACATACATAACCTTATTCCCAGGTGACTCAAGTGTTACTACCCACCATGAGGCCCAATCCACTAAAAAAAGATTTAAAAAATCTGTCCTCAAGGGAGAGACACAATGCAAAAATAATATGGCCCCCAAGGAGAGTGAACCTTGCTCAAGAAAATGCTCCCAATACAAAATCTTCAGTGTATGGTCAATCAATCAATCAGGAATTTGTAAAGCACACTAATCACCCATGAGGGTCTCAAGGTGCTGAGAAAGGGGTGGAAAGGGGGGAGAGGTGCTGCTACTGCTCGAACAGCCAGGTCTTGAGAAGTTTCATAAAGGTAAGGCGGTCTTTGGACTGGCGCAGGTTGGTGGGAAGAGTGTTCCATGTGTTGGCAGCGAGGTGTAAGAATGATCTACTGCTGGTTGTAGTTCTGTGGAAGCGTGGGACGGTTGCAAGGGCAAGGTCAGTGGAGCGGATATGTCGGGTCGGGGTGTAGAAGGAGAGCCGTCTGTTGAGGTATTCTGGTCTGGTCTGGTGTTGTACAGTGCTTTGTGAGCGTGGGTGAGGAGTGATTCTCTTGTTGACTGGGAGCCAGTGCAGGTTTTTCTGATGGCCTGTGATGTGGATGTCCAGGATGAGGCATGCGGAGGATGCGTTGCAGCCTCTTCTGGAGTTTGGCCATGGTTCCTGCTTAGACGACATTGGCGTAGTCCAGTTTGCTGCTTGTGAGGGCTTGGGTGACTCTTCTCCTGGTTTCGGTAGGTATCCATTTGTAGATCTTTCGGAGCATGTGGAGGGTGTTGAAGCAGGAGGAGGAGATGGCGTTGACTTGCTGGGTCATGATAATGAGGAGTTCAAGATGAATCCTAGGTTCAATGCTTGGTCGGTGGGAACGGCTCAAAGAGTGGCAAACCACAAGGAGCAATCCCATGCAGCGGGGGTGGAGACGAAGATGAGGACTTCTGTCTTGTCGGAATTGAGTTTGAGGCAGCTGCTCTTTCCTCATTCCTTTGTGGAAGTTGGTCTTGGCGGAGTCCTTGGTGAGGGAGAGGATCAGCTTGGTGTCGTCGGTGTATAAGATGATGTTGAGGTTGTGGGATCAGGCAATGTTAGCGAGCAGGCCATGTGGGCTTCTAACACCTCTCAAGAGCGCAGACCAGCCTAAAAACACCCAATGTGCCTTCAAGGGGGGCAGAATAAAAAAATAAGGCCCTCAGGGAAACTCTACTTCAAAACACAATCCCTGGTGTCCAGTGGACGTCCGCCCACCAACATATTGGCCTAGAAATGGCTAATCTCTAGTGTCCACTGGGCCTCACCTCCTCTCGGGGGAGTGGGTCAGAATAAAAAAAAACATATACAGCCCTCTAAGGGAAGCAACCCTTGCCTAAGGGGTCGCTCCCCTTTAAAAGATTATTCCCTAGTGGGTGGTAGGCTTCCACCCTCCCACAGGCCACAGATCAGCCTAAAATGTCTGATACGCCCTCCAGAAGGGCTGAATACAAAATAAATTATCCCCTAAAATGGGAGATGGTGCCCAAGGAGTTGCTTCCCCCTGTTATGTCACAAATATTGTCCCTAGTGCCTAGAGAGTGTTGATGCATTAATTATTTGCCCCCAAGGGGAGCTACCCTTGTACAACAGGCCTCTCTCCCAATAAGAAAAAAGCCCTGGTGGGCTAGTAGTGAGGAGTCCTGCTCACTCGCTTACCATACTCTCCCTCGATTAGGGAGTAGGAATCGAAATCCCTCCCTCCGACGACGCTAACACAGCAGCATGCAATCTCAACACATGGATCACTGAATGTGCCGACACCCTAGTCCTCTCTGGCTAACATCGGGCAAATGCATACCTAAGAAAGCTAGCTGGTTCATTACTGAACTCCAAGAATCAACACGTACCTGAAGACGTCTAGAGAAAAAATGAAGGAACAGCCAAACCAGCGAAGACCTCATCACATTCAGAGCTGCAACCGCTGCCCACCGACGAAAAATCAAGAACGCAAGGAAGGACGCACTCCAGGAGCGCATCAACTCCTCCGCACACAACTCTAAGGAACTTTTCTCACTTATCAACGAGTTCACAGATCCCCCTTCCAAAGCCACCAGCATCCCCCATCACAGGACCTCTGCGATAATCTTGCCTTCTTTTAACACCAGAAAAACAGCTTCCTCATGGAAAATCCTGGCACCAGAACCTGTGACTGACCCAACCCCCAGAACCCAGCTAGACCATTCACAGTTGTTCCACACTCACCACAGAGGAAACAGTCAACATCATGAACAGCATTTACTCCAGATCCCCCTCGTACCCCTGCCCGCACCACATATACATCAGAGCCAGTACATCCAATGCCCCAATACGTCCTCTCCTGAAGAAACCTATGGCTGACCCATCAGAGCTAAAGAATTTCAGGCGCATCTCGCTGCTACCCTACCCCGCCAAAGTATTGGAGAAAGCAATCAATGCATAACTATGAATTTAATTGAGGCCAACAACTCCCTAGACAGCTTCCAGTCTGACTTCTGCAGCAACCACTGCACGGAGGCAGTCCTCCTGACAGCCACAGATTACATCAGATTACTCCAAGACCGCGGCTACACCACAGCACTTATACTCGTTGACCTCTCAGCAGCATTTGAAATGTTCTCGCACAGCACCATGAGCACCAGACTCCACCACATAGGAATCCTCAGAAGAGCCCTGGAATGAATCCAGTCCTTCCTCTCCAGGAAGATGCAGAGGGTCAGACTCCCACCCTACACTTCCAGACCCACAGGAGTCAACTGCGGAGTCCCTCAAGGATCCTCCCTGAGTCCCACACTGTTCAATGTATACATGGCCCCTCTTGCTGCCATTGTCAGAAGCCACAGTATGATCATCGTATCATATGCTGATGGCACACAACTCATAATTTCCCTCACCGAAGATCCGGACAGGACCAAAAGGAACTTCCATTCAGAAATGGAAGCCGTTGCCAGCTGGATGAGAGAAAGCTGCCTCAAGCACAACTCCGACAAGTCTGAGTTCATCATCTTCGGAAATGCCACCTCAGCTTGGGACGACTCCTGGTGGCCCACATTCCTCAGTGTTCCCCATGCACCGACTGAGCATGCCCACAACATAGGAATCATCCTCCCTATCCATGACCCACCAGGTAAACTCTATCACCTCCTCCTGCTGGCACACACTCCGCAAACTTTGGAAGATCTTCAGATGGATCGTAGCAAACTGTCGCAGGACAGTCACCCACGCCTTAGTCACTAGTAATCTTGACTACGGAAACGCCCTCTATGCCAGACCCTCAACTAGGAATATCAACAAACTACAACTCATCCAGAACGCTGCTGCCAGACTCATTCTGAACCTCCGTCACCGAAGACACATCTCCTAGCACCTAATGACCCTCCTACTTACCCTAAGACGTCCTCTCTCCTGGTCGTGCTGGAAGCAAATGGCATTTAGTGTGAGCCTGGTACCATCGGATCAAGTCAGTGCACTGTGCTCACGCTGATGTCATCAGATTTCTGATGTGAGGTCGGGGATGGCAGCGGAAGCATGAAGGCATGTCACTGGAGCCTGTGAGGGAGCCCCAGGGCTCCCAACCTGGGTGGCTTCCAGGGGCTCCAGGTGATCTTCAGCATTCAAGGGGATAAACCAAATACATCTTCAACCCTAGCAACAGAGGGAATGTGAAAAATACATTAAAAATAAACCCTAGGCCTTGTGCAGGGTAGAATAGACTTCATACAGTAAAACCATATCACAGTAAAATAGTAAACAAATCAATTTATAATAAAAAAAAACACACAAGAAAATTAATAAAAAGTATATTTAACATTAAGGGACTGATTTAGAGTTTGGCAAATGGGATTAACCCGTCACAAATATGACGGCTATCCCGTCTGCTATGTTGCCATCCCATTACATCCTACGGGAATCATAATACGGTGGACGGGATATCTGTCACGTTTTTGATTAAATAACCTGTCTGCCAAATTCGAAAGCAGGCTCTCAGTCTCCATCATCACAAAAAGGTTCAAACCTTAATAAAGATATTGCTACTTGCCCCCCATTCCAGACCCAATTCCAAGCTACCCTTTAAAAGGGAAAAAAGAACAAAAAAATGCTTGTACATTCCCTCCCTCATATGACAATTTTTTTCAAAGTGCTGCATTGCACTTATTTAATAAAACATATGTCATTTTATTTATTTATTTAAAATGGTGTGGATACAGCAGATACTGCAGACAAAAAAAGAGAGTGATATTTTCCCTCCAAAATCCAAATCCAAAGTGGCTAAGGGCTGGACAAAGCAGAGGGGGCAGTCTTCAAGACAGGAAGATGCAAATGTATTACAGAAGCCTCCTTTAGCACTTCCTTATTGTTTAAAAAACATAAATAAATAAAAGGTGCGTTTTGCACTAAATAAATGCCCAAACAATCCATTCAGGTAAAATATCATCTTGAAAATGTATTTTGAGTTGATTTTCCAGCCACTCAAGTAAAGAAATGTACTTGAAATGCTGACTGGTGCCCATCAGTGTTAAAGTGCTGCCACTCTCATTAGATATACAACTGAAAGTTCTGACTATGTGTGCCCATAGACAAACACAAGCATTCATGCTCTTGTGTTGTCTCAGTGATTCTCGCAGTCTGATTTTCCCCAAACAGGAGAATTGGTTACACAACATGATCTCATGAAGCTAAAACAAATATTTCTGCACCACAAGAGACTCGCCAAATTAATCCAATTGCTCCAGAATTAAAATTACACCCAAGTCTAGTAGTAATCCGACCACATTACTAGGGCAATCATTTCGCTGGAATGTGACTAAATATGGATTGGCAAAATTTACTTATAATGTGTGTCCTGCAATGAGTGTTGAATTGAAAATGAACTGTTGTTAGCTGTGTGTATCTAGGGCAGTGAAGATGATTCTGTGGTGTGTCATTTTTGGTTTGTCAAACCAAATTATCAGATCACCAAGATGCATAGGTTTGAATATATTAAAGATAGGGAAGAGATTGAGTCTACAAATGTGCCTGCGAATGTTTAGGTATTTTTCAGTAGGTCAAATATGTGGTACTTGTTTTTTTTAATGGAATGAACTTATCAGTCAGCAGTCTAAAGTTTTTTTTTTAGGTGCTGCTGGAAAGGGAGTATTTGTCCTTGGTAGTTGTAATAGTTGTGCTATCGTAGTCGTGTTAACTATTGCACGAAAGAGATAATGTTATTTATCTTTATAATTATCTTCCTCCAAAAGGTTTAGAAATCCTTTTTCGGGGCTGCATGTGTCAGTGATGGAGTGACTGGTGGAAAATGAAGGGAAGGGATCTGGAGTTGTTCCCAAGGTAGGCTTATTGTGCAAAGGGATTCACAAGGGAATGCAAGGTTACGAAGAGTACTGTAGAGTTGCTTCCTTTTGCATACATTAAAAGTGGAAGGTATTTTGGTAAGGGGTGGTGGTGGAACATGGGGATCATGTTTTAAGACTTTGATTTTGACAATGGATGATAGACTTGTAAGTGAGAGTTTTTGTGGATTGAGTGGTTGGTGTATTTGTTGCTTGGAAAGTATGAGTTGAAGATAGGTTCGAATGTGTGCTACTTATGTCCGTATTGAGAGAACATAGTTAGGTATTTTGAATATGTGTGAATTGGTTCAGGTAAATTTTGTATGTGTGTCTGGTATTGTTTTGGAGTGGTAGTAAGCTGGTATTTGGTAGGGATGTGATGTGTGGGATTGGAATAGGATCGCCTGGTGAAGTGTGTATGCTGTAGGAGGAGGGGGTAGAATTGGGTAAGTGAAGTAACTGTCTGTGTAAACAGGGGTTGGAGCAATGGTTGTAGGCTGAGTAGGGGGAGATGGTATCTTATCGGTGGAGAAGAGTGCTGAAAGAGTGAGGGTTGTGTGGCATAGTGGCAAGTTAGAGGGTTGAAGAATGGATTCAGAGAGGTGGCAAGGGAAATCTAAGGATTAGGCAGAGGGGAGCTGAAAAGTGTTTGTAGTACTACCACTAGCTGGTTGTGTTCATATCTAAGCCCCATAGAGTTTGTGCAATACCCGAATCAAGCATCCCAATAAATCACAAATGCACTCAAGTATTTTGTTCCTCTGAGATTGGGGACGATTAAATGTAGAGAATACAAACACCCCTATACATAACAGAAGAGATTCAGTTTGTTAGAAATGGGAATGTTGGTTCACTGGACTGTGAGCTTCACCAAGCAACAATTCCTTGCATGCCTAACCCTGGGCAGTTTGGCACAAAAAGCAGTCAGCCTCAAGAGGCAATTTCTAGGAGCATGTCCTTATCCCAGCTTTCTCTTTGACAGTCTCCTGTCCAGTTTGCCCTCAACCACCCATGGCTGCCTTGGTTTGTGCCGCACTTCTGCATGTTTTTCCGGCTAGTTTTGCCCGCTCTTCTGCTGGTCTTTCTGCTCCTTTTCCCCCTTTCTGCATGTTTTTTTGCTCCTTTCTCCTCTCTTCTGCATGTTTTTTGTTCATTTTCCCTCTCTTCTGCTTGCTTTCTGCTCATTTTTCTCTCTTCTGCTCATTTCTCTGCTCCCTTTTCTCTCTCTGCTACTTGTATTTTGCCCCTTTTTCTCTCTTTTCTGCTCAATTTTTTCTCCTTCTCCTCTCTTCCCACCATTTCCCTCCCCCTGCCCTTTTCTGCCTCCTACCACCCAGCACCATGCCTTCTTCCCAGGACCTACTTAATGCCTCTCTTCTGTTCCTTTTTCCCTCTCTTGTGTTCATTTTTAGGTTCCCTTTCCCACTCTCTTTTGCTCATTTCTCTGCTCCTTACTCTCTCTATTCTGCTACTTTTTCTGCTCCCGTTTCCCACTCTTCTGCTAATTTTTCAGCTCCTTTCTCCCTCTTTTCTGCTAATTTTTCTGCTCCATTTTCCCTCTCTATTCTGCTTGTTTTTCTGCTCCCTTTGCTCTCTCTTCTGCTTATTTTTCTAGTCCCTTTTCTCTTTGTTTGCTCATTTCTCTGCTTATTTCGCCCTCTCGCCTACTCTTTTATCTGTTCCCTTCCCACATTTTTCTGCTTGTTTTTCTGCTCCTTTTTCCCTCTCCATTCTGCTTGTTTTTCTGCTCCCTTTTCTCTCTCTTCTGCTCATTTTTCTGCTCTTTTTTCTCTTTCCCCTGGTCCTTTTCTGCTCCTTTTTTCTTTTCTGCAAATTTTTATGCTTCTTTTTCTCTCTCTCTCTGCTGCTCGTATTTTGCTCCTTTTTCTCTCTTTTCTGTTAATTTTTCTTCTCCTCTCTTCCCACCCTTTTCCTCCCCCTTCTTTTCTGCATTTTTTTCTGCTTTTCTCTCTCTGCTGCTTGATTTTCTGCTCCCTTTTCTGGTCCTTCTCCTCTCTTCCTGCCATTTCCCTCCTCCCGCCATCTCCCGCCATCCAGCACCCAATGCCCAGCCCTCCTCCCAAATCCTATTCAATGGAGGTCCCAGTGTGGCCTCAATGAGCAGGTCCTTGTGCCAGCTTCCCCTGTGATGGTCTCTTGTTCAGATAGCCAGGAGCCACACTCTGCTGCCTTGGTTTGTGCTGCTTTTTGGCTCCTTTCTCCCTCTTTTCTTCTCATTAGCTGCTCCTTTTTTCTTTTCTACTAATTTTTCTGCTCCTTTCTCTCTCTCTCTTTGCTGCTCGTATTTTGCTCATTTTTCTCTCTTTTCTGCTCATTTCTCTTCTCCTTCTTCTCTCCTCCCACCATTTTCCTACCCCTGCTGTTTCCTGCCTCCAACCACCCAGTGCCCTGCCCTCCTCCCAGGACCTACTTAACGAAGGCTGCAGCATGACCACATTGAGCAGGTCCTAGTGAAGGCTTCGCCTGTGACAGTCTCCTGTCCAGCTTGCCTGTAGCCATCATCTGCTACCTTGCTTTGTGCCGCTCTTCTGTTCCTTTTTCCCTCTCTTCTGTTCATTTTTCTGTTCCCATTTCCCTCTCTTATGCTGATTTCTCTGCTCCTTTTTCCCTCTCTTCTGCTCATTTTCTGCTCCTTTTTCCTCTCTTCTGCTTATTTTTCTGCTCCTTCCTCCCGCTCTCCTACTCTTTTTTCTGCTCCTTTTTTCCCTCCATATTCTGCTTGTTTTCCTGCTCCCTTTGCTCTCTCTTCTACTCATTTTCCTGTTCCTTTTTGTCTCTCTGCTGCTCATTGTCTGCTCCTTTTTTATTTTCAGCAAATGTTTCTGCTCCTTTTTCTCTATTTGCTGCTTGATTTTCTGCTCCTTTTTCTCTCTCTTCTGCTCCTTTTTCTGGTCCTTCTGCTCTCTTCCTGCCATTTCCCTCCTCCCGCCATCTCCCGCCACCCACCACCCAACACCCAGCCCTCCTCCCAAGTGCTAACCAATGGAGGTCACTGTGTGGCCTCATTGAGCAGGTCCTCATGCAAGCTCCCCCTGTGACAGTCTCTTGTCCAACTTGCCAGGAGCCACACTCTACTGCCTTGGTTTGTGCTGAACTTTGGCTCCTTTCTCCCTCTCTTCTGCACATTTTTCTGCCTCTTTTTCCCTCTCTTGTGCTCATTTCTGCTCCTTTTTTGCTCTCTTCTGCTTGCTTTTCTACTCTTTTTGTCTCCCCTCTGCTTTTTTTCTTCTCCTTTCCCTATTTTCTGGTCATTTTCTGTTCCTTTTTCTCTCTCTTCTGCTCATTTTCTGATCATTTTTCTCTCTCTTCTGCTCATTTTTCTGCTCCTTTTCCTCTCTTACCACCACTTCCATCCTCCTGCCATTTCCTGCCTTTCACAACCTAGTGCTCTACCCTCCACCAGAACCTACTTAATGGAGGCCACAGTGCAACCCCAATGAGCAGGTCCTCATGCCAGCTCCCCCTGTGAGAGTCTCCTGTCCAGCTTACCCGCAGCCACCCTCTGCAGCCTTGGTTTGTGCCACACTTCTGCTCCTTTCTCCCTCTCTTTTGCTCCTTTTTCTCTCTCTTCTGCTAATTGTTCTGTTCCTTCTCCTCTCTTCCTCCCATTTCCCTGGTCCCTATGTTTCTCACTTCCAGCCACGCAGAGCCCCATCATCCCCTCAGGACCTACTTAATGCACCCGTCTGTGCCTGGACCGCTCCCAGTGCCATGACCCCTGGACCTCCCACCTTTCTTCACTACAACGCCAAGGAGCTCCTGCCCTGGACCCAGTTACCGGAACAACTGCTGCCACATGTCCTCCCCGCAATCAACCAAAGGACCCTTCACCTGTCGCCATTGCCACTTCTCATGCAATACAGGTCTGCCAGCCCACACTGAACCCCGCATCACTTCCACCCACAAGACCACAAACAACCTGGAACCACTCCATTGCATCCTGCTCAATGCCCAATCCCTCTGCAAGCACGCCATAGAAATCTTGGATGCCATCACCACCAAATTCTTTGAAACTAATGAAGACATCAGCAGCAGCATCGATCAAGTCTGTTGAAAATTATTAGGAAGTGATGGGTTTTTTAATCAAAAAAGAATGCTTTATCATTATAAATTCTTTAATACAAATTTTCACATCCAGGAAAATGCATGACGGTGATGTGTTACAATTATTGATTGTGCTTGTTAACCTAAAGGAAAATTACAGCATACCATTAGTACACAAATGTTTAATGTTTTATGAATGTGTACAGACCGGCCAGGTTGTCTATGAAAATTGTGAAATACAAAATAACTTAATCTGAACAAAAGTAAATCCGTGCATATATTTAATATTCCTCAAATCTACCGCTATTTCTTTTAGCACAAAGCAAATAATATAAAATCACGTGGTGATAGTTTATGCTAGTGCATGAGAATTACACACACACTGTTGTTTCCTCCAATGTGCTCAGTGCTTAATTTGTAAATAAAAACGTGCCTGTGCCCAAAGCTTTTCTCTGAAACATGCTCTGGCAATCAAATGTGCGAGCATGGAATACTTATGCAGCATCATCCTAAAGCCATCTTGGGCCTCTTTGATCTATTACAGCCACTCACTGCCCCTTCAGCTCACTCTTGCCGCGTTCTGTTTTTTACCTTTTTAACGGTTTTTCGTTTTTCTCTTCCTCCATCTTTCCTATGTGCCCCTCCAAAATAAGTGCTGGTGCCTCGCACAAGAAACCACCGTCTGAATGTGCTTACTATTGTTGGAGCAGATATGATAATATGAGAATATTCTAATGATTTGCATATACATACTAATAAGAAATAATGATTGAATATACCGTGTAATGAGTAAAATGTGCCCACGTGGAATGGTCACCATGTATGTTAATAGTACTAAAATAATGTGAAAATATAAGAATTATGTATTAATATGTCATAATTGATGATATAATCTATGTCTTATGATGCTACTTATCCTTAACTTAGCCGAACTAGAGACCTGGTCGGTGCTGGGCCTTCTTTGCTTAAACGTGGAGACGCGGTGAGCTGCAGAGGACTGTAACTGGAGAAAAAGAACTTGAACTGCACAGAGTTCGGATGAGCTCTTCTAGAATTTTATGCAATACTCCAGCGGACAGGAGACGATCAGAAAAAATTGATACAATTATGTGTAGAGTAGGCTAAACGTACTTTCCCAGGACTTGAACAATGGAAGCACTGACTAAAAGACTGTGGGCAACAATTTTGTTACCTGAAGAGCTGGTTGATGTTCTCATCGACAGAAGGACCAATCATATTAATGGAACTTGATGCTTAAACGGATGAAAACAAGTGGTAAACAAAAACTATAGGTTAGAATCATAACCTCAGATAAGATTGACCAATTAGCAATTTGTGGGACGGACTGAGAGACCCTAATAAAAAGTCATGACACGAGAAGGGAAAAGAGAGCGGAAAGGCGAAAGTTGATGACGTCAGGAGACGCTGTCCGAAGTGCCGACAATTGGGCTTGCTCTCTGTGAGCCTGAGTCTTGCTGATGACTGATGACCTGGTGATGCAGACTGACTTGTTGCTGATCTATCTTGGATAGGTAGCTATAAAATGCTGACTGACTAATGTGTGCTTTCCTTCTAGGTACCAACTGCGCTGCTTAAAATGTTTTTCTCTCTTAGATAGATTTTTCCAAATCAATTATTTTTGGCTAAATTGTTTTCGCATGAAGACCCACATGTTGATGCTCATTTGAGATAGGTAGGCTGACAAGGGTGACTTAATGGAGATGATAGACTGACTGACTTGCATTGCTGATTTATTCAATGCTGAAAGACTTGCTGGCTTAGGTTGATGCTCGTTTTTGCTTATCAATAAATCTTGGTGAATTGTTGCTCATGATGCTAATAAAGTTTGATTAATCATTGATGTTCGAAATAAAGGTTTTGTCTAGAATTATAATTAATCGGGAATAAAATCGATTAACTTTTTTTTAGAGTGATGGTATTTTTCTCATTAGAATAGGTTTTACATGGTGTGGGGGACTGAGAAAGAGGAATAGCTAAAGAGCCAGAAAGTGGCATTAGTGAAAATCCGTAAGGTTCCTGAAGCGATTGTGTCCCTTCTTGTAGTAAACCAGCAGGTTTGTTTTAGTTATTATTTGGTGAAGATGCTCGCAATAAAAAATGCATTAGAAGTGAAACTGAGTTGAGGAGGATAAGCCGCAAGACATTGTCAGCCGCTGTGAGTCAGTGTGACGTCAGTGTGACGTCAGTGTGTGCCGCGCTGGGATAGGTCGGTTAGTGAGAAGAGCCACGACCGGATTGGCAGCTGTCCGTGAGAGGCAATTTGTTGAGTAAACTGGTGAAGGGAATCTTGGGAGTAAAAGTAATTTCATTTATTGAATTTGTAGTACATAAAAACAGGCAAAATGAAGTTTTTCAAGGCATTTACGAGTGCAATGAAGGGTGATTCATACATCAAGGCCTCAGTGGGGGAACTAACCCCCCCCTGAGGATACTCCAGCGCATCTCGTGATGACAGAAAAGGGTATAGCTTTGTGTCTTTGGTTAAAGCAATGGAGTAAATTGACTATGAATCAAGGGACATTACCTTTTCCTGAGCATGGAACGTTCAATTTGAGAATTTTGGACCAGTTGCGATTATCATTGTATTACATGAGACTGTTACAGAGACCGGCACAGTTTGATGCTTTAGCAGTTTGTTAGTGGCCAGAAAGCAGCAAGAGCTAAAGTTCAACAGGAAGGTGAAGAAGATAGAAAAGTCACTAGCAGAAGCTAGGTGGGATTGGGAGCAAAAGAGATGGAGGATGACAACTATGAAAGAGATTAAGATGTTCCCAGCAATCACAGAAGGTGATTATTCAGACAAAGGGGATAGTGCCAAGGAAGAGGAGAGTGAGGAAAAAAAGAAAAGATTCTGCTGTTGAGGGTCTCATTACACAGTTGCTCAGAGATAGACCTCCACCAATGACGACCTATGCAGGGGGTCCAGGGACTAGTGCTACAGCCCCTCCTGCTACTCCTGGAACATCCCAGGGAGCCCCGGGCGCGGTACAAGAAGAAGGAGGACAGTTACCAGGGGCAGTACGGAGTACACCAGTCGCAGGAACGAGTGCAGTAGCTCAGGCGCAGGTACATACACCTTCGGTAACAAGGATTTATCCAGACGTGCCAGTTCTTGAGACTGTTTCAAAATATCATAGTGCTGAGGGAGCAGGTGCTCCTGAAGCCAATGTTGGTCCAGACTGACCTGACCCCAATGTTATTGCCACCAGCATAGACGCAAGGTATGTTGAAGTTTAACCCAATGACAGGGACTTCGGTAGATCTCACACCAGTTATGAGCCAAGCAATGGGAGTACCACTCACACAGGGTGCAGGTGCTAGGGCAGCCCCAGATGCAATATCGCTACCGATCACTGTTGGTCCAGCGGTACCTTTATATGCACAGAAGAAAACAGAAGCCGGGGAACAGACTGAGGTGTCACAAAGTTTGGTAAGAAGGGGAGTGGGAGATTCAATACACTCAACATCATCTTCAGGACCTTACCCTGGTGAGCTCAGATCTCCTACGGGTTTTAGTCCTCTTGTGACATTGCCTGATGCGTCAAACGTCTCTAATGCAAATCAGAGCATGAGACTCTTGACACCACAAGCCTTGGGTGCAGTGGCACAGCAGCTGTCCGGGACTAATGCGAGTAACATCTCATTACAAGGGTTAACAGCTCAGCAGTTAACTAGTTGGCTGGATAGTTTAAATTCCTCACAAGGTGCGTCAAAAGGGGAAGATCAGTTGAACCGAGTGGGACTAAATATTGAAGCAAAATAATTAGTTGAGGTAACAATGGGATTGAATAGGTTAGAATCCTACACTGAAGAAGAGCTGAGGTATTTGTGCCCAAGGATTACAAAAGAGGCAGGGAAAATACACCAGAAATTCGTGGAAGTAGCAGAGAAGTATGACATTGATCTTAAAACGACTAAACATTTGAGACAGAGTTACAGATTAGATTTTGAGGCAAAAGATTTTGAACACATGAGATCAGGAGGAATGAAACCACATTTGAGTGACTTGCCGCAGAGTGCACAAATTTGGGGAGCATTAGAAAAGTGGGAAGGCAGATGGGTAAAGGAAAAAAGAGAAACGAAAACGAGACTCTCACGAAGAAACAGAGGGAGCAGAGAAAGGGGAAGCAGTTAAATGCTACAGATGAGAGAAATTCCAGGGGGTCAGTTTATTCATGTCCCATGGCACTGAAGTGACATATTGTCCTTTACAAAAGATTATTACAAATTGAGAGAGAAGCTAGTTGAATGGTATCAGCAGACTGAGAGGTTTGTGAAACTCTCTAAGTGTCTGTGGGAAGACTTGAATACCTTTTTTGGGAGGGCAGTAGGTTGGCCAACGAATGAACCTGAAAGGAACAAGATTACAGGGGCACCATCACCTGAGGTTATGAAAAATTATTATAAGGTGACTGAGTTTCTTAAAACTGGGATTTCTCCGAAAAACATTGTTTGCCAGAGGATTGATAGGACAGTCCAGGAAACTAAAAAGTCAATACACACTTATTATGAAAGATTGTTAAAAGCTTTCAAGGAGTACAGTGGCAAGGAAGCAGTCGAACCAAAAGACATGTTGCATTTTGTGTTTAGATTTGTTGAAGGACTGAGACCTGAAGTAGGGCAGGTGATTAAGAATCACTTGATTTGCTGGCAGGCAAAGCCGATTGATGAGGTGTTGCAGTATGCTAAATATTGTAGTGACGAGATTGAATTGAAACAAAAGAAGTTGAAAGAAAAGGCATTGCTGATGCAGATTAAGAATTAAATTAATTAATGGAATTACGACCGTGGCGGAAACTGCCAACATAGACAGCCACTTTAACACTCCGACTGCCACAGAGGTAAAAACAAACACAGCGGTGGTCACCGCCAACAGACAGGCAGAGCACAATGTACCGCCCACAGAATTACAACCCACCAATCCTCCACCTTTTCCGGGGTGGATTCACCGTGAATAAAAACACGCCGGAAACAGGACTTCGAAGGGAAACGCTCACCTCTGCACACCCCACGAGGAACCAGGACACCATGGAACCAGAGCTCCAGATTTTTCCAGCCTTTATCATCCTGCTCCTCTACCAGGAGCACGAACGCCGGTGACGAAGACCACAGTGAGTACTGCACCTACAACACAGGGGAGGGGGGAGGGAAAAGAGAGTGACAAACACACGCAACACGCAACACCCCCACCCCCACCCTCACCCACTACAACACACAATGCTAATACATCATGATACATCACAGTTACACCCCCCAACGCCCCCTGGAAGAATGCAATGACAAAAGGAAATGAGTCGAAAAATTGCGATATATTCAATTACATACATCAAAAATATTTACAAATATATACATTTATACTATATACAATGATATACACCAAGAACACAAGTCCAAGGGATTCCACCATCATAGTCCGTGGATCACTGGGCCCAAAAGGCATGGGCGAGGCCCACACAAGATACCCGAACAAGACGGAGAGAACACTGCAGGGGCATCAGATAGAAATAAAACAGGCACCTCAGGGGGAAGGGAAAGGGTGGGCACCTCAGCCGGTTGAGTGCACAACGCCAAATCCACAAGGGGGTCCCATGCCCACTGTTCAATCCTGGGGAGTGCAAAGCCACAGTCTCTCAAGTCTCTACAGTGGGTGGTTTGCCCACTGCCATATCCTGGGGAGTGCAAAGCCACAGTCTCTCAAGTCTCTACAGTAGGTGGTTTGCCCACTGCTATATCGTGGGGAGTGCAAAGCCACAGTCTCTATAGTGGGTGGTTTGCCCACTGCTTTATCCTGGGAAGTGCAAAGCCAGAGTCTCTCAAGTGGATGTCCATCTCCACTGGTTCTGGAGGGGGCCTTGTGCCCAGAGTGCTTCATCCTACCAAGGACTGAGGTAGTGGATAACAGTCTCCACTGGTTCTGGAAGGGGCTTTGTGCCCAGAGTGCTTCACCCTGCCAAGGACTGGGGTAGAGGATGACAGTCTCCACTGGGTCTGGAGGGGGCTTTGTGCCCAGAGTGCTTCGTCCTGCCAAGGACTGAGGTAGTGGATGTGATACTCCACTGGTTCTGGAGTGGGTCTTGTGCCCAGAGTGCTTCATCCTGCCAAGGACTGAGGTAGAGGATGTGATACTCCACTGGTTCTGGAGGGGGCTTTGTGCCCAGCGTGCTTCATCCTGCGAAGGACAGAGGTAGTAGATAACAGTCTCCACTGGTTCTGGATGGGGCCTCGTGCCCAGAGTGCTTCATCCTGCCAAGGACTGAGGTAGTGGATGTGATACTCCACTGGTTCTGGAGGGGGCTTTGTGCCCAGAGTGCTTCATCCTGCCAAGGACAGAGGTAGTGGGTAACAGTCTCCACTGGTTCTGGAGGGGGCTTTGTGCCCAGAGTGCTTGCTTCATCCTGCTCGTGGCGGCCTCAGTAGCATCAGAGCCTTTGCACTCATGGGCCTGCGGTAGTTGTGGCGGCGGTGTCCTTGGCAGCGGTGCTTGTGGCGATGGTGTCCTTGGCAGCAGTGCTTGTTGTGGCGGTGTCCTTGGCAGCGGTGCTTGTGGCTGCGTTGTCCTTGGCAGCGGTTCAGCTGCTGGTGGTCCTGTCTGTGGCAGTAGGGCTGCTGGCAGTCGCCTCCTGGGCAACGGGGCTGCTGTCTGTGGCAGTGGGGCTGCTGGCGGTCGCCTCCTGGGCAACGGGGCTGCTGCTGGTGGTCCTGTCTGGGGCAGTGTGGCTGCTGGTGATCGCCTCCTGGGCAGCGGGGCTGCTGCTGGCGGTCCTGTCTGGGGCAGTGTGGCTGCTGGCGGTCGCCTCCTGGGCAACGGGGCTGCTGCTGGCGGTCCTGTCTGGGGCAGTGTGGCTGCTGGCGGTCACCTCCTGGGCAGCGGGGCTGCTGCTGGCGGTCCTGTCTGGGGCACTTTGGCTGCTGGCGGTCACCTCCTGGGCAGCGGGGCTGCTGCTGGCGGTCCTGTCTGGGGTAGTGTGGCTGCTGGCGATCGCCTCCTGGGCAACGGGGCTGCTGCTGGCGGTCCTGTCTGGGGCAGTGTGGCTGCTGGAGGTCGCCTCCTGGGCAACGGGGCTGCTGCTGGCGGTCCTATCTGGGCAGTGTGGCTGCTGGCGGTCGCCTCCTGGGCAGCGGGGCTGCTGCTGGCGGTCTTGTCTGGGGCAGTGTGGCTGCTGCCAGTCGTGTGGCTGCTGGCGGTCGCCTCCTGGGCAGCGGGGCTGCTGCTGGCGGTCCTGTCTGGGGCAGTGGGGCTGCTGCTGGTCGCCTCCTGGGCAGTGGGGCTGATGGCGTTGCCTCCTGGGCAGCGGGGCTGCTGTTGCCATTCCTGTCTGGGACAGTGGGGCTGCTGGCGGTCACCTCCTGGGCAGCGGGGCTGATGGGGGTCGCCTCCTGGGCAGCGGGGCTGATGGTGGTCTTCTCCGCTGTGCTGATCTTCCCAGACTAGCCGGTTTTCTTCTGCCCCTTCCCCACCTTGGAAGGTGTCGCAGCTGACTCCACAATCCCAACTGTACCACTGTGAGTGGCTTTGGTGGCTGGTGTCTTCCCCCTCTCCCGCCGGGCACTGGCCAACTTTTGATGCTTGACAGATGGGGGACTGTCCGTGCTGTGGCTCCTTGCCACACTGCCGGCCCTGCTGCCTGTTGCACTCCATAATCCGGTGACAACTGGCACCACTGGTCCCGCCGATGTTGTGGCTGAGGTGCTAGGTTGGGACCTGGAGATTCGGGCCCTAGGAGACTGTCGGGGTGGGGGAGGTGAGGGAAAGAGGTCAAGGGTGGACAGGAAAAGTTTTTTAGGAACACTGGGACGGGTAGATGGATGGGGTTTGGGAGTGGAGGAAGAGGTAGTGGTCGTAGGAGGTGTACTTTTGCTGACTTTGGGTGAAGGTGCATGGGCTGGAGGCGGTTGTGAGGTGGATGGCTGTTGAGTGGGTGTGTGGCTGCGTTTGTGAACCTTGGGAGGTGGCCTCACAGACACACTGAGAGAGGACACAGGGGATGTGTGAATGGTAGTGGGGTTGGTGACTGCACGTGAGCGAGGTGTGGTGGTGGGTGTGCTGGTGATGGACGTAGTGGCTGAAGATGTAGTGCATGCAGGTGTGAGTAGAGACGAGACAGGGAGGGATGAGGGAGACGAGGAGGAGGGGGAACACAGTGGAGGCAGTGGATGTTGGTATGTCTGCATGTGTCTGATGCTTGCGTGAGTTCCTGTAGGATGTGTGGTGCTTATGTTTGCCCGAGCTTCCTTTGTGTGTTGAGGTGTGTGCATGCTGGTCTGATGGTGTGCTTGGGATAGGCTGAGGGACAGGGGTGTGGGTCTGGGTGGAGGAAGTTGGAGGGGGAGGCTAGAGACAGGGACAATGGCTGCCATCAGTGCTGAGGCCAGAGTCTGAAAGCTCGCTGAAGGGCTGCCTGACCAGAATGAATGCCCTCCAGGATTGCATTGGTTTGTTGCAACTGCCTCTCTACACCCTGGATGGCATTCAAAATGGTAGACTGCCCAACAGTGAGGGACCTGAGGAGGTCAATGGCCTCCTCACTGAGGGTAGCAGGGGTGATAGGGGCAGGGGTTGAGGTGCCTGGAGCGAAGGTGATGCCCACCCTCCTTGGTGAGCGGGCACGGGGCAAAGGCTGAGGCGCTACTGGAGGGCGGTGCTGGAGAGGGGGGTGGCGGCTGTACCTGTAGATGCGGGGGCACAGATGGACCCACCACCGCAAGGGAGCTCCCATCAGAAGAGGAGTCCGTATCGCTGGTGTCAGCTCCTGTCCCCGCCGTGGAGCTCCCCTCGCTCTCCATCCCACTGGTAAACTCGGAGTCCATTGTCTCACCCTCCAGGGCCATGAGGGATGCAGCTCCCTCCTGCTCTGGTGCCACTGCTCCTCCGCGTGATGATGCTAATGCACACAAGTACAGGGAGACCACAAAAAGTGGGGGGGGGAGACAGAAGAAAGACATTCTGAGTGCATGCAATACCGCTACAGTTGGCGGACACGACAGACACAGAAGCCCCCTGCACTACGCCGCGCACTTGGGGTCCACTATTCAATCCCTGGAACATGGCTTACAAGGCTATGGCTGATTTCTGCACACATGGAAGTCACAGGAGCCTGACTAGGTGTAGTTGGCACTGTACCCAGATGGGGTGGAGTGCCACAGGGACTGCCTAAAAAAGGGGACTTAACTAGTAAACTCGCCCTGGCCTAGGGGAACCCACAGCCCACCTCCCCGACCCAGACACCTACAATGAGCACTGAATCAGCTGAATGAGAGTGTACTCACCCCCTTGTTGCTGCTGTGATGCCCTCAAGTGCCCATCCAACTCCGGGTACGCCACCGCCAGGATCCTGAACATCAGGGGGGTCATGGTGCAACGGGCACCCCTTCCACGTTGGGAGGCTAACCCTAGCTGGGCCTCCGCCATCTTCTTGCTCCAGCGGCGAATGTCCTCTCATCTTTTTCAGCAGTGCGTGCTCCATCAGTGGTAGACCCCCAGGGTCCGGACGTCCTTGGCGATGGCACGCCAAATATCCTTCTTCTGGTGGGCGCTGACCTACAGGAATTGTACAGGGGAAAAAGAGAAGTTATTACCAACTGCACCATCACAGTCATTGGCCCGCATCCCTACCCTTGCCATGTGGCACATGCACTCATCGTCGTTTCATGCACGCCTCATTCTCCCCCCCTATCTTTCATCTACACCACTCCACACAGGCATTGCCAATACAGCATGCTCCCAGTGTACTTACCAGTTTGTCTGGAGGACCGTAGATTAGCATGTACTGGGGGAGGACCCCATCTACGAGTTTCTCAAACTCCTCCGTGCTGAAGGCAGGGGCCCTTTACCCAGACGCACGAGCCATTGTCTCTTCCAGACTGAGGTCACAGCAGCACTTGCAGTGTAGGTCGTCTCCTGTCGAAGATCAGGTATCAAGTGATTGAACAGATAGAAAATGGCGGTCACATCCACGACGGTGCGTACCGTCACCGCCGGCGTACATCGTCATTGGCTCCTGGGACCCATAGGGTTCAATGTTAACCAATGCAGAATTGCGTCGCGGTCTTCGACCGCCTACCGCGACGGTATATAACGCCAGCGCAGTTACCTCATATCCCATTGTCCCACTTTACAGGTCAGGCAGCCGCCATTTCAGGGGCTCACATCGCTTTATTTTTAACTGCGTCACACATACCTAGGCCTTGGCTCAACACTCATACAGGCAAATTTCGGTTTATGAATAGTTTTCTGAGTAAGCTGTGTTTACGTACCTCTGAGTTGGTTGACTCTGTGCTCTCTGTTGTCCTCCATAGGCACCGTCCGCTGGGACATGTGAGGAGATGGCGGCATCCTCCGGTGTACAGACCGCTGGTGGACCTGTTGACAATGGAGGAAAAACATGTAATCATCACCTACAGGCTTGATCGTGCCACAATCCTGGAACTGTGTGCCCTGTTGGAGCCAGACCTGATGTCAGCTATCTGCCATTCCACAGGAATCCCCCCTCAAGTGCCGGTGCTGTCAGTACTCCATTTCCTCGCACGTGGGTCATTTCAAACAACAGTGCCATAGCATCAGGGATGTCCCAGCCTATGTTTTCCAAAGTGTTGTCCAGAGTGTTGTCTGCCCTGCTGAAACCCATGCGGAGCTACATCGTTTTCCCTCAGGTGGAGGATTTGCCAACAGTGAAAGGTGACTTCTATGCCCTGGGACATATCCCCAACATCATAGGTGCCATTGATGGGACACATGTGGCCTTGGTCCCCCCCTGAAGGAGTGAACAGGTGTACAGAAACCGGAAGAGTTACCATTCGATGAATGTGCAGATGGTGTGTTTGGCAGACCAGTACATCTCCCATGTTAATGCCAAATTCACTGACTCAGTGCATGATGCTTACATCCTGCGGAATAGCAGCATCCCTTATGTGATGGGGCAACTCCAGAGGCACCGTGTGTGGCTATTAGGTGAGCACCTGGAACCAAATCAGTGGGAATAGTTGTCTGGGTCTGGGGATATCCCTAAGAGTTAGTGTGTGTCTAACTGTTGTCCCTCGCCATTTTCAGGTGACTCTGGTTACCCCAACCTGTCATGGCTACTGAGCCCAGTGCGGAATCCCAGGACAAGGGCAGAGGAACGCTACAATGAGGCCCATGGGCGAACTAGGAGGATTATAGAGCGGACCTTCGGCCTCCTGAAGGCCAGGTTCCGGTGCCTACATTTGACAGGTGGTTCCCTATTCTACTCACCAAAGAAGGTGTGCCAGATCATCGTGGCCTGCTGTATGCTTCACAACTTGGCTTTGCGACAACAGGTGCCTTTTCTGCAGGAGGATGGTCCAGATGGAGGTGTTGTGGCAGCTGTGGAGCCTGTGGACAGTGAAGACGAGGAAGCAGAAGAAGAGGACTTCGACAACAGGAACTCTGTGATCCTGCAATACTTCCAGTGAGACACAGGTAAGAAGACAAACCTGCCTCCTACATGTACTTTAACACTACTACCTCTCTACTGTCTGTCCTTTTCACCCAGTGTACGGTCACTGAGTTTTCACTTTCCCTCATGATTTCACAGATGTGGGTCCCACTGTGTGACATCTGCTTTATTTCCTCATGAACTAGAGCTGTGTGACATAGGTATGTTGACATTACAGTTGAAAGAGCATTTTGTCACTGTAATTGCTAATACACTAATTCGAAATCACAGACAGACTCCAGATTGTTTTATGCTTTAAGGGTGTTTATTTAAGTGCTCAATATTGGAGGGGGTTGAAAAATGGTGAGGGCTGATGGTGGAGGAATGTCCATGGCAGAGTCCAGTCTATTAGTCTCACAGGTGCATTGTCCAAAGGGGCATAGGAAGTGGAGCTGGGGCAGTTTGAGGATGGACAGGGTGACAAGATGGGACAAAAGGATGAAAATCAGGGTGGTCTCATTTCTTGGCGGGGGTCTTGGCATCGTTCTCTGTCTTTGTCCTGGATCTCAGGTGCCTCCTGTCCACTAGCGCCAGCAGAGGTGGTGGGCAGTTCATCATCCAGGCTAGTGTCAGGGGCCCCTTGTTGTGCCACAGTGTCCCTCCTGGTGTTGAGGAATTCCTTCAGCACCCCTACGATGGTGCCCAGGGTGGAATTGATGGATCTGAATTCCTCCCTGAAGCCCAAATACTGTTCCTCCTGCCCCACTGGGTCTCCTGAAACTTGGCCAGTACTGTTGCCACTGTCTCCTGGGAATGATGGTAGGCTCCCATGATGTTGGAGAGGGCCTCGTGGAGAGTGGGTTCCCCGGGCCTGTCCTCCCCCTGTCGCACAGCAACCCTCCCAGTTCCCCTGTTGCCCTGGACCTCTGTCCCCTGAACGGTGTGCCCACTGCCATTGCCCCCAGGTCCCTGTTGTTGTTGGGGTGGTGGGTTAGCCTGGGTTCCCTGTAGTGGTGGACACACTGCTGATTGACGTGTCCTGGGGACAGAGGTATGGGCCCGCTGGGTGGGTGTTGTGCTGGTGTTTCCAGAGGGGAGAAGCTCTGTGGTGGCCTGTGACTGTGTGAGGGGAACCGACTGTCCCGAGGTCCCAGATGGGCCGGGCTGGTCGTCTAGATCCAGTTGGACAGAGCTGCTGTCATCACTGTGGGCCTCTTCTGTTGGTGGTGTGGACATGTCTGGACCCTTCTGTCCGGTGACATTGGGTAGGGGTCCTGCAGGGGTGTAAAATCATGATTATTGCATCTGTGTGTGCCATGGTATGCAATGGGTGGGTGACTGTGTACCCCAGTGCTTGCATTCCTGTGTGGGACCTTGTGTGATGATGGTTTAGGGGGGTGTATGGGTATGTGCAGTGGCCATGCTTGGGTGATGGGTGTCCATGCTTTGTTGTTGCATGAAGTGCTTGGTGTTGGGATAGGTAGTTTGTGATAATGGGACATTTGTGAGGAGTTGGAGTGATGGGGGTGAGGGCGAGGGTGGGGGTATGTGATGGCATGCAGGTAGGATGGGGGATGTAATAGTAAAGATTTGACTTACCAGAGTCCATTCCTCCAGCTACTCCTGCGAGGCCCCCAGGATGCAGAATAGCCAAGACTTGCTCCTCCCATGTTGTTAGTTGTGGGGGAGGAGGTGGGGGTCCGCCGCCAGTCCTCTGAACCGCAAGGTGGTGTCTTGAGACCACAGAACGCACCTTCCCCCGTAGGTCGTTCCACCTCTTCCTGATGTCATCCCTATTTCTTAGTTGTTTTCCCACCGCGTTGACCCTGTCTACGATTCTTCGCCATAGCTCCAATTTCTAGCTATGGAGGTGTGCTGCACCTGTGCTCCAAATAGCTGTGGCTCTACCCGGATGATTTCCTCCACCATGACCCTGAGCTCCTCCTCAGAAAACCTGGGGTGTCTTTGCCATGCCATGGGGTTGTATGGGTGATGTGTGGGTTGGTGTGTGTTGTGATGTGTGGGGGGATATTTAGTGGTGTGTTGTGTGAGGTGCGTGTATGTTATGTGGGTGATGATGTTGAGTGCCTGTGGATGCTTGTTTGTAGATTGTGGTGTCTCTCTCTGACCTTCTTTCTGAATTTTTGGTAGTCGGGGTTTGTGGGTGATGTGGGTGTGTGTTTTATATTGTATTGGGTGTGTGGGAGTGGTGTGAATTTGGAATTGTCCAATGTGGTTGTGTTTTGTAAAAGTGTGTGTATTTTGAGCGCAGCAGTGTGTACCGCCAATGGAATACCGCGGTTGAAAGACCGCTGCGTGGATTCGTGGGTCGTGATAGTGTGGGTGTATTCCTGTTGGTGTGAAGTGGAGGTTTTGTTTTTGCCAGTTTATCACTGACCTTTGATGTGGCGGACTTGTGTGGGTGTCTAAATTTTGGCAGATTCCGAGCTGTGGGTCATAATGACCGTGGAGGAATTCCGCGGCCGCAGCGGTGTGTTGGCGGTCTTCTGCACGGCGGTAAGCGGCTTTTACCGCCAATGTTGTAATGACCCCCTTAGTGTCGCCGATTCCGCCGCAACAGAAAGCTGTCATGTTTCAACCTCAAGTGAGAGGTAGAGGACGTGGGATGGATATGATGCGTGGTCCAGATCTAAGCACTGTGGTTGTTCAGAATGACATGCAGGGCATGAAAAGGATGTTGCCATGTCATTTGTGCGGAAACGTGGGACACGGGAAGCGGGAGTGCCCATTGATGGTGCAGGAAGGAATGGTTCAGCAAAGCAATATTGCTTCAGCTCAAACTGTAAGAGTCCCTAGAATGAGTGGCATAGTTCCGAATGCTCAAAATCGAGGTCAGAATTTCTTTCCTGTACAGCAGTTGCAGGTGCCTCGAGCACAATTTACTTCCTTAACACCAGTACAGCAGCAGATTTCTATGGTGCCTAGACAGCAAATGCACATACCCCAAGCACCGATAGAGGAGCAACAAGTTATGCTTACTCAACAGGTCACAGGTCAGAGACCAGACAATAGTAACAATACAGTACACCAGTTCCCATTTCACAGTGAGCATGAAATAAATGATGAATGGATGAGTGACAGTTCAGATGAAGGAGCTTGTATTCTTGCTGCGTCCCTAAAAGTAGATCATAGAGTGCCTTTTTTGAAGGGAAAGGTAATGGGACTTAAGGCCTCATTCTGACAGTGGAGCTACGCGCTCCACAGTGAGGAGTGTGGAAGTATCAGATTTACCCCTACCTGGCAGGACAATTCAGGTTGTGGGAGTGGAGAATAGGCAGTTAACAAACCCTATCACAGAACCGATGCAAGTTGAAATCAGACATTATTTGGGAATACACAGATTTGTGGTGTGTGACTCAATTCCTGTGTCCTTGGTAGGCAGAGATTTGTTGTGCAAGACCAAATGTTCCATAAATTGCACAGATGCAGGGATAGAAGTCCAAACGAATTGTGATGATGAGAAGGAACATGTGTCAGCCATGGCACTCAATAATGCGTATGAAGAATACCCATTGATTTAAATTTTCCCAATGTTCACTATAAAGGAGTTGCATGCAGACCTGCAGGGAACAGCAAAGGAGAAGGTTTGCGATTTGACAGGGAAAGAAGTGGGATTGATCAAATGACTGGAACCTATTAAAATCACTTTGAAGCCGAATTTTGAGTTCCTGAAACTTCCACAGTATAACGTGGCACAGGATGTGATGATGAAAGTGACGAAGATAATTAGAGAATTCCTGAAGCAGGGAGTTCTAAGGGAAGTGTTGAGTAGCCCATGTAATTCACTGATAATGGGACTGAAAAAGCCTTGTGGGAAGGTACGGGTTGTGCAGGACTTGCGAAAAGTGAATTACATGGTCGTTAAGTGTTGTTCGATTGTGCCCAATCCAGCATTGATACTGTTTCAGATTCCTTTTGAGGTAGAGTGGTTCACAATGGTTGATTTGTCACAAGCTTTCTTTTCAGTTCCACTTCATGAGGATAGTCAGTTTCTTAACAGTTTCAAATTCCTAGATAAAGTCTACAGCTTGTGCAGGCTTCCACAAGGGTATATGGAGTCACCATCTTTGTTCAATCGGATTCTAAAGAAGAATTTGGAGTAATTGGAATTACCCTGCCAATCGACTCTTGTGCAGTGCATTGAAGACTTATTGATTGCCTCCAGAACACGGGACGAGTGTAAGCACGACTCGATTGCCCTGTTGAATCATTTGGGAGACTTTGGACATAAGGTCTCACCTGCGAAGTTGCAGTATTGCCAGAAGTCTGTCAAATACTTGGGTCATCAAATTGATTGAAAGGATTACAATGATTTTGCAGAGAAATCCCCCGACTTCCCAGAAAGATGTGCGCATGTTTTTGGGAATGTTAGGGTACCTAAGACAATGGATTCTGAATTTTGCTGGGATAGCAAAAACCCTACAGCAGTTGACACACTAAGGAGTTACAGATCACATTAGCCTAGATGAGGATCAGATGAGGGCTTTCACTTAATTGAGAGAAAGTTTGTGCAAAGCTCCAGCATTGGGAATGCCTTATTACACAAAGCTTTTCACATTGTTTTGTCATAAACGTGATGCTTGTTCTTTGTCTGTTTTGACACAGGTCCATGTAGGTGCTTATCGCCCAGTAGCCTTTTTTTCAGCTACCTTGGACCCAGTTGCAGCAGCTTTACCAGGTTGTCTGCGATCAGTAGCTGCAGTTGGTCAAAGTCTTTCTCAATGTTAAGGGGGTGGTCACAGGATACCCAGTGACAGTAATGGTACCCCATCCTGTTGAAATCTTATTGACAAGGACGAAAACACAACATTTGATGGGGGCCAGACTGACAAGGTATGAGACGAGCATATTGGGAGCTCCAAATGTAACTTTGAAAAGATGTACAGTGTTGAATCCAGAAACTTTATTGCCAAGTGACACTGTTGAAATTGAAAAAGAGGAGGATAGAGAAGTTATGAGTTATGTACAAAGCCTAGACCTGATATCAGAGATATTTGATTAGAAGAAAATGACCAAATTGTCTGTGTTGATGATTCATGCCTTAGAGATGGAAAAGGCACCTTGAGAGGTGGATATGCTCTATGTACTATTACAGGAACACTAGAAGCATCTTGGCTTCCTGGTGTATATTCAGCACAAGTAGCAGAACTGGCGGGCCTTACTAGAGCTTGTTATATTTCTACAAGGCTACGAGTGACAATATACACTGATAGTCAGTGCGGATTTGGAATTGTTCATCATTTTGGTCAATTGTGTTCGCAAAGAAGTTTCAGGACCTCAAGTGGAACCCCAGTATGAAATGGTGACAGGATAAAAGAATTACTGTATGCAATTCAATTAACTGAAGAGATTGCTGTGGTAAAATGTCGTGTGCATCAAAAAACACCAGATTGCATTTCCTTGGGAAATGGGTATGTAGATCAGGTTGCAAGGTTTTGCGCCCTGTACTGTATATCGTTTCAGGACAAGTGGGAATTGATGCCAGAAGAAGAGACCATTTATGCAAGTTTGGCATTGAAAATAATCGATACTCTAGAAGAATTAAAAACATTACAAGAAAATGCAGTCAAGGAAGAGAAAAAACTGTGGACAAGGCCGAAATGTGTACAAAGACCAGATGAGATCTGGGTATCTGAGGAGGTTCAGATGGTATTGCTGGATTGTCTGTTGACTCAGATGGCTTGGTATTACCATGGTCAGGCACACATAGGAAGGGATGCCATGATTGGGCTGTTCAAGGTTGATTGGTTCAATCCGAAATTTAGACGAGCAGCTGAAGCAGTATGTCACAGATATGTGATCTGTCAGCAACTAAACGTGGGAAAAGGGACAGTGGTAAATCTGAGCCACATTGGAAGAGCAGGAGGACCATTCAGCAGAATGCAATTGGATTTCATTGCATGTGGTGGACTGAAGTATGTGTTGGTGATTGCGTGTGTGTTTAGCCATTGGATTGAAGCATACCCCATCCGCAGAAATGATAGTCTCACAGTTGCAAAGTTACTCCTTAGAGAACTGATACCAAGGTTCGGATTCCTGATCTCTTTTGAATCTGATAGAGGAACGCACTTCAATAACTAAGTGATTAAGGTTTTATGTGCAGCACTAATCATTGAACAAGAGCTCTACTGCAGCTATCATCCAGAGGCGTCAGGACTTGTAGAGCAAATGAATGGTACTCTGAAATCAAGAATTGCCAAAATGTGCACTGACACAAATCTGAAATGGGCGGATGAATTGCCTTTCGTGTTGATGTCAATGAGAAATATACCTGACAGGAAGTCAGGATTGTCTCCGCATGAGATTCTTATGGGAAGAGCAATGAGATTGCCAGCAATACCAGCCAATGCTCTTGTCAATATTACAGATGATATGGTGTTGGACTACTGCAAGTGTCTAGCTGATGTGGTTCGATCTTTTTCTCAGCAGGTACAAGCTGTTACCCTGCCACCTATCCATGACCCAGGCCACAATCTAAGAGCGGGAGATTGGGTCGTGATCAAAAAGCATGTGCAAAAGACTTGCCTACAGCCATGTTGGAGAGGTCCATATCAAGTGGTGCTGACAACTACAACAGCTGTGAAGTGTGCAGGATTGCCTAACTGGATACATGCAAGGCACACAAAGAAAGTGGTGAGTCCTCAGGATCATGAAGAAGTGTTGCTGAGAATGCCAGCAGCTGCAAAACAAATAGTTCTACCTGAACCAGAACCGGAACAGGTTGAGCCGGAAGTAGGCCCAGATCTGGCGGAAGAAGGATCGATCACCCCAGTATGAGACAAGGGTGTGGAAATTCAGGAGAAAAAGTGAGAAATCAATCCAGCAGAAGTGACAAGAGATCCATGCACAGGAGAGGTTCTTAAAAAAACAAAGAGTGTTGAAACACAAGGAGACCAAGTGGCAGAGGCTGAGGGGAAAAGAGTTGAGACAGGTCGAAGCCAAAGTGATCTGACTCCTCCTGAACCCACTGCAGGTCCATCAAGAGAAGGCACTTCAGATAAGGTGAAGGAGAAAAGTCTGATCTTGAAGAGATTATTGACAGAAGGGGCGAGAAAAAGAGATCACTGGCCTGAGTCTCAAATAGGCAAGAAAAAGGACTTTGGCATAAAGGAGACAATAGAGGAAGAAGTAGACACCACAAAGAAAGACAAATTGAGTTACGGAGAACTGACAGGAGAAAAGAGGTTGATAAGAAAGAGAGTGGCAAGTCGAAAATATGCAGGGCCAGAGTAGGCATATGCCGCAACAAGTGATTGGCAAAACGAGTTTATGTCCTTTTGTTTTGATAGAGAAGTTCCAAATCAGTATTTTGATTCAACCTGATCAAAATCAGCCATTGAGCAAAAGAAAAAGAAACTGAGATTATTGATTTTACCGGAAAAGACACTGATAGCCTGATATGACACCTAGAATCCTGGAGATGACCAGCTGCTAACCGATTTTGACAAAGGAAGTAAAGGGGTCCTTTTGTGTGAAGTAGAAGAAAAAAAATATATATATTTTAGATTTTTGATTTTTCGTGTTGCATATTCATCAGGAGTTTAAATTCTGCTTTCTGAATCTTTACAGATCATGGCTAGATTAGATAACAGCACTAGGCACAATAGGTATTGTAGATATTTGAGTGTAGCAATGGCGATTGTGTGTAGAATATTGTTTATAATAATGATTGTGGGAATGCCACTGCATGAGGTGAGAGAAGCTAAGGTTATATCTGTTCTCAAAACTACTACACTAACAGCTATAGAGAAGTTTAAATTGGATGAACAATATTTGCATTATTATACTGACGCAAAGGGAGAACTGTCTTCTAACGTCTTTTATCGTTTATTGAGTGAGTATGTACAAATGATGATTGCAAGGGATTGTCTTGTGTGTACGCAAATACCTTCCTCTGTGGAAGAAGGGGTCACTTACCATAGTCTACCTCTGACTTACGGTATAACTTGTAGTTTGCTACTAACTCAGTTCTATAATCAGGAGTATATTCAATATTTGTACTCAAATTATGATATGGTATTTTCTTTTGTTCCTATAATTAGATATTTTAGTAAAATAGCTAAAGATCATGATATAGTATTAGTTAGAGGATTCTTTGAGCCTACACTGACCTTTGGCACGGCTTATGTGCATCATAACAACTTGACTTGCTTATTAACACCTATGAAAAATAGCTTTATTGGGCATACTGATGATAGGAGAAAAGCAATAAAAGAAAAACTAGAGAAAGGGTTAGAGAAGTGAACTTACAAGAATTATTGTGCTTACACTGCTAATGAAACACAAGGGAAATTTGCCTTAGATGCATTACATGTAGGGAAGCTTTGTATATATAGGCCAAAATCACGCACTGACACTATTTGTGAGAACGAGTAAATGTAGGGATGTGTTTCTGTTTCAGAGTAAATGGACATTTATGCTGAATGGTGCAGACCCTGTGATTCCTGGAATCTATTATATTTGTGGACTTAACGCTTATTACCGTCTTCCTAAGGGATGGTATGGGACATGTTACTTGGGAATAGTGTTTCCTAAGATTTATCAAATAGATGATTTCAAAGAGAAAACCTCTGCAATAGTTGGGGATACTTTTGGAGCAGTAATTCCTTCTGTAGGAGTTATATTGAATGCAAATAAGATTCAAAAGCTGTCAACTATAGTAGATAATATGTTAACTAAGTTTACAGGAGCTATACTTTTACTAAACACTGAATAAGCTGCAGATAGAGCTATGACGCTTCAAAATAGGCCTGCTTTAGACATAATATTAGCGAAGGACGGAGGAGTCTGCAAAATAATTGATGCAAGGCCCTGTTGTTCATATATACCTGAAAATCAGAAAGAGATAAAAGATTTGCTTACTAATTTAACTAATGCAAGTAAGGATTTGAAGGAGCTGAAGGAACCAGGAGTTTGGGAAAAGGTTGGAAATGGATTTGTTACTATAGATAATTGGTTTAGTCAAATTTGGGGTGGGATACTGTGGAAAACCGTCCAGTGAATATTAATTGTGATCATTGCTATATTAGGATTATGGGGGGGCATGTCAATTATGGCAGAAAATTAAACTTAAAAAGGGCTAAAAATAATCAGAGGCAGGAAGAACAACCCAGAAGAAGAATGTTTAGGGAAAATATAAGCAGAAGAGTTCAAAATGTAGCTGAAAGTAATTTGTGAATGATTGACAAAGGAAAGGTGTGATGACATATTTAGTCATCAGAGGAGGGACTGTTGGAACAGATCTGCTAATATGAAGATATTCTAATGATTTACGTATACATACTAATGAGAAATAATGGCAAACGAAATAATAATTGAAATTAACGTATAATGGGTAAAATGTGCCCACGGGGAGTGGTCACCATATATGTTAACAGTACTAAAATAATGTGAAAATATAAGAATTATGTAATAATAAGTCATCATTGATGATATAATCTATGTCTTATGATGCTTCGTATCCTTTACTTAGCCGAACTAGAGGCCTGGTCAGTGCTGGGCCTTGTTTGCTTAAACGTGGAGACGCGGTGAGCTGCTGAGGACTGGAACTGGAGAAAAGGACCTTGAAATGCACAGAGTTCAGATGAGCTCTGCTAGAATTTTCTGCAATGTACCAGCGGACAGGAGACGATCAGAACAAATTGTTACAATTATGTGTAGAGTAGGCTTAATGTACTTTCCCAGGACTTGAACAATGGAAGCACAGACTAAAAGACTGTGGGCAACAATTTTGTTACCTGAAAAACCAGATGATGTTCTCATCGACAGAAGGACGAATCATATTAATGGAACTTGATACTTGAACCGACGCAAACAAGTGGTAAACAAAAACTATAGTTTAGAATCGATAAGGTTGACCAATTAGCAATTTGTGGGATGGACTGAGGGACCCTAATTAAAAGTCATGACACGAGACGGGAAAAGAGAGCGGAGAGGTGAAAGTTTATGATGTCTGGAGATGCCGTCCGAAGTGCTGACAATTGGGCTTGCTCTCTGTGAGCCTGAGTCTTGCCGATGACTGATGACCTGGAGACGAAGACTGACTCGTTGCTGATCTATCTTGGATGGGTAGCTATAAAATGCTGACTGACTAATGTGTGCTTTCCTTCTAGGTACCAACTGCGTGCTTAAAATGTTTTTCTCTCTTGGATAGATTTTTCAAAATTAATGATTTTTGGCTAAATTGTTTTTGCATGAAGACCCACATGCTGATGCTCACTTGAAATAGGTAGGCTGACAAGGGTGACTTAATGGACACAATAGACTGACTGACGTGCATTGCTGAATTATTCAATGATGAAAGACTCACTGACTTAGGTTGATGCTCGTTTTTGCTTATCAATAAATCTTGGTGAATTGTTGCTCATGATGCTAATAAAGTTTGATTAATCATTGATGTTCGAAATAAAGGTTTGCCTAGAATTGTAGCTAATAGGGAATAAAATCGATTAACTTTTTTTAGAGTGATGGTATTTTTCTTATTAGAATAGGTTTTACATGGTGTTACATGTTGATTATGAGATTTATTGATGTTCCATTGGTTACCTCTTAACTAGAATACTGTATGCGATCCAAAAGATTCATTGACCTATACGCGTCCCCTTGTAAGTTTATTTACTAAGGACAAGGCGAGCTAGCACTATCACCACACAATTGTGGCATATATCATAGAACTGAGTATAAATAGGAAGTGAAGTTAAGAGGAGTATAATACATCCATGGATTTGTTAATCTATCCTAAACAAATTCTGAAACTGGAGTGTCTCGGCATGTCCTACTACAAAAGAAGGCTATAAATTGCTAAACACTCAAAATTCTCATTTCTGAAACAAGATCGCATAAATCTGTGTAGGTACTACTTCTTACTCTTACAGAGATCTGCCGTGTAGAATGGATAATCTGAAGACAAAAAGTTAACTCACATTACAACAAGGACTGGCAAAGCCAATTGACTTGGCATTGGCCGCCAGCCTTTTGGTAATTCTTTTTTTGTTTTCGTTATTGTTCAGGAAGCTGTTGGGCCATCATCAATTGAAAAAAAACTTTGGGTAAAGACAAAACTATTTTAATGTCATAAAAAGCACACATTGCATAGTGCTCATAGTCACTGAAAGGAACTACTTTGTGTGCGGATGTGCCCCATTTTAAAGGACTGCATGCCATAACTCATAGAAAAGATAACAAATAGCTGAAGTGGGCTGACACATTGCCCATTGATGAATGCTGGGGTGGGTGGAGGAAAAATGGGAATGACACAACCACATATGAATGAATGAAATGTGACTTAAACTCCTATAAGAAAATATGTCCTACACATAATTTCAGTAAATCACAAGGTCTTAGCTGACATCAACCCAAAAACAAACAATTGTTCTGTCATTGGCTGCCAATTTCCTTTGGGAGTGAGAGAGAGGGAGGCAGGAAGGAAGGAGAAAAGGAAGTAAGGAAGCAAGGGAGGGAGGATGGAAGGAAGGGAGGAAGGAAGGAAGAAAGGAAGGAGGCTACCACTGCTGCAAATTAAACACAATACCAAACAGCTTTCTCCCTGAGAAATATTTATTAAAGAACCATTAGTAGAATTCAGTCCAGAATAAAGTTGTTCCGAAGAATTGTCCACTTAGGATTTCACACCTATCATACTGAGGCTTTCAGTTTGTGTAGCATGCGTAGTAAAAATAGGATAACTTAATAAAGAACAGTTTGAAATGGACACAAACAGGTATGCTGTGGAATAGCAGCAATCAGATAAACAAAAAACATTCCACAAAGAATTAACAACAGCATTGGCAGGAAACAGGAATGGATAACAGTGGGATGTGCCCTGTGTTCAAATTCTGAAATATCCTGCTATCATATCAGGCTTTAAACCAAAAGAAACAGCGAAGTAACTGTAACATAGAAACTAAAACACTGGCACTGAAGGGAACTATCTTGTGTGTGGAACTGATAATTGTAGGATAGCAAAATGCAGTAACTCAAAGTGAGGTTAACCTTTTGCTTAAGTAGGCTGACCATTCCCCCTTGTTGCATGCTGTAGTGGGCAGAAAGAAAACATGAATGCCACAATGACAGACCAATTGATGAAGAAAGAGGGACAAAAGCACTTTAAAGCAACCATCCTAGACATACAACTTTAGTAAAATGAAAAGGTCTTGGTTAAGACCAGACCTATAATATGTTGAAGTGGAGTATGTCTTGAGGCACTTAAGACATCTAGGGCCGTATTTATACTTTTTGGCGCACAACTGCGCCAACGCAGTTGTGCGTCAAAAAATTTAACGCTGGCTAACGCCATTCCAAAGCGCCATGCGGGCGCCTTATTTATGGAATGACGTTAGCCGGCGGAGCTGACTGGTGTGCGTCAAAAAAAATGACCCACACCAGGCAGCGCCGGCGTAGGGGAAAATGGAGCTTGGGCGTCAAAGAATGGGGCAAGTCGGTCTGAGGCAAAAAATCTGCCTCAACCCGATTTGCGCTATTTTTTTTTTACTCCCACCCTCCATTGACATGACTCCTGTCTTAGCAAAGACAGGAGTTATGCCCCCTTGCCCAATGGCCATGCCCAGGGGACTTCTGTCCCCTGGGCATGGTCATTGGGCATAGTGGCATGTAGGGGGCACAAATCAGGCCCCCCTATGCCACTAAAAAAAAAAAAAAAAAAACTTACCTGAACTTACCTTAAGTTCCCTGGGATGGGTCCCTCCATCCTTGGGCGTCCTCCTGGGGTGGGCAAGGGTGGCAGGGGGTGTCCCTGGGGGCATGGGAGGGCACCTCTGGGCTCCTTCCAAGCCCACAGGTCCCTTAACGCCTGCCCTGACCAGGCGGTAAAAAATGACGCTAAAGCCGCTGGACGTCATTTTTTTTGACCCGCCCACTCCCGGGCGTCATTTTTGCCCGGGAGTATAAATATGGAGCACATGCCTCGGAGTCTTTTTTTAGACGGGAACGCCTACCTTGCATATCATTAACGCAAGGAAGGTGTCCACGCTAAAAAATGACGCAAACTTCAAGATCTTTGGCGCTAGACGGGTCTAACGCCAAAGTGTAAATATGGAGATAGTTTTGCGTCGGATTTGCGTAAAAAAAAACAACGCAATTCCGGCGCAAACAGAGTATAAATATGCCCCTTAGTGGAGGAATAAATGTTGATCCATCACCAATATGGACCACATCTTGGTATACTGATTATTCCTTTGAAGGTGTCGTTTCTGGTAATTTTGGCCTCCACTCGTGCAGCTTTCTTATTCTAGAGGATGCTGTCCTGTGGTTAGTAGTGAATGTCTAATAATGGAAGAGGATGACATATAAATGGGGTGGGAGTATGGATGGTAGGAAAAAGATCACCACTGTTTCCCTCATATGTAGTATGAAAGGTTATTTGAACTAGTTTGGCTGGTTTAGTAAAGTACCCCCTTACATTCTTAATGAATGAAGCCACCTATTTCAGGTGCTACCTTTGGCTTTGGGAAGAAGAAGTAGTGAAGCCTCTCCTTAAGAAGCCTAACCTGGACCCCAATGACCTTAAACATTTCTGACCTATCTCTCTACTTCAAGTTCCTGCTAAGATTTTCTGATGCCATTTGTGGAAGAGATGAGTTGGTTGGATGTGTCACAGTACTGAAACGGCATTAGTGGTGGACACATGGCAGCTTGTGGACACGAGGGAAGGTGGAACGTTGATCCTGTTGTATCTGTCTGCAGCATTTGATTCCATTTACCCATCCTTGCAGGTCGACCACATACAGGAACTGGGTGTCTCAGGCAGGGCTGTGAAACCAATGTCCTCCTTCCTTAAGGATAGATCTCAGAGGGTAGCTATTGGATTCATTCTCCCTGCTCTTTGGGGGTACACAGGGCTCATCTTTAAGCCCTATGCTTTTTAATTTGTGAGCCCTCCCCCCCCCATTTAGATTACCTGTTCCTTTGAGCTAAGGTGTTTTTTATGCAGATGACAATCATGTCAATTTAGAAAGTTACAGACGCTACTGCATCTATTTTCAATCATTGCATGACAGCTGTAGCTGGGTAGATGGGGAGGAATTACCTGAACATCAGTGGGTAAAAGTGTGAGGTACCGCTCTTTGGAGTACAAACCTCCACTTGGAACACTAATTGATGGCCTGAGACAATATGTGCTCCTCCTATGCCTACTGAGAAGGCTAAGAACGTAGGGGTGATGATGGACTGTAATTTCTTTCTAGATCTTCAGGCCACCGGCACTGTGTGAATATGTTTTTAGCTGATCAGAATGTTGAGGAAATGTTTTTCTTTTATCCCCCTCTCAGCTCAGAAACAAGTGGCTCTGGCATTAATTATGTCAAGCCAAACTGCAGTTAGTGCAGAATGCATTAGCCAGGCTTACCCTGAATATTCCAAGAAGGCAATTGATGACCAAGGTAATACATGATCCTCACTGGCTCCCAGTAAGAAAACACATTGGTGGTCATTCTAACCCTGGCGGTAAAAACCGCCAGGGCGAATGACCGCGGTAGCACCGCCAACAGGCTGGCGGTGCACCGCTGGGCATTCTGACCGCGGCGGTTCAGCCGCGGCCAGAAACGGAAAGTCGGCGGTGTACCGCCGACTTTCCGCTGCCCTTGAGAATCCTCCATGGCGGCGGAGCGCGCTCCGCCGCCATGGGGATTCTGACACCCCCTACCGCCATCCTGTTCCTGGCGGGTCTCCCGCCAGGAACAGGATGGCGGTAGGGGGTGCTGCGGGGCCCCCGTAAGAGGGCCCCACAAAGTATTTCAGTGTCTGCTATGCAATTCTGAGCTGGCGTCCTCGTGGGAAGGTTGATTTGCCCTGGGCTGGCGGGTGGCCTTTTGGCGGCCGCCCGCCAGCCCAGGACAAATCCCAAAATACCCTCAGCGGTCTTTCGACCGCGGAGCGGTATTTTGGTGGGGGAACTTTGGCGGGCGGCCTCCGCCGCCCGCCGAAGTTAGAATCAGGCCCATTATGTTCAAGGCCACCTGTATAATGCATAAGGTCCTTCACCAAACCTGTCCAGAAAAAAAATGGGGAGGTAGAGCTTATTTGATTGCAGCAGCTAGACTGTGGAACTGGCTACCAAGTCTCCTGACCAGTATCAGATTACTCTCTTCCTTCAGGAAAGCCTTAAAGACCTAACTTTTCATGCTTAAGGGTACATACCTTGCTATTGTTGGAATTAGTTCACGCTAGTGGGTTCTCACATTTGTAACTATAGTGCCTAGATGACTTCAAAAATTTGCTGAGCTTCATAAATCCCCCTCAATCAATCCATCAGTCAATCAACTCATTTCTTGCAGTTTAGGCTTTCTTGCTGTCAGGACCATTCTTAAAAACAAAACATCCTTGTTTTGTCTGGAACCTGGCCTCTTGACAGAAATAATTTACACTTTGAAAGTTTTTTTTAATATGCGTAGATATCATTATTTGTTCTGTTACAGCACTTCGGTGATTAGTAGACCAGGGCAAAAACATATTACTTGGGGCAAGCTTTCACATCTTTTTTGTCACAGCCATCCTCTTGTCTTTGTCAAGAGTCTTCACTATCTATGATATGGAATGTGTTTGAAAATAAATCCTGGAGCGTAGGTGTTGAGGGGGGGCTTATGAACCTGCGCAACCCATGTCCTTTGTATTAGAAATGTTCAGGTTTATCTCTCGTTTTCCTATTGGGTTGTCTCTGGAAATCATTGTTCCTGGTCACATTTTCCTATCCACCTTTTTTTAAAGTCACAATTCCTTTTTAACTGCTTGCATTTGATTAGACCATTTGATGACGATTTATTACTTTAACCCCTTCTCCGCCATGGACACAATGGTTACGTCTGCTGCTGCGGCGCTCAGGCGCCATGGAAGTAACCATTACCTCCTGGGACTGGCCCTCGGGAGAAGCGCTGGCGCTCCCCTGAGGGCGTCCCCCCCAGGGCAGGGCTGGAAAGTGAATTGCTTCCCCTTGCACCTCCGACCTCCTCACTATCCCCAGTGAAGTCTGATGACATCAGAGGTCAACTCCTGTCACAATGGAAGCAATGCTTCCAGCGCGACTGAGGAGAAATTGATTAGTTTCTCCTCGGTATAGGGGCTGGGGAGGCAGTGAGGCATGAAAAGGGAAGCAAAGACTTTTCCTTCCCTTTTCATGTCTCTCTGTGCATTACTGCAGCACGATCTCATGGCGATCGTGCTGCAGGAAGCCACTAGACACCAGGATTTTTTTTTTGTGTGGAAATAGTCATAAGCGGAGTGGCCCCTTGGGCAGGGGCCACTCCCCAAGGGGGGCATTTTATTAAAGGCCATTTCTGCCCCCCTGGGGGCAGATCAGCCTATATTAATTAGGCCGATCTGCCCTCAGAGGGGGCAGAAGCCACTAGACACCAGGGATTTTTTAAATTTTTTATTTATATTGATAAGGAGAGCAACCCCTTTGGTAAGGGTCGCTCCCGGGGGGGGGCAATTTTTGTATTAGGCCTTTTCTACCCCCTCGCGGGAGATTGGGCTATATTAATTAGGCCAATCTGCACCCTGGGGGGGAAAAGCTACTAGACACCAGGGATTTTTTTTTATTTATTTTTATTTATATTGATAAGGTGAGCGACCACCTCGGCAAGGGTCGCTCCCCGGGGGGGGATTGTTTTTAGGCCATTTCTGCTCCCTTTGGGGGCAGATTGGCCTATTTCTATTAGGCCGATCTGCCTCCGGGGGGGGCAGATACCACTTAGGCACCAGGTATTGGTGTGTGTGTATGTGTGTGTTTTGTTTGGGTGGCAGCCCCTTGGGCCAAAATGGGGCCAAAGTTGTTCTGCCCACCGGTGGCCAGATGGGGCAATTACCCCGGATCCACACCCCACGGGGCAGAAAGTCTACTAGATGCCAGGGAATGAAAAAAAATTACAAAAAATAGTGCTGTGGTGTCTACCAACCAGTATTGGCATAACTAGAATCCAGTGAATTAAAAAAAAATAGAGGGGTGGGGACTGCCAACCACTATGGGCATGGCTGTGCCCCCACCCCAACTGAAGAGCTAACAATCTTTCAGCTCTCCCCCGCACACTAAAACATCTTATCCCACAGCAAGCAAGAAGACATTTGATTATTTGGGGTTTTGGTTTTACATTTGGGCCCAAGAGCTTGGCTAACTCTAAAATTCATCCCACTGGGAATGGTGAGGGCTGCACTTTTTGGACTTTGGAATGCTGCCATGTAGAAAAATTCACAAGACCTAAACACAACTGAAAACTAACCGTCTGGGTGAGTCCAGGATGGTGTGCTTCACATACACCCGCACCATTTTCTCACCCACAATGCCCTGCAAACCTCCAACTTTGATGGAAATCACACATTTGATCCCAATTTTTGTGATGGAACCTTCTGGAATCTTCAGGAATCCACTAAATTCCTACCATCCAGCATTGTCTCATCTAAATCAATAAAAATTCTTCCCTACTTGCATCCTAAAAAAGTTTTTTTCAAACTGCCTTTTTGGACCCGCTTTGGTTCCCCCTCAATTTCAAAATGTTTTTGGGTCTTCCCTGTCACAGACACTTGGCCCACCTACACAAGTGAGGTATAATTTTTACCGGGAGACTGAGGGGAACATTAGTTGGTGGGAAATTTGTCCTGGTGCAGTGATCCCACACAGAAATGTGGGAAAACATTGTTTTTTTAGCTAAATTTGAGGTTTGCTGAGGATTCTGAGTTTGAAAACAATGGGGGATCCACGCAAGTCACACCTACCTGGACTCCCTCGGGTGTCTAGTTTTTCAGAAATGCCTCGGTTTGGTAGGTTTCCCTAAATGGCTGCAGAGCCCGAAACCAAAAACACAGGTTCTCCCCCCGCAAAAAGAGGTAGTTTTGAATTTGATCTTTTTGATGTGTCCAGATAGTGTTTTGGGGCATTTCCTTTCGCAGGCACTAGGCCTACCCACACAAGTAAGGTACCATTTTTATTGGGAGACTTGGGGGAACGCTGGGTGGAAATTTGTGGCTCCTCTCACATTCCAGAACTTTCTGTCACCGAAATGTGAGGAAAAAGTGTTTTTTGGGCCCAATTTTGAGGTTTGCAAAGGATTCTGGGTAACAGAACCTGGTGAGAGCCCCACAAGTCACCCCATCTTGGGTGTCTAGTTTTTAAAAATGCACAGGTTTGGTAGGTTTCCTTAGGTGCCGGCTGAGCTAGAGATCAAAATCCACAGCTAGGCACTTTCCAAAAAACACATCAGATTTCAATTTAAAAATGTGATGTGTCCATGATGAGTACCCTGTCGTGGGCATTAGGCCTACACCCACAAGTGAGGTATTGTTTTTATCAGGAGACTTTGGGGAACACAGAATAGCAAAACAAGTGTTATTGCCCCTTGCCTGTCTCTACATTGTTTCCTTCAAAATGTAAGGCAGTGTGTAAAAAAGACGTCTGTTAGAGAAATGCCTTGTAATTCACATGCTAGTATGGGGACCCCGGAATTCAGAGATGTGAAAATAACCACTGCTTCTCAACACCTTATCGTATGCCTATTTTGGAAATACAAAGGTTTCCTTGATACCTATTTTTCACTCTTTATATTTCAGCAGATGAATTGCTCAATACTTGGTATAGAATGAAATCCCATTGCAAGGTGCAGCTCATTTATTGCCTCTGGGTACCTAGGGTTCATGATGAACCCACAAGCCCTATATATCCCCACAACCAGAAGAGTCAAGCAGATGTAACAGTATATTGCTTTCAAAAATCTGACATGGAAGGAAAATGTTACAGGGTAAAACGTGGAGAAATGGCTGTTTGTGCACCTCAATTTTAATATTTCTTTTTATTTTAGCTGTTATTTTCTGTAGGAAAACTTTGTAGAATCTACACAAAAAAATCCTTGGTGAATTCAGAATTGTGTCTACTTTTTAGAAATGTTTAGCTTTCTTGGATCCAGCATTAGCTTCACACCCATTTCTGTCACTAACTGGAAGGAGGCCAAAAGAACAGAAAAAAGTACAAATGGGGTATGTCCCAGAAAAATGCGAAAATTGTGTTGAAAAATGTGGTTTTCAGATTCAAATTTGACTGTTCCTGAAAGCTGGGAAGATGGTGCTTTTTAGCACCAGTAACCCTATGTTGATGCCATTTTCAAAGAAAAAAAACACAAGCCCTCTTCTGCAGCCCTTTTTCCCATTTTTAATGAAAAAAAAACAAAATTTTGGCTGTATTTTGGCTAATTTCTTGGCCTCCTCCAGGGGGACCCACAAAATCTAGGTACATCTAGAATCCCTAGGATGTTGGAAAATAGGACACAAATTTGGTGTGGGTAGCATATGTGGACAAAAAGGTATGAGGGCATAAGCACAAACTGCCCCAAATAGCCAAAAAAAGGTTGGCACCTGAGGGGGAAAAGGCCTAGCAGCGAAGGGGTTAATGACTTTGAATTAGGTAAAAACTATGTTTTCCAGTTTGAAAATATAAACAAATGCATTGGCCCATTTATAAGATATAGCCAAACAGATTAAGGATTGGATTTAAATATCATAACTGTTACTTGTTAAGTTATTCTAATTTTAGAGTTCAATAGGTCATCATCAGTTCAGAGACATGGGCCATAAGAAAAAATATTTTAACATGTTTGTTATTTATATGTTTGTAGATAAAATATTATAAACAACACAATTACATATGATGATCATACAACAATCCCAACCCTGACCCATTGGTACCAATTTTGTGATTTGCAAATTCGATGCTGAGAAACTAGATGCTCTTTTAACAACAGTTGTGCTAAAAGCAAATGAAAAGATTAAAAGTATCACTGGAGTGTGTTATAAAAGTTTAGGCATAATACCTGTGAAGTCTCATGTGCTAATCCTGTCGATTCTTGAAGAAACCAAGGGGGTCATTACAACCTCTGGAGGAAGCACCGCCAACAGGCTGGCGGTGCTTCACAGGGAATTACGACCGCGGCAGAAGCGCCGCGGTCGCACCGCCGGGACCGGCGGTTTCCCACCACAGTGGCTTGCAGGGCTGCCCAGGGGATTACGAGTCCCCCTACCGCCAGCCTTTTCATGGCGGTTTGAACCGCCATGAAAAGGCTGGCAGTAAGGGGAGTCGCGGGGTCCTTGGGGGCCCCTGAACTCCCTGACATGGCCCGTGCAGCTTTTCACTGTCTGCCATGCAGACAGTAAAAAGCGTGACGGGTGCAACTGCACCCGTCCCATGGCCGCAACACCGCCGGCTCCATTTGGAGCCGGCTCCTGTGTTGCGGCTGAGATACCCGCTGGGCCGGCGGGCGGAAACCAAGTTTCCTCCCGCCGGCCCAGCGGGGATCTCCTGATGGCCGGGGCGTGAGTGCGGCCACATTGGCGGCCGCCCGGTGGTCCAACCCTGGCGGGTGGCTGTTGTAATGAGGGCCCAAATGTTGTCTGAGACAGACTGTGTTAATTTAGGCCTAGTTTCATATTATGCAAAATGTATTACTGACAGCAGTAGCATGTCACAAGGATACCAGAGAAATGCTTCCTGGAAATGACTGTTCATGGAAAATTACATCTGTAATAAATATGAGTAAGTATTATTGTGGAAAAATGAAATAAAGCCATCTGGTTTCTTGTTACACTCTTATAAAATGTAAATTACATTAAAGGCATCTATTAATCCTAGCAAAGCAAGCCAGTTTACGCATGAAGACAATTACAACTCTTCTATACCACGTGCAGCAAAACCAATCATCTAGCCACTCCCACTAAGTGAGTAAATCTATTTCACTTATAAACAGTTGTGATAAAAACAAATAAAAACATTAAAATATCACTGGAGTGTGCTATAAAAGTGTAAGCATAGTACCTGTGATGTCCCATGTTCTAATCCTTTCGATTCTTGGAGAAACCAAATGTTGTCTGAGACAGACTGTGTTAATTTAGGCCTAGTTTCATATTATGCAAAATGTATTACCGACAGCAGTAGCATGTTACAAGGATGAGAGAAAAGCTTCCTGGAAATGACTATTCATGGAAAATTACATCTGCAAAAAAAATGAGTAAATATTAATGTGGAATAATGAAATAAAGACATGTGTTTTCTTGTTACACTCTTATAAAATGTAAATTACATTAAAGGCAAATAGTAATCCTTACAAAGCGAGACAGTTTACGCATGAAGACAATTACAATTCTTCTATACCACGTGCAGCTAAACCAATCTTTATCTAGCTACTCCCAGTAAGTGAGTAAATCTATTTCACTTATAAAATACATTTCTTCGAGAACGAAACTGGGAGTTCATCTGCAATATTACGCCCAAATTTATTTTAACTCTTGTTAAACAGAGTTTCAGAAGTTAGACCATAATACCACTTTACATAAATTACATTGAACACATATGAGCAGAATGCAAGCAGCTGTTGTTTGCAATGTTTTGTTTGAATACATCTGTGCAACAAAAGTTGGTGAAATCCCTAAATCAGTAGACTGTATAGCTGCCAATTTGTAATGGCTATCTCACTGTCAGACCCCATTTGGAGCGCTAGAGGGTAAACAAGGGATACCCGGCAGGTGGGGTAATTTACCACCAGTGTTCCAGGACTATATGGCTCTACAACCAGAGCCAAGTACAATCCCATCTACACTTGTCTCTCAATGTAGTGAAGATAAGCAGTCACAGGCTTCTCAGCAAAGTGTGCTCCAGCTGCAGCAGTCAACACATATAGGCCCTCATTATAACCGCAGTGGTAAAAACCGCCTACGATTGCCATGACAGCCGCCAAAAGACCGTCCCTGCGGCTACCAGCCATCTCCTGTATATGAACACTGGCGGAAATTCAGCTGTGGCCATGCCAGTGGATAGCGGTAAGGTGGTGCTGCTGCCATTAGCAGTGCCATGCCAGTAGACCACCACCAGTCGTATTCTGACCTATAATATGGCCTGGCGGTGTTCTTCTGGCGGGCGTTGCTAGTGGTAGCAGCGCCCAGTCCCGTCTCCTGCCGGAGGACCCCCTAGATCCAGGTAAGTCAGGTCTCTGACAGAGGTGGAGGTGGGGGGTGTTGTGTGTGTGTGTGGGGGTGTGTGAATGTATGTGTGTGCGTGAATGTAGGTGTGTCTCAAGTGTTGAATGCGTGTGTGCATGTACGGATGTGTGAGTGTGTGTCTGTTGTGTAATGTGAATGTGTGTCCGTGTGTATGTTTGAAAGTGTGTGTGTGTGTGAATGGATGCATGCATGCGTGCAGGAATGTGTGAATGAGTGTGTGTATGCGTGTGTGTGTGTGTGTAAATGGGCATGAATGTGGGGGGGGTTGGGGTGTTTGGAGAGGTGGGGGTTGGGGTGGGGTAACTGGAGTGGAATGGGGGGACCCCTATCAGTGACTGGGAAGGAATTCCCTGTCACTGATATGGCCTACCGCCATGGTTTTCCTGGCGTTACATACGCCACGTAAACCATGGCAGTAGGCGGGGTCATAATCCCACAGGCAGAACAATGGCAACGCCAGGATGGAGATTGATATGTCCAGCCCGACGGTTGTTACTGCTGTGGAGGTCGGAGCGGTACATTGGTGGGTTGGCTTCAGCCAACCCCCCAATGTCATAATATGGCAGTATGTACCGCCAGCCTGTTGGCGGTACTTACCGCCATATTATCTCAGACCGCTGGGGTAATAATGACCCCCATAGTGTGACTCCAGTGCAGTGCATCCTTTCCTGAATGGAAACAAATTGGCACTCATCATCTCTCACAACACAGACTGGAGTCCCACTCCTCAAACTTACCATCTACCAGATGGAGGGAGACTAAGCAGCAGCTCCTTGCTAACAAACGGTCTGAAGGAATTTTTAAAGGTAGCCCTGAGTCCAGCTTCCTCATTCAATTGTATGCTTCTTCTCTCTCCAGGTAGAGAAATACAGGTAACACACTTTCTCTGTCTCAAAGTACAGTCCTTGACTCTATTTAGGGCTACGCCAGGTCAGGAGCATACTAAACGGATCCCATTGACCTCAATCAATCAGGCTCACTCACCCGCGCATTTCAAAACCATGTGTTATGCAGCTAATACATGGACATTCACAAGGGGTGGCAGTGCAAGTCTGTGGGCATACACATAATAGCAGAAATTTACACAAGTGTGCCAGTAAGCCTCACTCCCAGTGACACAGGTAAAAGGATCTGGGCACACTATTGATCCTCCCACAAACAAGATATACTTGCACCACAGCCTTCTCTGTTAGAACTAGGACATGGACAGTACTCTGCTAGCCACATACTTTGATCCGTGGGTTTCTATGCTTTAACAATAAAATACATGTCCCTACACACTGTTAAAGGAGTCAAACTGCCAAGAGGCAAAACTCAATTTCTCTCTCTCTCTAGAAGGAACATTACTCCCTATAGTTATCTTGACAATTTTATTGCTGCCTGAAAGCTGGATGCCTAAAGAACTCTGCAGATGGTGCTTTAAATCTTAAACTTTTGTAAAACACAGCACCCCCCTTGAGGTCAGGGCCCTCGTCCAGGTCAAAGATCAGTGCTACTGCACCAGCCACACAGCCCTAAACCCAGCCCTGCCCCTTACAGATTGAGGTGGCCTCTGATGTGTTGCCCTCACCCCCAGGCCCAACGTGCTAGAAGGGTCTGCTTTACTCTTCTAAGGATACAGAGGTTGGCTACAAGAGCCAGAGGATGTAAATTAAAATACCTTGAATGCAGCCAGGAGACAGAGCATCTGCCATCAAATCTGATGAACCCACTGTCCAAAATTACTTTGTACAATTGTATGCGTCTATATCATTTAAGTCCAAATGTTTCATCAGGGTAGGGGAAGCCATTTAATCTGTATTTGTCTGGTATAGCATTTTGGATGCTTAATGTTTTAAAATTCTCTTGTTAATGAATATAGGAAGCTTTGAGAAGAAGTTATGTTCCCGGACTTTGTGCTCACAAACTACATATGTGTGCTCAATGAATTAAATTGATGGACATTTTATTGATAACACTCAAGTCAATCTGTAAAAAAGACTATGGGGGTCATTAAGGCCCCCGGTGGTAAAAAACGCCTACCGCCGCGGCGATGGCCTCCAAAAGACCATCGCCATGCCCACAAGCCATCCGCCAGATTATGACCACAGCCGGGTTTCCGCCAGAAGGATGGCTGATATTCGGCTGTGGCCATGCTGGCAGATGGCAGTAAGGTGGCGCTGCTACCAGCAGCAGCGCCACACCAGTAGACTGCTGCCGGCCATATTATGAGAACAATACGGCCTGGTGGTGTTCTGCTGGTGGACGCTGCTGCTGGCAGCAGCGCCCCATCCCATCTCCTACCAGAGGACCCCCTGACTACAGGTAAGTAGGGTGCTCTGAAAGGAGAGGGGGTGTTGTGTGTGTGTGTGTACGTCTGTGAGTGTGTGTGTATGCGGGTGTGTGTTGCATGTTGTGTGTGTGTGCGTGTATGGATGTCTGAGTGCATATATGCTGAGTTGTGTGAATGTGTGTGTGCATATATGTATGTAAGTGTGTGCGGATGTGTGTGTGAATGGATGTATTCATGTGTGGATGAATGTTGGAAAGGGTGTGTGTATGCGTGTATGCGTGCGTGAAGGGACGGGTGTGTATGGGGAGTCTGGAGAGGGAGGGGGGTTGGGGGAAAAACCTGTGGAGGGGGAGGGGGATGGGAAGACCCCTATCAGTGACAGGGAAAGGATTCCCTGTCACTGATAGTACCTACCACCATGATTTTCTTGGCGGTAAGGATGCCACGAAAACCATGGCGGTAGGCTTGGTCATAATCCCGCAGGCGGGCAAGTGACAGCCGCCGGGCTGGAGAGTGAAGTCTCCAGCCCGGCAGTCGTTACTGCCATGGTGGTCGGTGTGGTACATTGGAGGTTTGGCTTTAGCCAAACTGCCAATGTCATTATATCGAGAGAAGTACCGCCAGCATTTTGTAATGACCCTCTGTGTGTGGCAGTTTTATTTTTAAATGGCACATGCTTATATCTGCAGAGAATGCTACTTTTGATATTTTAGCTTCGGTATTTGATAGGATGCAGCAAATTACCTTGTAGAAATGATTTTTTACTGGAGTAATTTGAACAACCATCTTATAACTTTAACTGTATGCAGTGGGATTAGTTTGGAAATAATCGCTTTTGTTTGCAATATTTGTGTGAATCAAACTAATGTCTTTTTTCAGAACAATGTTTTGTTCATTCGGTACTGTGTTAGTATTGTTTTTATATTAATTGACCACATTAAATCTTTTTGACCGAACAGGATGCATACATGTCTCCCTGACCAATTAAATGTGAGTATACAGAGATATTTGAAGTAAGTCTTGAGTCTTTCCCTTCATAATTATATAATATAGATCACCAATGTGGTCGCTTCTGTGCAACAAATTGTGCCATTCAACCGCCTCTTCCCTCTAGCACAACACTAGGGTGGTAAGGTTGCATTCTGCCCTCATTCAGTGACTCCTACGGACCCATTTTAGGGGACTTAAACAGTAGAAAAAAATTATTTTAAAGCCTGTACTTAGACGTCTACTTAAAGCAAAGTATCAGTAATAGCTCACGACGTGGAGGTAAACGTGAAAAAATAACCAGGACGAACGTTGTTTATCTTGTCTTCCTGAAAATCTTTAAATTAGATATTAAGTCAGGTGCCACAGGATTTAAGGGTCCAAGCGAAATGGCAAATGGGGCCCAGAGGCTTTGGGTTTCCCTGCTGATTAGTCCCCAGTGTGATCTAGATGCTCCCAGTACAATATCCTGAAATTGTTCCTGTCTGGCCCTGCCACCACAAGCCCTCTACACCTATTCCACTGCGACAGCACAAGTGAGTTTGTGATCTGGATTTTAAAAGCTCTAATACTTAATAGTTTGAAACATCCTTCTGAGGTGGATAAGGATACTTAATTGTTATTTACGGAGATAGAGTTGGCAAGAAACTCAAAAGTATGCAACAAATAATTCTACACGTAGATAAGTCTCTCAACAGACTGCATAGATGACATTTGGGTATCCTCTATTTGCATAGTATAGCATTATGCCAAGGACGGGTCTCTGGTGTTGTGGGAGCACAATGAAAGGGGCTCAGAACCAGATCAATAGTACTTAGGGCTGTAGGACAGAATGCTAAACGTGGGTTTATAGTGTCATGTCAGGATGTCAGGTATTGGATTGGAATATTTGAGGATAGAGTGGGATGCCAGCTTTTAAGGATTGTGCAGTTTATGAGTTGGATATATTAGGGTACGCTGCTGTAGGACACTTAACTATGTTATTGAATTTGAGTGCTGGGTGGCATGATAGCTGTCGAGGACTGGATGCTATGAAGGTCTATCAAGTTTCTTTGTTAATTGCCTGTAGAAAAGGTGACTCCTTCCAGTAGCCACAGTGCCTACCCTGTACTTTTTTTTTTTTAAATCTGTTTATTAAACGCTATCTTCACACAACAATACAATAGCTGTTCATAATTAATTTTTCAATCCGTTTACACACTTATATAGATTTACACAGCATTGCTACACCATAAGGTGTCAAAAAAGGAAAAGGGGGGACAGATGAGATTGAGAATAAAAGGAGGGGAAAGCAATTGTGAAGCAACATAAGAATGCGGAGTGAATAAGGGCAAGGTAAAAGGAAGGTGCAGCAGCATTCAGCTTGGGAGCTATGTATGAGCTGATTGCAGCTGAAGGATGCGGCCAATCATTGTCGGTATCAGTACTAGTTTAAGTGATCCCCTGCAGTGCGTGGGGGGAACAAAGAAAAGGAACACGGCTAATAAATGTAAATAAGGTGGAGATCACCTCGAGGGTATGAAATGTGTCTGTGGGGTTGACAGGTTAGGGGGCAGGCATAATTTTGCGTGTTCTAGATATGTTACATGCATGTGCTATCGCATGGAGCGTGTCTGGGCATGGCATAGAAATATTTTTTGAGGAGGGATAAGGATATTAGTGATGGGTACATTTGAGAGCGACTAAAATTGGAGCAGTGTAATTAAAATATTGACAGTGACAGCCCGAACTGTGATGGATGTTTATAGTATCCTGTTCACGGGGGATACATGTCGTCTCTGGCCTCGATTGCCACCACAAAAGTGTCCCAAACTTCCGGGCCCTCTAGAATGAGACCTCTGTGTTGCAGTAGGTGAAGTGTCTGGGCTTCAGCTTGTGCACGGCTATGTAAATCATGCAGCCATGTCACGTGGGAGGGGACATGCAGAGTTTTCCAGTGTGTTGCTAATAAACGTTTATAAACCACAAATGCCAAGTCTATAAATTTATGTATTTGTTTGTCTGTTTTGGCGCAATGTCGTATACCAAGTAAACAGGAGTCAGGCGTGGGCACCAGGATATGGGATGAGATATCTGCTGTGACCTCCGTCACTCGTTGCCAGGCCGAGTTTATTGAGTGGCAGCTCCAGACCATGTGGAAGAAGTCAGCTGCCGGTGTAGCACATCTAGGACATATTGGTGTTGTGCTAGGGTAGATTCTTTGGATGCGGGCTGGTGATAAATATGATTGGTGAAGGTAATTGAATTGGGTGTAACGCAGGCGAGGATTGCGGAATATTGATTTAATCATTGCGAGAGAGGCAACCCAGGTCTTCTGTGGTAGTGGTGAGGGGAGGACAGAGTCCAAACGCGCCTTCGCATGTGGCAGGGTAGTACATATCGCTTCAAGCAATGCTTTATATAGTGTAGTAATGATGCTCTTTGAACTGCCTATAGTGAGGATAATGGTGAGTAGCAAGGACTCCGGAGGGGCCGAGTCACCTCCACCCCAGAGATTATTGAGTAATAATTTTATGGCATTAAATGTTCAAAAGGCCCCATTTTGAATCGTACCCACGGATACCAGTTCCGCAAAAGTGTGCATCACGGAGCTAGAGTATAAATCACCTAACTGGAGCGTGTTCATTCCCCACGTATCATGATGTATTGAGAGGGTTTGGGTGCCCGGCAGTTGAAACAGTGGCAGCAAGGGTGAATAGGGGGGAGAGGTAGTCTTATTCTGGACATATCTGCACCAGCAGAATCGAGCTGATTCTAACAATATTAGTCTGGGAAGCATATGGGAAGAGCTAGTTAGGATTTTAAGCAGCAGCCCCTGTGGTGCTGTATGTGCCTGCAACATTATGCCTTCAACCGAAGGAGTATCTTGGAGCCATGTGGATAGCCATGACAATTGGGCGGCTGCATAATATCTTTCAAAGTTAGGCATACCCAATCCACCCATCTCCTGCCGGTGCTGTGTTATAGACAGCGCTACTCTGCGTCTGTCTTTGCCCCAGAGTAAGTCAGTTAGCATTGATTGCAGTTTGTTAAAGAAGGAGCGTGGTAGGCACAGCGGGAGGGCAGTAAAATAGTACAAAAACCTTGTGAGGATAAGCATCTTGGCTATCGCCACCCGGCCCATGGGGGACAGGGGGAGTGAACTCCAGAAAGGTATTAAGCCGCGGAGGGAACCGAGCACCCTATCGATATTACCTTCTTTTAGATCTGTGATGGAGTGATAGATCTGCACTCCCAGATATTTAAAGGTTGTATGTGACCAGGGTAATTTATATTGTGGTAGTGTCGTGTGGTGAACAGCCGGGATCGGAGAGAGGGAAGATGTTTGATTTGGACCAGTTGACGTGCAGACCAGAGGCAAAAGCGAAGGAGTCCATCATCTGCAGTACCTCTGCCATGCAGGCTGAGTGATTGCGTAAATATATTAAGGCATCATCTGCATATAGGGATACAATGTGATAGGTATTGGACTCCGGGATACCCCATATGTGTGCATAGCTCCGTAGCTTAATCGCTAGTGGCTCCATGGCAATAGCGAATAGCAAAGGGGATAATGGGCAGCCTTGTCTGGTGCCTCTGCCTATGGGGAATGCTTCAGAGATAGCTCAACCGTTTTTGACACGGGCAGTGGGCCTGGAGTAAAGCGTTTTGATCCAGTTAATAAAACCGGAACCAAAACCAATTGCTTTAAGTGTGCATAGGAGATAGTTCCAACTAAGGGGGTGATTCTAAGCTGGAACCGCCAGAAGACCGTACCGTGGTCAAAAGACTGCGGCGGTCATTCTGGGTTTCGCACTGGGCTGGCGGGCGACTGCCGAAAGTCCGCCCGCCAGCCCAGCGGGAAACACCCTTCCCACGAGGACGCCGGCTCAGAATGGAGCCGGCGGAGTGGGAAGGTGCGACGGGTGCAGTTGCACCCGTCCCGAATTTCAGTGTCTGCAAAGCAGACACTGAAATTCTTCGTGGGGCCCTCTTACGGGGGCCCCTGCAGTGCCCATGCCATTGGCATGGGCACTGCAGGGGCCTCCAGGGGCCCGCGGCACCCCCTACCGCCATCCTGTTCCTGGCAGGAGACCCGCCAGGAACAGGATGGCGGTAGGGGGTGTCAGAATCCCCATGGCGGCGGAGCGCGCTCCGCCGCCATGGAGGATTCTCAAGGGCAGCGGGAAGTCGGCGGTACACCGCCGACTTTCCGTTTCTGGACGTGGCTGAACCGCCGCGGTCAGAATGCCCAGCGGTGCACCGCCAGCCTGTTGGCGGTGCTACCGCCGACCTCCGCCATGGCGGTAATTACCGCCAGGGTCAGAATGACCCCCTAAGTGTGTCAAACGCTTTTTCTATATCTAGGGAGAGGGCCACTGCTTCCGAGTTTGTATTGCTATGCATTATGTGTAAGAGTCTCCTGATATATAGGAAAGTGCTTCTACCAGGAATAAAGCTGGATTGATCATGGTGTATTAAGCTCGGTAAGTAGGGGAGGAGTCTGTTTGCAAGTTCTTTTCCTAATAATTTACAGTCTGTGTTCAGCAAGGAGAGCGGCCTATATGATTTGACATCCAGAGGGTCACAGCCTGTTTTTGGGAGGACGACTATCAGTGCCTTGCGCATTGAGTCCGGCAATTGTAGGTTGTGATGTGCTTCGTTGAATACTTCTATAAGTGGGTGTAATAAGTGGGCGGCGCGGGAATTGTAATATTCTACCGGTAGACCGTCAGACCCGGGGGTTTTGCTGCGTGCCATTTGTGATAGTGCTAGGCGCAGCTCTTCAATAGTGATAGGGCCGTCTAGAGTAGCGGTGTTGTCAAGGATAAGTTGGTTTTGGGAGACCAGGTGTAGTGTGTCAATAAGGTGTTGCTCCAGGTGGTGTGGGGGGGGGTGTAGAGGGTACGATAATATGCAGAGAAGGCGTTGTTTATGCCTGTTTGGGTGTTAACGATGATGTCAGGATTTAAGCGTATTGCGCCAATGGGTGTTGGTTGTGATGGCTGCCGGATTAGCCAAGCTAATAATCTGCCCGACCTGTCTCCCTCAGCCTGTTGTCTGGCCATGTAGTGTCTGTAGTCATATTTACTTAATCTGTTGTCTGCTTCCTTGTGAGTGGCCCTAAGCGAATGCAGCGTTGTTAGTGTAGGCTCACTGCTGTCATTCACATTCTCTGCCTTGCGGAGCTTCGTCTCTAAGTCTTGTAGTTCCTTAGTGAGTGCCTTTCTAACCCCTACAGTGGCCGAGAGGCAGTGACCGCGTATCACCACTTTGTGGGCGTCCCACTCTATGGCGCGGGATGAGGTTGTATTTTTGTTTGATAGAAAGTAATCGGTTAGACTTTTGGAGATATCTGTTTGAAAAGGAGGGTCCAGAATTGCTTCTGGCTGTAGACGCCATGTTGGTATCCGAGTGTGTGTGTGTCCCCAGGCCAATATTAAGCATAGTGGATTATGGTCTGATATCGTGCGTGCTAAATATTCAGACAAGCATTTTTTATGAATAATAGTAGCGGATACAAAGAATATGTCTATTCTAGTATGCAGTTTATGTACTGGAGAGAAATAAGAGTATTCGCGGTGAGTGGGGTGGTTCACCCTCCATATATCCCTCAGCCCATTGTTTGATGCCCAGTGTGCCAGAGTCTCTGAGGCACGATTAGCAGGGGCTGCGGTGAGTGGGGGAAATGAGCGGTCCATTTGAGTGTCTAGGACACTATTAAAGTCACCCCCCCATATGCATTCTAATGTGGGGTCGCTAAGGTTGCCATTAGTGAGCGTGGATAAGAAGTCACGCTGGTTCCGTTTGGGGAGTACAGTGGGACCAAGGCTAATGGGGACCCGTCTAGAGTGCCTTTAAGTATCACATGTCTGCCATTTGGGTCACACTGTGAGCGAGAGAGTGCAAACGGGACCCTAGGTGCTATCCAAATGGGTACTCCGCGGGCAAAGGACGAGGAGGTGGTGCCGTATAGTTGGCCTTTCCATTTTGAGCGTGCGCTTTCCAAGATGGACTTAGTAAAATGTGTCTCTTGTAATAAAGCTATATGTACTTGGGCCCATATTTATACTTTTTGACGCAAAACTGCGCTAACGCAGTTTTGCGTAAAAAAATTAGCGCCGGCTAACGCCATTCTGAAGCGCCATGCGGGCGCCGTATTTATTGAATGACGTTAGCCGGCGTTAGCCGCCGGCGCCGTCTGGTGTGCGTTAAAAAAAACGACGTACACCAGGCAGCGCCGGCGTAGGGGGATATGGGGCTTGGGCATCAAGAAATGGGGCAAGTCAGGTTGAGGCAATTTTTTCGCCTCAACCCAATTTGCGCCATTTGTTTTCACTCCCAACCCCCATAGAAATGACTCCTGTCTTAGCAAAGACAGGAGTCATGCCCCCTTGCCCAATGGCCATGCCCAGGGGACTTTTGTCCCCTGGGCATGGTCATTAGGCATAGTGGCATGTAGGGGGGCACAAATCAGGCCCCCCTATGCCACAAAAAAAAATAAAAAAAACACTTACCTGAACTTACCTTAATGTCCCTGGGATGGGTCCCTCCAGCCTTGGGTGTCCTCCTGGGGTGGGCAAGGGTGACAGGGGTTGTCCCTGGGGGCATGGGAGGGCACCTCTGGGCTCCTTCAGAGCCCACAGGTCCCTTAACGCCTGCCTTTTGCAGGCGCTAAAAAACGGCGCAAAAGCGCCCGTACGTCATTTTTTTTGACCCGCCCACTCCCGGGCGTGAATTTTGCCCGGGAGTATAAATCCGACGCACATGCCTCGGAGTCGATATTTTAGACGGGAACGCCTACCTTGCATATAATTAACGCAAAGTAGGTGTCCACGCTAAAAAATGACGCTAACTCCATGGACTTTGGCACTAGATGCGTCTAACGGCAAAGTATAAATATGGAGTTAGTTTTGCGTCGAAATTGCGTAAAAAAAACGACGCAATTCCAGCGCAAACGGAGTATAAATATGCCCCTTGATGTCTTGTAAGGAAAGCGTAAACCCTTTGACGTTTCCGTGGAGTTGCCATGCCCTTAACCTTCCATGTGAGTATTTTGTATTTCAAGATCCCTTGGTGCGTGTGGGTGGCCATAGTTGTTTTGAAGTTTTTATGTGACCGGAAGTATAATTGTCTGTCATCCCCTTTTTGACATTGTTATGGTGCTCAGCCGCTGTGATTGGCCGACCAGTAATTAGCGAGCTGTAAGCTATGAGTTTGTTGCTGCAGTGATCGTTTCTTGTGTGTTTGCCGCTGCCTTTATGTTTGACCCGCCCTTGATAGAACCAACCACCTGATATAAAGGTGCACACTAAAACAACATACAACAAATAAACTATTAACATATAGAAAACAATTCCGGAAGACTCCGGTATAAGAGAATGGTCCATATGGAGCAGGGGGGTGCCAGTTGGCATTGGTGCAAAGGTATGGTCTTACCCAGCCCGGATCACTCATAGTTCAGAAAGCAAGGCTCGCCGGCCGGAGGACGCTTATAGGTTGCAAGCCTTTGTGAGGGGACATTGAAGAAACAGTGACGGAGTCTTTTAGACGTTGAGTAATCAAAGTGACAAGGAGATATCCCGCCGCAGTTAGCAAGTAGGAACATACTGAGTCTAGTCGCTCAACAGATGTCGTCCGCCGTGCGTGGTGTGAGAAGAGGACCCCGTGTGGACTCGGTTGAGTCAGAGTTGTATCCTGTTCCAGTTCGGCTTCCGTTTGCATAGATAGGGCAGTGGGTGATGCGTTGACGAATCTGGATGTTGTCCGAAGGAGCCGAGAGCACTCGGATTGTGCTTGCTCAGGTGAGGGCCTAGCCCCTTGCCTCTTGTGTTGCTTGCGGCTCAGCGTGGAGAGAGGTCTATTGTCGTCCTGTGCACTTGTGTCCAGCGGATCGGCTAGGCCTTTGGCATGTAGCCAAGTCCAGGCATCTTCTGGGGTAGTGAAAAAAAAGGAGCGAGTGTCATCTTGCACCCAAAGTCTGGCTGGGAACATCAGCGCATATTTGATGTTATGTTTACGGAGGCAAGTTTTAACTCGATAAAAGGAGTTTAGCTTTTTTTGCACCTCTGCTGTGAAGTCTGGGTAAGCTGTTATAGTAGCATTTTCATAGCTCACTGGGCCAGATTTGCGGAATAATTGTAGGATAAGGTCTCTGTCTCGGTAGTAAAGGAATCTTATTATGAAAGGACGTGGTTGTGAGCCAGGTGCTGGGGGTCTGCCTGGAATCCTATGTGCTCTCTCAACAAAGAAGAACTTCGGGATATTGTTTTTAAGGATTGTGTCTGTGAGCCATTGTTCAATAAATAATTCCGCGCTTAAGCCCTCTGCACGTTCAGGGAGTCCGACCAGATGTATGTTGTTGCGGCGGGACCTGCCTTCTGCATCTTCCGCTCTACGTTTTAAGGAATCCACTTCTGTTGATAGCTGCGTTAGTTGTAGTTGTAGGTCTTTCATGGAGCCGGGGCAGGACGCCGCGTCTTTTTCAAGTTCGGACACTCTATCGGCTAGAGCATGTTGGTCAGTGCGAAGGATGTTGAGATCTTCTGTTACAGAGCCAATTTTAGCCTCCAGGGTGGTCTTAGTGTCCAGAATGGCTTGCAGTATTTTTTCGAATTGTGACGTGTGTGATTGTAAGGTTAGTTCCAGCTTCTGTAGTGTTGTTTGCGCGGTGGCATGAGCTTCTGGGGGGGGGGGGTGTTGTGGTGTGGTCCATTTTGCTCAGAGGTGCTCGGGTAGTCTTTGGCTTAACCATTTGACAGTCGCAGCAGTGCCTGTGCATTAGTGTTAAGTGTGGCCTCCCTGCGGTGAGTACGGCCCGGTCAAGTGTTGCGGCAAGCTGGCCAATTAGAGCATATGCCGGGCAAATAACTTGGGGAGGAGCAGCGAAAAGCGTTGACCATTTACTTGTGAGGCCTGCAATTCATAATGTCAGCGGGGATTCATGGTTCTAGGGAGGTGTGGATTTGGCACTACAAGACTAGGTAGAGGCAGTGATTGTTCTAGTTGCCTTGGGTTTTAAGGAGATTCTTAGCGCGGTAGTAAGTTGCGACTCGAAGAGTGTCGCCGAGAGGCTCACCTTATATTATTGTCTGCTCCCGTTTTGCGCTTGGGATCCGTGTGCTATTTATGCTCCTGCTGCCTCTCTTCTCCTGAGGTGTGGCGTGTGACAAACAAATGTAGACCCAGGTTGTCTGGGCAGGCAATCCAATCCCTGCAGGCTCTGTCTTCCTGGGGACCACAGGGGACTTAAGGTGATGCTGTTGTTCAAATGCGACCGCTTGGTACAGCCCTGGAATGCTGCGCTCTTGTGGAGGGTATCCGTGCAGTCCAGGCCTCCTTGCGAATGGAGTCGGCCCTCTGGGAACGCAGGACCGCGGTCCAACGGAGATTTGTTACTCCAAGATGGCTGCCTCAGCTTGTGCGGCCGTCCACCGAGATTGTGTACACGGCCCGGTCCTCGGTCCGGCCGCGGCACTCGCTTTTGCCTCCGGAGGTCTCGGATCTGAGCCAGGTCTTCATTAGTCCCCACGGGTGCCCCCCTGAAGACGGGAACGGTCCGAGCGGGCACGCTCCGGCATAACCCGCTCCAGGCTGAGCAGTGCCGCAACAGGAAGGTCCCGACCGGCGCTGCACCCGCAGGATAATCTCTCACGGGGTCACGGCCGGCACTGGCGTGCACGTCGGTGCCGTGACACCAACTTCTCACCTCCTCGGTACCGCCGGGGCCCGAGCGTCGGCCCCGGGTCGCAAGTTACCCGGCGCCGCGCACCCAGGCCGCGTAGGCCCCGAGACGGGTGTGGACCACGGTCGCGCGATAATCTTCGGAAGTGCAGCAGTTTCAGGGCCGCAATCCCGGTCGACGGTGCAGCCCTCCGGTGGCACCATAAACGGCTTCTGCGCCCCGACCTAGGGTGGGCCAGGGCCTCAGAAACAGGATGGTTGGGTGGGCTAGGGGAGGAGCTGCAGTTTATGCTGCCGCTCCGATCGCCATCTTGGCCACGCCCACCGTGCCTACCCTGTACTTAACAATAAACGTGAAAGGTGTCAAGTGTCTTCTGAAGATACATGATACGACACAAGGACAAATCAACACCTGGGCAGTCCTGTAGCACCTGATTAAATATGAACATTAATGCAGAAGTAGGCAAGTAAATCACGAGAATCTTCATTATATTGGGGAAAAGAAAAGAGCCAAACAGGGGCATCCAATGGAAGATGGGAATTTTGGCTGCAAGGAGCAAAACTCAGTGACAGAAATATGGGTGAGGAACATGACGAAAAGTAAGAGAATGAATTCAGTACACCACTTCCTTCACTTGGTTCAAATAGGATCTGACATGAAAGAAAAGGATTCAAGATCATCTTGGATTGGTAGGTGCACACAGTTAACTCTGGTTAAATAGGCCTTTGATAACATAGATATGGAAAATTTAAAAAGTGTAATTTCTAACCATTAAATTTAAATATATTTATATTTTTAGCTGTTTAAAAATACTTTATTTTATTTACACTTATTCCTGTAGGGTTTTACTTTAACTGCAAACCTCCATTATTTTCAATGGAGAAGTGTTGCACTACCAGTGGTTGGCCATACAGGTGCTGGATGTACTCCAGCTATGATCTGGAGTACGTTTAAAAACTGTTTGGGTCTTTTACTGCTGTAGTATCTTTGGAAGAGCAGGTTGGGATTAAGAATGGGCTTACTCTTTTTTGGGCGGGTGGATGACTCACCCTAAGCTTCTCCCTAATCTTCCACTTGCCCCTTTTACTTCTTCTTTAACCCTTCTTCTTTAGTAGTAAATATTCCCTACTTTTCAGCTACTCTTCCTGTCCCTCCCACATTTACTACTGAAACATATACTTACATGTACAGAGGCTCTGCAGTGGCGGGTACATGTCCACTCAGAAAAACACAGGCAAGGTAGAGGTGGAACCTCTGCACATATGCTTCTGAATAACATTTTGTAGCATGTTAGTAGTTCTATTGTAGGAGTACTTAAACAAACTACAAAATGAAGTTTGTGAATACGCCCCACATTTTCAGATGTTTCCTCCATTCTTCCCAAGAATGCATGCGTAATGACCTCACCGTGCAATATGCCTTTAGCTTTCCTTTGAAGGGGTCAAAATGGCAATATCACAGAATCTCAAAACCATTCTTTATTTTGCATCTGCTGTGTCATGAGAACATATCTTCTATGGTTGCTGGAACCAGAATTTATGTGTGCTAGTATAATTGTCTGACTCGCAAAAAAGGCTCAAAGTTTTCTTCACCAATAATCAGCTAATAGCCTCTTACATTCCTTGTGCAAATTATTTTGCAAGCATATATTAAATTATCTGGAAATTTGGTTTGAAGAACATACAATTATTCACCCAGAACAGCCAGGCTTTATGTTGAATCTTTCTTAACTGACTACAGTTGCTGTATATATTCACAAAAAACTACAAACTACAAAAGAATCAATCAAGATATGTAGTTTCTTCAATGATTTTTCTGCAGCATTGAACACAGTTTAATAATACAAAAACACAGGCATTGTTGGTGTAGCGTGCTCACTCAAAATGTTCTTCATCAGGTTGAATTGTAGCAATAGTGCTATTTGTAATACATCTATCTGATCTTCTGGGTATTGTCCATGAACTACTATATAATGTAGTACTCAATCTGGTTTCGATCTGATCTACCATCAAAAATACTGAGCACACACAGAGGGGCAATTCTAATTTCCCATACTATTCTAAGGGATAATGGGGGTTATTCTAACTTTGGAGGAGGTGTTAATCCGTCCCAAAAGTGACGGAAAAGTGACGGATTTACCACCAGCCGTATTACGAATCCATTATATCCTATGGAACTCGTAATACGGCTGGTGGTATATCGTCACTTTACCGTCACTTTTGGGACGGATTAACACTCCTCCAAAGTTAGAATAACCCCCAATATGTTCCAATTTAAATATCAAGATGAAACTAGTTTTTATACTTTCATGGCTTTCTTCTAAGCTGGACCTTCCACATTCAAGCCAAATGATAAAAGGTTAAGCATGTATTCTACATAATATAAGTAGATATCTGAGTAACGAACGTCCATTGTTTTACTTGGAGAAAAAAGGCCTTCCAAAGAGATGCATGCTTCTTTCCTGCTCTCTAAAGAAAGGTGCTCTACATTTTGTTATCTTCATTGAATGATTTCTTGTGCATAATCAATGGATTATTTTCAACTAAATATAATGTTTTCAAGAGTACAATGATTTTTATTGAATTAATACTTTGCCGAACTTTCATGTCATCTAGGGCCATATGTATGAATATTAGGTTTTGTGATTTGCAAATCGCAAATCTTAGCGACTGGCAATTTGTAATTCGCAAAACCTGATGTGCAACAGTGTCAATGGCACTGTTTGCAATTCCCAATAGGGTTGCAAATGACCTACCTCATAAATATTCATGAGGTAGGTCACAATTTACTACCCCATTGGGAATGGCTGCCCTCACAGGGATGGTGGCCTGCTGGGGACTGCTTTTAAATAAAGCAGTTTTTTTTAATTTTTTTAATGCAGCCTGTTTTCCTTAAAGGAAAACGGGATGCATTTCAAAAATAAAAATGAAATGTGGGACCACTGCCAGCTCCGAAAAAGTATTTTTGCTGCCATTCAAAAAAGGGGAAGGGGTCCATGGGGACCCCTTCCTGTTCACCAATGGGTTAGCAGCAATTTATAATCGGTTCTAACTGCGATTGTTTTGTGATGGCAGTCACGGTAACAAAACAATCATACATCGCACTGCGACTCGCAATGAGGATGGGAACACCCCTTCCTAATTTTGAATCGCAAACCTATTTTACAATTCGGTAAATAGATTATTGAATCAAAAAATAGGGCTTGTACATACCAAAATGCTTTCTTCTTGTTGTAAATGGCTGGATTCTGAGAATCGGGCTGTTTGCAACGAGAAAAAATGTACGTACATCTGGCACTTAGGCCCTCATTACAACTTTGGCGGGCAGCAACCGCTGCTCGCCAAGTTGTATCCGCCGTGCGGCAGCACTCCCATGGTGGCCATTTCAACATCCCCGGTGGGCCAGTGGGCGGAAACCAAGTTTCAGCAGGGATGTCGGCCGCTCCAAATGGAGTCAGCGGTGTTGCGGCGGTGCGACGGGTGCAAGCTCCATGGTGCCGTGGCAGGGGGCCCCTCGACTCCCCTTTCCGCTAGCCTTTTCATGGCAGTTCCTACCGCCATGAAAAGGCTGGCGGGAGGGGGACTCGTAATCCCTTGGGAAGCGCTGCCCTGGGGGATTACAACCGCTGGGACCAATGTGGCGGGAAACCGCCGGTCCCGGTGGTGTGACCTCGCCGCACCTACTGCGGTTGTAATCCCCTAGTTTGTACCGCCAGCCAGTTGGCGGTACAAACTCCAGAACAGCCCTGGTGGTCTTTGACCGCCAGGTTTGTAATGAGGCCCTTAGTTCCTTCATACATTTCTAGACTGCTTTTAGTTTCATAAGATAATTCAAACACATTCTAAGTCATTTAACACTTCAATCAGAATATTTCTAACTAAAACAATTTGAAAGATACTGCTTCCTCAAAATGCAGTCTGCAAATTTGGACTTTTCCAAATTCACCAATCAATTTCAAGTTATTTGTTTACTAGGAGTTTCATTAATAAAAAGCAAATTTTCAGACACTAAAGGGGACATTATGACCGTGGCGATCCTGCCCTGCTAACGGTGGCAGCTAGACCTCCGACAGCATGGTGGTACAGGACCGCCAAATTATGACCATTGTAGTGAACTGGCTGCATGGCAGCCAGTTCACCGCCTGTACCGTCAGGGGGGTGACCACCTTCGGCCTGGCGGTCCACCTAACACCTCCCTCTGTATAATGAGTATCCTTACTGCCGGGGATTCCATGGCGGCAGGCCCCCCATGAAATCCCTGGCAGTAAGGATACTGGCAACATGAATACTAATTCCTGTCACCACTACAGGACTCCTGAAACCCCCCTCCCTGTACGAGCCCCCCACCCGCCCCAACTCCATCAGGAGCCGCCCACCCCCCAAGCAGCGAATCCCCTACCCTGTATCCCTGTACTGACCCCCGATCCCTGTACTGACCCGATCCACGCACGCACCACCATACAGACATACACGCACACATCCAAACATACACATAGACATGCACACATCCATGCTCACTCATTCTAACACACATGCACACATGGCCACAACACTCAGAGACTTACACTTACACAAAAACACATGACATCCCCACCCACCTCCATTCACACACACATCCCCTCCATTCACGCACACAACAATAAACATCCCCCCTCCCCTGTTGGTCAATCACCTTACCTGGTGGTCATCCAGGAGGGAACAGGGTCCTTGGGGCCTGCTCTGCCGGAACCACCCTATCACCACAACACCACCATGCCGATTACAAAGTTGACGTGGCAGTTCCAGCGGAGCAACCTCTACTAGACCACCAAGTGCCAGTATGGCTGCTGGCAGATCTCCACCCAATTTAGAGTCAAGAGCTTCCAGGAGTGATAAAATGGTAGACTCAAGACCGCCATCACTGGCGGTCTCCTGGTGGGCGTGACTTTGGCGGTCAACTGTTTTGACCACCGATGTCATAATGGAGGCCTAAATCTTTAAAAACTCCATAGCCCAGATTGCTCCCCTCTATTTTCTCATCCTACCTTATTGCAAGATCTAGGAGTTTCAGTGCTAAATCAAATAAAAGAAGTGGCAAAGGCAACAGTATTCTGTCCTATAGTGCAGAAGGGAAAGTGGTGGTTCTAAGCACATTTCTTTAATTCCATAACCGTGTATCCACATCCATGTGACTCCTTGATGTGTCAAAATGACCCAAGACTCTCAGGAGGTATTTCCACCTTACACAGTTAAAAACCTTTTCTCTATTTTTAAAAACTTTTTATTGATTTTCTGCATAATATAAACCTAAACATTTACAAGCACAACTAGATTTGTATAAACCACCTACATCTAGCAAGACATTCATTACAATCATCCTCAAACCCCATACAAGACTCCCAAGCATGTTGCAACAGAGACATTTTGGGAAGACTTCTAACCCCTACCTGTCCCTGCCTCAGTCCAATGAGACCATATTGTGAAGTATTTCTTGTGTACTCCATTGGCTTTATATACCAATTCCTCAAGGATAACACACTGATTCATTCCATTTGTCCATTGCCAAATGGAGGGAAGAGAAGCCTCCCACCAATGACAAGCTATATGTCTTTGGGCCACCAGATATCCCATGGCTACTAGTGTGCAAGCCTCCCCAGATCCCCCATGGAATTCATCAAACCCAGAAGGGCCATCCTCAGGTCCAATCTATCGGTCTATTTAGCACCCTTACCATTACGTCATTGATGGCATTTCAATATCTAGCAATCAACAGGCACTCCAAAACTGTCTAAACGAAGGTCCCAAGAGAACACCCAGACGTGAGCCACGTGAGGCTCACTGCTCGCCCCATTCGCAAAAGTAGACTTGGAGGGTAATAGAATCTATGTGGATATTAAAACTGTATTAATTGAAATTTCATCAGTATCAACAATTGACAGTGTGTCACATTAACTTCAACCCACTCCTCATCTTCAAGGAGCCCTAGATATGCCCCCTAGTGTTCCAGTAGCATAAACCGGGGGTCTGAGGAGGATTAATAAGTGATTTATATAGTGTGGAGATGCCCCCTTTCTCAAGTGTATTAAGAAGAAAGTGACAGTCAAAACTTTTTTCTACATCCAGTCTCAGACTCCAGAACTTCCCATTGGAGGAGATGAACATGTGAATAATATCAATTAAAGCATCAAGATGTATTATCTCATGGAGACACTTATATAGGTCTAGACCCAATTTCACCATCATACCCCTCAATGTTAGGAAATAATTCTGATCTACTTTATGTGTATCTGACCTACCAAGAAGCCGTTCAAATTTTAAGCTACAATAATCATCTAGTAATGCATACTTTAGTCTGCAAATCACTCTGGGCCTCATTCACAAAGGTAAACAAACACTTTTGTGTAAGCTTACTGTCCTACTTTGTATGTGCAGAGTCTCCACAGTCATAAACTTACCATTATCCAGTAGTTTGTAAATACTGAAAAATTGTAAACTTACACAAGTGTATGTTTATCTGTTTTAATCTGCCAATTTATGTAGTTCTTCAAAAGGAGCTTTCAAATCATTTATAAAACATATTGAGTCCATCAACTGCAAGCACTGCATTTAGGCTTGGATTAAGTTACTGTCAGTATCACTGAATAGTTTGAGAATCCAGTGCCTGCTGGGATTCATGCATCAAAATTGAAACACTGCTTGATTTTCCAGTTACCACAGAGAAAAACAACTTCAGTAGGTGCATGTCTGTAAAAGTCTGTTTTGATTTTGTATGTCTCCTGCAAGTGTTTGCCTCAAGTGTTGGAAACTCTTTCTCCTCTTAACCTCATTTCTATTGATTTGCACTCTAATACATAATCAAAGCCCTATATATTATTCACATTTTCAGTGTTTTCCTAAGTCAAATACATTCTGATCATAGAAATAAAGAAAGTCATCTTGACAGTAGACTACAATCTTCAACACAAGCAACAACAAGTGCAATAATCAATCACCCATTCTAAAAGAGGTATACCAAGTACAATGTCATACACAAAACATTAACAAGAGAAATTAACTACATTTTTATTTCATAAACATTTCATGTCCTGGCACCTTCTGTGTGGCATATTTCATAAGCATAAAATGTTTCTAGTACCTGAGTGTCATTGATGTGAAACTGCTTCACCTAAACGTAATAAGAAAATGAAAGTGCCATGAGGTATTACGACTGATGGACCTGTCACTCTCATAAGGGTCACCCTAAACATTTTGCCTTTTACCTGCCACTTTTTTTCTGAATTTACTTTTGATAGCCATAAAAGACTATGGGGGTCATTCCAACCCTGGCGGTCGGTGTAAAAGCGGCGGCCAACCCGCAAACAGGCAGGCGGCCAAAAAAATGGAATTCCGACCCTGGCGGGAACCGCCAACACAGCCCGCCACTTTAACACTCCGACCGCCACGGCGGTACAGACAAGCAGCGCGGCGGTCACCGCCAACAGACAGGCGGCAGACAATGTACCGCCCACCCTATCACAACTCACCAATCCGCCACCTTTTCCGGGGCGGGAGCCCCGCCGATAAAAACACGGCGGAAACAGACTTCGAACGGGAAAGCGCTCACCTCTACACACTCCACGAGGAATCTGGACAGCATGGAACCCGAACTACACATCCTACCAGCTATTGTCTACCTGCTCCTCTACCAGGAGCACGAACGCCGGCGCAGAAGACAACGGTGAGTACTGCACCTACGACACAGGGGAGGGGGGAGGCAAAAAATTACGGGGACACACATACGCCACACACCCACCCCCACCCTCACCCACTACAACACACACATCAATGCAGAGCAACAAGTCAGAGTGACACCCCCAACCCCCCTGGAAGAATGCAAAGACAAAATAAAATGATCATTAAAAATGAAGTATATTATAGCATAATTGAAGTTAAGTGAAATATGAAATATATAAATAAAATATATTACATCATGAACAATATATACATAGGTCAAAAGTCCGGGCCATATTGGCTATCATCCATTGTTCGTGGGCCAATGGGCCTAAACACATGGACAAAGCCCACCCACGAGACCCGATTCCATTGGAGAGAACACTGCAGGGGCATCAGATAGTAAAACTACAGGCACCTCAGGGGGAAAGGGGCCCCTCAGCCAGTTGAGTCCAGGACGCCAGATCCACGAGGGGCCTCCATGGCCACTGTACCATCCTGGGGAGTGCAAAGCCACAGTCTCACAAGTCTCTACAGTGGGTGGGTTGCCCACTGTACCATCCTGGGGAGTGCAAAGCCACAGTCTCTCAACTCTCTACAGTGGGTGGCTTGCCCACTGATTCATCCTGGGGAGTGCAAAGCCACAGTCCATCAAGTGGATTACAGACTCCACTGGTTCTGGAGGAGGCATGGTGCCCAGAGTGCTTCGTGAAGCCCCGGCACACACAGATCCGGCCCCGCCAATGGGCCAGCGGTGCTTGAGATGAAGGGCCCAGCGGAGCGGTGCTTGACAGGAAGGGCCCAGCGGAGCGGTGCTTGACAGGAAGGGCCCAGCGGAGCGGTGCTTGACAGGAAGGGCCCAGCGGAGCGGTGCTTGAGATGAAGGGCCCAGCGGAGCGGTGCTTGACAGGAAGGGCCCAGCGGAGCGGTGCTTGGCAGGAAGGGCCCAGCGGAGCGGTGCTTGAGATGAAGGGCCCAGCGGAGCGGTGCTTGACAGGAAGGGCCCAGCGGAGCGGTGCTTGAGATGAAGGGCCCAGCGGAGCGGTGCTTGACAGGAAGGGCCCAGCGGAGCGGTGCTTGACAGGAAGGGCCCAGCGGAGCGGTGCTTGACAGGAAGGGCCCAGCGGAGCGGTGCTTGAGAGGAAGGGCCCAGCGGAGCGGTGCTTGAGATGAAGGGCCCAGCGGAGCTGTGCTTGAGATGAAGGGCCCAGCGGAGCGGTGCTTGACAGGAAGGGCCCAGCCGAGCGGTGCTTGACAGGAAGGGCCCAGCGGAGCGGTGCTTGAGATGAAGGGCCCAGCGGAGCGGTGCTTGAGATGAAGGGCCCAGCGGAGCGGTGCTTGAGATGAAGGGCCCAGCGGAGCGGTGCTTGAGATGAAGGGCCCAGCGGAGCGGTGCTTGACAGGAAGGGCCCAGCGGAGCGGTGCTTGACAGGAAGGGCCCAGTGGAGCGGTGCTTGACATGAAGGGCCCAGCGGAGCGGTGCTTGACAGGAAGGGCCCAGCGGAGCGGTGCTTGACAGGAAGGGCCCAGTGGAGCGGTGCTTGACATGAAGGGCCCAGCGGAGCGGTGCTTGACAGGAAGGGCCCAGCGGAGCGGTGCTTGAGATGAAGGGCCCAGCGGAGCAGTGCTTGAGATGAAGGGCCCAGCGGAGCGGTGCTTGAGATGAAGGGCCCAGCGGAGCGGTGCTTGACAGGAAGGGCCCAGCGGAGCGGTGCTTGAGGAAGGGCCCAGCTGAGCGGTGCTTGAGATGAAGGGCCCAGTGGAGTGGTGCTTGAGATGAAGGGCCCAGCGGAGCGGTGCTTGACAGGAAGGGCCCAGCGGAGCGGTGCTTGTCACGGCGGGCCCTGTTCAGTGGTGCTTTTCATGGCGGGGCCCTGTTCAGCGGTGCTTGTCACGGCGGGGCCCTGTTCAGCGGTGCTTGTCACGGCGGGCCCAGTTCAGCGGTGCTTGACAGGAAGGGCCCTGTTCAGCGGTGCTTGTCACGGCGGGGCCCTGTTCAGCGGTGCTTGTCACGGCGGGCCCAGTTCAGCGGTGCTTGACAGGAAGGGCTCTGTTCAGCGGTGCTTGTCACGGCGGGGCCCTGTTCAGCGGTGCTTGTCACGGCGGGGCCCTGTTCAGCGGTGCTTGTCACGGCGGGGCCCTGTTCAGCGGTGCTTGTCACGGCGGGGCCCAGTTCAGCGGTGCTTGACAGGAAGGGCCCTGTTCAGCGGTGCTTGTCACAGCGGGGCCCTGTTGAGCGGTGCTTGTCACGGCGGGGCCCTGTTCGGCGGTGCTTGACATGTGTTCCCAGGGAACCAGATCGGGCCAATATTTTCCGCTCAGTCGCCATCCGACCTTTCGCTTGCGGGGCCCTCCTGTGCTGGAGTCATGGGCCCGTGGGTGTCCTCCTTCACACCCGAAATGGGGCTGGTGGGGCCCTCCTGGGCAGCTCGCCTGCTGCCGGAAATGTCCGCCCTGCTGCCCTTGCCCTCCTTCGCCGATTCTCTGGGGCCCTTGCCTCCCTTTGTGGATGTGCCAGGTGACGGTGCCAGGTTAGTGCCTTTGGGGGCTGCCATCTCTGGCCTCTTGCGCCGGCCCTTCCGTTTTTTCGTTTTTTTCCCAGGGGGTGGGCTGGCTGTCCCCTTGCTGCTGGCTGATGTTGCTGCCCTATAAGCTGGTGGACTCCAATAGCCCTGGACTATGGTCCTTGTAGGTGCAGGGTTTGTGGTGGCTGAGGTGCTGTTTGGACTCTTACGAGATGGAGGGGGTGGGTCAGGTGATGCAAAGAGGTTAATTTTGGAGAGGAAAAACTTTTTAGGAGCAGTGGGAAGGGTAGGTGCAGTGGGTATGGGAGTGGAGGAAGAGGATGTGGTTGTAGGAGAGTCAAGTGTGCTGTCTTTGGGTGCAGGTGCTTGTGACGGAGGCTGTCGTGAGGTGGATGGCTGTTGGGTGGGTGGCTGCCTGCGTTTGTGTGGTTTGGAAGAGGGGTGACAGACACACTGGGAGAGGACACAGGGGATGTGTAAATGGCAGTGGGGGTGGTGACTGCACGTGTGCGGAGTGTTCTGGTGGGTGTGCTGTGATGGACGTACTGGCTGATGGTGGTGTGCATGCAGGTGTGAGTGGAGACGTCACAGGGAGGGAGGAGGGAGACGAGGAGGAGGGGGACACAGAGGAGGCAGTGGCTGTTGGCATGTCTGCATGTTGATGTTGCATGTGTGAAGGCTTGTGTGATCTGTGGTGCTAATGTCTGGATGAGCTGCCCTTGGGTGTTGATGTGTGTGCTGGCTGGTCTGTAGGTGTGGCTGGGATAGGCAGAGGAACAGGGGAATGGGACTGGGATGAGGAAATTGGAGGGGGAGGCAGGAGACAGGGACAATGGCTGCCGTCAGTGCTGAGGCCAGAGCGTTGAACGATCGCTGATGGGCAGCCTAACCCGAATGAATGCCCTCCAGGAATGCATTGCTCCGGTGCACCTCCCTTTCTACACTCTGGATGGCATTCAAAAGAGTAGACTGCCCAACAATGAGCGTCTGGGGGAGGTCAATGATCTCCTCACTGAGGGCAGCAGGGGTAACTGGGGCAGGGCCTGAGGTGCCTGGGGCGAAGGAGATGCCCACCTTCCTGGCCGAGCGGGCACGGGGCGAACGCTGAGGGGCTGCATGGAGGGCGGAGCTGGTGCGCGGGGTGGCGGCTGTACCTGTTGTAGCGGTGGGCACGGATGTTGCCGCCACCACAAGGGAGCTCCCTTCCGAGGACGTGTCTGTGTCGCTGACGTCTCCACGGGTCCCCGTTGTGGAGCTCCCCTCGCCCTCCGTCTCACTGGTGTACTCTCGGAGTTGGTTGCATGGCCCTCCGGGCCATGTGAGATGCTGCTCCCTCGTGCTCCGATGCCACTTCTCCTCCGCCTGATGATGCTAATGCACACATGAACAGGAAGACCACAAAAAAAGGGGGGGGGAGAAAAAATGACATGTTGAGTGCATGCATTGGCGACTCCATTGGCGGAGAGGACAGACACAGAAGCCCCCTGCACTACGCTGCGCACTCGGTGTACACTACTCAATTATTGTGACTTGGCCTACAAGCCTATGGACGACAACTGCACACATAGGTGACCCAGGGCCATGGATAGCTGTACTTAGCACCCTACAGAGGTGGGGGGCGGGGGCACAGGGCCATGCCTTACGGAGGGGACCAGCCTACAGAAGTCGCCCTGGCCTAGAGATACCCACAGCCCTCCTCCCCCACCCAGACACCTCCACTGTGCGCTAACAAAGCAGAATGTGCTGGTACTCACCCCCTTGTGTCTGCTGTGATGTCCTCACGCGCCCATCCAAATCGGAGTAGGCCACCGCCAGGATCCGGGACATCAGGGGGCTCAATTGACGGGAGCCACCCCTCCTACGTTGGGAGGCCATCCCCAGCAGAGCCTCCGCGGTCTTCCTGCTCCCGCGGCGGATGTCCTCCCCCCTCTTGCGGCAGTGGGTGCCCCGTCTGTTGTGGACCCCCAGGGTCTGGACATCCTTGGCGATGGCATGCCAAATGTCTATCTTCTGATGGGCGCTGACCTATGTGACATGGACAGGGTGGGAAAATAAATATAATCATTTTCTGCATGGTCGATGTGAGTGGCCCCCCCTCCCCAACCTTGCCATATGGCACATGCTCTCATCTGTCGTGCGATGCATGCCTCATTCGCTCCCCTCCCCACCATCTTTCATCCACCCCACTCAACACAGGCATTGCCCACAAAGCATGGTCACAGTGTACTTACCTGTTGGTCTGGAGGACCGTAGAGTAGCGCATACTGGGGGAGGACCCCATCAACAAGTTTCTCCAATTCCTCAGATGTGAAGGCAGGGGCCCTTTCCCCAGTCGCAGCAGCCATTGTATCTTCCAGACCGAGGTCACAGCAGCACTTGCAGTATAGGTCCTCTCCTGTGGATGATCAGGTCTCGAGTGATTAAGCAGATAGAAGATGGCGGTCACGCCCGCGGCGGTGCGTACCGCGGCGGTGTGTACCGCGACCGCTGGCGCACATCGTCATTGGCTCCTGAGACCCATAGGGTTCAATGTTAACCAATGCTGCTTTGCGCCGCGGTCTTCGACCGCCTACCGCCACGGTGTGCCACGCCAGCGCATTGACCTCACATCCCATTGTCACACTTCACAGGACAGGCAGCCGCCATTTCAAGGGCCCACATGGCTTAATTTGTACTGCGTCACACATGCCTAGGCGTTGCATTGCCACTCATACAAGCCATTCAATGCATAGCGAATCGTGTTCTGTGCAAGCTGTGGTTACGTACCTGTGGGTTGCTTGACTCTGTGCTCCATGTTGTCCTTCCTAGGCACCTTCCGCTGGGACTTGCGAGGAGATGGAGGATCATTCCAAACAACAGTGGCCATATCATCAGGGATGTCTCAGCCTATGTTTTCTAAGGTTTTGTCCAGAGTGTTGTCTGCCCTGATGAAATACATGCGGGGCTACATTGTTTTCCGTGAGGTGGGCGATTTGGCTACAGTGAAGGGTGATTTCTATGCCCTTGGCCATATCCCCAACATCATTGGTGCCATTGATGAGACCCATGTGGCTTTGGTTCCCCCCAGTGAAAGTGAGCAGGTGTACAGGAACAGAAAAAGTTATCATTCGATGAATGTCCAGGTGGTCTGTTTGGCTGACCAGTACATCTCCCATGTAAATGGCAAGTTCCCTGGGTCAGTGCATGACGCGTACATCATGCGAAATAGCAGCATCCCTTACGTGATGGAACAGCTACAGAGACACCGTGTGTGGCTAATTGGTGACTCTGGTTACCCCAACCTGTCGTGGCTACTGACCCCAGTGAGGAATCCCAGGACAAGGGCAGAGGAACGGTACAATGAGGCCCATGGGCGTACTAGCAGGGTGATCGAGCGGACCTTCGGCCTCCTGAAGGCCAGGTTTAGGTGCCTGCATATGACAGGTGGATCCCTAATGTACTCACCAAAAAAGTTGTGCCATATCATCGTGACCTGCTGTATGCTTCACAACCTGGCTTTGCAACGCCAGGTGCCTTTCCTGCAGGAGGATGGTCCAGATGGTGGTGTTGTAGCATCTGTGGAGCCTGTGGAGAGTGAAGAGGAGGAAGACGACGGGGACGACACAGACAACAGGGACACAGTGATACAACAGTATTTTCAGTAGCACACAGGTACGAATCAACCCCACCATTTTACATTTACTTAAAGTCTCCTGCCTCTCTACTGTCTGTGTTTCCCCCCAGTTCCTGTTAACTGAGTTGTGACTTTCCCTTCCGTTTTCAGAGCTGTGGGCCCCACTGCGTGACCTCTGCTTTGTTTGCCCATGGACTACAGCTGTGTGACCGTGGTATTTGTCATCACAATGTAACTGAACATTTTGGCAACGTTATGTCTAATACATTTGTTCAAAATACAAGCAGACTCCAGATTTTTTAAGTGCAATAAGTGATTTTATTAAAGTGCTAAATTTAGGGACATGATTGTAAAACGGTGATGGGTGATGGTGGAGTAATGTCCATGGCAGAGTCCAGTTTTCAGTCTCACAGGTGCATTGTCCATATGCCTGTGAAAGGATGGAGCAGGGGCAGTTTAAGTTTGGACAGGGTGACAATGTGGGACAGTGGGATGACATCAGGGGGTATCGTTTGCTGGCGGGGGTCTTGGCATCCTACTCTGTCTTCTTGTGAGATCTCAGGTACCGCTTGCGGGGTGGTTCTTCTTCTGCAGGAGGTGGGGTTCTGGTGGCCTGTCGTTGTGTGGGGGCCTCCTGTCCACTAGCGCCAGCGGAGGTGGTAGGCTGTTCCTGGTCCATGCTAGTGACAGGGGCCCTTTGTGGTGCCACATGGTCCCGCAATGTGGTGACTATCTGGTTAAGGGCCACGACGATGGTCCCCATTGCGGAACTAATGTTTCTCAGTTCCTCTCTGAACCCCATGTACTGTTCCTCCTGCAGTACCTGGATCTCCTGGAACCTGGCCAGTACCGTAGCCATCGTCTCCTGGGTGTGGTGGTATGCTCCCATGATGGAGGAGAGGGCCTCTTGGAGAGTCGGTTCCCTGGGCCTGTCCCCCCACTGTCGCACAGCAGCCCTCCCAGTTCCCCTGTTTCCCTGGGCCTCTGTCCCCTGGACCGTGTGCCCACTACCACTGCCCCCAGGTCCCTGTGGTTGTTGGGGTGGTGGGTCAACCTGGGTGCCCTGTAGTGGTGGACACACCGCTGATTGACATGTCCTGGAGACAGAGGCATGGGCCCGCTGGGTGGGAGCTGTGCTGGTGTTCCCAGATGGGGTTAGGTCTGCTGTAGCCTGTGGCTGTCTGTGGGGAACCGACTGTCCCGAGGTCCCCGATGGGCCGGGCTGGTCATCTGGGTCCAGGGAGACAGATTTGCTGTCATAACTGGGGGCCTCTTCTGGGGGTGGGATGGACATCTCTGGACCCTCCTGGGCGGTGTGGTGGCGTTCGGGTCCTGCAGGGGTATAAGAGTATGGTTATTGCTTCTGTGTGTGCCATTTCGTGTAATGGGTGGGTGGCCGTGTACCCCAGTGCTGGCATTCCCTTGTGGGGGCTTTTGTGACGGTGGCTTGTGGGGGAGATGGGTATGTGCAGTGGGCATGCTTTGGTGATGGGTGTCCATGCTTTGGGGAGGCATGCAGGGCTAGGTTTTGGGATGGGTGGGTTGTGATGGTGAGCCATTTGCAAGGAGTTGGTGTGATGGGGGTGGGGGTGAGGGTGGGGGTATGATTTGGCATGCAGGTGGGGTGGGGGGAATGAAGTAGTGAAGATTTGACCTACCAGAGTCCATTCCTCCGCCTACTCCTACGAGTCCCTCAGGATGCAGGATGTGCAAGACTTCCTCCTCCCATGCTGTGAACTCTGGGGGAGTAGGTGGGGGTCCGCCGCCAGTCCGCTGTACCGCGATGTTGTGCCTTGATACCATGGAACGCACCTTCCCCCGTAGGTCGTTCCACCGCTTCCTGATGTCGTCCCTATTTCATGGATGCTGTCCCACAGCGTTGACCCTGTCCACTATTCTGCTCCATAGCTCCATCTTCCTGGCAGTGGTGGTGTGCTGCACCTGTGCCCCGAAGAGCTGGGGCTCTACCCGCACTATTTCCTCCACCATGACCCTGAGTTCGGCGTCAGAGAACCTGGGGTGTCTTTGAGGTGCCATGGGGTGGTGTGGATGAGGTGAGGGGTGGTGTATGTGTTGTAGAGTGTGGTGAGTGTGGTGGTGTATGGTGTTTTGTGCGTGGATATTGTGTGGGTGATGTTGTGATTTGCCTCTGTGTGATGGTCTACTCTATGCTGTGCTGTCTCTCTCTGTCCTTCAGTCGCAATTGTGGTCGTAAGGGTTTGTGGGTGATGTGGGTGTGTGTTTTCTATTTAATTGTGTGTGTGGGAGTGGTGTGTGTATGTGTCTCAGGTGTGTGTATTTTGAATTGTCCAATGTGGTAGTGTTTTGTAAAGGTGTGTGTATTTTGACCGCGGCGGTGTGTACGCCAATGGAATACCGCGGTTGAAAGACCGCTGCAGGGATTTGTGGGTTGGAATGGCATGGGCGTATTTCTGTTGGCGTGATGGTGGAGGTTTGGTCATCGCCAGTTTTTCGCTGGCTGTTGCTGTGGCGGACTTTTGTTGATGTCGGGTTTTTGGCGGTTTGCCAGTTGCGGGTCAGAATGACCGTGGCGGTTTACCGCGACCGCGGCGGTGTTATGGCGGTCTTCTGACCGGCGGTAAGCGCCTTTTACCGCCGAGGTCAGAATGACCACCTATGCGTGTTTTACCATTGCTAAGCAGTGCTAACCAGTGCTTGACACTTATTGTGTCGACCACTTAAGTAGCACCTTAAAACCTATCCCAATCCTGCTTTTGCAGCCTAAATGCAATGTTACACTGCCATGTCGACTTGACATTTAAACCTCCTTGCCAAACCTTGCACTCCCACTGTCCCAAGTTGAAGATGTAACCAAAATGACGAAAGAACGGTATGCTATGGCTTGACATTCACATGTGGTTTCAGCATGTCAAGTAGCATATATTGCCTTGATGGCAGCATCACACAGAAAACAGGACTGATACAATCTTCTGAACTTCCATTCTATTAGAGTACAAATTGGCTCTGTAAAAGATTTGTCCATCCCAAATGGGTGTCTGTCCCAGGATCAACACATGTTTATTTTGTACTTTCAGACAGCAACATATCACTCCAAATGTCACAACTTTGAAATGTCCAAATGAAGATGACATGGTAAAGGAACCTGAAACAGAATAAAAAGGGAAAATGTATTTTATCAAATATTAAGGCCCGTATTTATACTTTTTTAGAGCTGCATTTGCGTCGTTTTTTGACGCAAAAACGGCGCAAACTTGCAAAATACCATTGTATTTTGTAGGTTTGCGCCGTTTTGCGTCAAAAAGCCTCGCAAATGCGGCGCTAAAAAAAGTATAATTACGGGCCTAAGTGTCACTCAAATGACATGTTATGAGTACACACATACTTATCACAAGCACAGTTAATCTCTGTCAATGACCACAGTACTCAATGGAGGGAAATACTGATCCACTAACATCTTTGCCTTGGACTTTCTTGCACTGGCCTTTCTTAGCAAAGTATCATAGCAAGGTGAAATGTTCCTATGTCACAAGTTGTTCTGACATTGGAAGTTACAAGTTGTGAAGGTAAACTTACACTCTGGTTTAGAAGTGGTCAATCACACCTTGATGCAAGTCAACTCCTTCTTCTTCACCATTATCATCTTCATTGGGCATTTCAAAATCCTTACACTGGGGCTCATCAAGGTCTCCCTCCTCTGCAATTACAAGTATGTTCCTCCGCAGGGTGATGTTATGGAGAATGTTGTAGGCAATCGTGATTTCACACACCTTCTTGGGTGAGTAGAGGAGGGCTCCACAGGTATTGTCTAGTTGCCTAAACCTGGCCTTCAGGAGCCCAAAAACTCTCTACTGGCCTCCATGTTCTTCCATAGGCCTCATTTAAACTGACTTCTCCTGGCATTGTTGAATTCCTCAGCAGTGTCAATAACTACGGCCAGCTAGGATACGCTGAGTCTCCTACACGGAAGCAACACATCAACAGGTTACTCATACATCAAGCCATTGTCCCTTCCTAAACTAAGGTTCAGGCAAAATATATTTAAGTCATATTGTACTTACCAACAAGCCAGGCCTTCTCTGGTCTAAGTTGTGACATCTGCATGGATATGGTGCTGTTCTGTAGTGCACATGAATTGTGTGTTGACTCAGGAAATAAGGCACACACAGTTGAGATGTAAAAGTCTGGTAAGCAGACAACTTGTTAATTGATAGAATGGAAGTTCTTCCAATTGTGGTAAACCTGTTCCCTTGGGTGTGGTGGCACCAAGGCAATATGGGTGCCCTCTACTGCTCCAACCACATGTGGTAGTCCCCCCAAAGCATAAAAATCTCCCTTCAGGGTGGCCAAATCCTGTGGATTTGGGAATTGAATGTAGCTATTGATGTGCTTCATCACAGAATAAAGGACTTCCTGTAGCACACCATTGAAAGTTGGTTGGGACATGAACCCAGAGACTGCCAAAGGGTACTGAAAAGTGCCAGTAGCAACAAAATGCGGAACTGCGCTATTGATGAAATGGCTGTTATATTCATATTTTGAGGCAAGAGATCGGGCTCCAAATGCTGACACAAATCCAGGTTAGTTTGCCTATTAAGTCAAAATTTCCGGATGATGTCCCTTTCCTCTATGGTGGCAAGGTCTAAAATGGGCCAGAATTCCACTGGCTGGGATCAGACATCTGTATGTACGGAAAAGAAAATATCAGCTGAATTGGGCATGCCATACTTTTAATGCCAACACACATTTGCATTCTTAGTAACAGTAGAAATGTCATTGGTTAATACCTGTACACAAATTAAGATCAACATTTTTCTTGGTATTTTCATTTTTCTTTTTCATTATGTGCAAATAATATATTTGAAATTTATTATTTAGTCATAATAAAAAATATATATATATATAACGTCAAAGGAGGTAGTACTTCCCCCACAGCACTATCAGTGTCAAACACAGATATGGTTCACATTCTATTGAGTTATATCGTGACAAGAACAGTGTCATTCGTATCTGACATTCAGAAATACACCAGCCTCCATTTTGAGTGCTGGTGATGCTCGAAAAAAATGCACTGCTTCACACCCTAAAATAGCAGTGGCCTGACCTTGCCATCAGGACATTGACTACCCGACAGCAAAGTCAGTGGAAATTGAGCATGCAATGGGTGGTACCCTCAATGACGATCTCTGCCATAGGCTAATGTTCGTGATGGATATGAACGAAAGCCAGTTGCTGTGTCCGTCTCCGTCACAGTCACATCTCCTGTTAACTTGTATGCCATGTTGTAAAAAAAAAACTCACTTGCCTCCAAACACTGCAGCCAACAACACCTCCTCAATTTTTAGCTGTTGTTACCGACATCTGGGGCCAGGTTGCTGGGTGAAGTAGCTGAAAGGTCACCTTCCTTCAGCACGGAGGAGCTAGTGCTCCTTGCCAGGGGGGTCCTGTCCCTGTACAGCCAGCTCTAGGGGACCCCAGAGGAACGGGTACATGTCTGATTGGGGAATGTCTGACTGTCAAACCTCTTCCTATTTGGTCCACAGGCTATTTTGTTCCCTTTTGTTATTGCAGGAAGTTTTGTGATTTGAGTTTGACAGAATGGTGTAGCTGGGACAGATTGCTTTATTGCCACTGTCTGAAATGTCCGTGTAGGGCAATGTTAAGTCACCTGAAAGTAGAAGCTATAATATGTGTCCATGTAATTCACAAATCCTATTCCATCACACAAATTGCAGGACACTGACCATCATTGGCCAGTAGACAATGCACCAGTAGTATGACTGACAACATACAGTCAATGTTGAAATGAAGTGATGTTGAAGGAAAAATGTAAAGGATCTGGGGTTGTCTGATGCTGTACTGTCAAGTGGGATCCCAGCACAAAATGGCCCTCATTACCACCCTGGCGGTCGGTGATATAATGGTGGTAATACCGCCAACAGGCCGGTGGTAATAACTGTGAAATTATGACCACGCCGGAAACCGGTAAGACAGTCAGCCAATTTAACACACTGACTGCCAGGGCAAAATCAACACGCACCACGGAGGTAACCGCCTACAGCCAGGCGGAAGACAATGTTCCACACACTGTATAATGACACACCAATTTGCCACCTTTTCCGGGGCGGTACCAACGGCATCACAAGCCTGATGGAAACACTGCACAGAAGGGAAACAACTTACCTCTGGAGACTCAAGGAAGAACCATGCCACCATGGAGCCCGAGTTGCATGTGTTCCCCATGCTCTTCAACGTTCTGCTCCACTACGAACACCAACTCCGGCGAAGACGACCATTGTGAGTACTGCCGACTAGCACACAGGGGAGGGGGAGGAAAAAGAGAGTGACACACACATGCATCATGCAACAGACAACACACAACACCCCTACCCCAACACCATACACACAAGCAGATGCAGTAACATTACAAATTCACCCCAGATCCCTCAGGAATAATGCAAGGACAACTACAATAGAGTAAAAAGAGTGCAATAAGATAAATATAGTAGTAGTAGGTGCATTCAAATAAAAAAGTATATCCACATTCACAAATCAAGGGACACTGCCAAGTCCTCAATGTTCGTGAGCCACAGGGCCACATCACAAAGTCCTAGGCCCCACCTCACTCCTGCAACAACACAGAGAGAACACTGCAGGGGCATCAGGGAAAAAATAGCCAAGCACCTCAGGGGGACAGAGAATGGGGGGGTACCTCAGCCGGAAGATGGTACAACGCCACTGGTCCTGGAGGGGGCAACATGCCCATCACTCTGTCCTGGGGAGTGCAAGGCCACACTCTCTCAAGTGGGTGAGTTGCCCACTGACTTGTCCTGGGGAGTGCAAGGCCACTGTCTCTCAAATGGGTGACTTGCCCACATGCTCTGGAGGGGCCCACATGCCCATTACTCTGTCCTGGGGAGTGCAAGGCCGCAGTCTCTCAAGTGGGTGACTTGCCCACTGACTTGTCCTGTGGAGTGCAAGGCCACTGTCTCTCAAGTGGGTGACTTGCCCACATGCTCTGGAGGGGGCAACATGCCCTGAGCTTGGTCCTGGGAAGTGCAAGGCCACAGTCTCTCAAGTTGGTTGGTTCTAGCAGGGACATTGTGCCCAGCAAGCTTCATCCTGGGGAGGATGGGGTGAGTGGATGGCTTCTTCACTGGTTCTGGAGGGGGCATCATGCCCTCTGAGTTTCATCCTGGGGAGGATGGGGTGAGTGGATGCCTTCTCCACTGGTTCTGGAGGGGGCATCGTGCCCTGTGATGCAGATCTTGGGGAGTGCAAGGTCCCAGTCTCTCACCTGGGTGTCATACCCTCAGGATTTGCAGGGGCCAGGCCGCACAACAGCCCATGGACTCAGGACTACACACTGTCCGCCGGCGGTGACGGCTGCTCAGTAGTGGCAGTGGTGGTGCTGCTGGTGGAGCTGGCAGTGGTGGGGGAGGCTTCAGCCCATCCCCTGCAGCGTTGGATGGCTGCTCACTGGGGCTGCTCCTACTGGGGGTGGTGCTGATGGTGGTGCTGGTGACGGTGCTGGCAGTGGTGGGGGGAGGCTCCAGCCCACCACTGCAGCCTCAGATGGCTGTCCACTGGGGCTGCTGCTGTCGGTGGTGCTGCCGGTGGTGGTGCTGGCAGTGGTGGGGGAAGCTCCAGCCCATCCTCCGCAGCCTTGGACGGCTGCCCACTGGGGCTGCTGCTGCTGATGGATGTGCTGGTGGCGGTGCTGGTGGCAGTGCTGGCAATGGTGGGGGGAGACTCCAATCCATCCCCTGCAGCCTCGGACACCTGCCGACTGGGTCTGCTCGTGGTGGTGGTGCTGTGGCGGTGCTGGCAGTGGTGGGGGGATGCTACAGCACATCCCCTGCAGCCTCAGACGGCTGCACCACCATGGTTGGTGGTGGGGGCTTCGACTGAGTCGTGGCACAGGCCCCTTGTCTCTACTGCCTGCTGTTGCAGGCACCTAGCCCTTCCTTCCTGCAGCCTGAGATGGCTGCACCACCATGGTTGGTGGTGGGGGCTTCGACTGAGTCGTGGCACCAGGCCCCTTGTCTCTACTGCCTGCTGTTGCAGGCACCTGGCTCTTCCTTCCTGCAGCTGGGGCTGCCTACTTGCCTTTCATTCCAGCAGCTGGGCCTGACTCCTTGCCCTTCCTTCCTGCAGCTGGGGCTGCCTCCTTGCCCTTCCTCCCTGCAGCTGGGGCTGCCTCCTTGCCCTTCCTTCCTGCAGCTGGGGCTGAATCCTTGCTCTTCTTTGACACACTTGGGGCAGGCACCCTTTCTGTCTGGCTGGCTGGTGGCCACGGTCCTTTCCCACCTGGAGTAGCCAGGGACTCTACTGTGCCCGTGGACTAGGTGGCTGAGGTGCTTGGCTGGGTTTTGACCACCCTGGCCTGACGTGTGGGATGGGGGGAAGGGCTAGGGAAGAGGTCAATGTTGGAGAGGAAAAGCTTATTGGGGAAATTGGGGTGGGAAGAGGGAGATGGTTTGGGAGTGGAGGAAGAGGGAGTGGTGGTAGGAGGTGTCAGTCTGCTGTGTTGTGGTGCAGGTGCTTTGGCTGGATGCTGTTGTGAGGTGGATAGATGTTGGGTGTCTGAGTGCTTGCATTTGTGTACTTTGGGAAGAGGGGGCACAGACATAGTGGGAGAGGACATAGGGGACGTGTGTATGGATGTGGTGGTGATGACTGCCAGTGAGAGTTGTGTAGTGTAGATGCAACTGGGAGGGAGGTGGACGACGAGAAGTGGGACACAGTGGAGGCAGTGGATGTTAGTATGTCTGATTCTGGATGTTTTTTGTGTGACTGCCTGTGGGATGAAGTGTGGTGCTTGTGTTTGCCATGTCCACTCTTGTGTGTTGTCCTGGGTGCCTCCTCATCTGTCTGTGTGCTTGGGATAGGTTGCGGTTGAGGGGATTGGGATTGAATGAAGGAAGTTGGAGGGGGTAGGGTGGAAACAGGGACAATGGCTGCCATCAGAGAGGAGGCCAGAGCCTGGATTGATCTCTGCTGGGTCGCCAAGCCAGTGTGAATACCCTCCAGAAAAGCATTGGATTGTTGCATTTGGGCTGCCAGCCCGTGGATGACATTCACAATGGTTGACTGCCCAACAGAGATGGATCGCAGGAGGCCAATAGCCTCCTCGCTTATGGCAGCAGGGTTAACTGGGGCAGGGCCTGAGGTGCCTGGGGCAAAGGAGATAACCACCCTCCTGGAAGAGAAGGCACGGGAAACTCAATGAAGGGTCTGCTGGGAGGGGGGTGCTGGTACAGGGGTGGTGGCTGTACCTATAGCTGGTGTGGACACAGAGGTGTCCGCCACCACCAGGGAGCTTCCATGGGAGAAGGAATCCGTGTCTGAACTGCCCCTCCAGTCTTCGCCGTGGTGCTCCCCTTGCCCTACGTACCACCGATGCCCCCACTGTTAGTGGATTCGGCCTCCTGTGGGATGGAGCTCCCTCCGTCGCTTGTGCCTCTGCTCCTCAGCCAGATAATGCTAATGCACATAAGGACAGGGTGACAAAGCAAAAAGGGGGGGGAAGATGCAAATGATACACGTGGTCAGTGGCGGCACCAACACCACCGTTGGTGTACACAACATACTCACACACAGGGAACAGACCTAAGCATTAGGCATTGCACTACCAGTCACAATGCTAGTCACCAGCCCATGGATACGGACATCTAATGCAAGTTGCAGCATACCTTAGACCCACAGTCCCCTGCCCAGTAGTGGATGCCTACTAGCTTGGTTGGAGGATTTTCACATCAGAATCCTGCACAACATGGGGCCTACTCTGCAATGCCGGGCTGGCCTAGGGGTACCCACAGGGCACACACCCCCTACCCGGATACCACCCCACCAGGCTTAAGTTGTAAATTAGGGCACTGTACTCACCCCCTTGTGGCTTCTGTGATGCCCCCAAGCACCCATCTAGTTCCAGAAAGACCACCGCCAGTATACGGGCCATCAGGGGGTCAGGGTTAGATGGGTACCCCTTCCTCATTGTGAGGCCATCCCCAGCTGGGCCTCGACCGTCTTCCGTGTCTGGAGTCTCATGTCCTCCCACCATTTCTGACAGTGGGTGCTCCACCTGCCGTAGACCCCCAGGGTCCGCACGTCCTTGGCGATGGCACGCCATATACCCTTCTTTTGATGGGCGCTGACCTGCAGGGAAATAGACACAGGGAAAGGAATTAGTCCGACCGTCCTGCCTGTTACACTCATGGCAGTGCTGGTGGCAGTGCTGGCAGTGGTGGGGGGAGACTCCAACCCATACCTTGCAGCCTCAGAGAGCTGCCCACTGGGGCTGCTGGTGGTGGTGGTGCTGGTGGCAGTGCTGGTAGTGATGGGGGGATGTTACACTCATGACCCACCATGCCCCTTCCCATCCCCATTAGCAAAGACATGGCCCACCATAAATGCTGTATGCTGCCATGGGCCCATCCACCAACCCCCACCACATGAGGCCTTCACATACAGCACTCCATGCATTCACGCCCCATGCATCGTACTCACGGTGTACTCACCTGTTGGTCTGGAGGCCCATGCAGCAGTCGGTACTGTGAGTAAGACCCCATCCACCAGTCGCTCCAACTCCACTGAGGTGAAGGCAGGGGCCCTTTCCCCAATAACACAAGCCATGGTCCGTTCCAGACACAGGTCACAGCAGCACTTGCAGAAAAGGTTCTCTCCTGTTGAAGGTCAGGTAGCAAGTGAGTGTACAGATAGACAATGGTGTTCACCTCCCCGGCTGTGCATACTTTCACCGCCAGCGTGCATCACCATTCGCCACTGGACCTCATAGCGCCTAATGATAACCAATGAGGAGTTGCAAAGCTGTTCTTGACCGCCTCCCGCATGGCGCACAACGTCAGCGGACGCCATTTCAGGGGGGGGGTGCAGGCCATGGATCCTAACTGTGTCACAGTACACAAATGCACTATTTGGACATCTCCAACAAAATAATGTTACAATCACAATATGCATTGAACTGTAGTGGTTGGAATGTAGAGATAATGACCAGCTGCTCACTCTTTTGCCCCATAGATTGCAACCGCTGCAGATGAATAGGAGATGGAGACATACCCCGTGTACAGACCCCTGTTGGACTTGGCAACAGTAGAGGACAGGCACATTGTCCTCACCTATATACTTGACAGGTCCACAATCACAGAGCTGTGTGCCCAATTGGAGCCTGACCTAATATCTGCTATCCGTCACTCCACAGGGATCCCCCTCTTGTGCAAGTCTTATCAGTGCTCCAATTCCTGACAACTGGCTCTTTCCAAGTGACAGTGTGATTGGCAGCAGGGCTGTCACAGTCAATGTTCTCAATAGTGCTGACCAGAGTGTTGTCTTCCCTGATTAAAAACATGTGCAGCTACATCTTTTTCTCCCAGGTGGAGGATTTGGCCACAGTGAAAGCTGACTTCTACAGAATGGGACATATCCCCAACATCATTGGTGCAATAGATGGAACACATAATGCATTTCCCCTCCCCCCCGGGGAAATGAACAGGTGTTCAGAAATCAAAAGAGTTTTCACTCCATGAATGTCCAGATGGTGTGCCTGGCGGACCAGTACATCTCCCATGTCAATGCAAAGTATCCTGGGTCTGTGCATGATGCCTTCATCCTGAGGAATAGCAGCATCCCAAATCTGATGGCCCAACTCCAGCGGCACAGGGTGTGGCTAATAGGTGAGCCCTTGTTCCCACCCAGTGGATGTTGGTGTATGGGTATGGTGTGGGCCCTAATGGTGAGTTTGTGGCTAACAGTTGTCCCTCAATATTTGCAGGTGACTCTAGTTACCCCAACCTCTCATGGCTACTGACCCCTGTGAGGAATGCCAGGACAAGGGCAGAGGAACATTACAATGAGGCACATGGGTGAACTAGAAGGATTATAGAGAGGACCTTCAGCCTCCTGAAGGCAGGGTTCATTGCCTCCATCTAACAGGTGGATCCCTGTGCTACTCATCCAACAAGGTCTGCCAGATCATATTGGCATGCTGTATGTTGCACAACCTTGCCTTGCTTCACCAGGTACCTTTTCTGCAGGAGGAGGAGGCTGGAGATGGCCGTGTAGCAGCAATGGATCCTGTGGACAGTGAAGATGAGGAGCCAGAGGATGAGGACCACAGAAGTGCAAATATTCGTCAATACTTCCAATGAGACACAGGTAGGACAGTGTTAATATACATATAATTGACAGTTTGATGTGCAACATTGTCACTGGCAGGCTGAGTATTCCTACTTCTATGGCCACTCACTGTACCCTTTGGCCTTTCCTTTTGCAGATGTTGGTGCCCCACTATTGCTCCTGGTGTGTTCAGTGCAGCCAACTACCGGTCTTTCCAATGGAAACATTACTGTACAGTTGAAATGCAATGTTTGAACCCGGTTAATCAAATACATTTTTAAAACATTTGACATACACCATAATTGTATTTTATCAAAGTGTGTTTATAGCAGTGCTCTGAAGAAGAGAGGGTAGTGCAATGGGCTGGGGTGATGATGGAGGAAAGTCCAGGTGAGAGTCCAGTCTATTTGTATCACAGGTGCATTGTCCAAGGGGGCATAGGAAGGGGAGCAGTGGCAGTTCCAGGTGGACAGGGTGACAGAGTGGGACACAAGGGTGACAATCAGGAGAGTCTTATTTCCTGGAGGGGGGGGTCTTGGCAATAGTCTCTGTCTTCTGCCTGGATCGCAGAGAATGTTTGCAGTGTGGTTCTCCTTCTGCAGGGGGGAGGTGCTGGTGGCCTGTTGGTCCTGTGGTGGGGCCTCCTGTCCGCTAGCACCAGTGGAGGTGGTTTGGCTAGTGTCAGGGGCCCGGTGGTGTGACACTGCCTTCCTCATACTGTTGGCCATGTCTGTCAGCACCCCTGCAATGGAGACCCGGGTGGTGTTGATGGCTTTCAAGTCCTCCCTGATCCCCAGGTAGTGTCCCTCCTGCAGCTGCATGTTCTCCTGCAACTTCTCCAGAATCTGGCCCAGCGTATCCTGGGAATATTGGCATGTTCTCAGGATTACGGTGCGTTCCTCCTGGAGGGTCAGTTCCCTGGGCCTGTCCTCCCCCTGTCACACAGCACTCCTCCCAGCTTCCCTGGTGTCCTCTGCCTCTGTCCCCTGAACCGTGTGCCCACTGCCACTGACACCAGGTCCTTATTGTCCTGTGTATGTAGGGCGGCCTGGGGTCCCTGTAGTGGTGGACACACTACTGATTGACGTATCCTGGGAACAGAGGAATGGGCACGCTGGGTGGGTGCTGTGGTGGTGTTTCCTGAGGGGGGAGGCTCTGTGGTGGTGTGAGAGTGTGCCTGGGTAACCGACTGTCCGGAGGTGCCAGATGGGCCAGGTTGGTCATCCAGATCCAGGTGACCAGAGCTGCTGTCATCACTGTGGGCCTCTTCTGTGGGGGGACTGGATGTTGCTGGCACCTCTCTGCTGGTGACATTGGTTGTGTTACCTGTGGGGATGTAAATGAAGTGTTATTGTTTCTGTGTGTGACATATTGTGCATGGGTGTGTTGCCCTCTTTGTTTGGATTTGCCCTGGCAGCTTTTCCTTGTGTGAATTGTTATTTGGTAGGATAGGTGATTCTGTCTAGTGTGCATGCTGTGGTGACAGGTGTCCATGCAGGTCTGTGAGGGGTGTCTATGCATTGGTGTTGCATGCAGGGCTTGGCATTGGGATGAGTGGGTTGTGATGGTGGGGTGTGTGGGAGGTGGTGGAGTGATGGGAGTGAGGGTGAAGGTGAGGGCGGGGTATGTGATGGCATGCAGGTAGGGAGTAGTAGTAATAGGGAATTGACTTACCAGAGGCCAGTCCTCCTGCTAGTCCTGCCAGGCCCTCGGGATGCACGATTGCCAAGACTTGCTCCTCCCATGTTGTTAGTTGTGGGGGAGGAGGTAGGGATCCACCGCCAGTCCTCTGAACAGGCAGTTGGTGCGTTGCTGCTATGGAACGTACCTTCCCCCATAAGTTGTTCCACCTCTTCCTGATCTGGGGTGCTGTCCCACTGCGTTGACTCTGTCCACGATCCTTCACCATAGCTCCTTCTTCCTAGCAATAGATATCTGCTGCACCTGTGCTCCAAATAGCTGTGGCTCTACCTGGATGATTTCCTCCACCATGACCCTTATCTTCTCCTCAGAGAACCTGGGGTGTCCCTGTGGTGCCGTGAGTGTGGTGTGAGTGGTGTGGGTGAGGGTGTATAGGTTGATGTTTTGGGGTGTGTGTTGTGAGGTGTGTGGGTGGTGTATAGGTGATGGTGGTATGTGGCTCTGGTTGTGTTGGTGCTCTTGCTGTCTCTCTCTCTCTGTTGGCAATGGCTTGTAGTCATAAAGGGTTGTGGGTAATGTGGGTGTGTTTTATAGTGGTGTGGGTGTGTTGGTGTGGTGTGTTTATAGGTGTCAGGTGTGTGTTATTTAAATTGACCAATGTGGTATTGTTTTGTATGTGAGTGTGTATTTTGAACGCGGCGGTATGTACCGCCAATAGTTTATCGCCATTGAATATCCGTGGCAGTGATTCATGGGTCATAATGATGTGGCCGTTCTGTTGGTGTAACGGTGTGTGTGGCTGTATAGTGACGGATTGGTATGTGTGTGTCATAATATGGATGGCGGATGTCCGCGGTGGCGACGGTATGTTGGCGGCAGTCGGCATGGCGGTAAGTGGAATTTACCACCAATGTCATAATGAGGGCCAATGTTTATTAGGCATTGTCTGATGCTGTACTGTCAAGTAGGATTCCAGCCCATAATGTGGGCTAGATCACTCTGTATGGTTTAAAACTATCATGAAGCCCCATATAGGTAAGGTTAGTTTATGTGTAGCAAGTTCAGATGACAGTGGCTCACAATCAACCATCCCAGTCTGTCCCAGTCTGACACACACTTGTTGGTACATCCCACAAATCCCCACTTTCACTGATATATAGCAGCCCTTATAAGTTGCCCTTAGTCACTGTATGTGATGCAGACCATGGGTTCTGGCTCTTAGACATTTAGGCAAGAAATCAATGTAGCTGTGAGTGGGACTATATGCAGGGATTGTGCAGGTGGTTTGGCCTTTGGTAACTGACAATGATTGTGAGTTATCAGGGGTGGCTCTCACAACAGGATAGGTTTCATAGCTCTGACCAAGATGACATTTAAGGCCTGATTAGGTACCATGTGGAGATAGCAAGTATTGATGGTGCTCATTAGATCACTGCAAACAGGTATTTTCTAGCTACCTTTAACATTTTTATCAAAATATGTTGTTAATGTTTGGTGAATATAAGTGTAAGTATCCAAATTTTAATGTCACAGCAGTACTGCCAAACGGAAACAATCAAATTTCTTTTCTCGTTATTTTCTGTCATCCATACAGGTCAACACTTATCAGAAGTGGGAGATTTGAAAGGCCATTGCAAAGAAGGTACAGACTCTGTGGGTCCACCAGCAGTGCAGCTTGCACTGTAGGAAGAGGTGGGAGGATCTGCATCACGCAACGCCGAAGTCTGATGAGGGCCAAGTCGGGAAGTCCTTGCAGTGGCTTACCTGGTGCTTGATGTGCAGTTGAGTGCACAACAGCAGCAACAAGGTGGTCAGTCATTGTCCGTAGATACTGTTGTGTTTTAACTTCTTTACTTTCCAGCTATTTTGTATGCCATCAACATTGAGGATGACACATATCCAAAGCCCATGAGGATTTCTGGAGAGGTAAGTTTATCAGACAGTGTCCATTGCTCTGTATGGTGTATTGCTCTGTGCTGAAGGTTGCCAATAGATTCCTCCTCAAAAAGCAAGTACTGTAGTGGGCAGACACATGCCTGCATGCAAACAAGAGGATTTTCAGCATTTTCTCGATGACATGAGGGACATTTTCACAAAACATGCCCCATGTCATGATTGGGTCAGGTGGGACAGTATGTCACAAGTTTGCGTAGTGAATATAGACACCATTATTGGTAACTGTCGCAAACTGCTCAATTATAACACAGCTGATATATGAGATTTGACATTGGTAAGTTGGTGCTATGACAATATGAGAATGTGCATCTGCAACACATATGTTGGAATTCTGTGTACGGTGGCATTATTCCTTATTTGGCACATGTTTGAAAGCAGTTTGCCCCGAAAATGTCTACTAAGTTAATGTGGATAGTAGCAGGGAGACCTGAGCTCATAGTCTTTCACAAATGTGTATGTAAGCCAGTCTATGATTACCAGTGAGAATTTATCTGCCAAACTGTATTGATTGAAACAGACAGGAATGTGTCCACATTCGTGAGAGAGTTGTATGTCCCAAAGACAATGTTTTGGTGTCCTTAGTTCTACCCAGAGGAGAAATTGATGATGGAGAGCAATGTAATATGGAAGGGGACACTGGCATATGGAAGGTTACATCACATAGACGATGTGCTGTTCCACCTTGAGCAGTCAATTTCCATCATAACACCTTGCCCTTTGGAAAAAGTGAATCAAATTTAACTCTATACTGCAGTGGTTCAGAGGTGTCTTCAGGGCTATGTGTTTACTCATACTGTTGGAACCCTTTGTCATGGAGTAGACTACAAGTGTATGAGTGACAAAGGCATACATGCTATGGGAGCTGGGATGGAGGATTACTGAATGTAGTACAAATTTTGTGTGATGTACATTGATGTCCAATTGTATTCTCACAGAAACCCTAAAACTGTTGTATCTGTATTTTCAGCATCAACTGGGCAAGGTGAAGGTGACATCAGTCACATCGGCAGTGATGAAGCTGGCCACTGGAAATCAGGTTTGGACACCACTGACATTAAGGGACCCAGTGACGCAGAGGGTGAGGTGACTGGCCAGGAGGCCAGTAGTGATTCAACATCTTCCTCAGAGGCCTCCAATGAAGATCAGTTCCTAGTGAAACGGACCCTGGAATGATTGTGACACCTGCATCTTTATCTGCCCCTGCATTCCAATCTCTATCTCCCCTCTTGCTTCCCCTAGTTGGCCATAGCTGCCCTCCTAAAAGGGGTAGCATCACTTTTGCTGTAGGCAGCTCTGACCAGGCCCCTGCATCACAGGCTATAAACCTTTTAGGAAGGATCACTGTAGGCCATACCACACTTCTCAATGCCATCCAGGGGCTTGGTGGCCAGAATACCCAGATGCTGGCTTACCAGAATGGCATTCACAGTCTGGCCTACAGTGGTCATTCCAGGCTGTGGCCTCCTCATTGGGCACAGCCTCCCACATACCCCCACCTCAGGCCAACACACCCTCCCTGTCCTAAACCCCTCAAACCAGCCCATCCAAAGCACACACAAACATGTGCATGCATATATGTGCACCACAAGCAGCACATCCTCACACCGAAACAGAAAAAAACATAAACACAGACATACACACAAGCTGTCACCACACACTCCACCACCACAATCATACCCACAGGCATCACACTCACCGAGACACAAACACACACTCCCACCACCAGCACACCCACAGACACAATGCCCACCACTACACCAACACCCACACATACCACAGGCACTCCTCAGTCAGTGTATCCACCACCACAAACACATGCACCAGCACACACACATACACCACACCAATACATACCACATCCACTACACACACATGCATACACCCACCCACACACACACACACACACACATATTGGACCCAAATGCCCATACTCACATACTTGATTCAAAAAACCACACTCACCCACCCAAAAGACAATCAGTAAAAGACACATATCTAAAGACACAGCACATACACCAGACATTCAAGCACCCACACCTTCAACACACATACACTCACACACAACAGACACAGCCATTCCCTCTACTTCCCAACTACAACTCCCTCCCAGTTTTCCTAAAGAAGGCCTCATGTTTGCCTTGTCCCTGATCGGTTCCTCATACCAGACCACCCTGCCCAAACATCTTCGAAAACTTTCCAAATCCAAACCTACCCCTCCAAATCCAACACCACCCCTCCCAGCCCCATAGACACCCCTCGCAAACCCAAAGCCACCCCTCCAAAATCCAAGACCACCCCTCCCAAACCCAATGACTCCCCCACTAATATCATTGAGGTGCCTTCTCTCTGCATCATAAATGTCCATTCGCAAGGAGGTTTTGTTTGGCAGTGGCATTAAGAAGTAATCTGTGAGCAAATATTCTTAAATTGGTCTCATGGGCTAGTACCTATGTTTGTTTATTCCTTATTTTCTAATTAATTAATGAGTACTAATTGTTTGCTGAGGATGTTCTTTCTGCTAATGTGTGTGCCATGCACTTACTCTCATTTGTAACAGTGAGAAGCACAGGTTGTATATTTTAGATTTTTCTTCAAAGCATACATTAGTGTTGTACCTTTGTGATACACATGTTAATTGTGGTGTAAGCATTCATCTTGTTACTGGAAACTTACACCAAAGTTATATGTTACTGTATTTGTGACTGGAGAATGCACGTGTGTTTACTTTGACATGAAGTGTCATAGTATGCACATATGCATTACGCATGGAACCTGGAACTTTGCAGTTATATGGGATCTTATGTTTGTGATATATTGCACACACTAAGTGGACATGTGCCCTTCATGTATCTCTGCCATGTTTGTAGTTTACCAGTAAAATTGGTAGTACGATCTGTGTATAGCCACATGTGTAATTTGCTTTCCTATGATTGGCATATTTGATTTTACTAATAAGTCCCTAGTAAAGTGCACTAGAGGTGCCCAGGGCCTGTAAATCAAATGCTACTAGTGGGCCTGCATCACTGATTCTGCCTCCCACAGGAATAACCTTATAAACATATCTCCGACCTGCCCCTATAGTGTCTGTGTGTGCAGTTGTAAACTACCAATTCGACTTGGCAAGGGTACCCACTTTTTATACATGTAAGGCACCCTAAGGTCACCCTAGGTAACCCTAGGACATGTCCTGATGTGTCCTACATGTCCTAAACGTGGAAGAATGCTAAATTCGGTTTTCACTGTTGCCAGGCTTAATTCTCCCATAGATTAACATGGGGGCTGCCTTTAAATATTCTTAAAGTGCAGTTTCCCTTTGAGAGTAGATAGAAATGTGGAGCCTGGGGTATCTGACCTCATAATTTAAGCATACATCTTTTTGTGAAGGTGGTTTTTAGATTGCTAGTTTGAAAATGTCACTCTTAGAAAGTGGGCATTTTCTTTCTTAACCATTCTGTGACTCTGCCTGTTTGTGGATTCCTTGTCTGGGTCAGACTGACAGTTGGGCTGTTTGTCCATCTCCAACAAACAGTGACACTAAGGGTGCTAGGGTGTAATCTGCATATCCTGATTGGTCATCTGGGCTAGGCTGGAGGGAGAAGTGGTCACTTACACCTGAAAGGGCTGTGCCTGCTCTCACACAAAGCAGCCTTCAACCCCCTGGTGTGCTTCTGGAGCCAGGCTTGGGCAAGCCAGAATCCTGTAACAAACAGAGACTTTCCTTTGAAGTTTGCCAACTTCAAAGGCAGACAGGGGTATAAGTAGTGGACCCAACACACCAGATTTTCAGATTAGTTAAATAATTCAAGATGAACCTCTGCCACGACAATAGCTGGGTAGCTGAGAGGAAGTGCTTCCCCTGCCTGTGACTGAGCTTTGTTGGACTATCCTGCAATTGCTGCTTCTGCCTGTGAAAGGGGACAAAGACAAATTCGTTGTGCATTACTGCTTGGGAGGTATCTCCATGGGCTTGGACTGATGTTGCCTCCTGCTTTTCAAGCCTCAGGGACAGCAAAGACTTCACCAACCAGTGTCTGAGTCTGCATGCTGTGGGCTCTAGCTTGCCAGAGGGTGCCATTTCAGTTCCTGGGCCCCTGGAAGTGAATTTATGGTGAACATCCTGTGAAACAACACCAGGCGACTATGTGCGAATTTGCTAAGGATGTTGCTGCACGAAGTCTACAGTGATGCCTACACCTGGATCTATTGAGCCAAGGCACAATGACCCCACCATCAATGTAGGCCCAATGTCGCTGCAGCAGCTGATGTCCAAAGAATTTGGGAGTTAGAGTGTCATACACCTGATATTTGTGACACCCAACTCTGTCAGAGCACCTGTGACCCTGTGAAGTGATCTTGACCTTTTGAAGTCTCCTTGCAGCAGCATGACTTTGCAGGACATTGACTTTGTCGAAGGTGCCACGGGACCGACTCCTCACAAGCGACGCCGTCTCACCTCCATCGCTCTACAGCAGGGACCTGACGCTTCTTTGTGGTGCCTCAGTTCTTTCGCCCTGCAGCAGTGTTACTGACACCGCTTCAGATCAGTGATGCTGCGCTCCCTGACTCTGTGCCCCGGTCTGTTTTCCACATATTTTGCTAAGGTACTGTACCTGGGGGTCCATGTGACTCCATAAACAACACCAGTGGCATCTCATTGTGGGAAACAACTCTGTCACAACACCACTTTAACATTGGATTGCTGCATGTGTGCCTCTAGGCACTATTTTTGTGTTTTTAATTGCTAAAGTCATATATTTAATTAGGTATGGTGGATCTTTATTGTACTTGGTCTTCTTTTATTATTATTAGATTAAATATGCTTTTTTTCTAAACTTGTTTGGTGTCCATTTTGTAGTGTTTTACTCTGTTACTCTGTGTGTTGATACAAATACTTTACACATTTCCTCTGGGTTAGGCCTTTCTGCTTGTGCCAAGCTACTAAAGGGGGTGAGTGTGGCTTAACCAGGTGTGTTTCTCCTTTACTTTGACTAGAGTGAGAGTCCTTATTTGGACAGGGAGGAACCTGACTGCCAACCAAAGACCCCATTTATAAAAGTTATAATTAGAGTTATTTTAAGTAACTATAACTTGTGCCCTAAGGTAACTCAAAACAAAAAACAAAGGTTACAGGAACATTATAGTTGTGTTCAGATTTTACACACACAAAACCAAAAACATTCAGCTCTTAGAGTTTTTTCAAGTAACTATAAGTAATGCCCTAAGGTAACTATAACTCGCGCCCTCACCATGCAGTTTTTTCATCAATACGTTTACTGCAAATGTTACAGTGATGTTATAAATGATTTCATAGAAGATGTCCTGAGTAATGCAACATCTGGGGTAATTAGTAGTGCATGACAAACGCACCAGTTATAGGGCCAGATGTATCAAAGCTTTTTGCATTCGCAAATGGTGTGAATGCCCGTTTGCGAATGCAAAAAGGCCTTTCAGAATGTATCAAATGCATTCTGAATGCAATTTTAAGGAATTGCTAAAATAAGAAACCGCAAATAAGGAATCCTTATTTGCGATTTCTAAAGCACATGTATGAAGCAATTCCTTAATGCGAATTGGGCATTAAGGAATCGCTATTACCACCAAGTTGAACTTGGTGGTAACCATGTGCAAATTTAAAAAATGCATTTAAAATGCATTGTTAAAAGTTACATGTAAAGCACACATGTCCTTTTGGCATGTGTGCACCTTACATGTTGGTAAACATTTTTTGGGGTGCAGCAGAGGGGGCCTTAGGCCCCCAGCACCCTGGACTTTGCATTTCCCAAAATTGCGAATTTCAGTTAGGAATTCGCAATTTGGGACATGCAAAATATTCACAAATATGGGCTGACAGGCCCATAGATGCGAATGGGGGCTGTATCGCAATTTGCGATTCGGTAATAGCATTTGCGATTTTTAAGAAAACGCTATTACCGATTCGCAAATATGATACATTGCATTTTGCGAATCAGAAATAGCGATTTCTTAAAAATCGCTATTTCCGAATCGCAAAAGGCCTTTTTCATACATCTGGCCCATAGTTATCTTAGAGCATGATTTATAGTTATTTGAAATAACTCTAACAGTGGATTTCTATGAAATTGTGTTTGTAAAATCTGAACAAATAACTATAACTTGTGCGCTAAGATAACTATAACTCGTGCCCTTGCCATGCACTGCTAATTACCACAGATATTACAGCACTCTTAACATCTTTTATAACATCATTGATAATATCACTGTATCATTTGCTGTAAAATTATTAATAAAAAGACTGTGCATGGCAGGGGCGTGTGTTATTGTTGCATTAGGGCACGAGTTATAATTACTTTAAATAACTCTAACTATAACTGATGAATTTCTAAGGTTTTGTATGAGTAAATTTATAACCTAACTATAATGTCCCTGTAACCTTTTATTCTTTAAGTGGATTTCAATGTTTGTTTAAATTCTATTTCCTAACTATAACGCCTCTGTAACCTTGTATTTTTCAATGAATACATAAATATATACTTATTATATATTTATACATAGCTATATATATATATATATATATATATATATATACACATACATATACATACATATAGGTTTGAGCGAGAGGATGTCACTTTTTGGAATAGACAGGGTACTTCCCACACCGCGAGGTGGGGACAGAGAAAAAAGACTCAGGAAACTAGAATCCGAATACATCATTCGCCTCAATAGTTGCCTCAATAGTTGCCATCCTCGGGGTCTTAATAAGGATGAGGAACTTTTTGTTCACATTGGCTGATATCCACCATAAATGTGCATGAAATATATTATAATTAGATGTAGAAAACAATGAGTGATGAATGTCATGTAAAAAAAAATATATATATATATAATAATACATATTATTTTTTTCTTTTGGGCCCGCAGATCAGAATCGTAGAAGTATGATACATAATTTTATGTTTAATAGGGTAATGGATGAATAATTGCTTGATGATATTAATGCTGATAAGGATTGTTAAGTGGCCCATGCGTTTGTATACAATGATAATTCAACACTGTAGGCGTATCAATGATTAACCATGTGGGGAAGTAACATTGTTAGTTATATGTGTTTAGAAGTGCAAATTGGTTTCATGAAATTTTCATAGTATTTCTTTTATGTTGATGCACTAGGTAAATGGTATTTAATGAAACCTTTGATTATTCAATAGCCTTTTATATTTGTGTGACCAATTTCATTGGTTGATTATCCCCAGGCATGTAAAAGCGTTCACTACTTCGAAGCATGAAACATTCTATTCTGTCACTAACGTTCCCAGAAAAGCATCATCTTTGTTTTTTTTACTTGTACATTCGGGCATTTTCAATGCAGTATTTTTCCCATTTCTCTTAATTATGCCTGTAGCCCTCTTGGTGTGCAAGTGAAGAGGATGGAGATATCTGCATTAACATAGAGTAGGTATCAAAAACCCTTTTATTGAAGGTTTGTTTTTGGTGGTTTTGATGTAGATAGCCATCTTTAACTCAACATGCAATAGTGAACTGCCATGTCAGGAGTTCATTTTGTTTTGGCCTCATTGTAGATGTTGTGTCAGAGTAAGTCATTTTTAGAGATAGCAGAGCCAGGTCCCTTCTTGTAGAGTTAGATTAATAATGTGGTTCCACCAGAAGTTAATGCAGCTTTTTAAGACAGAAATCGGCAAGAAGGTTTCTAGTAGGATTTTCATCCACAATGCAGCCAGAAGTTTGATTACTTCTGGTGAAATCATATTTGGTCCAAGGGCTAACCTTGTTGCGAGCACTTCAATAGCTGTTTTTATTTTTTCCTCCTTGTAGATAACAGTGACGGCTTCAGCCAATCAAGGGTGGTGGGGTGGGAGGTGTCAGAGGTGGGTTTCGAATGGAGGCTATAAAAAAAGAAAAAAAATACCTGTCACTGCAGCTCCATCCTGCTGCCGGCCACTCCCTCTCTTCCCAGCAGTCACCACGTTCCCGATCCGGACACTGCTCTCAGGCTACATCAAGCATGAGAGCAGTGCTGAGATTCACCTGAGCAGGCTGGTTTGATGCTTGCTCAGGCACAGGGAGCATGTGCCATTTCTCCAACCTGGCTGTGTAACACAGCTTCATTAGAGAAATGCAAGTGCGCATGTTGGTTTGCCCGTCATAAGACGGCTATCCAAATCGACATGTGCACGTCACAGTGCCCACTACTCCTCCTCCCAATGGCCTGGCACCTCACCATACTGCATTCAACATTCCAAGCTGTCAGAAATCCATGGACACATAAAATGACAAATAAATTGTTTGTCATCATTTTATTTGTCACTGCCTCCCTGACTCTGAGCAGGGGGTGATGCTCCTCTGCTATTACAGAGGAGCTGCCCCTGAAATTTAGCATCATATTTAGCTTGTCTGATATTTCCTCTATTTGCTATTTTGTTGCTTAAGGCAATAGTTCAGGGGTTCTGTTTGGTGAATCACTATTGGTGGAATTTGTGGGTCGCACACAGATTTGAAGTAGCCTACCCAAACCTCCTCTACAATGACTGCCCCAATGTGTTTGTTCTGATACCCAAACCGTCACTGATTTTTCTCCAAAAGCTTTGGGATTCATTCTCAAGTGCTTTATCCAAGACACTCCAGATTTCACAACAGATTTGTCCTTTTTAAATTACGATTTTATTGTATTTTCTTTTTATTTTGATTCACTTAGAGGGGAACTCGGATTGAAGTAGGGGTTTTAACACCTCTTTGACTTGTTTGCAGTCCTCATCGTTCCTGGACACATTATCCTGTTTCTTTGAGGATGTTGGTTTATTCTTGCTTGGGTTTCTTTCACTATTGGTGTATTGTACCAGTCACTCTAGCAGGCAATTCCACTTTCCAGATTCTGTATCATTGGCAGTGTTTTGTGGTCAGATCTTCATTCATTCAATTTGAGTTCTTAGGTCTGGTTCCATTTCAGCCTTATTTTAGGGCCACGTTACCATGTACTATTCAGCGCATTCGTTTCAGGTGTCTCTTTGGGAATGTTGCACTTGCAAGTTGGACAACAGTAGAAACTCTACTGTGCTATAGAATTTTCAGCAGTTAGAATTGAAAATTGAAGATGTAAAATATCCAAACCCACAATAACGTAAACTTAAATTCTGTAGTTTAAATTAATGAAGCTTCTAATTTCTGATATCGTTATTAGTTTACACATTCATCTTGGGTCTTTGGGGAGCTCAGGGCTTTATCAGAAGTCTCCAATTCAGTACTTACAGACACAATCTTGCATATGTGAGACCTAAATCATTTGCACAATAACAGGGTTTACTGATGATACCATGTAAGCATGAATTGGCAGGAGGAGGCTGAAAAGAGTTGCCCAAAGGTAAGGCAAAGGGAAGTCTTACCCCTGTGAAAGATTGTGGCTAGGGTCAATGAAGGGGAAATTGAGCAGAAAAGGCTGTAAGAAGGATATAGCAATTGTGCGAGGAGATGGAGGCAGTGCTGATGAGTTGAGAAACTACTTGATTACCTGATTATCAATAGAAATAGGCCCTACATGTACTACTTGGAGTGAGGTGGAATCAGAGTTATGCAAGGTGGGGGTACGATGTCAGATAGGACATGTACTATGCTGGAGAAGAAAGTGTCAGAAACACAGGGACATGGACAAAGATGTACTGGAGTTAGTAATGAGATTACGAAAAGTAGAAGGCAGTAATTTGTGAGAATGTGCAAGTCACTGTACATCTAAGATTATGTGAAAGAAGAAAACAGAGCAAGCCAGTAGTGCTCTTTCAAAAGGCTTAGTGAGCTAATTGCATCAGTAACATTAATAGACTCCATGTGCAGGTATATGGTGGTGAAGGGGACAGTGGTGAGAAAAACAATAACTGTTGCAGCTTTATACATGTCTAATCAGTGGCAAAATAGGTCTCTGTGGAAAGTCCTGGGGAAAGTAGTAGGATTTAACAAAGAGGTCTTGGGGTACTTCAATGCAGTGGTGGAAGGAAACCTTAACAGATCATTCACTTACTAGACAGAAAGAAGGACATGTCAAGAAATCGGCAAGCACAATTAAGATACTCAAGTCTCATAGATACCTCTAGAGAGACACATACCAGAAAAAGGAGATTCGCAATATGGTATCTAATACACAGGACCTACTCCAGAATTTACAATTTCTCCTATTTAGCCATACCTTTTCAGTCTTGGGGGAGTCAGGAATATGCTCTATAACAATATCTGAGATTGCTCTTTCAGGGATAATGTTCATCACTTTGAAGCAATCGAAATGCATTCAAGGTTGTAACTGGAGCCCATTCATTTGCTATGGCCACAGTGGCCGCAGTGGCTGCAGTGGCTAAGACAGGAATTGGTCCATTGCAAATATGCCTTGAAGAGAAGCGCAAAGAAGCATAGGATGAACAGAAAATTAGGATAAAAAGCTTTCTTTAAAATGCTCCCGAACATAAGAGACAACTAAGGATTATCCTTTACAATAATGCATAAAGTATTCTACCAGCCCTGGCAAGAATGACATACGTAACAGGAGAAAAAGCACACTGCACATTGGCCAATAACGCAAAGGCAGAATAAACAGAGATGGGTTACTTGGACTAAGACCTAGTACAGGGGCCATATCATATTATCACAAAACAAAAGCAAGTGTGTTTTGCTGCTTTTTTGCCAAATTATACAATGATGAACGCAATAGGGGGATACAGGAGAAAACAATTAGTTTTCTTTCTCATATCACATGATAAAGCTCCAGATCAGGGAAGTATTTTTGAACTTGTAAATATTACTGTATCGGTTTTGCATTGGATTTTATGAAAGAATGCCTTCCTTGCATACATGTAAAAATTGTGTGATCCAGCCAGTTGAGGCGCAGAGAAATTCTGATGCAGGCCTCCAAAAAGTGAGACATTGCTCTAGATATGTCACCTTGTTCATATGGAGTAGTGACAGAGCGGCTAATGCATCCAAAAAATGATGTATCTGACATGAAAGCTCCTTGTAAGTATGCCCCCCAATGTTTATCAGTTTTCCATTTTGACCACTCTCCTGCTAGGTGTAGTAGGGCAGCTCTATAATGATTTAATATGCTTAGGACACCCACTCTTCCCCACTTCCCTTAGACCACCAAGAGTTTACCAGATCTTCTGTAGGCTTTCCCTTGCCATACAAAACTTTATTAGGTCTCATTGTGTTTTTCTATTGTCTTTTTTCATTTCATATAAATTGGCAATGTTTCGAGAACCTTTAGTATCCTAGGTATAATGCTTATTTTGATTGGCAATATGCAGCCCAACCAGGATATATACTGACCTTCCCATTTCCTAAAATCTGTCTTAATCTCTTGTCACAGATAAGGTATGTTTGCTGAATACTATTCTGTAAAAAAATGGGTCAACTGGGCTTCCAAATAATGGTTTACTTTATTTGCACTGTTGAAGGGCATTGAGTTAGCCAATTTCTGTATGTTGGTAGCCATAGTGTCTAGTGGTGAAAGATTCCACTTGTGTTAATTTATCTTGTGACTTAATTCCCACCCTGATTCACCTAATATTTGAAGTGTGGATGGTAATATCCTGCCTGGATCTTTTAGTGATAGAAGCCCATCATCAGCATTTTCTTTTTGCACAGTCCAAGCATTTTTTTTTTTTGTCCACAGTCATTCATATTTGTATTGTCCGGGTTTAATTATTAGAATATGCAGCAGAGGTGACAATCAACAACACTATCTGGTGTCTCTTGATAAATTAACTGTATGGGTTTTGATGCATACCCAGATGTGTAAAAGTCTGTTAACCTGGAAATGTGACAAAACTGTAAGCCTCCCAAGGGCAGCTGCAACAAGGAGAAATATTATTTCTCCTCATTGTTTCCTCCTTTTCTGTGTGCTGCATTCTGTTGCACACATAGAAAGAGGAAAATGCCTCCATGGATTTATTTTGTGCAGAAAGTTGGCCCTTCATGCACAAAAACAATCCTACCAACAATGCAGACACCCTTGCACCATAGTGCAAGGGTGCCTGCATTGGCTGTAGCCAGCAATTCGTGCCCCAGAGCAGGGGGAAAGAACAGAAAATCACTTTATTTTTAAAATACTGTGCAATTCTGCCTTTTGAATTGGCATAGAGCAGAGCAGCAGAAATTCTTAGGAAAAATGCCCCTGTGTGTGCCTATGAGTAGTGGTAAGAACCTGACCAAAGCAACGCTAAGAAAAACTCTATGTAGCATCACTGTGTGCGAGGGAGGGCTTCCATGGATGTTGTCTGTGTGTTCACATCTAACCTCCATGGTTCATGTGGCATGTCATGTATCCCACACCAGATAAACTGTGAAATATATTCAATCAATTGCTCTTCCCAGGTCATTTGTCCCACAGGAAAAATACCTGAGTCATCCAACACACTCTAGCCGCATAATTATGGTGCAGTCCATGGCACACAGACATAGACAATTAGGCCTCCAATGGTTCATATGTTGCATGATGGTGGCCCCTCATGCACAAAGTAAATCTCATATGAAATGCAGCCTCTGAATCCGCATGTTGCAATTGTGCCTGTCTTGGTGCTACGTAGCCCATTGTGTGTCAATGCTGCTTGAAAACTCAGGACTGTGCTGTATGGCCACAAATATATCCCATACTACCCTTTCACAGGGAGGCAGTGTAATGCTGATAATTTCCTTGATGAACTGTACAGCATCACTTTTCTATATATCTGCGCCCTTGTCTCCTGTCCACATAGCTGCCCCAACACACTGCAACGTGTAGACAATGATGTTCCAAATTGAGATGCATACACTACTCTATCAATGGCAGTAGCTACTGAACAACACTTTGGGAGGGGTCTGGGGGCTGCAGACTACACCTCCCTGATTCCTTTGTGGCAGGAAGCTACCCTTGCCACTCTGTTCACGCCCGGAGGCAATTGGTGGACTTTTGCCCCTCCGCACGTGGCGCTTTGTGAGGGGGCCAGGGGCTGCAGACTGCATCTCCCTGACTCATTTGCGGCAGGAAGCCACCCTTGCCGCTCTCTTCATGCCCGGAGGCACTTATTACCGGACTTTTGCCCTGCTGCGCGGGATACTTTGTGAGGGGGCTGGGGGCTGCAGACTACACCTCCCTGACATCTTTGCCGCAGGAAGCCGCCCTTGCCTCTCTCTTCGCGCCCAGAGAAACTTATTACCAGACTTTTGCCCCGCTGCACGGGACCCGCAGGCACGCCCGGGCGAAGACTGGGCCAAGAGCTGACCCATCTGCACCTGTCAGAGCTCAGTGGAGACTGGGCTGGGCCACCCCTTCAACATTTAATGGTATCAAAGAGAGAAAAGCGTTGTCTAAACTGCCACTCTATTGACCAACATTAATGTTCTACTAACCAGTGTATTAAGTTTCATTTATATTGATTTTATTGATTCTATTGATCAGCAGGTTAACAGGGGGCTGTTGTGGAATAAGTATGTCAAAGTAACATAAACTAGGTATTTTAGTGTAGGACTGAAATCCAGAGATGGGCAAGAGGAAGCAATCAAATGCAAAAAACACACCCCTCATAAAGATTATACATCAATATTGAAGTATATCTCAGGTGCAATAGGGGCTATAGAGAAGCAGATCACAAATGTAGAAGAATGTCTACTATCACAAGGGAGCCCTATAGAGGCTTCACCCTTGCATAATAATCCCTCTAGCTTAGACCCTGATTCCATACGCCGGCCTAAGATAATAGAGAGAAGGAATCAGGAAGAAACCCTAAACGGCTGCATTCAATATGCAAATGAGTCCATACTGGAGGTGGATGATTCCCCCCTCCACCTAAACGTATACGGAAGCCTCGAGTACCCCAAAGAGGGTGACATAAGCATTCAACCTATTGGAGAGTCGCAAACTAAAACCGTTACAAAGAAACTCCCCAGAAGATACCTGAAACTACAGCAAAAACATGTAAATATTCTGGACACAATTAAAGCCCTAGAACTCACAGTCAAAACATAATTTGATTTATTTTTAAATCATCTAATTCAAGTGGAGAGTAATGTGGCGTCTATCCTTGACTTAGTGAAGACACGATCAGTTGATCCAATCTCCATAACCCTTCAACCTAATGGTACAACCCATTCAAATTTACACCTAGTAACGGAACCACAACCCCGCCAATTACATCTTTACCCAAGGAGACTCCCACAGAGTCCTGCATACATGCAGGTCGCACCTGTAGTGTACAACAAACTATGATGGTGCATTGAAGCACAAGTGGCTCATAGATCTATAAAACGTCCCACTCCCTCTTGGACATTCCACTTCTCCCGAGTTATATTTTACAAATACCCCACGCAGTGACCCCCTATGTAGTGGTCCTTGCGAATGTTCCTACTATACCCGGCGAGAACCAGGAAACATTGATGGTGCTAAGAAACAAATCCTTAAATTGGATAGGATCTCGAATGGAACTCTGTATGATTGGCACTCTATTTGAAGATATAAAGATGGTTAGAAGAGTCAAATGGGTAGGTAGGAGCCAGAAATCATTAATGGGAGATTGTGTGGTACTTTCATTTAAATCTCCAAAATTGGTCCTTGACAGGTATCTAACCATGGTATTTCATTACTTCCATTAGGCTATTTCTATCAAGGTAAAAAGGGACAGAACCAACCCAAAAAAGGGACCCTCTCTTTATGGGAGAGAATGGAGTGTAACAATGTTGTCCCCATTAGCAACAGATTCCATGACCTTCCGCCTCTGGAAGAATTAGACTGAATGTGGGATGATCTGGTAGGTGGTAGCGGGGGTGCCATCTCTGCGGAACCTTTACCTGATGCACCAAACAACAATAATGAGATGGCAGGCAGTAGTAGGGAAGTACTTGCGGGAATCATTAATGAACACTACAATACCAGATCTGGAGTGGTGATAGAGGCGATCTTGTTCAACCGATCACGTACTCATCGTTCCCTCTTAATGAGGTAGATCTCACTGCCCCTGATCGACATGATTCAGGGAATGCAAGACCAGGCCTCAATCTTTTGTTTTGGAATGTGGCAGGCCATTGCAGCAAGATCGAAAATACTGAATGGTTAGGTTTTATTGGACCATTTTCCTGCCTGTGCCTCCAAGAAACCTTGTGTACGGATCCCATACATATAAATTGATATAGGACATTCCATACTCCCATGATCCCTTCCATTCCTGGCAGGTCGAAATGGGGGCTTTGTACTTATATTTCAAATAAACGAGATTTGATAAAGGCGATTAGCCTAACTTCAAATGTTTTTTATCAGGTGATTGTGTGCGAACTACAAAATGTATTACAGTTAGTTATCATAAATATTTACAGTAACGCCCCTTTGGGTAAAATCCCAAATATAATTGGACAAAGATAGCTGGTCGTATTATTTTGAATAGATTTCAGGAGTGGGCTGAAACTAATAATATCCTATCGGACTTGCAATATGGCTTTCGCCCAGGGATAGGAATGGTGGAAACGGCTCTAAATCTAGATATTTTGATTGGTAAATATACTATACTACTACTCCCTGCAACTCCCCCCCTGTTAACTCACCAGATATGAATATGACTGGTGTAGTATTTAGTGGGGTGAATAAACCACAGGGAAAGAAAGAAATGGATCATTGTATGTTTGTGGGGAACAGTAAGGTTATTGGCTGCATCTCCCCTTGCAGGAAGCAATCCCTGAGAGAAGCTGGGTATACTAAAACAAATGCTTTTGATATGGTTCTTAGCTGGAATATAGCAGGGCTGGAAAGTAAATGGCAAAGTCCTGGATGGGGCCAATTTATTGACGAACACCAGATTTGTCTATTCCAGGAAACATGGGCGCTGGGACCCAAAAACAGATTAGGCTTTAAAAGCTATTGGGTTGCTGCACGTAAGACGTCCTCTGGGAGATCATCGGAAGGGCTACTCATATGGCTAAGTAGTTCTCTTAGGTGCAAAGTTGAAGCAATAGACATGGGCTGCCCTGACTTACAGGCCTTATTAGTAACAATTTCTGAGGAGAGATCTTTAATAATAATTAATATCTATAATAAGAGTGTGGGCAGCCACTACGACTCTGACGCCCTGTCCTCATCGGATAGCTTTCTCAACAACAATATCTCATCCCATTTCATCCTGATTGGAGGGGACTTTAATGTTACTTTTGAGCCCAATGCCCTGGTCCAAGAGATATACAAAGAAGAGGATGCCTATTGGGGTATCCCTCAGCTAGCTTCAAATAAAAGACCGAGATTGAACAAAACAGTGCGTCTAGTGGCCGACATTACATTAACGCACGGTCTCCGGGCTTATAATGGTCACTCCCATTCAGACATTAACCTGCACCCCACTTTTAGGCGTGGAGAGCATAGGACCCAGATTGATTATATACTTCTTGACATTCGATTGTGGGGCCACATGTTTGACATGAGGGTACAAAAACACGATGAGAGTGATCACGACCCGTTGATCCTATTGACTAGAGGTCTCTTCCCTTCGCTTGAAGCACCCCACTCCAAGGCTTATGCACAACAGCTTGCCCTAACAAACAATAGACGTAATGTAAAATGGGAGTCTGTTATCACATCCCCTGAACACCTTACAACAATATATAACTTGTTAGCTGATCAAATGGAGTGCATGCTTCTATACAATGAGGATGGGGATATTGGGCTTTTAGCAGCCCACACTGAACTGTTTAACTCTTTAAAGTATCTCTTCACTAAAGAGATTATTAGTAATCCCAAGAAAAAGTGCTGTGCACGGTGGTTTAGCAACTTATGCAAGGAAGCACAGCTCAACCTATTGAGATCACTAAAAGAAGGCCAACTAGAGCTTATGAGAAAAGCAAGGAAGGATTATAAGCAGGAATGCTCTAAGGCGCGTAGAAGTGGGGAAGAGGCCAGATGGGCTGCTATCTTGGAGACTGCCAAATCTATCGATACTTTCAGGTTCTGGAAATTGATAGCAGATGACTGCAGAGATTCTGCTTCTGTACCTGGCACTTCAATTCTCTCTGCAGTATGGGTTGAGCACTTTGGCCAATTATACGAAGGTCCATCTGAAATATCTCTTAGGACCCTCGACGATCACTTAATCCATGGGGCCACCCCAATTAAATTCACTTTAGCCGAAACAAGAGCTGCAATAGATTCATTGAATTGGGGAAAGGCCACTCGCCCTGATAAGATTCCAGGCGATTTATATAAGACAAGACCCGATATATGGGCACCTTATCTTAACCTAATCTGAAATGCAATCGCAGCAGGAGCTCCTGCCCCATCTTCCTGGAAAGGGGGTGAGATAGTTCCCATCTTCAAAAAAGGGAGTCCCAATAATCCTGCCAATTACCGACCGATTTGTCTACTTGACAACTCCCAAAAAATGTATGCAAAACAACTTTTGTTTCACCTTGATGAATGGATTTCGGAGTCTGAAGCCATATCTAATTTACAAGCGGGGTTCAGACCTGCTGTGAGCGCCATAGACCAAGCCCTGAGATTCCTGACAATTAAATGGAAGACTGTGGACCTCGGAGGGGGAAATCTGTATGTGGTCTTTATAGAACTTAGAGCTGCATTTGACTTGATCCCCAGGAATATGCTATGGTTAACACTCTCCAATATGGGGGTTCCATCTGGCCTCTTGAAACTCATTACCTGACTGCATGATAACACCTATGCACAAATTAGATGCGGTAAGGAGGGTGAGCTGACAGACCCTGTAGCCATTAAAAGAGGAGTCAGACAGGGTTGTGTCCTGGCCCCCACTCTTTTCTTGCTTTACATAAATTACTGTATTCATTATCTAGAGAATTGTACAAACGACTCGCCCAAATTGGCTGGAAAGAAAATCCTGTGTCTGCTATACGCGGATGACACAATTTTTCTAGCTAAATCACCAATGGGAATTCAAAATCTGGTCAACCAATTTTGTGTCTTTTGTAGAGACTATGGGCTGGACGTTAATGTCAAGAAAACGAAACTTATGATGTATGTATGTATTGTATGTATTGAGTATTTATAAAGCGCATTCCGGCCCTAGGGCATCGAAGCGCTAACTGGGTGAGACAGGGTCTACTAACAAGGAGACTCCAAATCTTATTGCGTGAAGAGCCAAGTCTTGACCAGTCTCCTAAATGTTAGATAATTGTGTTCTTGCCTTAGATCCAGTGGGAGAGAGTTCCAAATTTTGGCAGCCACAATGGTGAACGCTCTATCTCCCCACTTCGCCTTCTTGGTGCGGGAAGTTTGGATACGATAGGCAGAGGCAGATCGCAACAGCCTATTAGGTCTATACCATTGCAGCTTAGTGGTTAATACCTTAGGCCCAATCCCATGGACAGCCTTGTGAGTAATGCAGAGAGCCTTAAAAGAGATCCGCTGGGCTACCGGAAGCCAGTGTAGATTTCTGAGGCACTTCTTAGCAGAGGCCCCGCGGGGCAGTTTCAGTAAAAGCCTAGCAGCAGTGTTCTGCATCAACTGTAGCTTATTCAGCGATTCTTTATCCAAGTTGAGCAGAAGCGCATTCCCGTAATCCAATCTGGAAATGACTAGAGCCAGAGTAGCAGTAGTTCTGCAGGATTGTGGAATAAAAGGAAATACTTTCTTTAATTTCTTCAGAGTCCACATGCAGGTCTTGATTATCTGATTGACCTGAGGTTTGAACGACAATTGATCGTCAAACAGTAATCCTAAATTCCTCAAGGTAGACCCTGGCACAGGGAGAGTGCCACACTCTTTAGGCCACCAGATGGAAGACCAGTGTTCCCTCTTAATCCCAAAGCACAGAATCTCAGTTTTTTCGCAATTAAGTTTTAGCCAATTGGCCTTCATCCAGTTATTCACTGCTGTCATGCAGGCGTTGAAGCGGGTGGCCACTTCCTCCATGTCATTGTTAATAGGGATGATAATCTGAGTGTCGTCTGCATAAGAAGTTGGGATAAAGCCGAAAGAGCGAATTAGCTCTGCCAGCGGTGCCACATACACATTGAATAGCGTAGGGCTGAGGGAAGAGCCCTGAGGGACCCCACACTGCAAGAGGTAGGCCGGGGATCTAAAATCACCGCTGCTAACTGTGGCCCACCTATCTGATAGAAAGGATTCAATCAACTTGAGAGCCTGATCTCTAATGCCTACCTGATGTAGACGATCTAGCAGAATGTGAGGGGCAATGGTGTCAAAAGCTGCCGACAGGTCCAGTAGAACCAGAAAGACCCCCTGCCCCTCATCAACCAATCTGCGTATGGTATCGGATGAAGCAATGAGAGCTGATTCAGTGCTATGGGATTTCCGAAAACCATGTTGCGAGCTGTCTAGGCCCTTTGAGACTGACAGGAAATCAACCAATTCTTTATTAAGGTATTTTTCCAGAATTTTGGCCGCATAGGGAAGAATGGCTATTGGGCGTAGATTAGTCAGATCATCGGGTTTGCCTGTTTCCTTCTTTTTTAAGGGAATAATAGTGGTTTCTTTCCATGCCTTAGGATACAAACCAGTTATAAGGACTTCCAGAATAATAGGGGCCAGCATAGATGCCGCTAGTTCTGGTACTAATTGAAGGATGGCAGGGGGGCAGGGATCCATAGGGGAACCCCATTTACATTCCAGAAGTAGCTTGCACACGACCTCTTGAGATAGCATTTTAAACCTAGAGAGTGAAAATGGCTTATCTGGCAACCCATTGGGTGTCAGCATAGGGTGCAGTGGCACAGCTATCCAGGGAGGATACAGTACCTCAAGGAAACAATCTTGTGCAAGAATAGTAATTAACTCAATCCCGCTGAGAAAGTGGAAGAGTTTGATTACCTAGGTATCAGGCTATCGAACACAGGTAATTGGGAGGCAGCTATTGACAAAGGGGTGCTTATTATAAGCCAAAGAGGTGGGGCCCTAGTACGCAGGTCTAGAAAGGCTCTGAGTCCCCCCCTGAATACAATCGCAGAGATTTATAATGTCCAAATCCGTGCGGCAGCCCTGTACGGAGCAGAACTTTGGGGTTTGCACAGAAAATTTGACATTTTACAAACCAAAGAAAACCATTTCCTCAGACAGGTTTCCAGCTTAGGGATGGGCACACTGTACGAAAAGTACCATCTTGCCTGGCATGTTACCCCCATTTTTCACTGTATATATGTTGTTTTAGTTGTATGTGTCACTGGGACCCTGCCAGCCAGGGCCCCAGTGCTCATAAGTGTGCCTGAATGTGTTACCTGTGTTATGACTAACTGTCTCACTGAGGCTCTGCTAATCAGAACCTCAGTGGTTATGCTCTCTCATTTCTTTCAAATTGTCACTAACAGGCTAGTGACCAATGTTACCAATTTACATTGGCTTACTGGAACACCCTTATAATTCCCTAGTATATGGTACTGAGGTACCCAGGGTATTGGGGTTCCAGGAGATCCCTATGGGCTGCAGCATTTCTTTTGCCACCCATAGGGAGCTCTGACAATTCTTACACAGGCCTGCCACTGCAGCCTGAGTGAAATAACGTCCACGTTATTTCACAGCCATTTTACACTGCACTTAAGTAACTTATAAGTCACCTATATGTCTAACCTTTACCTGGTAAAGGTTGGGTGCTAAGTTACTTAGTGTGAGGGCACCCTGGCACTAGCCAAGGTGCCCCCACATTGTTCAGGGCCAATTCCCCGGACTTTGTGAGTGCGGGGACACCATTACACGTGTGCACTACATATAGGTCACTACCTATATGTAGCTTCACAATGGTAACTCCGAATATGGCCATGTAACATGTCTATGATCATGGAATTGCCCCCTCTATGCCATCCTGGCATAGTTGGCACAATCCCATGATCCCAGTGGTCTGTAGCACAGACCCTGGTACTGCCAAACTGCCTTTCCCGGTGTTTCACTGCAGCTGCTGCTGCTGCCAACCCGTCAGACAGGCTTCTGCCCTCCTGGGGTCCAGCCAGGCCTGGCCCAGGATGGCAGAACAAAGGACTTCCTCTGAGAGAGGGTGTTACACCCTCTCCCTTTGGAAAATGGTGTGAAGGCAGGGGAGGAGTAGCCTCCCCCAGCCGCTGGAAATGCTTTCATGGGCACACATGGTGCCCATTTCTGCATAAGCCAGTCTACACCGGTTCAGGGACCCCTTAGCCCTGCTCTGGCACGAAACTGGACAAAGGAAAGGGGAGTGACCACTCCCCTGACCTGTACCTTCCTGGGAGGTGCCCAGAGCTCCTCCAGTGTGCTCCAGACCTCTGCCATCTTGGAAACAGAGGTGCAGCTGGCACACTGGACGGCTCTGAGTGGCCAGTGCCATCAGGTGACGTCAGAAACTCCTTCTGATAGGCTCCTTCAGGTGTTGCTAGCCTATCTTCTCTCCTAAGTAGCCAAACCCTCTTTTCTGGCTATTTAGGGTCTCTGCTTTGGGGATTTCCTTAGATAACGAATGCAAGAGCTCATCCGAGTTCCTCTGCATCTCTCTCTTCACCTTCTGCCAAGGAATCGACTGCTGACCGCGATGGAAGCCTGCAAAACTGCAACAAAGTAGCAAAGACGACTACTGCAACTCTGTAACGCTGATCCTGCCACCTTCTCGACTGTTTTCCTGGTGGTGCATGCTGTGGGGGTAGTCTGCCTCCACTCTGCACTAGAAGCTCTGAAGAAATCTCCCGTGGGTCGACAGAATCGTCCCCCTGCAACCGCAGGCACCAAAGAACTGCATCACTGGTACCCTGGGTCTCCTCTCAGCACGACGAGCGAGGTCCCTTGAATCCAGCAACTCTGTACAAGTGACTCCCACAGTCCAGTGACTCTTCAGTCCAAGTTTGGTGGAGGTAAGTCCTTGCCTCCCCACGCCAGACTGCATTGCTGGGAACTGTGACTTTTGCAGCTACTCCGGCCTCCGTGCACTTCCGGCAGAAATCCTTTGTGCACAGTCCAGCCTGGGTTCACGGCACTCTAACCTGCATTGCACGACCTCCTAAGTTGTCCTCCGGCGACGTGGCACTCCTTTGTGAGACTTCGGTTGAGCACTGTTTCTCTCCACTTTGTAGTGCCTGTTCCGGCACTTCTGCGGGTGCTGCCTGCTTCTGAGAGGGCTCTTTGTCTTGCTCAAAGCCCCTTCTGTCCACAGACACAATTGGCGACATCCTGATCCCTCCTGGGCCACAGCAGCATCCAAAAACCCTAACTGCACGATTTGCAGCTAGCAAGGCTTGTTGGCAGTCTTTCTTCAGGAAAATACATCTGCACGACTCTCCATGGCGTGGGGGATCCTTCCTCTAAAGGGGAAGTTCCTAGCCCTTGTCGTTCCTGCAGAATCTCCAGCTTCTACTGTCCAGTAGCAGCTTCTTTGCACCCACAGCTGGCATTTCCTGGGCATCTGCCCATCTCCGACTTGCTTGTGACTTTTGGACTTGGTCCCCTTGTTCCACAGGTACCCTCAACTGGAAATCCATCGTTGTTGCATTGCTGATTTGTGTCTTTCCTGCAGAATTCCCCTATCACGACTTTTATGTCCTTTGGGGAACTTTAGTGCACTTTGCACTCACTTTTCAGGGTCTTGGGGTGGGCTATTTTTCTAACCCTTACTATTTTCTAATAGTCCCAGCGACCCTCTACAAGGTCACATAGGTTTGGGGTCCATTTGTGGTTCGCATTCCACTTTTGGAGTATATGGTTTGTGTTGCCCCTATCCCTATGTGTCCCCATTGCATCCTATTGTAACTATCAATTGTTTGCACTGTTTTCTAATACTATTACTGCATATTTTGGTATTGTGTACATATATCTTGTGTATATTTGCTATCCTCATACTGAGGGTACACTCTGAGATACTTTGGCATATTGTCATAAAAATAAAGTACCTTTATTTTGAGTATATCTGTGTATTGTGTTTTCTTATGATATTGTGCATATGACACTAGTGGTACTGTAGGAGCTTCACTCGTCTCCTAGTTAAGCCTAAGCTGCTCTGCTAAGCTACCATTATCTATCAGCCTATGCTGCTAGTCACCCTATACACTAATAAGGGATAACTGGGCATGGTGCAAGGTGCAAGTACCCCTTGGTACTCACTACAAGCCAGTCCAGCCTCCTACATTGGTTGTGCAGCTGTGGAATAAGTGCTTTGAGACTACTTACCACTTTAGTCATTGTACTTTTCATAAGAGAAAAATATACAAAACAAGTTCAGTGTATGTACACCTAACCAAAAAGTTTTGCATTTCTTTTCTCACCTCTTTTCTAAAAGTGCTGAAAAGTACCTCTAAACTTTCTAAAAGTTCTTAAAAGTTAAAAAAGTTTTTTTTCTGTCTTTCTAAAAGTTCTGAAAACTTTTTTCTCTTTTTCTATCACCTTAACTCTCTCTAAAAATGTCTGGCACAGGCCAAAATGTTGATCGGTCCAAACTTGCATATGATCACCTTAGCTGGAAAGGAGCAAGGAGTCTCTGCATAGAGAGAGGTTTGAGTGTAGGGAAGAATCCTTCTTTGGAATTATTGCTTAACATGCTTAGAGAACAAGATAAGGCCAAAAGGGCACCATCTGTTGAAAAAGTAGCTAATGGTTCCCAATCTGATCCAGGGACTCCCCTAGGAAAAGATTCAGGAAAGAAACTTCCTAGCCTGCCCAATACTAGACAGCCTAGCATAGTTGGTACTGAGGTTGAGTCACACCATACAGATAGTGTTGTCTCACATCATAGCAAGAGAATTCCTTCTCACCACAGTAGAAGTGATGTTTCTGTTAACCAAGCTGTGAGGGTGCCTTCTGTGAGGGATAGGTCTCCTTCTGTCCATTCTCATCATACTTCTGTTTCTAGACATGTCCCTCCCACCCACCCTGATGACAGATTGTTAGAAAGGGAGCTCAATAGATTGAGAGTGGAACAAACCAGACTGAAGCTCAAGAAGCAACAGCTGGATTTGGATAGACAGTCCTTAGAAGTAGAGAAGGAGAGACAGAAATTGGGTTTAGAAACCCATGGTGGCAGCAGCAGTATTCCCAATAGTCATCCTGCAAAAGAGCATGATTCTAGGAATCTGCACAAGATAGTTCCCCCTTATAAGGAGGGGGATGACATTAACAAGTGGTTTGCTGCACTTGAGAGGGCCAGTGTTGTACAGGATGTCCCTCAAAGGCAGTGGGCTGCTATCCTATGGCTATCATTCAGTGGAAAAGGTAGGGATAGGCTCCTTACTGTGAAATAAAGTGAAGCCAATGATTTCAAAATTCTTAAGAATGCACTCCTGGATGGTTATGGCTTAACCACTGAACAATACAGGATAAAGTTCAGAGAGACCAAAAAGGAGTCTTCACAAGACTGGGTTGATTTCATTGACCATTCAGTGAAGGCCTTGGAGGGGTGGTTACATGGCAGTAAAGTTACTGATTATGACAGCCTGTATAACTTGATCCTGAGAGAGCATATTCTTAATAATTGTGTGTCTGATTTGTTGCACCAGTACTTGGTGGACTCTGATCTGACCTCTCCCCAAGAATTGGGAAAGAAGGCAGACAAATGGGTCAGAACAAGGGTGAACAGAAAAGTTCATACAGGGGGTGACAAAGATGGCAACAAGAAGAAGGATGGTAAGTCTTCTGACAAGGGTGGGGACAAATCTAAAAATGAGTCTTCATCAGGCCCACAAAAACAGTCTGGTGGGGGTGGTGGGCCCAAATCCTCTTCTAATCAAAACAAAGAAAAGAAACCATGGTGCTATTTATGTAAAATAAAAGGCCATTGGACAACAGATCCCAGTTGTCCAAAGAAAAGCACCAAGCCTCCTACCACTACAACCCCTACTGCTACACCTAGTGTCCCTTCTAATAGCAGTGGTGGTGGGAGCAAACCTACTAATAGCCAATCCAAGGGAGTAGCTGGGCTCACTATTGGTAACTTAGTTGGGGTTGGTCTTGTTAGGGAGACCACAGAGGCTGTGTTAGTCTCTGAGGGGGCTATTGATTTAGCCACCTTGGTTGCTTGTCCCCTTAACATGGATAAGTACAAGCAACTACCCCTAATAAATGGTGTTGAGGTTCAGGCCTACAGGGACACTGGTGCCAGTGTTACAATGGTAATAGAGAAACTGGTCCACCCTGAACAACACCTACTTGGTCACCAGTACCAAGTAACCAATGCTTACAACAACACACTTAGCCACCCCATGGCTGTTGTAAATCTCAACTGGGGGGGGGGGGGGTTTACTGGTCCAAAGAAAGTTGTGGTAGCCTCAGATTTACCTGTAGACTGTCTACTAGGAAATGATTTGGAGACATCAGCTTGGTCAGATGTGGAGTTGGAGGCCCATGCAGCAATGCTGGGCATCCCAGGGCCTATTTATGCGTTAACCAGGGCTCAGGCCAAAAAGCAAAAAGGACAGGGTGACTTGGATCCTGGAACAATGGACCAAGTGCTCCCTAAAGCTAGGGCTAGTAGACGTAAAGCACTACCTACTATCCCTCCCTCTACAGTGGATTCTACTTCTGAGGAAGAAGAATTTCCACCCTGTGCAGAACCTACAACAGAGGAGCTGGAAGTGGACACTGCCGAGCTTTTGAGTGAAGGGGGGCCTGCCAGGGAGGAGCTGAGTGCGGCACAGCATACCTGTCCCACACTAGAGGGTCTAAGACAGCAAGCTGTCAAACAAGCTAATGGGGATGTCAGTGACTCTCACAGAGTTTACTGGGAGGACAACCTCTTGTACACTGAAGCAAGGGATCCTAAACCTGGAACTGCCAGGAGGTTAGTGATTCCTCAGGAGTACAGAAAGTTCCTCCGAACTCTAGCCCACGACATTCCCCTAGCTGGGCATTTGGGGCAAATGAAAACTTGGGACAGACTTGTTCCCTTGTTTCATTGGCCTAGAATGTCAGAGGACACAAAGGAATTTTGTAAGTCCTGTGAAACCTGTCAAGCCAGTGGCAAGACAGGTGGCACCCCAAAGGCACCCCTTATCCCACTGCCTGTGGTTGGGGTTCCCTTTGAAAGGGTAGGGGTTGACATAGTTGGCCCCCTTGACCCTCCTACTGCTTCAGGTAATAGGTTTATCTTGGTGGTAGTGGACCATGCCACAAGATATCCTGAAGCAATTCGTCTAAGGACCACTACAGCACCTGCAGTGGCAAAGGCCCTCCTGGGAATATTTTCCAGGGTGGGCTTCCCAAAAGAGGTGGTATCAGACAGAGGAAGCAATTTCATGTCTGATTACTTAAAGGCCATGTGGAAGGAGTGTGGTGTGACTTACAAGTTCACTACACCCTATCATCCACAAACAAATGGACTGGTGGAGAGATTTAACAAAACTCTCAAGGGCATGATTATGGGACTCCCTGAAAAACTCCGCAGGAGATGGGATATCCTGTTACCTTGCCTCCTTTTTGCTTACAGGGAGGTACCCCAAAAAGGAGTGGGCTTCAGCCCCTTTGAACTCCTATTTGGACACCCTGTGAGAGGTCCTCTAACACTTGTTAAGGAGGCTTGGGAACAACCTTTAAAAGCTCCAAAGCAAGACATAGTGGACTATGTACTTGGCCTCAGATCAAGGATGGCTGAGTACATGAAAAAGGACAGTAAAAACCTTCAGGCCAGCCAAGAGCTCCAAAAGCAATGGCATGACCAGAAGGCTGTTTTGGTTCAGTACAAACCAGGGCAGAAAGTCTGGGTCTTGGAGCCTGTGGCCCCAAGAGCACTCCAAGATAAATGGAGTGGACCCCACACAATTGTTGAGAAAAAGGGTGAAGTCACCTACTTAGTTGACTTAGGCACTGCCAGGAGTCCCCTTAGGGTGCTCCATGTCAATCGCCTGAAACCCTACTATGACAGGGCTGATCTCACCCTGCTCATGGCAACTGATGAGGGACAGGAAGAAGACAGTGATCCTCTACCTGATCTCTTCTCTTCCACAGAACAAGATGCTCTAGTGGAAGGTGTAGTTTTGGCTGATTGTCTTACTGCTGAGCAGAAAGACCATTGCATAAATCTTTTGGGTCAGTTTTCTGAACTCTTCTCTACTGTGCCAGGTACCACTTCTTGGTGTGAGCACACTATAGATACTGGAGACAGCTTGCCTGTCAAAAGTAAGATCTATAGGCAGCCTGACCATGTCAGAGACTGCATAAAGCAAGAGGTGCAGAAAATGTTAGAACTGGGAGTGGTTGAGCACTCTGAAAGTCCATGGGCTTCTCCTGTGGTACTTGTACCAAAACCTCATTCCAAGGATGGAAAGAAAGAAATGCTGTTTTGTGTAGACTACAGAGGTCTCAACCAGGTAACCAAAACTGATGCCCACCCTATACCCAGGGCAGATGAGCTCATAGATACACTGGCATCTGCCAAGTATCTAAGCACTTTTGATTTGATTGCAGGGTATTGGCAGATCAAATTATCAGAAGATGCTAAACCTAAAACTGCATTTTCAACCATTGGAGGCCATTACCAATTCACAGTAATGCCTTTTGGATTGAAAAATGCACCTGCCACTTTTCAGAGGTTGGTGAACACAGTCCTGCAAGGGCTGGAAGCTTTTAGTGCAGCATATCTGGACGATATAGCTGTCTTTAGCTCCAGTTGGGATGATCACCTGGTCCACATATGGAAAGTTTTAGAGGCCCTGCAAGAAGCAGGCCTCCCTATCAAGGCTTCAAAGTGAAAGATAGGGCAGGGGAAGGTGGTTTATCTGGGACACCTTGTTGGTGGGGAACAGATTGCACCACTTCGGGGAAAATCCAAACTATTATAGATTGGGTTCCCCCTACTACTCAGACTCAGGTGAGAGCCTTCCTAGGCCTCACTGGGTATTACAGGAGGTTCATTAAGAACTATGGCTCCATTGCAGCCCCTCTTAATGACCTCACATCCAAGAAAATGCCTAAAAAGGTATTATGGACAGCAAACTGTCAGAAAGCTTTTGAGGAGCTGAAGCAGGCCATGTGCTCTGCACCTGTCCTGAAAAGCCCTTGTTACTTTAAAAAATTCTATGTCCAAACTGATGCATCTGAATTAGGAGTAGGGGCAGTCCTATCACAACTTAATTCTGAGGGCCAGGATCAACCTGTTGCTTTTATTAGTAGGAGGTTGACCCCTAGAGAAAAGCGTTGGTCTGCCATTGAGAGGGAGGCCTTTGCTGTGGTCTGGGCACTGAAGAAGTTGAGGCCATACCTGTTTGGCACTCACTACATTGTTCAGACAGACCACAAACCTCTACTTCAGCTAAAACAAATGAAAGGTGAAAATCCTAAATTGTTGAGGTGGTCCATATCCCTACAGGGAATGGACTATACAGTGGAACATAGACCTGGGAGTAGCCACTCCAATGCAGATGGACTCTCCAGATATTTCCACTTAGACAATGAAGACTCATCAGGTCATGGCTAGTCTTATTGTCCTTCGTTTGGGGGGGGTTGGTGTAGGAAAGTACCATCTTGCCTGGTATGTTACCCCCATTTTTCACTGTATATATGTTGTTTTAGTTGTATGTGTCACTGGGACCCTGCCAGCCAGGGCCCCAGTGCTCATAAGTGTGCCTGAATGTGTTACCTGTGTTATGACTAACTGTCTCACTGAGGCTCTGCTAATCAGAACCTCAGTGGTTATGCTCTCTCATTTCTTTCAAATTGTCACTAACAGGCTAGTGACCAATGTTACCAATTTACATTGGCTTACTGGAACACCCTTATAATTCCCTAGTATATGGTACTGAGGTACCCAGGGTATTGGGGTTCCAGGAGATCCCTATGGGCTGCAGCATTTCTTTTGCCACCCATAGGGAGCTCTGACAATTCTTACACAGGCCTGCCACTGCAGCCTGAGTGAAATAACGTCCACGTTATTTCACAGCCATTTTACACTGCACTTAAGTAACTTATAAGTCACCTATATGTCTAACCTTTACCTGGTAAAGGTTGGGTGCTAAGTTACTTAGTGTGAGGGCACTCTGGCACTAGCCAAGGTGCCCCCACATTGTTCAGGGCCAATTCCCCGGACTTTGTGAGTGCGGGGACACCATTACACGCGTGCACTACATATAGGTCACTACCTATATGTAGCTTCACAATGGTAACTCCGAATATGGCCATGTAACATGTCTATGATCATGGAATTGCCCCCTCTATGCCATCCTGGCATAGTTGGCACAATCCCATGATCCAGTGGTCTGTAGCACAGACCCTGGTACTGCCAAACTGCCTTTCCAGGGGTTTCACTGCAGCTGCTGCTGCTGCCAACCCCTCAGACAGGCTTCTGCCCTCCTGGGGTCCAGCCAGGCCTGTCCCAGGATGGCAGAACAAAGGACGTCCTCTGAGAGAGGGTGTTACACCCTCTCCCTTAGGAAAATGGTGTGAAGGCAGGGGAGGGGTAGCCTCCCCCAGCCTCTGGAAATGCTTTCATGGGCACACATGGTGCCCATTTCTGCATAAGCCAGTCTACACCGGTTCAGGGACCCCTTAGCCCTGCTCTGGCGTGAAACTGGACAAAGGAAAGGGGAGTGACCACTCCCCTGACCTGTACCTCCCTTGGGAGGTGCCCAGAGCTCCTCCAGTGTGCTACAGACCTCTGCCATCTTGGAAACAGAGGTGCTGCTGGCACACTGGACGGCTCTGAGTGGCCAGTGCCATCAGGTGACGTCAGAGACTCCTTCTGATAGGCTCCTTCAGGTGTTGCTAGCCTATCTTCTCTCCTAAGTAGCCAAACCCTCTTTTCTGGCTATTTAGGGTCTCTGCTTTGGGGATTTCCTTAGATAACGAATGCAAGAGCTCATCCGAGTTCCTCTGCATCTCTCTCTTCACCTTCTGCCAAGGAATCGACTGCTGACCGCGCTGGAAGCCTGCAAAACTGCAACAAAGTAGCGAAGACGACTACTGCAACTCTGTAACGCTGATCCTGCCGCCTTCTCGACTGTTTTCCTGGTGGTGCATGCTGTGGGGGTAGTCTGCCTCCTCTGTGCACTATAAGCTCTGAAGAAATCTCCCGTGGGTCGACGGAATCGTCCCCCTGCAACCGCAGGCACCAAAGAACTGCATCACCGGTACCCTGGGTCTCCTCTCAGCACGACGAGCGAGGTCCCTTGAATCCAGCAACTCTGTCCAAGTGACTTCCACAGTCCAGTGACTCTTCAGTCCAAGTTTGGTGGAGGTAAGTCCTTGCCTCCCCACGCCAGACTGCATTGCTGGGAACCTCAACTTTTGCAGCTACTCCGGCCTCCGTGCACTTCCGGCAGAAATCCTTTGTGCACAGTCCAGCCTGGGTCCACAGCACTCTAACCTGCATTGCACGACCTCCTAAGTTGTCCTCCGGCGACGTGGGACTCCTTTGTGCGACTTTGGTTGAGCACTGTTTCTCTCCACTTCATAGTGCCTGTTCCGGCACTTCTGCGGGTGCTGCCTGCTTTTGAGAGGGCTCCTTGTCTTGCTCGACGCCCCCTCTGTCCCCAGACGCAATTGGCGACATCCTGGTCCCTCCTGGGCCACAGCAGCATCCAAAAACCCTAACCGCATGATTTGCAGCTAGCAAGGCTTGTTGGCAGTCTTTCTTCAGGAAAACACTTCTGCACAACTGTCCACGGCGTGGGGGATCAGTCCTCCAAAGACAAAGTTCCTAGCCTTTGTCGTTCCTGCAGAATCTCCAGCTTCTACTGTCCAGTAGCAACTTCTTTGCACCCACAGCTGGCATTTCCTGGGCATCTGCCCATCTCCGACTTGCTTGTGACTTTTGGACTTGGTCCCCTTGTTCCACAGGTACCTTCGACTGGAAATCCATCGTTGTTGCATTGCTGATTTGTGTCTTTCCTGCAGAATTCCCCTATCACGACTTCTATGTCCTTTGGGGAACTTTAGTGCACTTTGCACTCACTTTTCAGGGTCTTGGGGTGGGCTATTTTTCTATCCCTTACTATTTTCTAATAGTCCCAGTGACCCTCTACAAGGTCACATAGGTTTGGGGTCCATTCGTGGTTCGCATTCCACTTTTGGAGTATATGGTTTGTGTTGCCCCTATCCCTATGTGTCCCCATTGCATCCTATTGTAACTATACATTGTTTGCACTGTTTTCTAATACTATTACTGCATATTTTGGTATTGTGTACATATATCTTGTGTATATTTGCTATCCTCATACTGAGGGTACACTCTGAGATACTTTGGCATATTGTCATAAAAATAAAGTACCTTTATTTTTAGTATATCTGTGTATTGTGTTTTCTTATGATATTGTGTATATGACACTAGTGGTACTGTAGGAGCTTCACTTGTCTCCTAGTTCAGCCTAAGCTGCTCTGCTAAGCTACCATTATCTATCAGACTATGCTGCTAGACACCCTATACACTAATAAGGGATAACTGGGCCTGGTGCAAGGTGCAAGTACCCCTTGGTACTCACTACAAGCCAGTCCAGCCTCCTACACACACCAATGACCCCTCTCAGGCTCGATCTAGGACTTAATAGTATCAAAACTACTGCAGGCCTGAGACCACTCTCTTACTGGATCCGTCTATGGAAAACTGTTGAACTTGAACCATTCAGGGTGGTGACAAGAGAACTCATAGCATCTCCCCAGGGACCCGAATAAATCCTCTGGCTGAAGGAGATGAAATCTGCCTTTGACAAAATAGGATTTCCCCCTTACTGGAAACACCCTGAACTGATCCCCAACAACGCAAGGCAACTTGTCAAAAGGAGATATTGGGAGAAAACCAATGAAGATCTCCTGCATCATAACAGGGCGGGCAGGCTAACAATAGAATTTCTTCAACTCAAACACGAACCCTGGCCTGAGAACTTCATGGATCTCCCCATGCCTGCATAAGCCTGTGCCTTATTTCTCCAGCTAAGATATGGCACTCTGCCTATTAACAGCTACACGGCTCGTTGGTCATCAAGCGACTCTTTGACTGACAGATGTATGCTTTGCCACCATTGTAAGGAAACAATTGAGCACATGCTGTTTTTCTGCCCCTTATACAAGAGCCCCAGAGGGAGGTGGATCATTCCCCTCTGTAAAAATGTATTACTGCAGGACAGAGCCAACGCCATTAGAATATGTAAATACGATACATCTACACTGGTAGTTAGCTCAGACACCAAATATTTATTCGAAGCCTGGTCCATCCGCCGTAGGTATATCTCAGCCAAGGGTCCCCGAGTTGGTTAGGCACCTCTCCTGTCTACAGAACGAGATTTTAATAAGACATACTTCTCTCTGCTTTTAACTTTTAGATGCGTCATGCAATCTGATATTGATGCGAATTTTATCCAACTTTTATGTGGTCTTTTTAGGAATTCCATTAGGAGCTCGCAGTCTCTTATATGAGCAGTCGAGACCCTATAAGTTTATAGAGATGATCTTCCACCCAAAATCTCCACGACACTTGATAAAACATTCTACATATGACAAGAACCTCATTAGTTTATAAATCGGCCAAGATACTGAGCAAAGTTCCATGGAAGGCACTAGCTGTATTTATCTGTATGATGCGCACAAGCTTTTTTAAGTTCTTTTTATCTTATTGTACGTCTCTTTTATTGTATTTTAACTATGATCATAGCCTTAGTTCTAAGAAACGCACCATCAATATTTATCTGATTGCTGGCTATTGGGTTTTATCAGTACTATGTATGATTGTTATTATGAATTTTAACGTCTCAAATTCATCATGTAAGACTGTTATCTTTGAATTTTAATGGTCTACATTTTTAGACCGAATGAACATAAATAAATAAAATATACTAAGTCCAAGAAAGGAAACCTCTACATGGTCTTTGTAGATCTGATCTCGCTGTTTGATTGCATGATCCACAGTAAACTATGGTCTACCCTGATGCAATTGGGGGTAGATGAAACAATAGTCCACTTTATAAGGGAGTTATACTCTGGAAGTAGAGCAAAGGTACAGTTTGGGGTGCACGGGAAGTGCACAAGCTCATTTATCATAAATCAAGGGGTACGACAAGGCTGCGTATTAGCGCCGTTTTTTTTTTTCATTATATATAAATAAACTTGAGTCAGTGTTAGTCAATGAATGTAAGGATTTACCTCAAATTGGTCACCAACAGATACCAGCTCTTATGAATGCTGACAATGCGGTTCTTATGGCACGAACCCCCTCTAGCTTTGCAGCGTCTTTTGGCTACTTTTGCCAATTACATGGAAGAACTAGGCCTTAGAGTTAATCGCTCTAAAACATATGTGATGAAATGTGGCATTAAGACTATTAAAAATTGCTGCATCACAATAAAGGGCGAGAAAATAAATACTACATCAACATTCTCGTACCTAGAAATCCTGTTTGACAATAAAGGTATCTGGTCCAAATGTATCAGTTCTAGGAAATTACAATTTATTAAAACCAATATGGCCATAAAAAAAATTATAAATGAGTAGGGAGGATCACTCCAAAAGACATGCTGACAATTTACAGTGCTAAATATGTCTCTGTCGCAATGTATGGGGCTAGCTTATGGGGACATAAAAAGTGTAATGCATTGCAGATTGCGGAAAATGATTTTTTAAAATCACTTTTCATTGTCCCTAAATCCATTTCATCATCTGTGTGTCATTCAGAACTGGGGGCTACGCATATTGCTGACTTAATAAAGATACAACCAGTATTGTTTTGGCACAAAGGGCCTGATTCTAACTTTGGAGGACGGTGTTAAACCGTCCCAAAAGTGGCGGATATACCACCTACCGTATTACGAGTTCCATAGGATATAATGGACTCGTAATACGGTAGGTGGTATATCCGCCACTTTTGGGACGGTTTAACACCGTCCTCCAAAGTTAGAATCAGGCCCAAAGTCTGGTCTTCAGAATATGCTAGTCTGAACAGGGCGATTATAAAAGATTGTCAAACTTTAAATCATTCATTGTGAATTCCTTGGTCGGAGTACATTAAGAACTTTTTTACGGACTTGCGCCATCCGGACTATTATGTTACACCAGACATAATGGGAACACTAACCAGAAAAGAACTTAAAATGGAATGCCTTACCCATTTGGTCGATTTAAGGTGGGCAATAGAAGCACAAAAACCAAGTGTTATGAAAAATCAACTAATGCAGATGACGGAAGGCATGGAACCATATTTACAGCACATTTTGAATCCTAGGCATCGTTTTGTACTTATTCGCTTAAGACTAGAGACATTCCATGGATTAGTTGGTTTTCCTGTAATGAATGACTGGAGTGCTGAACTGGAGAGCTGTCCCTGCAATTCAGTCTCCATACAAAGTACAATACATAGAGTTTTATTTTGTAAATTGTATAGTAGCCAGAGAAAAAAAATCATTTTTAATACCATTTTTAAAATCTCTACAAATACATCAGTGTCGCCCGGCCTTTTTGTACCTACAAACCCTTTCATCAATCAAAATTTGTAATGGTATTGTTGCTTATCTATGCGCAGTATTGAAGCCCAGAAAGGGCTTTTAGACAACTTTTTAGATGTTTTATTAACAGTCTTTGGGCCTGATTACAACTTTGGAGGACGGTGTTAATCCGTCCCAAATGTGACAGATATCCTGCCCACCATATTACGAGTTCCATAGGATATAATGGACTTGTAATACAGTAGGTGGTATATCTGTCACATTTGGGACGGATTAACACCATCCTCCAAAGTTGTAATCAGGCCCTTTGTAATGTGTCATGATGTTTTTTATTACCATTAATTGATGTATACCACTTTTAGATTTTAACTTAAATTAGTTATGTTAATTTCTTGTTATTTGTTTATATGTGCTTTTATGGTTGCTGACAACAACCAAATAAAGTATTTTCTACTACTTTTAAAAACAGTGACTACTACTGTCACATGTCAATCTCCGTGAATGAATGAAACCACATCACCTGCACTGGGTGATGTATGTAAAGTAAGACATGTAGAGGGACAGAAAAAAACAATATGAGTTCTACACCAACACCATGGAGAAGTGGGAGATAAGTGTCTCCTTACTGCCATACCCACTCTCTCTGCCAGTCAAGACTCATAATTTTCTGGCTAGTGTGAAAAACTTACATTTGTAAATCGGTAAGTGTGTCACTTATGCCAGTATACATGAATGTTGTTCAAAGTGTCTGGAATAATAATTTAGAAAGGCCATGTGTGCAATCCAATGTCAGTGTAGGTCCCGAAAATGGGTAAATGTCTATACTGGTTCACAAAGCGACATCAACAGTTCAAAACAACATATGTCTCAGCCATACTGACAGTATACTTACAGACATACACTTAAGGTATACAGCCACCAAAAGAGATGCAAACAATCTGTTGGTACACCTGTTCTGGTGGTAAATTGACCAACAGAAAACCGTAGTGAATCAACAATGTACAAGTTACAAACAGTAAAACAACGTATCCAAAAGTGCCATTCAACAAACATTAACCTAGGTTGTAATGCAACCTGGACAAGTTCCCCCAGCAGGCCTTGCACATATTTTGATATGACATAGAGAACAGGAATAGTCATGTGGAATTAAAAGTGTTCACCTAAATACAACCAATAGTGCAAAAAACTGGCAGAAATGTTTATGAGTCATTCAGTATACATAACTGAAATGTACCTAAATGTGGGCTGATCAATCAGCATGTTCATTGAGTGACTTTTCTTTCTTAGTCTTTTCAGCTGACCAAGGGTATGGTCTGCAGCCATTGGCAAAACCCCATTTACACATCCACAGGCTGAGGCAGAGCGCACATACAACTCACTTGGTAAGACCAGGAGTATAGGGGAGTGAACTTTCGGGATACTGAAGTCTTGCTTCTGCTGCTTGCACATGTTAGGTGGGAGATTGCTACACTCCCCCTATGGTTTTCAAAATTATAATGATGTGCTGTATAATACACAACACATGTTTGCAGACAGATGTTCCATGGGACGAGGACCATAAGGACCAGGAAGCACCAGGTGAAAACAAGGATGAAGATGAGGGCAGAGGCCGAAATGTAGCCACAATTGCTGGGAACTGGCGAAGAAACATAATTGTCCAAAACGTTTTCAGTGAAGCATGAACCACCTTGATGGGCATATTATCTTTACTTTGGTTTAGAAAGAGTGTTAAAAAAAGAAAATAAATAAATGAACGCAACCTTTGTGTATGCAATTTCATTTCATAGTCAATCTAAACATCAGAACACTCACATCTTACCTGATAGTTTTTGACACATCACAAAGATATGTAGCTAGGTGTTGAATTCACTCTGGGCAAAATCTTGTGGACCAAAATGTGAGTGTATGTCAACAACATGTGCCAAATACATGTGCTTCAGGTATACATACACCAAACAAATGGTGCAATATGGAACAGTGTGTACATATCATGTGTATATGTGCTGCTACAGTGAACTGACCATCCGATATCCTAACACAATCCAAAGGGGGATGTAAATGTAAACAGTGTGTAATGCCTGAGAATGTGTGTTCTACGTCTTGACATTTTTAACTGTCTTGCGCTCATGGAGGCCAGTATAGTGACCTTATAATCCTATGACTGTGAACAGAAGCCTATATGATGTGAAATGGCACACAGTGCAATCCGGATAGCCACCAAATGCTACTTCAATGTTTGCAAGCAATGTTGTATCCCACATGACACATATACAAGTTCAGCCCTTGCCTGTGCCAGTGCTGGATGGCTAACTAGCCCCAATGCAGGCACAATTGCTCTGCAGGATGTAACTGTTCCATGCAGTAATGGATGTGATCATGTTGCTATGTCTCACTTAGAAATAAACAACGCTGTGACTCCTACAATTCCATCTATGTGTGCCATATTAAAACATGACAAAAAAAAAAATCAAATGCAAAATAGATGAGAAGGTAAAACTAAGGCCCAGACTTAAGAGGGCCTAGCGCCATTCCAACACCAAATTAGCATAATTTGTTTCACGGTAATGTGGTGTTAGAAGGCCGAAATCCCTGTGCCATATTTACAAAGTAGTGCAATGCACAAATTGCACCACTTTGTAACCCTTTGCTCTAAATAATGCCTGCGCCAGGCATATTGTATGCAAAGGGGGCGTTCCCCCGTTAGGTGGAGCCAGTAAAATGATGCAACAAAATCTAACAGATTTTTGCTGGGTTTTTAATGCCTCCTCAAAGCAAGGGTTAAAAGGAGGCTCCCATTGGTTACAATGGGCCGCTGGGTGATTTGCAGAATTAGCATCAACATTTTATACGCTAATCCTGCAAAGCGGCAAACTAGCGTCAAAAATGTTGACGCTAGTTCTCTATCTACTGCCATGGTGCGCCGTATTTTAAATATGGCGCAAACATGGTGGCGCTGGGGGGGCACAAAGGGGCGCAAGAATAGTGGCACTGCAGTAGGTGTAGTGCCAATTTTCATAAATCTGCCCCTAAATGCGATATCATTCCTGCCAAGGTAGCATTCACTAATGCATTCAAGGTTAGAGTGGCCTAATGTGTCAGTAAATGCACATGTGGCACTTGATATTAATGCCTACAAACAACCTAAGTTCACTTAAGCCCTCTCTGTACCAACAAACGAGATGCATAGAAATAGTAAACATATTTTTACATTGAATTCATCACACTTGTTAGGGCTCCTCAAGCTGGCCTCATGAGGATCACAAAATAGGCTTACATTTGTGGCCAACACTTTTCTGCAGGTGTAATCTGCAAGTGACTAACATATTGTGTCAGACACCAAGCCCAGGCAGCAGGTGCATGTGTACCACAACATTATATGGTGGTCGTTGGGTATTTAGGCCTGGTAAATGATGTCTCACACATATTAACGGGTGTCCTATTGGTCTAGCCACATATGTTTATTATTTAGACATCAGTTTGTGAGCTGGATGCGATATGCACTGTAGGCTAGCAGAAGCAGCCAGTGTATGTTGTTCTGAGGGTGCTTTGCATCCATATCACATCTTGTTTTATAAATGCAGACAGATAGTACAATCTTCAATTTTGGGCATAATCATCATGAATAACTATGTGGATTACATTTACATAAGACTGCAGTAACTGTGAAATTACAAATCAGACTAGACAGCTACCTATGTTCAGTCAAGCATAATACGAACTGTGATACAAATAAATAATGTCAAGCTATCATCAAATCACAATATATCTTTGTATATCTGTGAAATATGATCCCTGTCCTAGTGTTAACATATAAATGCAACACTTCCCAAGTCTTCTACCATGTTAGCACAGATCTTTTGAGTAAGAAAAATGAGCCCTAGTTGTATTTAGCTGCATTACAAAATTAAATAAATTGTACCACACACAATAGGTTACTTGCATCAATCAAAACACAAGCATTTGCCATTTGCATGATGCATTGCACCCGGAGCATCAGCTGGAAGCCATACATCAAAACCAATGTGTCAAAACCAATGCATTGTGCATTGGTATGCATTGTGCGTAAATCACGCATTGCCTATTTATCTACCAATGCATCAGAAAAAACAAGGCAATAGTAGAAAACATGACACATCCATCCAGGAAATTACGCAATGGCTCTGCCATGCTGCAAACCAGGAAGTGGGAAGTTACTTTCACTTTCCCTTCCAGTCTTTTTGTTTGTGCTGGCTGGTGAAGGTGTTTGTGTGTGGATTGCTGGTGTTTCTTGATCTTTGTGTCTGTGCTGTCCCTGTTGCATTCAAAAAGTGTTGTTTGTGTATTGTATTTGTATTTTGTATTGTTCTGTCAACTGCATTGATAGATGTCCATTTAGGGGTTTGTTAGGGATGGAGAAAGGGTTAATTTAAGTTTAGTTGTAGGTAAGGGTGGATATTTATGCTAGGGATATGTCAGGGAGGGGGAAAGCCAAGCATCTATTGGAGGAGGACTTTGGTGGCCTGCTGTGGCTCTTGGTCTACTATCTGCCCAACATGATTGCTAAAGGTGATAAGGTGAGCCAAAATTACCATTCCCAAAAAAGGAGGCAGTGGTGGAAGGTTTGCTTCCACATGGCCTAGATCTTTGATGTCCAACGCACTCTCCACCAACTGAAGCACAGGTGGGCAGATGTGGTAAGCTGGGAGGCTGATCTTCTTGATCATATCAGAACGGAAGTTGGTGAGCCTGTTGGTAAGTACATATATTCCATAAGCTTGTAGCTGTGTGTCTTTTGCCAAAATCTGTAAATGTTTTATTGACTGGAAGGGTCAAATATGTTTTTGGGATAGCATGCCATGATACCAACTAACTAATTTAATAAAAAAGCACGCCACAGGGCATGGTCACAGTGGCCTAACAATAGACCTGTCATACCATGCATTGCAGGGGATGCCCAAAGGTGCTGGCTGACCCATCTGGCAGTGTCCAGGGAGTCATGTCACCTGGCCTGTAAGGTCATAACTGAGTACAAACTGTGGGGGTTTCCCAACATGTATGTTTCAGGGGAGCACAATCACATTTCATAATGTCACAGGTGAGACAGGGTGTTTGGTTCACCCCAAAACACTTATATATGCATGTATCTTGAAACTTGGTCACTCTTCCTCAGTGAGCCTGTAGCAGGACATGAATGGGCAATGTTTATTTACCAATGCACTTGTAACATGTAAGGAGCTAATTGAAGAATAAAACCTGCATGTTTACTGTCTGAGGTGTTTAGCATTGTTTACAACACATATTGGGTTGTGAAGGCCTCCTCAGACGTATTACCTTGCACTGTGTTATTTGTCAAATTCTTCTGTTCACATAGCCATTAAAGCCAGGCACCATTACACCATTTAGCAAGGAAGGATGGCTTTATACATTGTCTGCACTGTATGCCCCTGAGATTTGATTTGTCTGATGAAATTCATAAAAGTGCAACATGGCAGACATATGTTCATCATTAATCCACGTCAACCTTACCATATGATATATGTTCAACGTGCAGACAATACCAGACATTTGTGAGGTATATCTACTGTGATTCATGTGTACACAGTATGCATGTTCAGTTTTCACAGACCAATGTACCTTGTTTTTGATTTGTAGGTGGACCTGCACCCTACACAAACACTGATTATTTTCAAAATAATCAAAGAGAATTGCAATCCAGCAGCCACAGAGAACATTATCCACCCCTCCCAAGAACTCTGCAATACTCTCTGAGACTACTTCCTCCGTAAGATCGCCAACATCTACAACAACTTTGACCCCCAGCCCATGATCTTCAACTTCAGCTCTCTCCACCCCTAAGTGCACACCAACAGCATGATCTCCACATGAGCACCCCTCACCATTCAATCCATCTCAGCTATCATGTCATTCATTCACCTGGGGCAACCACTGACCCATGCCCCCACCACCTGATGATCCAAAGGCAGGCCTGTCTGTGCCCATATGCAACAGGACAGCGGCCAGTGCCACTGTCCCTGGTTCCCGCTCCATCCACGATACAACACATGGACCCTGCATAACCTCAACACCAGACTTTCAACCATCTGCCGCCGCGCCTTGCCCAAGGACACCCATGGCCCATTCTCCTGCCGCAACTCCACCATCACCTGTCCTCGCGCCCTAAACCCTCACTCCGATGGACTTTCTTGACACCTCAGATGCATACTACTCATCACTCGCTCACTCATCAAGCATGCAATAGAAGTTTGGGACCTCCTCGACTCCATGTACCAATGTTGCCTTCTTCACGGAGACCTGAGTCACCACCTCCTCAGCTCCAGACATTGCCAATGCCATCCCTGATGGCTACAAGATCATACATCAAGATCCTGTCAACCGAGCTAGAAGAGGTGTCGCTCTCGTCCCCAAAAAAGCACTCCGCCTCACAACCAAGTTTGATATCCAGACCCCCTCGGGGAACACCTTCACTTTCAGATCCAGACTAATCCTAACACCACCCTCCAAGGAACACTCATCTACAGCCCCACGGACTCCACCCTCCCTACAGCAAAACACTGGCTGACTTCATTACCCCCATGCCCTCACCTCAACAAACTACATACTCCTTGGCAACCTCAACTTTTTCCTCAACAACCACAGTGACCTGAACACCTCTACCCTCATGGAGAACCTCACCACCCTCTGACTCAAGCAACTGGTCAACCTCCCCATGCACTCAGCAGGACACACACTCAACCCTGTCTTCTCAGCCAGAAACCACATGTCTTTCTCCCACACCTCCGAACTCCACTGGACCAGCCACCACGGAGTCCACGTTTCCTTCACCAAGGTGGACGCACAGCACCAAGCCCACCGCCCCTTACGCAGGGACTGGATCAAGGTCACCAAAGCCTAGCTCACCATCGTGCTTCGCTACTGCTCACCACCAGAAGTCACACAGGCCAACACCTCGGCCCACAACCTCCACCAATAAATCACCAACTGCTTCAACACCCTAGCCCCTATAAGGCAACCTGTCATCAATCATCACCACAGGAGACACACCTGGTTCTCCCCCAACCTCCAAGAATCTAGGAATGCATACAGATGACTCAAAAGAAAGTGGAGAAGCAGTAAGAGAGCAACAGGCCACAAAGCCTTCAAAGACGCCATCACATCAGACCACCGGCTCATCAGTTCAACAAGTGAATCAGCCATTCAAGAGAGACTCAAAACCAATGCGCACAACAGCAAGAAACTTTTCACCATAGTCAAGGAATTCAGAAAACCTGACGCGGACACCACAGACATCCCACCATCCCAAGGCCTCTGCGACAGCCTCCACGCCTTCTTCCATTGGAAAATTCAGGACATTTACAAAGGATTCACAAGTAAAGGACTGCCCCTGCTCACCAGCAACATCACAGACCCTTATCACCAACCGATCGTGGAGCACTGGACCCTCCTCACCCCAGAAGACACCCTCAAACTCATGAATACCACCCACTCTATGGCACTCTCGGACCCACGCCCCCACCAGATCTTTAATCGAGCCAGCACATCATCACTCACAAGCTATGCTACATCATTAACTGCTCCATCAAAACTGCCACCTTTCCAGAGGCCTAGAAACATGTGGAGATAAAGCCTCCCAATGGAGCTAAAAAACTCTTCAGACCCAATGGAGCTAAAGAACTACAAATCTATTTCACTGCTCCCTTTTAAGCCAAGTTACTCGAAAAAGCAATCAACTCACAGCTCACCAAGTTCATCGAAGCCAACCACATTCTCAACCCCTCTCAATCCAGATTCAGAAGCAACCACAGCACCAAAATTCCACTCCTAGCAGCCACAGATGACATTTGCACATTACTGGACTGCAATAAGACAGTTGCCTTCATCTTCCTCAACCTCTCTGATGTCTCCCACACCACCCTGTGCATCAAACTACATGACGCCGGTATCTGCAGCAAAGCCCTGGACTGGATCCACTCCTTCCTCACTGACCAAAGCCAGAGAGTAAGGCTCCTTCCTTTCACTTCGAAGTTGATGGAAACTAAATGCAGAGCTTCCCAGGTCTCCTCCCTGAGCCCCACCCTCTTCAACATGTACATGACCCCGCTCGCTGAGATTGTCAGACAACACAGGCTCAACATCATCTTATACAATGACAACACACAGCTCATTCTCTCCTTCACAGGCGAATCATTAACAGCCAAAAAGAACTCTCACAACAAAATGAAGGCAGTCGCGAACAGCTGCTTCAAGCTCAACTTGTACAAGATGAAGATCCTCTTCCTGGTGCCTTTTACTTCCACCTGGGATAACTCCTGGTGGCCCAGTAGCCTCGGAACTGCCTCACCTCTGACCGACCATGCCTGAAACCTCAGTATCATCCTAGACTCATCACTGTCCATGACCCACCAAGTCAACACCATCTCCTCATCATGCTTCCAGACCCTTCACTTGTTCTGGCATATCATCAAGTGGGTCCTCATTAACGTAAGAACAGTCACTCAGACACTTGTCAGCATTAAACTTGACTACAACAATGCACTCTCTGCTGGGATCAACAACAAACTCCAAGCAAGACTCCAGAGCTGATGTTGGACATCCCCTCGACAGCCACATCTCCGCTCACCTGAGAACCATACACTGGCTCCCCATCAACAAATGCATCACCTTCAAACTCTTGACACATGCGTACAAGGGCCTCCACAACGTCAGACGTGCCTACCTCAACCAATGTCTTTCCTTTTGCACTCCTTCATGCAACTCTGCTCAGCGCAACTGGGTCTCCGCTACCATCCCCAGGATCTGGAAGAACACGGCTGGAGAAAGATAATTCTCCCACCTCGCCGCACAGACCTGGAACACAATGCCGCTCTACCTCAGGCAGTCCCCATCGCTGGCTCAGTTCAGGAAGGACCTCAAGACTTGGCTCTTCGACTGACCTGAATTCCCCAGCTAGCCCTTTGAGACCCCATGGATGATAAGCCGCGCTTTATAAATGTTAATTGATTGATTGAACCTCGGACCCAACCTCATCAGCGTGGAACTCACAAGCACCCTCAAAATCTCTATCACCTCAAAAGCTTTTATGGACAAATAGAAACATGCGGAAATCAAACCCCTCCTGAAAAATCCCACAGCCAACCCTAATGAGTTCACAAATTACCGACCCATCTCTCTATTCCCCTACCTGGCAAAGTACCCAAAAATGCCATCAATCAGCAGCTCACTAGCTACCTGGAAGAAAATAACCTACTGGACACCTCCCAATCAGGTTTTCGTTCCTACCACGGCACTGAGACTGCACTCATCACCGCAACATTGACCATCAACTGTTCTTTTTGCAATTATTGCCCTAAGTGGGATGGTTAGCCTGGCTGATGTGGTGTGATACCCCGAAACCAGTTCCAGGATGCTTGTTTCTGGTCCAGGGAAGACCTGGTCCAGCAGTTCGGGCTGGACTGTAACATAGAGAACAGGGCCAAGACTGATTCGCATATGGCTGGATCCAAACTGGAATGGTAGCAAAAAACAGTGGTTTAAGGCCGAAATCTCTGCACTGGGGGTGAATGTTTGACATTGTTCATCATTCAGTCCATCACTTGTTCTGTTTGCAATTGTTGCTTTAAGTGGGATGGTATGCCCAGACATGGATCCCGTGCTCCCTATACCACAGGAGTCGAGCTAGCCTGGCTGATGATGGGTGATACCCCAAAACTGGTCCCAGAATGCTTGTTTCCCATCCCTGGAAGGCCTGGCCTGGCAGTTTAGGCTGGACTATTCCCATTGGGAACAGGGTCAAGACTGAGTTGCATTTGGCTGAGGCCAAACTGGCATGGCATAGGTAGCAAAATAAATTATTAATTTAGGCCCAGACCTCTGTACTGGGGGTGAATGACAACATCAGAGCACTCCTCAACTGCTGGGAAACTGCCGCCATAATCCTTCTTGACCTATCAGCCATGTTCGACACCGTCTCCCACAACACCCTCATCAACAGGTTCCACTGCATCAGAATACAGAACTAGACCCTCAAATGGATCACCTCCTTCCTGCCAGCACTCACTGAGAGCTTCCAAGTACCCACTTTTACCCTCTGTACCCAAAAGCATAATTTGCGGCATACCCCAAGGTTCATTCCTCAGCTACACTTTGTTCAATATCTATATGACCCTCCTGGCGGACATCTTTAGAACCCACAGACTCAACATCATCTCCTATGCAGATGATACCCAACTGATCCTCTCACTTACTGAAGACCCGTTCTCCACCAGAGCCAACTTCTGCAACCTCTTGACTACTGTAACCAACTCCTTGAAGCTCAACTCCATCTGGATGGAAGTCCTGATCTTTGGAAAAACACCTCCAGTTGAGACCATAGCTGGTGGCCAGCTGAACTTGGACCCACTCCCACAGCAACAGACCACACTCTTAATCTTGACATCATCTTCGATAGCGAGCTAACCATGAAGCGGCAGCTCAACACAGTTGCCTCCTATTGTTTCCACATCCTCTGCATGCTCCACAGAATCTTCAGATGGATACCAGACAACACAAGGAAAATCATCACCCAGGCCCTCATTCCTAGCCACCTCAACTATAGCAACTCCTTCTATGCCGGCATATCCTCCCAGCTCCTAAAAAGACTCCACACAATTCAGAACACCACCGCCAGTCTCATCCTTGACCTTTTCAGGAGCACCCCCATTATTCCCCAATTCAGAAACCTCCACTGGCTCCATGTCCAGAAGAGCTGTCATTTCAAGCTCCTCATGCATGCCTACAAAGCCCTACATGACCAAGACCAGACTACATCAACCACCGTCTACACTTCTACTAACCCACCAGACACCTGACCTCTTCCTCGCTGGCCCTCGCTCACACTTACAGAATCCTGCACAACCGAAGTGGCAGATGCTCTTTTTCCTGCATCGCCACCCAGGCCTGCAACAACCTACCACTCCCCCTCCAAACTGCACCCTCACTGGCAGACTTCAGGAAGAGACTCAAAACCTGGCTTTTTCGACAGAGACATCACACCCCCAGTGCCGAGATACCTCCAGGGGTGACAGTGACATGTTCTACAAATGACTGATTGATTGATTGATTGAGGTGGACACCTGCAGGGAAGTCATCACCACTATAAATGTGGTGCGAGGTAATATGTGATGAATCTAATATTGACACTAAACAATAATATATGTGATGCACTACAATTGTCCCAAAAATGTGTAAATTGCATGGTGAATTAGACTATCATGTGTCTCATTTAGATAATTGCACTAAAAGTCCCAGGATCCTTTGCGGTGGAAATAGCAAGCTCCAATTACTCAGTCCAAAACAGTGGCACATCACTGCTGGTGAGTGACAATGGTAAATGGCAATAGATGTCTCATTTACTTATCATTACTGTTGGAACATGAATGCAAGTCTGCAAATATTTGCTCATTGTCTCTGATGAAGAGGAGTAGAAACAAATGATTTGAAAGACCATTACATGGATACAAAATCAAAGTTCCCAAAATGTGTGGTAATTGATGTGTATGAGGGCTGCACTGATGCCACCAGAGCTGCATTTTGGGAGGGGGGTTGTGACTGGTAAGGTGGCTCTAGAGGAGGTACAACATATTAATCTGATAGTGGAACTGCACAATGTGAAACCAGTAAAGGTTGGTATCATCCAAGTGTATCCACTTGACCGAAATGTTTGATCTTGGACAAATGTTGATTTTCACTTTGTCCCTCTACCTTCACAATCACATAGAAGCGGACCTTGCAATCATTGACTTCAGGATGGGTGCCGTACTCAACCTTATCCAGTGTCAGGTAAAATAGACTATGATGCGGTTCATGGAAAAGGGAAAAACTGGACACAAAAAGAAGCAGACAGCACAAATGTCTGACCTCCCAAGCCACAATGGGCATTGCTATCCCTGGGCATGTTGAGTCAAAGCCCCTTAGAAAGTTGAAGAAACCGCATCATGCTTAGATTTATAATGCATGATGCACCTTAAAATGAAGGGTTATCCAAAGGGAGATGGGGTCATATACCCTAATAACTTCTTTCATTTTACTATTAGTAGCCTTCAAATACAAATTTGCCTGTTAATTTGAAATCTGGTCAATGTCAGTGCCATGTTGATTCAACCACTGCCCAGTGCTGCTGTGGAACATTGGGCCATATGTAAGGGTCAGAAGGCCCACATGAGGACCCCCCACCCATATATTGAAGATTACTGATTAATACCTATGACAGAAACAGGTACATTTGTTTCCATTATCCTTGCACCTATTATGTTTTCACATGTGGGATACATTTATGGTTAATTAAGGCATTGGTGTTAGGGTGCACTTTCAATGGTTTTTGTGCATGTTATTTATATCAGTAGCACATTGGTGTGTTATGGAGTCTTTCAGAGTTGCCACAATACAGGGTCTTTTCTTTGATTGGTGGCAAGCAATTTACTTTAATTTATTACATAAGCATTTTTACATTTTATTGGCACATTAGTTATGTTTCGTTTAGTACAATTTATGTCCGTTTAGGTTTGTTTTTTTAACTCTGAGTCCTGATGATGGTCTTATGTACTGGTTAGCCAATCTAAGACTGAAACATCGACGATTCTTCCTTTTTAACCGTACTGATGGCAGCCTTGGGCTGATGCATCCTTGACATTTGTATTCTTTTGGAGACACTTGCCTTAATGCTGTGACTGATCATTATATTTGACCATCTGTTAAGGGGAGGTTTTGGCTCTGGGTGATCTTTTTATTCATATATGTGAAGCTATGGTTATGTTGGAACATTATGTGAATGGATAGCAGTGTTGACTATTTTGGATGTATTTAAAGTTTTGACTTTATTGATAGTTAAATAATATTAATGCTCGTATACCAATACGCTGCCTGTTGTATTTTGTTCATTTTAAATGATCTGCAGCTTGGATTGAGTGATTAATGTAATACATAAGAAATGAAATAATCCTTCCAGGAACACTGGACTCTTCTGTATTTACCTTAACCAGGTCTCTGGGGGAATATTAAGGTGCCCTGCCCTATTTAGACTTTTAGAAAGTATGCATTTTCTTGCTTAACTGTTCTGTGCCTCTGTCTGTCTCTAGAATACATGTCTGGGTGAGGATGACATTTGGGATTATTGAGAATTCACTCTAGATAGTCACACTAAGGGAGTTGAGGTGAGCCCTATATATCCTGATGGGTCTTCCTGAGCTAGAGTGGTGGGAGGAGCTGACACTTGCACCTGAATAGGGATGTGCCTGTTCTTACACATAGAAGACACCAACTCCCTGGAGTTTGTTAGGGGCCAGAGCAGGAAAGGCAGGGTCTTGTATACTACAAAGACTTTTATTTGAAGTTTGCCTACCTCAAAGGCAAAAATGGGTATACGTACTGGACCTCTGACCCCACAAAGTTAGAAACCTACTGGACTGAGCACATTCTGCCAGGTAGAAAAGGCGGATGCTGTAGGATGAACTGGCATTCTGCCTGTTGATTTGCTGTGCTGGCCTGCTGCTTGCTGCTTTTGTCCTTGAAGTGAAAGGACTGGACTTTGTTTTCTACATCCTGCTTCCAAAGGTTCTCCAAGGGCTTGGACTAACCTTGCCTCCTGTTAAGAAGTCTCAGGGACATCAAAGACTTCATCTGCCAGCTCCTGGGTTCTCTTACTGAGAATCCAAACTTGCCAAGTGGTGCCAAATCCATTTCCTAGGCCCTTGAGAGTGTGTTCTGGTCTAACCAAGAAGAAACCAGCACATCAACTCCAATGTTACTTCGGAACCTGCGCCAATGTCCGACTCCTCACCATTGCCTGCACTGGAGCCATGGTAACTGCTGAGTGCAACAACTGTGGCTGACGATGCAAGCCTGATGCCGCCGCAGCACCTCTGAAGTCCCACCACAACATGAGTCCCGAGTGTCATGTCACTGACATCCATGACACCCAACTCCACCACAGCACCTGTGGCCCCACGGGATGATTGCGACACTGCGCAGTTGATACCTTATGTCCTGACCTGCAGGATTCACGAACCCTGCCAGATCACATGGAACTGATGCCTCGCCACCAACTCTGTATCACTGTAAGGAACTGACACATCACCTTGCCTGCCTAGCGGTAAGGAACTGCACATCATCTCCTCACCTTTCCCATATTTCTCTTTTATGCAAGGAATTTCATTTTATCACTTATCAGTATTGGTGGCATTGGGTCAGAGACTTAGGGGCTGATTACAAGTTTGGCAGACAGAAACATCCATCTACCAAATTCCCAGCCCTGACCCCAATACAACTTTCTCACTGGGCTGACCAGCCCAGACCAAGGTTTCTGCCAGTCAGCCCAGTGGGAAAGGTGCAGCAGCATTGTCGCCGACTCATAATAGAGCTGGCGGTAATGCTGCTGCACTCAGGGGGCACCAGCACCCTTGAAAAATACACTGTCTGCACTGCAGACAGGCACATTTCAAGGGTGCTGGGCCGGGGTCCTCCTGCACATGTTTTCCACCAGCCTTTTCATGGTGGTGCCACCTCCATGAAATGTCTGGCAGAGAACAGGGTTGTAATCAATAGGGTGGCACTGATTTCAGCGCCACACTTGTTGATTACAGCCAGGACTACCGTCAGCCCATCAGGATAACCGATCCTTGCAGGCACGGTGGTAGGTTGGCAGGTCTGGCTGCCAACCTCATAGTTATGTTGGTGGTCAGACTGCCACAGCCACAGGGGTCCAACTGCCACCGCAAGTCTGGCGGTCCTAGGACTGCAAGACGCATAAGGCCCTTAATTAGTTCACAGATGGTTTATGCATACAGCTTCTATTCAGTGATCCAAGCATAACTTACCCAGAAATTGCAGTTAGTTCAGAATGTGGGGGTAAAATTAGTTCCAGGTCTTCATAGGTTTGATCACATTTCAGAGTCACAGATCACTATATAAGATCTAAGTTAAGGACTATCTTCACAAAACTCTACATGGAAATACCACTGGATAAATGACTCCCCAAATTTGACTTTTGAGCCACACAAGGAAATGGAGGTCTATTACCTTCCACTAAGGTTGAAATGCAGAGAACAAGAGGCACAACTTCCACTGAAGAGATCCCATATGACTAAACTGCCATGCCAGATGGTATTTGGAAGGAAAACCTTTATCTTTGTTTCCACTCACCTATTAAATCTTTTCTCTTTTGCTAGGGTACAGAGATTCTACACTCCCTTTTTATTTTTTGGCCGCAAAGCTGTACAGCACCTAGCTGAGATGTGCTTTGTGCACTATACAATTAATATCCATACATTTGTTCATTCATAAAATGTGTAGTGGTATACAGAAAACAATCCCACCAGTATAGCCAGTCATAAGAGTATCAAGAAAAGCCTTCCCTTAGCTAGAAGCAGTAAGATAGTGAGCATTTCAGTTTCTTATATATGCATTGTTCGTTATTCACAGTGATCCGTTACACAACTATCATAGATGCCACCCAACTACAGCACTAGAAGAATTGCATGAATACAAGCTTCTGTAATAATTCTGAAACGTTGAGCTCTGTACAGCTTTTTGTTTCTGAAGGCCAGAACTGTGCTCAATGTCCTGATGTAGATCTGCACGCCTGTTCTGATGATGCTGCAGACTTTGCCTGTCTGGAAGCCACAACCTAGACCAAAAAAAGGCATGGGCATTACATTCCTATCTGTAACCACAGAACTGAAGAGCTCAACTAAAGAAAAAGCTACAAGTGAAGAGGAGCTTACATACAATCCTTGTGCCCATGTTTGATTATTTCATCTTTGTGTGACTCCCAGTGAGGTGTCAAACATAAGCTCAACATCACTCAAATAGCCTGGGTAATGTAAGGTATGACATGAGACAAATTTCACCGTGTATGGATGTGGAAAGATGCAGGACCAGACTAACCTGCTTATCAGACCCGGAGCTCAAGGAAGGTTCTGAACTGTCCTTTGTGTATCCTTTGTGTTTCTGGGCTCACGCCTCCCCTAGCCCCTGAGCCTCAGTATCCCATCCTGAGCTCCATCAGTATTAAAACCTACCTTTCATGAACCAATGATTCTGTGTTACTAGCATCTTTGTTAAGCACTTTTGAAAACCCTACATTTTAGTGGGGGGCAAAGCAGAGTTTCAAGGTGAATAACTCTTGAATGTGAATGCCAATTACATTTGTATTCATGTGTAATATCTTGTTTTAGATACCTCATGTGACTTCATTGCTATTTCTTTTGTCATGGTGTTTCTAGCAATTACAATCAGCTTGTGCTCACAAACAGTACTGAAAGTGTGACATGATCTTAGTAAGTAGACCACACACCCAGATCAATTCCCACAGCACGCCATTGGGCCTTTGTTTACTATTTAAGAAGATCTTAGTACATGAATTGTAAATAGTGTTTCTTTTCACCCCAGTGATAGCAAACAGTGTTTTTTGTTGGCAACAGATTCGGTAAACAAATTCCTTTCCACAGGATAACATTGGTCTATGAGAGAGGACTGTGATTATTGCAGTTCATGAACAGCATATTACAAACAACTTAACCATTGCTAACAATACATTTTGAGTGGAAATTGTCATGCATCAGAGTTACATTGCGTTTCATGTTGAGACTTTTTATAATTTTAAAACAGTGTAGTTTTTAGTGTTTAGTGTTACTGTTTTATTGTGTGTGTGTTTGTGTTTGATAATGCTTTAACAAGGTGTATGTGAGCTTAAAAGTATTTGAAAGTTATTCCATGTAGAAAACTTAGGCTGCACATTTTGTCTTTGAGATTGTGATAGGTGTGTCACCCATTATCAAGGCTCAAGCTCAAAGCCCTCATGTAAGCAAGACATAGAAAGGATATCCAAACTACGCTAAAAGATGGTTCAGAGGACAACGTTCCATTTGGGGTCAAGTACTCAACACCCTGTTCAATATAGAACATATGCAATCTCACATTGATATTGATGGGTAGTGCCAGCACCTTCACAGATGTGGAAATTCCTGCAAAAATTGTGCACCTTTCTTTCATTTAATATTTACTTTACATTATGTTTATACATAACAAAATATTTTAAATTTAGGTATGAACCAATCCTCACATATTAGCCTCAAAATCCCCAATCATATTCTTCATGTGCACATTGTCAGCTATGAGAATGCACTATGTAGATCCACTTCAGAAAAGGAGCCAGACTGACTAGAGTGTAGTAATCAGCCTGTTCTTGACCACTTTCATCATAATATGTGCCAACTTATGTAAAATAAACAATTTACACAATTTACACTTGCCTAGTGTGCAGTAAGTGTAATGTTATTTGGTGCAGATCGAAGTAGGCTTCTGCTCTCTGTATATTTTCATTCTGCACTGACTGTTACAAAGAAGAGGAGCGAACTGCTAATGCCTTTGCTGCTTTTCAAGGGGCCTGATTTATATTTTGACAGATTAGTTACTCCGTCACAATGGTGACGGAATATCCCGTCCGCTAAAATCTAAATCAGGCCCTTAATCATGATTAGAGTGAGCTGTAGTGTTCTTCATCACAGTGAACATAGTTATTCCTGGATTTCAGATTTTTTTTACAAAGGTGTTTTTGGAGCAAAGAAAACGAGTTATTTTTGGAGATGCTAATATTTAGAAGTCATTTTGAGGGACACTAATGTTTGGCTCAACTAGATGGAAGACTGTCTCTTTTCAGCTGAGGCAACCAAATTATATGAGAGAAATTTAAGTTTTCCCTTTTGGTAGATCCTAGGATGGTTACATCTGAATAAGTGATAATTGCGATGGGCATTTCTCTTAGACACAAGTTGTAGAATAAAAATAGTAGTGTGTGGACCTAGATTTGCACTACTGAAAAAGTACCACCTAAAGTCTGGTAGGTAACCCTCACCTGAGCACAGTTGTTTGAATGCTCATTAAGGTCATTTTGGCAGATACAAGAATGAAGTCATTATGGGCTGTAATTTACTTAAACAAACACTGGCAAAGCCAAAAGGCATCTACTGCCCATCCCAGCTCCACAGGCTGCTAATGCTGCTGCGTCTGCCTTTGCCTGGAACAAACTGAGAGCCTCCTGACTCTCAGTTCGAGGCCCTCCTCCACCTTCAGGCTTGTCCCTGCGCCTCATCCCTGGTGGTCTAGTAGCCATCAAAAAGTATGTATCTTCCCTCTATCTCTCTTTCACTCTGGCTTTTTTCTGCCTTTTTCACTGGTTTTCCTTTTACTTTCTGATTTTTCAATCTCTTTTCCTTTTTTCTCCCTTGCTGTCCCTGCCTCCTTCCCATGCCGCTCTGGCCGCTGTGGCCCCACCCCCTCCGCACCCGCAAAGCACCTTTCTTGTCCTCCCGCCTCCCACCTGACTGCTCCCCCCAACCACCTCCCCTTTTTAATGGCGGCAGCAGAGCTGTGAGAGGGCAACTGCACTGACCTCCTGGTCAGCATCTGCTGCCATTCCCAGCTCCTCTGGCTGCTGCTGCCTTTGCATGGGATGAACTGAGAGCCCCCTGACTCTCAGTTCAAGGCCTTCATCCACCCACAGGCTTATCCCTATGACTCATCCCTAGTGGTCTAGTGGCCACCAACAAGAAGTTATCTTTTCTCTATCTCTCTTTTACTCTTGCTTTTTCCAGCTTTTTTCACTCGTTTTCGTTTTACTTCTGTTTTTTCCATTTCTTTTCCTTTTTTCTCCCCTGCTGTTCTTTCCTCCCTCCCATGCCACTCCGGCCCCTGCGGCACCATCCCCCTCACTCCCATGAAGCACCTTTCCCACCTTCCTGCGTCCCAGCTGACCCCTTCCCGGTCTCTCTCCCTTCTTCATGGCGGCCACAGCGCGGCCGTGCAGCAGGTGTGCCACTGGCTCGTGCAAAAGGCAAGCCCGTCTGAGCCCATCCACACCCAGACCATGCCCAGCACCAGGAACCCTGGATCTCCATTAAGCCACCCCCTGACCAGCCTCCGTTAAGATGCAGTAACCCTCCACTGCCTTAACACCGGGCGCCTCAGCAACTACTGCACCATCTCCCCCAAGGACACCCACAGACCTTTCACCTACAGGAACTGCAACTTCAGCGCCGGCCTCAACAAGCTGAATGTACTCTCCACACAGAGAGATCCCAACACCCTACACAACCCCATCAAGTGCCTCCACTTGAACATGCATTCCCTCCACAAACATGCCACCGAACTCTGGGATTTGATCTACACCACCCGACCAGACATTGCCTTCCTTCCCGAGACCTGGACCAACCACACCTCGGGACCAGACATCGCCATCACCTTTCCCGATGGATACAGCATCCTCGGGAAGGATCAGCCCTCCTGCCTGGGTGGAGGACTCGCCATTGTACACAAGTCCTCACTATGGGCCTGATTCTAACTTTGGAGGACGGTGTTAAACCGTCCCAAAAGTGGCGGATATACCACCTACCGTATTACGAGTTCCATAGGATATAATGGACTCGTAATACGGTAGGTGGTATATCCGCCACTTTTGGGACGGTTTAACACCGTCCTCCAAAATTAGAATCAGGCCCTATGTGTCAAGGCTGTCCCAGAAGAACAATGCGCCCCCAGGGAACACCTTCACTTCTTGGTCCATTTCAATCACAACTCCTCAATCCGCGGCACCCTGGTGTACAGGCCACCTGGCCCCCACTCAGCCTTCAGAGACAACACTGTAGACATTGCTACCCCTCAGGCCCTGGCGTCAGATGACTACCTCCTCCTCAGCGACCTGAATTTCCACTTCGAGTTACCACACCAACCCAAACACCAATGCTCTAGTTGACAACCTCACCACCCTCAGCCTCAGACATCTATACTCCGCAACCACACACATCGCAGGACACACTGGCCTCCATCTTCACCTCAAGCAACCGGATCACCTTCGAGACCATCTCCACCCCAGACTGGACCGACCACCATTGCATACTTTTTACAATCACCGCACCCTGCATCCGCACCCGCACCCCCAAGACCCCACACAGGAAATGGAACAAAATCATCAACTAGCAACTCACCTCAACTCTCACCAAATCCCTGCCTCCTCCCACCGATGACACCAACAAAGCAGCGCGCAATCGCAATGCATGGATCACCAAATGCACCGACACTCTAGCCCCCTCCGGCTGACATCGGCCAAATGCATACCTAAGAAAACCAGCTGGTTCACCACCGAACTCCAAGAATCAAAGTGCAACTGCAGACGTTTAGAGAAGAAATGGAGAAACAGCCAAAGAAGCGAAGACCTCACCTCCTTTAGAGCCGCAACTGCCACCCACTGCTGAAACATCAAGAACGCAAGGAAGGACGAGCTCCGGGATCGCATCAACTCCATCCACACACAACTCTAAGGAACTCTTCTCAGTGATCGAGTTCAGAAATCCCCCTTCCGAAGCCACCAGCATCCCTCCTTCATGGGACCTCTGCGACAAACTTGTCACCTTTTTCCACTGCAAGACCCAAGACATCTGTGACAGCTTCCTCCTGGAAAAACCTGGCACCAGAACCTGCAACCGACCCACCCACCCGACCATCCACAGCTGGTCATGCTAACTATGGAGAAAACAGTCAGCATCATGAACAGCATCCACTTCAGAGCCCCCATGGACCCCTGCCCACAGCACATATACATCAGAGCCAGCACATCCATTGCCCAGTGCTCTGAAACATGATGAACTGCTCAATCAACACTGACAATTTCCCTGAGGACTGGAAACATGCCGAAATATGCCCTCTCCTGAAGAATCCCTTGGCTGACCCATCAGAACTGAAGAATTTCCGGCCCATCTCGCTGCTACCCTATCCCGCCAAAGTACTGGAGAAAGCAATCAATGCACAACTACGGAATTTCATCAAGGCCAGCAACTCCCTGGACAGCTCCCAATTCAGTTTCGGCAGCAACCACAGCACGGAAACAGCCCTCCTGGCACCCTATGACGACATCCGATCACTCCTAGACCGTGGACACACTGCAGCAATCATACTCATCGACCTCTCAGCAGCCTTCAATACGGTCTCCCACAACACTCTACGCACCAGACTCCACAACATAGGAATCTGTGGAAGAGCCCTGGAATGGATCCACTCCTTCTTCTCCAGGAGAACTGAGAGGGTCAGACTCCTGCCTTATACAACCAGACCCACAGGAGTCAACTGCAGGGTCCCCCAAAGATCCTCACTGAGTCCCACACTGTTTAATGTATACATGGCCCCTTTCGCAGCCATCGTCAGAAGTCACAGAATGAACATCGTGTCACATGCCGATGAAACACAGAAGACGCAGACACGGCCAAAAGGAACTTCTACTCAGGAATGGAAGCCGTCACCACCTGGATGAGAGAAAGCTGCCTCAAGCTCAACCCTGACAAGACAGAGCTCATCATCTTTGGAAAAGCCATCTCAGCTTGGGATGACTCCTGGTGACCCACATCCCTCAGCACCCCCCCTGCACCGACTGAGCAAGCCCTCAACCCAGGCATCATTCTCGACTCCTACCTATCCATGACCCGCCAGGTAAACTCAGTTGCCTCCTCCTGCTGGCACAAACTCTGCAAGCTTCAGAAAATCTTCAGATAGATCCCAGCAGACTGCCGCAGGACAGTCACCCACGCCTTAGTCACAAGCAAGCTCGACTACGGCAACGCCCTCTATACGGGCAACTCGACTAGAAACATCAAAAAACTACAACTCATCCAGAATGCCGCTGCCAGGCTCATCATAGACCTCCCACGCCGAGAACATATCTCCCAACACCTGAGGACACTCCTGTAGCTTCTGGTCAAGAAACAAATTACCTTCCAGCTACTCACCCACATGTACAAGGCCATGCACAATGCAGGAACAGCCTACCTGAACCACCTTGTCTCCTTCCACACCCCGCCAGATCCCTCCGCTGCACCCAGCTGGCCCTGGTCACCATCCCTCACATTCGTAAAACCACAGCTGGAGGACGCTCCTTCACCTACATTGCAGCAACGAGCTGGAACAACCTCCCCCTGCACTTCAGACAAAGCCCATCGCTCACCATCTTCATGAAGAACCTCAAGATGCGGCTCTTTGGATGAGGCCCACTACCGCCCACCCAAAGCGCCTTGTGTCCCACACGGTTGAGTAGCCACGCTTTACAAAAACTGATTGATTCATTGAAAAGGACATGTTTTCTTTAAAACTTAAATATCCTAATCATTAAATCGTGATTTTGTGTGATTATTGAATTAGCAAATGTGAGATAGATTCAACGGTTGATTGAATGAGACAGCACATATGAAAGTGAAGGATGACTGAGAGGATGGCACATCATGTAGCTGCGCATTCTTCTGTCCATGCAGCAGATCCATCTACGGCTGCATGGCGAGCTCTTTCTGATTTTAAATGAATAGTGTGCATGTACAGCACACACTGCTAACTACATTGTCTCTTCACAATCATATAAAATTCATTCAACTCACCACAGTCAGAGTGGACCTGCTGAGATTCGAAAATGGGACCCTTTTGTTACCTCTTTGATGAAAGCACATGTCTACTGATCTGAAATCACACTTTTTTTCAAAATGGCGTACAAGGGATTTTCTTAAATAGTGACGAAGTGTGATTGTGAGGCAAACCAAGAAGGAAACAACTGTGATAGACATCTCGGTTTGACAGTTTCAAATGGTTTGTACTTGAATATGTGGCTTAAATATGGATTTTTAGATAACATTTGAACAATTATGGAGAAAATTCCAGTAGGTTCTTTGAATTTGTTGGTTCCTAGTGCTCGCCATTAGTTTGGGTTTAGAATTTCTGTTACCTGTTGAACTGTTCTTGTTACTTTCTTTGGATATCTGTAGTTCAGTTCTCAAAACTCTATATACTTACTGACTGATTTAAATATATTATTTTATTCGAAACTCACAGTTGGAGAAGAAAGGTTTCTTTTTTAAATTGGTGCAGGTGAATTTTCAATTAAATTTATTATGTGAAATACAAAGGTCCTCATTACAACCCTGGCGGTTGGTGTTAAAGCCCGCCAACAGGCTGGCAGTAAAAAAAATGTAATCACGACCATGGCAGAAACCGCCAACATACAGAGCCACTTTAACACTCCTACCGCCACGGCGGTAAAAACAAACACAGCTGCGTTCACCGCCAACAGACAGGTGGAAGACAATGTACCGCCCACACTATTATGACAGGCCAATCCGCCACCTTTTCCGGGGCGGATTCAACGTGAACAAAAACACGGCGGAAACAAGACTTGGAAGGGAAAAGACTCACCTCTACACAACCCACGAGGAACCAGGATGCCATGGACCCAGAACTCCAAATACTCCCTGCGATAGTATTCCTGCTCCTCTACCAGTAGCACGAAAGACGGCGGCGACAACCACGGTGAGTACTGCACCTACAACACCAGGGAGGGGGGAGGGAAAAGAGAGTGACACACACACGCAATACGCAACACCCTCACCCTCACCCACAACAACATACACACAAATACATGACGCAACATTACATTTGCACCCCCAACCTCTCCTGGAAGAACGCAATGACAAAAGGAAATTATGGTAACAATTGTAATCAATAAAAATCCATTAGTCAAAACTTTAAATACAGTATAAACAAATATGTACACCAACTATTCAAGTCCGGGTAGTGCACCATTCATAGTCCGTGGACCATTGGGCCCAAAATGCATGGGCGAGGCCCACACATGAAACCAGACTTCAAACAGAGAGAACACTGCTGGGGCATCAGATCGAAATGAAACAGGCACCTCAGGGGGAAGGGAAGGGGGGCACCTCAGCCGGATGAGTGCACGACTCCAGCTCCACGAGGGGGCTCCATGCCCATTGATTAATCCTGGGGAGTGCAAAGCCACAGTCTCTCAAGTCTCTCCAGTGGGTGGTTTGCCCACTGCTTTATCCTGGGGAGTGCAAAGCCACAGTCTCTCAAGTCTCTCCAGTGGGTGGGTTGCCCACTGCTTTATCCTGGGGAGTGCAAAGCCACAGTCTCTCAAGTCTCTCCAGTGAGTGGTTTTCCCACTGCTTTATCCTGGGGAGTGCAAAGCCACAGTCTCTCAAGTCTCTCCAGTGGGTGGGATGCCCACTGCTTTATCCTAGGGAGTGCAAAGCCACAGTCTCTCAAGTGGATAACAGTCTCCTCTGGTTCTGGAGGGGGCATGGTACCCAGAGTGCTTCATCCTGCCAAGGACAGAGGTAGTGGATGTGATACTTCACTGGTTCTGGAGGGGGCTTTGTGCCCAGAGTGCTTCATCGTGCCTAGGACTGAGGTAGTGGATGTCAATTTCCACTGGTTCTGGAGGGGGCTTTGTGCCCAGAATGCTTCATCCTGCCAAGGACTGAGGTAGTGGATGTCAATCTCCACTGGTTCTGGAGGGGGCTTTGTGCCCAGTGTGCTTTATCCTGCCAAGGACTGAGGTAGTGGATGTGATACTCCACTGGTTCTGGAGGGGGCTTTGTGCCCAGAGGGCTTCATCCTGCCAAGGACTGAGGTAGTGGATGTCAATCTCCACTGGTTCTGGAGGGGGCTTTGTGCCCAGAATACTTCATCCTGCCAAGGACTGAGGTAATGAATGTGATACTCCACTGGTTCTAGAGGGGGCTTTGTGCCCAGAGTGCTTCATCCTGCCAAGGACAGAGGTAGTGGATGTTCTACTCTACTGGTTCTGGAGGGGGCTTTGTGCCCAGAGTGCTTCATCCTGCCAAGGACTGAGGTAGTGGATGTAATACTTCACTGGTTCTGGAGGGGCCTTTGTGCCCAGAGTGCTTCATCCTGCGAAGGGCTGAGGTAGTGGATGTGATACTCCACTGGTTCTGGAGGGGGCATGGTGCCCAGAGTGCTTCATCCCGCCAAGGACTGAGGTAGTGGATGTGATACTCCACTGGTTCTGGAGGGGGCATGGTGCCCAGAGTGCTTCATCCCGCCAAGGACTGAGGTAGTGGATGTGATACTCCACTGGTTCTGGAGGGGGCATGGTGCCCAGAGTGCTTCATCCTGCCAAGGACAGAGGTAGTGGATGTGATACTCCACTGGTTCTGGAGGGGGCTTTGTGCCCAGAGGGCTTCATCCTGCCAAGGACTGAGGTAGTGGATGTCAATCTCCACTGGTTCTGGAGGGGGCTTTGTGCCCAGAATGCTTCATCCTGCCAAGGACTGAGGTAATGGATGTGATACTCCACTGGTTCTAGAGGGGGCTTTGTGCCCACAGTGCTTCATCCTGCCAAGAACAGAGGTAGTAGATGTGATACTCTACTGGTTCTGGAGGGGGCTTTGTGCCCAAAGTGCTTCATCCTGCCAAGGACTGAGGTAGTGGTTGTAATACTTCACTGGTTCTGGAGGGGGCTTTGTGCCCAGAGTGCTTCATCCTGCCAAGGGCTGAGGTAGTGGATATGACACTCCACTGATGTTGGTGCAACATGCAAGCTGCCCAGGCTCCTGGAACAGACCACCAGCCTTGTACGACTGAACACTGGGGATGGTAGCCATGTCTGCGGTGGTGCCACTGGCTCAGGATGTTGTGGGGCCGCTGGCAGTGCTCGCGGCGGTGTCAGTAGCGGCGGTGCTTGCGGCGGGCTCACTGACTGCAGTGCTGGTGGCGGTGTCAGTAGCGGCGGTGCTGGTGGCGGGCTCACTGACTGCGGTGCTGGCGGCGGTGTCAGTAGCGGCGGTGCTGGTGGGGGGCTCACTGACTCCGGTGCTGGTGAAGGGCACAGTGTCTGCGGTGCTGGTGAAGGGCTCTGTGTCTGGGGTGCTGGCAGCGGTGTCTGTAGCGGCGGTGCAGGTGGCGGTGCCAGTGGCGGTGCCAGTGGCGGTCTTGTCCGCCATGAAGGTTGGCGTCGACGTGGACCTGCCTTTGATTTTCAGGCTCTTCCCCCCCTTGGATGGTGGCGCGGCTGTCTTGCCACTTTCAACTTTTGTCTTGCCTGAGCCCTTGGTGGCAGGTGTTTTCGCCTTCTCCCTCTGGGATGTGGGCAACGTTTTCTGTTTTGAAGGTGGGGGAATGTCCTTGCCCTCGCTCCTTTGGACACTGGCAGCCCTGTTGCTTGGTGCACTCCAGAATCCCGCTATTGCTGGCACTACTGTGCCCGATGATGTAGTGGCTGAGGTGCTGGGTTGGGATCTGGAAAGGCGGGCCCTAGGGGACGGACGGTGGGGGAGGTGTAGGGAAGAGGTCAACATTTGATAGGAAAAGCTTTTTAGACACACTGGGATGGGTAGATGGAGGGGGTTTGGGAGTGGAGGATGAGGTAGTGGAGGTAGGAGGTGTACGTTTGCTGACTTTGGGTGAAGGTGCATGGGCTGGAGGCTGTTGTTAGATGGATTGCTGTTGAGTGGGTGTGTGACTGCGTTTGTGTACTTTGGGAGGAGGGCTCACAGACACACTGGGAGAGGACACAGTGGATGTGTGAATGGTAGTGGGGGTGGTGAGTGCACGTGAGCGGTGTGTGGTGATGGGCGTGCTGGCGATGGAGGTAGTGGCTGAGGATGTAGTGCATGGAGGTGTGAGTGGAGACATGACTGGGAGGGAGGAGGGAGACGTGGAGGAGGAGACACGGTGGAGGCAGTGAATGTTGGTATGTGTGCATGGGTATGATGCTTGTGTGAGTGCCTCTGGGATTTGTGGTGCTTATGTTTGCCTGAGCCGCCCTTGTGTGTTGATGTGTGTGCATGCTGGTCTGATGGTGTGCTTGGGACAGGCTGAGGTACAGGGGATTGGGTCTGGGTGGAGGAAGTTGAAGGGGGGAGGCTGGACACAGGTACAATGGCTGCCATCAGTGCTGAGGCCAGAACCTGAAATGCTCTCTGTTAGGCTGCCTGGCCAGAATGAATGCCCTCCAGGTATGCATTTGTTTGTTGCAACTGCCTCTCTACACCCTGGATGGCATTCAGAATGGTAGACTGCCAAACAGTGAGGGATCTCAGGAGGTCAATGGCCTCCTCACTGAGGGCAGCAGGGCTGACTGGGGCAGGGCCTGAGGTGCCTGGGGCGAAGGAGATGCCCACCCTCCTGTGTGAGCGGCCAAGGGACACACACTGAGGGTCTGCTGGGAGGGCGGTGCTGGTAGTGGGGGTGGCGGCTGTACCTGTAGATGCGGTGGGCACAGAGGGTCCCGCTACCGCAAGGGAGCTCCCATCAGAGGAGGAGTTGCTGTCTCTGGTCTCTGCTCCTGTCCCCGCTGTGGAGCTCCCCTCGCCCTCCGTCCCACTGGTGACTTCAGACTCCATTGTCTCACCCTCCAGGGTCATGTGGGATGCAGCTCCCTCCTGCTCCTGTGGCACTGCTCCTCTGCCTGATGATGCTAATGCACACAAGAACAGGGAGACCACAAAAAGGGGGGGGGAGAAAGAAGAAAGACATGTTCATTGCATGCAATACGGCTACCGTTGGCGGACACTATAGACACAGCATCCCTCTGCACTACGCCATGCACTTAGAGTTCCCTAATTCTAATTAATCACAGGGACATGGGGTACAAGGCCTATGCCCGATTGCTGCACACATGGAAGTCACAGGAGCCTGACTAGGTGTAGATGTCTCTTACCACTGGTGGGGTTGGGGTGCCACATAGCCTGCCTCACAAAGGGTCCTTGCCTACAAAGCTCGCCCTGGCCTAGGGTAACCCACTGCCCACCTCCCCCAACCAAACACCTCCTAATGCGCACAGAGTCAGATGGATGTGAAGGTACTCACCCCCTTGTGGCTGCTGTGATGCCCTCAAGCGCCCATCCAACTCCAGATATGCCACCGCCAGGATCCGGAACATAAGGGGGGTTATGGTGCGACGGGCACCCCTCTCACGTTGGGAGGCCATCCCCAGCTGGGCCTCCGCCATCTTCTTGCTCCAGGGGCGAATGTCCTCCCATCTTTTATGGCAGTAGGTGCTCCGTCTGTGGTGGACCCCCAGGGTCCGGACATCCTTGGCGATGGCACGTCAAATATCCTTCTTCTGGTGGGCGCTGACCTAGAGGAATAGTACAGGGGAAGAAGAAAAACTTTAACCGTCCGGACTGTCACAGTCATTGTCCCACGTTCCCACCCTTGCTCTGACGCACATACCCTCACTGTCTGCTCATGCAGGCCTCAGTCCCCCCCGTATCTTCCATCCACAACACTCAAAACAGGCATTGCCCATACAGCATGCTCACAGTGTACTCACCTGTTTGTCTGGAGGACCGTAGAGTAGCGTGTACTGGGGGAGGGCCCCATCCACTAACTTCTCCAACTCCTCCGAAGTGAAGGCAGGGGCTCTTTCCCCAGACACATGAGCCATTGTCCCTTCCAGACACAGGTCACAGCAGTACTTGCAGTGTAGGTCTTCTCCTGTCGAAGGTCAGGTATCAAGTAAGTGAACAGACAGAAAATGGCGGTCACGTTCGCGGCGGTGCCTACCGTCACCGCCGGCGTACATCGCCATTGGCTCCTGGGACCCATAGGGCCCAATGTTAACCAATGCAGGATTGCGCCGCGGTCTTCGACCGTCTACCGCGACGGTGTACAATGCCAACGCAGTTACCTCATATCCCCTTGTCCCACATTACAGGTCAGGTAGCAGCCATTTCAGGGGACCACATGGCAGTATTTTTAAATGTGTCACACATATCTAGGCTTTGCATACACAGAGTGACAGGCACATAGCGGATTGACAAATGTGTACAATAAATTCTTTTTTTACTACCTCAGTGTTGGCTGACTCTGTGCTCACTGTTCTCGTCCATAGGGCACGTCCGCTGGGGCAGGCGAGGAGATGGCGGCATCCTCCAGTGTACAGACCGCTGGTGGACCTGTCGACAATGGAAGAGAGACATGTAATATTCACCTACAGACTTGATCGTGCCACAATCCAGGAACTGTGTGCCCAGTTGGAGCCAGACCTGATGTCAGCTATCCGCCATTCCACAGGAATCCCCCCTCTAGTGTAGGTCCTGTCAGTACTCCATTTCCTGGCAAGTGGTTATTTTCAAACAACAGTGGCCATTGCATCAGGGATGTTCCAGCCTATGTTCTCTAACGTGTTGTCCAGAGTGTTGTCTGCCCTTCTGAAACACATGTGTAGCTACATCGTTTTCCCTCAGGTAGAGGATTTGCCCACAGTGAAAGGTGACTTCTATGCCCTACGTCATATCCCCAACATCATAGGTGCCATTGATGGGACACATGTGGCCTTGGTACTCCCCCGCAGGAGTGAACAGGTGTACAGAAACAGGAAGAGCTACCATTCAATGAATGTGCAGATGGTGTGTTTGGCCGACCAGTACATCTCCCATGTGAATATCAAATTTCCTGGCTCAGTGCATGACGCTTACATTCTGAGGAATAGCAGCATCCCTTATGTGATGGGGCAACTCCAGAGGCACCGTGTGTGGCTAATAGGTGAGGACAAGGACCCTATACAGTGTGAATAGTTGTCTGGGTCTGGGGTTATCCCTACGGGTTAGTGTGTGTCTAACAGTTGTCCCTCGACATTTGCAGGTGACTCTGGGTACCCCAACCTGTCATGGCTACTGATCCTAGTGAGAAATCCCAGGACAAGGGCAGAGGAACGCTACAATGAGGCACATGGGCGAACTAGGAGGATTATAGAAAGAACATTCGGCCTCCTGAAGGCCAGGTTCCGGTGCCTCCATATGACAGGTGGTTCTCTGTACTACTCACCAAAGAATGTGTGCCAGATCATCGTGGCCTGCTGTATGCTGCACAACTTGGCCTTGCGACGACAGGTGCCTTTTCTGCAGGAGGATGGTCCAGAAGGAGGCTTTGTGGCAGCTGTGGAGCCTGTGGACAGTGAAGAAGAGGAGGCAGAAGAAGAGGATATAGACAACAGAAACAACGTGATCCAGCAATACTTCCAGTGAGACACAGGTAAGAAGACATCACTGCCTCCTACATCTCATACAATTATTAGACCTATCATATGTCTGTCACTTTCACCGAGTGTATGGACCCTGACCTGTCACTTTGCCTTTCCATTTCACAGATGTGGGTCCCACTGTGTGACCTCTACTATGTTACCTCATGGACTAGAGCTGTGTGACATAGGTATGTTGACAATACAATGGACATTGCTATTTTCATCAGTAATTGCAAATACACATTTGTGAAAGCACAGACTGACTCCAGATTGTTTTGTGATTCAAGGGTGTTTATTTCAAATTAGTGGAGGGGGTTGGAAAATGGTCAGGGGTGATGGTGGAGGAATGTCCATGGCAGAGTCCAGTTATTTGTCTTACAGGTGGATTGTCCAAAGGGGCATAAGAAGTGGAGCTAGGGCAATTTAAGGATAGACAGGGTGACGAAGTGGGACAGAAGAATGACATTCAGGGTGGTCTCATTTGTTGGCGGGGGTCTTGGCATTGTTCTCTGTCTTTGTCCTGGATCTCAGGGACCATTTGTGGGGCGGTTCTCCATCTGCAGGGGGTGGGGTGCTGGTGTTGTGGTCCTGTGGCAGTGCCTCCTGTCCACTAGTGCCGGCGGAGGTGGGGGGCAGTTCATCATCGAGGCTAGTGTCAGGGGCCCTTTGTTGTGCCACAGTGTCCCTCCTGGTGTTCACAAGGTCCTTCAGCACCCCTACAATGGTGACCAGGGTGGTGTTAATGGACTTCAAGTCCTCCCTGATACCCAGATATTGTTTCTCCTGCAGCCGCTGGGTCTCCTGAAACTTGGCCAGTACAGTTGCCATAGTCTCCTGGGAATGATGGTACGCTCCCATGATGTTGGAGAGGGCCTCGTGTAGAGTGGGTTCCCAGGGCCTCTCCTCCCGCTGTCACACAGCAGTCCTCCCAGTTCCCATTTTTTCCTGTACCTCTGTCCCCTGAACTGTGTACCCACTGCCACTGCCCCTAGGTCCCCAATGTTCTTGGGTTGGTGGGTTTGCCTGGGTTCCCTGTAGTTGTGGACACACTGCTGCTTGATGTGTCCTGGGGACAGAGGGATGGGTCCGCTGGGTGGGTGCTGTGCTGGTGTTTCCTGAGGGGGGAGGCTCTGTGGTGGCATGTGCCAGTGTGTGGGGAACCGACTGTCCCGAGGTCCCAGATGGACCGGGCTGGTCATCTAGATCCAGTTGAACAGAGCTGCTGTCATCATTGTGGGCCTCTTCTGTGGAGGGTGTGAACATGTCTGGAACCTCCTGTCCGGTGACGTTGGGTAGGGGTCCTGTAGGGGTGTAAAGGCATGATTATTGCATCTGTGTGTGCCATCGTGTGCAATGGGTGGGTGACCCTGTACCCCAGCGCTTACATACTTGTCTAGAACCTTGTGTGATATTTGGTTTGGGGATCTGTGAGGGTATGTGTAGTTGACATGCTTTGGTGATGGGTGTCCATGTGTTGTAATTTAGCAGTGATTAGATTAAGCATTAGCAGAAGACATCTTGTCTTTAGTAACTATTGTGAACATTTTGCGGAAATCCATTTTGTATTCATGGCAGCCATTTTCTCTGCTACATGCTGCCATGTGGTCACCATGTGCTCTGTCCTACCTTTCTGTTAACTGCTCTTGAAATCTGCCTAGTGACAAGTTATATTTAGCATCTCTTACTTTCGCACATGCTCAGTAAGGTCTGCAGCTGTTAGTCCTTGGAAACTGTTAGCTCCTCCTACCTGTCGACTGTGCATTTTCCACATGACCTTACATGTATACAAGTCTTGTTTCCATAATTGTACCATCTCCTTTTAGCCCCTGCGTCGGTATAAAAGGACCATGCTCTCTCAGTTCAGTGTGCTACTTCAGACATTACCCTAGGGTGCTGTCTGAACTGTAGTACCACCTCATGAGGTTAATAACCTTTTATCTTTTATTCCAGTTTCTGTGCCAACTTCTTCCTACATGGTCTGAGGACTTTGTGCAGAGAAAGGTGAACCCCTTGCACTAGTAGGCCTTGCTGATGCTTACTTCAACAAATTGGCGCCCGAACAGGGACTCATCGGCGACTCCGGATGCCCAACGGATTGGTCGCGACGAAGGATTGGAATCTCGCTGCGGACGATCAATGCCTGAGGAGACCCGAGTCTTGGCAACCACGGCGTTTTTCCCTTCTTTCTGATTTGACCATCCAGGTGGCGCCGGTCCTCGACTGACATCCTTTTTGTTCATTCGTCATGCAGTGACCATTTGGTCGATTTTAGAACTTGGCAGTTGGAACCTGGACACCCTGTGATTGGTAAGAGCCGTTTTACGGCACTTGCTGTGGGTTTTGATGCCTGTGTTTGGTAATGTAGTTTAGCACTACTTACTGTGGCTCTCGTGATTTGGGTGACTAGTCAATTTGTATTCTTTGGATTTTATATATAAATTGCAATTTATATAGGCAGGTAATGAGGAGAATTTTTTCCAATTTAATTTTGATTTGAACGGCACCTTAAGTGCTACTTTGATTATAATATTGCATATTCTGCACTATTTTTGGCATGCCTGTTTTTAGCACACTTCGTAGGATGTGTTGCTTTTGTAATGGTACCAATTTGAGACTGGAAGAATCGCAACCGGCACCCCCAGAGGGGACGCCAAATAGAGATATGTATGTTAAACATGGTCTTTCTTCTATAATGTACAGCACATTATGGAATAAATACACCAGCGCGGATCCTGAGTTACGTTGGCTTATGCATGGGTCATTTGATTTGCGAAAGATTGAGTATGTGGAACAATGTATGTGTAAGCGAAAGTCTAGGCAAGATATGTTTGACTGTGTACGAATGTGGGAGAAAGAAGCGCATGGACGAGTGAAGCGTGAGCAAGCCATGCTTGAGAAAGAGCAGCGGAAGAATGTATATGTGAAAGCATTGGAAATGAGAAAGAAAGAAATAAATGACTTAAAGGAGCTAGAAGGGAAAGAACGTAAGCTACAGGTAACTGGCCAATACACTGTTAGGCAACCTCTCTATCCTATCCTTAATAAACCACATGATGATTTATTGTTACTAGATCGCCCTCCACCTCCGTATGTCGTCCCTTTTGCCCCTCATGAGTTACCTAAAGTCTCCAGTTCGGAGCAACAGAAGATTCAGGGCAGTCGCTCTATGCTGTCTGCTGACTGTGCGTCTGAGCTTAGATCGATTGCTCGTAAAACAATTCGTAGCGTTGTTTCTGCTTCTGAACTTTTAGACAACATGAAAGGGTGGACGGAAAAGGAGCAGCTATATTTTACTGAGGCATTTGGCTCAGAAGTTATTGAACTATATCGGAAATATTCTGATGAGTTAGAGCCCGATGATGTAGCAGCTGATCATAAGCAAATGCCTGATGGTCTTTTTGTTTTCTCCCAGGTGGCTGATGCAATCAGGCATTTAATGAAATTACGTATTGTGGCAGTCCGTTTGCAAGAAGAGAAAAGGGCTGCGGACGCAGTTGCACGAGCATCTGTGTTGCTTCACTCTTCAGAATAACAGAACTATGCACTTCAGGATAGTTTAAGGCACAATGTAAAGCAAGCACTCTCAGACACCTGAGTGGATAGAATAATCAAGTTTATTTAAGGGGCAAGTTCTCATATGGCAAAACTAACCATCCTAATATATATATATATATCAAGAGAATAACATGAGAATAATGGTGAGAATATAAGCACTCTGTGATATCATGAAGAATAGCATAAAAATAGCTGCAAGAATAAGTGCATATAACACACGCACACACAATATACTTCAATGCTTCATAGCATGAAATTAACTGCAAGAATAAGTGCATATAACACACGCAAACACAATATACTTCAATGCTTATAAATTGAAAGGCTTCACCTAAAAGAGATTCTGCATCCCTCCGCCGCACACCAAGCCAGGGAACCCAAATCGACTGGCACAGGGAGTCTCCTTCGGGACAATCAGTCCTCCTGGCGTTGCGTCCAACCCAGAAGAGAGTTCCTAAACCAGTCCATCCAGGCCCCCGACCTTTATAGGATTTACTAACGCCCAGGAGTCTTTTCTGGAAAAAGACCCCCTCCTTTACAAATTGTGCAATTGGCGGTACCTTGTTCACCCTTCGAGACGTCTCCTCGGAACGGGCCAAGTTCCCAGAAGAGGGCTCCAAGGTGAAGCTTGCATTCCTCCTAGAGTACAGGCGCATCCCCCTGTTGTTCTAACTGATAGCTCGTGCAATGTAAATAGCGCCCTTTGTATCAGGCAGATGGAGCGAAGTTGAGCAGAAAAACACCCCACCCTTGCCGAAGCTTGTGGAAAAACACAGAACAGTGCCTTATGCACAGAACCACACTCGACAAAATGGAGTCGTGAACAAAAATGGAAGCGAAGGCCAATGGAAGCAGAGGCCAATGGTCCACACCCTGCACCACTGTTTACCTTGCACGTAGTGCATGTAGCAATACATTCCACCCTTGGACCATTTGGCCAACTTACAACTAAGTATATCCTATAGGCTGAAATGGCAATGCTCTTTGGCGACACTGAGATAGAAGGTTAGGCACACACTGAATACAACAACATAACGAAATTAAAATAACTGTTATGATAATGATTACACCAAGGATATAACGCAGTTGGCCTAAATTAGGCAGCCATCCAAAAGCCCAATCCCACCACCCCTTGTCAACATCCTGCTGCACCCCCTTCACTAACTTATGCAGGGCCTCTACGTGGGAGTTGATTGATATGGAGTGGTCGGATAAATTATAACAACACAACCCTTCAAAATCACTGCAGCCATGGTTGTGTTTAAGCAGTAAATAATCAATAGCAGCGCGATTCTGCAAAGCAGCTTTTCTAGTTCCCTGTACATCTAATAACAGCTCAGCTAAAGCAGCTGATGTATAATTAATATTCTTGACTACTACACATGCAAGTTTATTAATAACTCTAGTATTATATACTGCGAGTCCTGGCACCCCTACGATAGAACCAGCTAAACTGACATATTCTGTTTTGGAAAACAATGAAATTTCAGAATCACAGTCCGTAGGTAATTGAATAGTGTCTCTGGTATAGCGAGGGTGTAAAGCAGTATCCATAGGAAACATGAGAAAACCTAAGCGTGACCAGGCACAAGGCCCTCCGGTTAGATTGGCTGGAATATAAGTGAAAGAAAGGTTACCACAAGAAAAGAGCCAACCTTTAGGTAACTTAACATTTTGAATGTGGCTGGCAGCAGGCACCACATTCTGGCAAAACATTGAATTATTTACATTCAAACAGGTCAGGTCATTCCGTGAGTAGCACAATATCCGTTGTGCAGCAGTTAAGTTTTTGTCTCTTTTCTCCAATTTGAGCTGAGCACATTTACCTATTTTCATAGGATCACAGGTCAATGAATAGCACACATCCCCATTTGAGATGTTAAACGTGAGTATAGATGTCATGTTCCTCCACAACCGCCTGCCCACCTCCGGGCAATGACGGCAGTACTCATAGAGTGACAGATGGGAGCGAACGTCACTCACATCCACCATTCCATCCTGGTTTGTATTGTTAAAGATGTGCAATAATACAGCAGTAGGAGTGGGCACTGCCACTAGACAAGTGGTAATCATATCTTGAACGCTTTGCATGTTACTCATACAGAAGTGAGATATATTCAGCACTTCCTGCGCCAGATGAATCCAAACATTGTTCGGTTGATGCAGTAGCGTCGGCATCTGCGGCTTACGGTTGAATTTTTGGGCTATGAGCCCCTCCCGCTCCCCGGTGGAGTCTCCCGAACGGGCTCCATACACCACACTCATGGCACAGGCACTCCACAGGATGATCTGAAAAGAACAAAGGACAAAACACGTATTATCATTCTCGCAAATAGCATTTATCAGCGGGAACATGTTCCCATTTGTCTTGACCAGGTCGCATAACTACCAGGACATTGTCTGGTCCAGTGGCGATGACATCAGCGGGTTGAGGAGGGTTATTTGGGGATTCAATCCACACTTTGGCCCCTGGGTTCTTGTCAGTAGATCCAAACCCTCCTTTGCCTCTTACAGTGAGAAGAGCTGGGGCGCGCCCCTTCTTAACAACACCTCCATAAACCGGCATGATGACAATTTGGGCAACGCGATCACCAGGTTGCACCACTAGGTCTGCGTCACCACTGTTCAAGAGAATGACTTTTAACTCGCCTTGGTAGTCTGCATCTATCACGCCTCCTAAAACTTGGATGCCTCTCAGGGCAAGCCCAGATCGAGGGGCGATCAGACCGTAATGCTCAGGGGGAATCTGAATTCCCCCCCCTGTTTCAATCAGAGTGATGTCTCTAGGCTTCAATCGATGCATGTGTAAAGCATGCAAGTCAAGTCCTGCAGATTCTGGTGTAGCTCGATATGGGGCCAAAGCTCCTGGAGCTGTTTCCCAATACACAATGGTATTGCTTGCTGTAAACGGATTAATCTGTAAAGCAGGTGTGAGAATTCTCATGAGAGGTGTCTCGGCATTTGTAAGGGGTCGGTTGTTCAGAATTTGCAAAGCATCGTACAAATTATCCCTCCACCCCTTCAGTGTCCCATCAGACAGTTTACGCAATTGTTCTTTCAACAACCCATTCATTCTCTCAATTAGTCCCGCTGCTTGTGGGTAGTAAGGTATGTGAAAAATCCACTCAATATTGTGTTGTGCACAATAGTCCTGCACTAGTCGGCCCTTGAAGTGGCTGGCGTTATCACTTTGAATCTGGAGTGGCACCCCATAGTACAGAATCAACAGATCTAATGTTTTCAGGGTGCTCTGCTGGGTTGCGCGCTTGCAGGGAAAGGCTATGAGATAACCAGAGTAAGTGTCTACCACTGTGCAGGCATACTGACACCCTCTGCTCACTGGCATTGTGTCTACCACTGTGCAGGCATACTGACACCCTCTGCTCACTGGCATTGGTCCAATGTAATCAATCTGCCATATCTGACCTGGCAATTTACCTCTGCCTAGCTGGCCTCTCACCACCTGTGGGACCGGTCTGTGCTGTGCATGCTGACAAATGGGACATTCAATGATTGTTGTTTTAATCAAATCTAGGGGAAGATGCATCCCTCTAATTTCGGCCCACCTGTGAGTAGCCTTTTCTCCAAGATGTCCGCATTTCTGGAGTGCCCATTTAGCCATTCCCACCGAATAAGAATTCTGCGCCTCCACTTCAGCCTCTTGAATCTTGGCTCGATCGTCTGCAAGACAATTGAATCATCGGTCTAATGAATCAGTTGGACAGTGAGCGTTCACATGATAGACAGTCACGGTGCTTTGAGGTAACATTTCCCAGATCTCCTGCCATAACTCCTTCCCCCATACCTCTTTGTTATGGATTTTGTACTGATGTGCATGCCACATGGGAAGCCAAGTAGCTAACCCATTGGCGGTAGACCAGGAATCTGTATAAATGTGACATTTTCTGGGTGGCTCTTGTTTTAAAGCCTGATACACAGCATAAAGCTCTGCAAACTGGCTACTTCTTCCCTGTCCTGTAGTTGTCAAAAGCTTCTTTATAACAGGATTATAGGACACTGCCTTCCAGTGCCTTTTCGCTCCAACATATTTTGCTGAGCCATCTGTGAACCACACATGTTTTTTGTCATCTGCAGACAAGTCTGCGAACGGCTGGCCCCACCCTACTGGGGATTCACACACTGAAGGTACATCGTGCAACATTTCGGAATTCTCCACTGGAGCTTGCGCTACCTGCTCATGCAAAACGGCGGTTCCTTTTGGACCCGCTCGTGCCCTGTCCTGGACATACCATTTCCATTTTATAATGCTGGCTTCCTGGGTATGTCCACTTCTATGAGTCTTAGGGGAACTCATCATCCACTGCATGATGGGAATTTCATGCCTTAAAATCACATTGTGTCCCAGTGTAATTTGCTCAGTATCAACCAGGGCCCAATAGCAGGCCAGCAGCTGCTTCTCAAAGGGAGTATATCGCTCTCCTGCCTCGGGTAACTTCTTTGTCCAAAATCCCAGGGGCACCCTCTTTCTTCCTTGTTTTTGCCATAAACTCCAATTAGCATGCTGCCCCTGGACTGTCACATTCAACTCGATGTCTCCCTCCCGAATCGGCCACAAATCCAAAGCATGCTGAATGGCGTCTTTCGCCAATTCAAACGTGCGCTGCTCCTGCTCTCCCCATTCAAACGCATTCTTCTTTCGTGTAACTTTGTACAATGGGGCCAAAATCTGAGACAAATGGGGTATATGCTGTCTCCAATACCCGAATAGTCCAATAAAACTCTGGGCTTCCTTCCGATTTCGCAGCTCTGCAAATTCCTTAATCTTTTGTTTCACTTTTGGCAACACTTCTCTGTGTCCCTGATTCCACTGAATGCCCAAAAATTTCACGCTCTGAGACGGTCCCTGCACTTTCTCGGGGTTAATCTCCCACCCTTTATTCTGCAAATGTTCTGCCACCCTGTCTAGCTGAATCTGCACCTGTTCTTGTGTCTCTCCCTGCATCATCACATCATCTATGTAGTGGGAAATTTGCACTCCGGGAACCACTGGTACTTCATCCAAATGCTCTGCCACCAGCTGGTTGCAGATAGTGGGGCTGTGTAAATACCCCATGGGCAATCTACAGAAGGTGTACTGACGCCCCGCCCACTGGAATGCCAGCTGAGGCTGGCTCTCAGTAGCTATTGGTATCGTAAAAAACGCATTGGCAATGTCAATGGTGGCATACCAAGTCCCACTGTGTCTCTGTATGTTCTCAATCAAGGTAATGGTGTCTGGGACCGCTGCAGTCAGAGGAGGTGTATGTTTATTCAATTGGCGATAATCAATGCAAATCCTCCAACTATTATCACTTTTACGAACAGGCCAGAGGGCATTATTCCACGCAGTGGTGATGGGAACTATTACCCCGGCCTCCAGTAAGTCATGTATAGTCTGGCTAATCTCCTCATGTCCTCCTGGTATTCTGTACTGTTTCATTTGAATCATCTTAGTAGCTTGGGGAAGTGTTACTGGAGGAATCTTCAACAGCCCCACCCTTGCGGCGGCTATTGATATAAATCTTTTAGAACCAAATTGATAACATCCATCTTCCAAATGTAGGGTCATCCCTTTCAAAATGTCAATTCCAATAATGTACTCGGGAATGGGCACAATCAAGACAGTGTATTCTCTCTTTGGAAGTGCCCCTATTTTCATGGGAACCACTATCTGCACTGCCGGGGTTTCTTTTCCGCCCAATCCCGTAATGGTGAAGTACTGTCCCCTAAATTTTCTTGGGTTTCCATGAATCAAAGAGGCCTCTGCTCAGGTGTGAACAAGGGCTCGAACTTTTTGAACATTTCCACGTTTCCAATAAATTTCTACTTTGACATGAGGTCTGTTATCTTTGCGAGCCCATCCCTTCACAGGAGTTTGACCTGTTTCCTAATCTATTTTCACTCTGCGCACATCAGAGTCTGCCCAAGTCAGATCTGGATACAGTTTGCGGTAATTCTCAGGGAACTCCTCCTCCCTGTCTCTGCTTCGCAACCTCTCTGAGCTTACCAGCTCCCTCTCCCACTCTCTACCTCGAGTTTTCCCCAAACCTGTCAGTTCCCGGTCTCTCTCCCTGCTCCGGGTTCCCTCTGAGCTTCGGTGCTCTTGCTCCCAATCTCCATCATCCGGGGATCCCTCTCTACTGTGGGGCTCTCTCCCTCTCTCTCCCTTTTCACCCTCACGCTCCTCCCCTCCTGCCTTTCTCTGGTTCACTACTTTGTTATCCTTCTTGTTCCCTTTCCTGCTCCCCTCATTTTTATCCAAACCGTGTTTGCTGTACATCTCCCACATGTCCTTGGTCGTTATCCCATCAATGTCATCCCTGGCCACTCCATCTTTCAGCAAGGCTAGAAACATATCCCGCCTTGACACCCTGTTGTTATCAGTACGATTCTCGGACCGTGAATTCCTCTCTGGCTTAGCCCACTCTCCTAAATCACTTAACTCACGCGCCGCTTCTACCACCTGGGACAATGGATTACCCGCCTGATTGATCAACAAAGTCATGATGACATGCTTATATGCAGGAGGAGCGGCCCTAATCAACCAGTTTCGCACAGACACATTTAAAATTCCATTCATCAAATCATGAGCATTACCCATAAAGATACCTGTTTTCATCCCTTCTTCCTTCAATCTCTGTACTGCATCTCTCAAAGTATACCAAGGTTTATCGTTAGGCGGCCAGTCTGACTCTGTCGGATACTTCTGAGCACACCCTTGCGCCGCTAACTCCAACAAATTGGTCATGGGACCATTCCCTGGATAAGTTCTAAACTCATTTTGGATAACCGGGTCTGTACTTAACATACAAAGCCTCGGGGCGTCGCCGTGATCCAATTGGACCCCCTGACCCCCCATATCATGCACTCGCACCATCCACGTAAGCAATTTTTCCCAGACCTCTGTTGAAATCTGTCTATCACATCACTTAGTTCTTGCTGTGTATAATCCTCCAGGGCATCCAACATCACCCCTCCAGGGTTAGCTGGGCTATGCTGTAACTTTCACCGATATATGGGCTGCGCACGGACAACATTCCTGCGCTCTGTCTTTTCCTGACTAACATCTTGACAGTTATCACCCCCGGACTCATCTGAAAAATCTGACGTATCCCAGATGTTTCCATCCCAAAATTCAGGGTCAAAGGCTAATCCTGCCTGAGAGATAGCTAAATGTACCTTCTTTTTATTAACTTTCCCTCTTCGTTTCTTGTGTTTATATTGAGCGACGCTAACGGCCGTTCTCTCTGCAACCAGCTGGTACATTTCAAGCTTATCACTTAACAATTTATTTTGACAAGCTAACATGGTAGAGGAATTTCGGGCTCCTACTAACTCCTTCTCCAGCTGCTCGTGGTCTTTTTGTAACTGTAAACATTTTTCATTCAACTTTCGGTACGCAGAAAGCAAGATCCAGCCTCGCCTCCCCAACGCACAAATCTCCCTTCCCTTGTCAATTGACACTTTTTGTAAACATGTAAGAACATCTTCAGGTTCTGCATTTAACATACACGCATTCCAATTTTCACACAAACCAGCACAACGTGACCATTCCTTAGCTAAAAGTTTATACGGGCAGTTTCCCACCCCGGTATTTCTATGTCCGGATTTGCTACATGAGAACTTGCTTTTGAGCTCGCTTTGATCTTATTAAGCATTTTCCCTTTTTTTTTTTTTTCGAATCCTGCAACCGACTACGCCAATTTGTGTTGCTTCACTCTTCAGAATAACAGAACTATGCACTTCAGGATAGTTTAAGGCACAATGTAAAGCAATCACTCTCAGACACCTTAGTGGATAGAATAATCAAGTTTATTTAAGGGGCAAGTTCTCATATGGCAAAACTAACCATACTAATATATATATATATATATATATCAAGAGAATAACATGAGAATAATGGTGAGAATATAAGCACTCTGTGATATCATGAAGAATAGCATAAAAATAGATGCAAGAATAAGTGCATATAACACACGCACACACAATATACTTCAATGCTTCATAGCATGAAATAACTGCAAGAATAAGTGCATATAACACACGCAAACACGATATACTTCAATGCTTATAAATTGAAAGGCTTCACCGGAAAGAGATTCCGCATCCCTCCACCGCAAACCAAGCCAGGGAACCCAAATCGACTGGCACAGGGAGTCTCCTTCGGGACAATCAGTCCTCCTGGCGTTGCGTCCAACCCAGAAGAGAGTTCCTAAACCAGTCCATCCACGCCCCCGACCTTTATAGTATTTACTAACGCCCAGGAGTCTTTTCTAGAAAAAGACCCCCTCCTTTACAAATTGTGCAATCAGCGGTACCTTGTTCATTCTTCAAGACGTCTCCTCGGAACGGGCCAAGTTCCCAGAAGAGGGCTCCAAGGTGAAGCTTGCCTTCCTCCTTGAGTACAGGCGCATCCCCCTGTTGTTCTAACTGATAGCTCGTGGAATGTAAATAGCGCCCTTCGTATCAGGCAGATGGAGCGAAGTTGAGCAGAAAAACACCCCACCCTTCAGCTTGCCGAAGCTTGTGGAAAAACACAGAACAGTGCCTTATGCACAGAACCAGACTTGACAAAATGGAAGCGGAGGCCAATGGAAGCAGAGGCCAATGGTCCACACCCTGCACCACTGTTTACCTTGCACGTAGTGCATGTAGCAATACAGCATCTCAGACCAAAGGGGCGCAAGCTTCCATCTTTGAATCAGATAAGACTATGATAGTTCACGCGAAACCAATGCGGGAGGCCGCGCCTTTGTATGTTCCTCCTAAAGGATTGGGTACAAATGATGATAAAACTTCTGTTGATGCTAAGGGTTATTTTATTTATAATTGGGTGTATACTCCTTGGAATAGGGCAGATGTAATGGCACTTAAAACAGCATTACCTGACCCGCGGAAAAATCCAGCCGCCTTTTATGAGGAAGTTGAGGGAGCAATTAGTTCTTGTACTATGACTTTGGCTGACATTGATTTATTTTTCGGATTGATATTACCGCCAGATATGTGGAGAACTGTTCGTAAAATTGATGATCGTACAGTTTTTGGGGCATCATGGAAAGAAATAGAACAGATGGACGGGGATAGGGAACCTGCGAAAAAGCCATATCAGTTGATTCTAGATCTTCCTGCAGCCATATTAGTTAAGTTGAAAACGATTATTCTCCCTAAAAATATAGATTGGACTGTTTTAGCGTCTTGTAAACAAAAGGCAGATGAATCGGTCTCTGATTTCTTTACACGCTTTGAAGAAGCATTTCATGATTTTAGCGGTCAGTCATTGTCAGATGATACGGGCAGACATTTGTTTGTTGATAAATATGTTGCAAATCTGTTACCAGGAATAGCTAGTCGTCTAAAAGCTAGTGAAAGTTCATGGACTACCTCTACTCCGGTTTCTCTTTTGACTATGGCTCAGTATTATGAACAACAGGAATTAGAAGCAAAAGGTAGCGAGGAGAAAAAGATTAAAGAATTAAAGACGAAGGTTATGTTGGCTCAAGCTTATGGTCCACCTTTTAAAGGTAGTGATAGAGGTGGACGTGGATCTTATGGTTCTTCTTACACTCGTTTGAATTTGTCTGATGATCAGTGTGCGTATTGTAAGAAATTTGGGCACTGGGCTGCCGATTGTCCAGCACTACGTGTTCAGCAGTGTTCACGTGGTCGGGGACAAATGAGAAATCGCTCAGGATATTCAGGACCTAGAAGAAGCACAAATGATCATGCTAGGGTTGATGCTAATACACGAGGGCAGGATGGGATTAACACTTTTGATAGACGGAACCAATACCAGATGTCTGATCATGTGCAGCCTGATTTCCAAGATTCTGCTTATGCATAGGATTGCCTAGGATGGGGTAAGGAATCAGTTGAAGTTCCAGTAGATCAGAGGGGTCCCTATGTTACAGCACATGTTTTGGGTCTTACTGATCAGTTTCTGGTTGATACAGGAGCTACTCGTAGCACCTTGTCTAAACAATTGATTCCGAGGGCTCCCCTGTCTGGCTTAACCATTACATCAATAGGTTTCGATGGAACACCTTCCCCTAGCCCATTGTCACAACCACTTGCATTCCATGTTGATAAATTTACTGCTCCATGTCCATTTTTGCTTTCTCCAAATACACCAGACAATATTGTGGGTTTTGATATGCTCAAGTATTTCAGGGCTACAATACGATGCTCTCCTGAAGGGGTGCGTGGTATTTTAAATGATAATCATCCTGTGATGGAAGGAGCTTGTCTTGTTAAAGAGGATGTTGCATTAGCTTCACTCCCTAGTACTTTTTGGGCTTCTTCAGATACTGATGTGGGACAAATGATTATTCCACCGGTACATATTAGTGTCAAGGAGGGAGCTGTATTGCCACGTTTGCCTCAATACAAAATTTCACAGGAGGGCGAAGAAGCACTCACACGAATTGTGCATGATCTTATTGCAGTTGGAGTTGTCGAGGAAGTTCTGTATAATGTTTGTAACAGTCCGATTCTTCCTATTCTGAAAAAGGATACTGATACTAGGATTTACCGATTCATTATTGATTTACGAGAAGTCAATAAGATTGTGATACCACAATATCCTGTGGTATCTGACATCACGACACTCCTTACTTTGGTTCCCCCGACAGCAACTACGTTCTCTGTGATAGACTTGAAGAATGCTTTCTTTTCGATCCCTATTCATCCTGACAGCCGATATTTGTTTGGTTTTACTTTGAATAAATGATCATATAGATTTTGCAGAGTTCCTCAAGGCTATGCGGAGAGTCCAAGTATTTATAGTCAGGCGTTAAAACGACAACTTGATTCTTTTGTTTTGCCTGAAGGTGTGGCTCTCATACAATATGTTGATGATATTTTGTTGGCAGCTGATACCCCGGAGCAATGTGAAAAGTGCACTTTGTCCTTACTTTCTTTTCTTGCTTCACACCATCATAAAGTGTCACGAAAGAAATTGCAATATTGTAGACCAAAGGTAACCTATTTAGGTCACCTTTTGTCTAAGGAGGGCCATGCACTTACATCAGATCGTATTCAAGCAATTTTAGACACACCAGTACCCTCTACTCAGAAAGATGTTCGTGCATTCCTTGGTCTTACTTCTTTTTGTAGGCAATGGATATTAGGGTTTTCACACATTGCCAAACCTTTGCTAGCACTTTTGACTAAAGATACTCCAATGCCCCTCCCATGGACAGATGAATGTGAGACTGCTTTCCGGCAGCTGCGATAAGCCCTTTGTTCTGCACCAGTGTTAGGTACTCCAGATTACATGAAGCCTTTTGCACTTTACGTACACAAGAAAGATGGATGTGCATTGTCAGTTTTAGTACAGACACATGGCGATAAGCAGCGTCCCTGTGCATATTTTTCAGCAGTACTTGATCCTGTCGCTCGAGCGTTGCCCGGGTGTTTTCGTTCAGTTGCCGCAACAGCTGTCTCAATACGTCAGAGTGAAGGGATAGTTTTGTCACATAAGCTGTTGGTGCTAGTACCCCATGCGGTTGATGCTCTTTTAAATCAAACAAATACACAACATTTAACTAGCGCCCGTATGACAGGTTATGAGTTGACATTGTTGGCTCCTCACATTACACTGAAGAGATGTGCAACACTAAATCCAGCTACTTTGTTGCCATATCCGGTGACTCAGCCTCAGTCACAAGAAACACATGATTGTATATTCCTTACCGAAGAACAGACAAAGGGTCGTGTTGATTTACAAGATATGCCCCTTTTAGATGTAGACGGGGAACTGTGGGTTGATGGGTCTTGTTTAAAGTTGCCAGATGGTACGACCTCAGCTGCATATGCAATCACCACAATACACACGGTAGTGGAGACAGCTTGTATACCACAGAAGTCAGCTCAAGCAGCTGAAGTAATAGCTTTGACACGAGCATGTGAGCTTAGTACTGATTTAAGTGTGAACATTTACACAGACAGCCGCTATGCTTTTGGAGTGGCTCATGATTTTGGTTTGCTTTGGAATGAGAGAGGTTTTCTCACATCCCACGGGATGCAGATAATGCACGGAGAATTAGTGCATAACCTCTTGACTGCATTGACATATCCAAATAAACTAGCTATTGTGAAATGTAGTGCACATAAGAAAGTGACCGATAAGATAGGGCAAGGTAATGCTCTTGCAGACCGTGTAGCACGTGAGACTGCGATGCAGCGAAGTACTACTTCTATGTATGTAGTGAAGTCACAAGCTGAATGTTGGCATAATGCTAGACAAGACGTATTAGATATACAGAAATCTGCTTCTGTGAAAGAACGTGAGCAATGGTCTAAAGATGGAGAATTGGATGATGAGGGCTGTTGGCGGAATAAGCAGATGGATAAATGGAAATTGCCTATAGCTTTTGTACAACCTATGGTTCAGATGGCACATGGGCTGGCACATGTTGGAGCTTCAACAATAACGAAGTTGCTTACGCAAGTTTGGGAGCATCCAGAAATTTCCAGTACAGCTAAGAGAGTAGTACAGTCTTGTTTGATCTGCTTACAATACAATCCTGGAAAAGGGACATGTACTCCTGCAGGAGGGTTTGCTACACCAACTGCACCTTTTGAAGTTCTACAAATGGATTATATTCAGCTTGAACGCTGCAACAATTTAAAGTATGTCTTGGTGGTGGTTTGTGCCTTCAGTAAATGGATAGAGGCGTACCCCACAAAGGATAATACTGCCATTACTACAGCGAAGGTGCTTTTGAAATAATTTTTCCCTAGATTTGGTGTTTGCAGACTTTTATGGAGTGATAACGGACCTCATTTTGTTGGGGAAGTTATTAAGTATGTCCTGAAAGGATTAGGGATCAAACAGAAGTTCCATGCGGTTTTCCACCCACAATCAGCAGGGTTGGTGGAAAGGTATAATGCTATATTGAAGCTGAAATTAGCGAAGATATAGGCTTCCACATCCTTAACTTGGCCGGATGCATTACCATTGGCATTATTGTCTATTAGGTCAGTGCCACACTCTCGACTTGGCCTTAGCCCCTATGAAGTAGTATTTGGGAGACCAATGAATATTTGGGGAGTTCCTAAACCAAAATCTGTATATGATGTACCTTGTGTCCTGATGAATGATTATTTGGCACAGTTAACCGACAATTTGGTTTCTATTCATCAACAGGTTCGAGAAGCACTTCCTGACAGATCTACAGGTGAAGGCCATGAACTCCGACCTGGTGACCAGGTGATGATTAAGTCTTTTGAAAGATCAAGCAGCTTGGAACCAAGGTGGCGAGGCCCAGAACAGGTGCTCCTTGCGACAAGGACAGCAGTTCGAGTGACGAACCGAAAGAATTGGGTCCATAGTACTCACTGCAAGAGAGTGCTACCTACCTTGGTAGAACCTGCTGTGCTGACCGATCATCGAGAGATTTTGACTACGGAGAAAGGCCGTGCTATATCACCTGACGAATCTGCAGAGGTCTTCCCGGACCATACGACTTCTGGAGTGTCGCGATAAAATTTGAGACCAAGGAAAGAATCTGAAAATTGTTTTGAAAAGACTGGTTGAGCTACCGCCCTGGGTTAGTGAAACGGAGAGCCAATGTGGCAAGGGGGGTGGATCAGCCGTGCATTAGAGTAGTGACACCCGTCTTGGCCCGTGGTGAAGAAATCAGCGGCTGCCCAGGGATAAGAGCTCCAACTATTGTTTTTAATTCATTTCTGAAAGGGTCGATTATCACTGTTGCTAAAATGAATAACAAATTGATCATTAGTATTATGGGGTTTGTTGTTGTTTTGGTGGTTACAGCAACAATCACCTGGTTTATTGAAAAGAAGTCCCCTGCTCGTGAGATTTTTGTTGCCACTACTCCAGTACCAGAGGATCACTATTACTTTACGCTTCCCTATCAGGAGCAGAAGCACCGTCAATCATACTTCAATAATACTTTCATTCAGATGTTGCATCATACTCATAATGCTACAAATACTACTTACTGTTGGGTATGTGGAATGATACCTGCGCATCAAAAGAAAGGAGGAACACCTTTCATTCCTCTTCCTTTTTCACACAATGGTTCTTGTCAAGCTTGGTACATGCTTTTGTTTGCATCTGGAAAACGTACGGAGGGCGGACTTCTTTTTCGCCTTAATAAAGTGTGCTACCAAGACAAAGATGGGTATCCCCAAGCTAAAGGAACTAAATGGGAATTGGAAGAGTATCAACCGGACAATGTTTCAATACCATGGGGGTCATTCCTAGATTGGCGGGCGGCGGTCGCCGCCCGCCAAGCGGGAAACGCCAGAAGACCGTACCGCGGTCAAAAGACCGCGGCAGTCATTCTGAGTTTCCCGCTGGGCTGGCAGGCGACCGCCAGAAGGCCGCCTGCCCGCCCAGCGGGAAACCCCCTTTCACAAGGATGCCGGCTCCGAATGGAGCTGGCGGAGTGGAAGGGGTGCGACGGGTGCAGTGGCACCCGTCGCGATTTTCAGTGTCTGCATAGCAGACACAGAAAATCTTAATGGGGCCCTGTTAGGGGGCCCCTGCACTGACCATGCCAGTGGCATGGGCAGTGCAGGGGCCCCCAGGGGCCCCACGACACCTGTTCCCACCATCCTGTTTCTGGCGGTGAAAACCGCCAGGAACAGGATGGCGGTAAGGGTGTCAGAATCCCCATGGCGGCGCTGCAAGCAGCGCCGCCGTGGAGGATTCCCTGGGGCAGCGGGAAACCGGCGTGACACCGCCGGTTTCCCGTTTCTGACCGCGGCTTTACCGCTGCGGTCAGAATGCCCCCGGAAGCACCGCCAGCCTGTTGGCGGTGCTTCCTCCGTCACCTACCCCAGGGTAGGCATGACCCCCCATATGTCTTCACAAATATACGAGACTCTGACAAGAAAGAACAATTTGTGATTTCTATTACAAAAACTAAAGCAGATTTATGTATACGAAGCATTGGACGAATTCCAGTAGGGATAAGCGATTGTACCTTGATTTTAACTATTGAGGGTGTAAATAATAGTAGTTTTACAGCTTCACATAATACATATTTTGTTTGTGGTAACTATAGATATTACCAACTACCTGTTGGGTGGTCAGGTGTGTGTTATGTATCTTTTCTATTACCCCCTGTGTTTTTGGCTCCTTCATCATATCACCGAGATTTAAAACTGTTCAATGACATCATTAACAATAGATATAAAAGGGAAATAAGTACAAATGAGGTAGACCAAACGGATACTAGCCTGCAACAATATGTTGATTTGAATTTAGGACTGTTCCCCTTTGTAGGTGTTGCGTTAAACAGTAGGAAAGTGAGACAATTGACTAGGGTTGTGGAAGCTGTTACCAATCAGGCAGCTCTGGCACTTGGGAATATTACTGAGGAGGTCCAAGTTGCGAGGATTGTAGCGCTCCAAAAACCGTATGGTATTAGATGTGATATTAGCTGATCGAGGTGGTGCATGTCGAATCATCATTAGTAGTTGTTGTGTTTTTATCCCAGATCACTCACCTTCAGTATATGATGCAATATCTAAATTGCATAACATTGCTGCAGAAATCCATACAGAGACTGGTACTTGGACTTTTTTTGGATGGTTTTGGGCTCTTGTTTCCGCCTGGGGCTGGAAACTACTGACTATCCTGTGTGTAATAATTGCAATATTTTTTACATGCTGTATCTGTATTCAGTGTGGTCCAATGTTCTGCTCCATGTGTATTACTGCTTGTATGCCTACCAAAAAAAATATTACAGAAATGAAGGCACAACATATGTTAGATAAGGAAATAGCTGAAATGATGAGCATAAATATACAGGATGAATATTTAGATTATCCTAGAAAGACGAATGTCTTCAGCCAATGCTGAAAGGGTCGTCTGTTGTAATTTAGCAGTGATTAGATTAAGCATTAGCAGAAGACATCTTGTCTTTAGTAACTATTGTGAACATTTTGCGGAATCCATTTTGTATTCATGGCAGCCATTTTCTCTGCTACATGCTGCCATGTGCTCACCATGTGCTCTGTCCTACCTTTCTGTTAACTGCTCTTGAAATCTGCCTAGTGACAAGTTATATTTAGCATCTCTTACTTTCGCACATGCTCAGTAAGGTCTGCAGCTGTTAGTCCTTGGAAACTGTTAGCTCCTCCTACCTGTCGACTGTGCATTTTCCACATGATCTTACATGTATACAAGTCTTGTTTCCATAATTGTACCATCTCCTTTTAGCCCCTGCGTGGGTATAAAAGGACCATGCTCTCTCAGTTCAGTGTGCTACTTCAGACATTACCCTAGGGTGCTGTCTGAACTGTAGTACCACCTCATGAGGTTAATAAACTTTTGTCTTTTATTCCAGTTTCTGTGCCAACTTCTTCCTACATGGTCTGAGGACTTGTGCAGAGAAAGGTGAACCCCTTGCACTAGTAGGCCTTGCTGAGGCTTACTTCAACACATGCTTTGGTGTTGCATGCAGGACTTGGTGTTGGGATGGGTGGTTTGTGATAGTGGGACATATGTGGGATGTTGGAGTGATGGGGGTGAGGGTAGGGGTATGTGATAGCATGCAGGTAGGGTGGGGAATGTAAAAGTTAAGATTTGACTTACCAGAGTCCATTCCTCCAGCTACTCCTGCGAGGCCTCAGGATGCAGTATAGCCAAGACCTGCTCCTCCCCTGGGGGAGGTGGTGGGGGTCCACCGCCAGTCCTCTGAACTGCAATCTGGTGTCTTGAGACCTTGGAACGCACCTTCCCCAGTAGGTCGTTCCACCTCTTCCTGATGTCATCCCATGTTCTTGGATGCTGCCCCACTGTGTTGACCCTGTCGACGGTTCGGCGCCATAGCTCCATCTTGGTGTGCTGCACCTGTGATCCGAATAGCTGTGGCTCTACCCGGATAATTTCCTCCACCATGACCCTGAGCTCCTCCTCAGAGAACCTGGGGTGTCTTTGCGGTGCCATAGGGTGGTGTGGGTGATGTGTGAGGTGGTGTGTATTGTGATGTGTGAGGGGATGTGTTTGTGTGTGTTGTGTGAGGTGCGTGGATGTTGTGTGAGTGATGGTGTTGTGTGCCTGTGGATGCTACTTTGTTGATGGTGGTGTTTCTCTGTGCTTCGTTCTAAATTCTTGGTAGTAAGGGTTTGTGGGTGATGTGGGTGTGTGTTTTATATTGTATTGGGTGTGTGGGAGTGGTGTGTGTATGTGTATCAGGGTTGTGTATTTTGAATTGTCCAATGTGGTTGTGTTTTGTAAATGTGTGTGTATTATGAGCGCGGAGGTGTGTACCGCCAATCAAATACTGCGGTTGAAAGACCGCCACGTGGATTCGTATTCCTGTTGGCGTGACGGTGGAGGTTTTGTTATCGCCAGTTTATCACTGACCTTTGGTGTGGCAGACTTGTGTGGGTGTCTAGATTTTGGGGGATTCCGAGCTGTGGGTCGTAATAGCTGTAGCGGAATTCCGCTGCCGCAGTGGTGTGTTGGCGGTCTTCTGCACTGCAGAAAGCAGGATTTACCGCCAATGTTGTAATGAGGGCCAAAATGTCTAACAATCAAAATAAACCTATCAAGTTCACAAACTAAGTAAAATCTTAAATAAATTACCATTATCATGGAAAACGCTTATAACCATCAGTTTGCTCACATAGGCCAGATTTACTAGAAAGGTGCAAAGTGTAGCACTGTGCCAAATTTGGCAGCGCTACACTGTGTAATTTTCAAAACACAGGGATGTGCTGTATTTAATAGAATATGGTGCATCCCTGTGCCTGCTGGTACAGGCTCATTCCCCTCCCTTCCAGCTGGTGCAAGCTCCTTCCCCTTTTTTAGCAGCTGCTACAGGCTCCTTCTCCTTCGTAGCAGCTAGTGCTGGCTCCTTCCCCTTCAATATTGTTGGCCTGGAATCCCTACCACCACGAATAGGTGGTGCTATCACTGTGGCCATGGACTGTTTGGCTGTGGTGCTTTGCTGGGTCCTTGCTAGCCTGGCCATACCTGCAGGACAGGGGGAATGGGGTAGGGAAGAGGTGAATCGTGGAAAGGAAAAGCTTTTTAGGGACATTGGGGCGGGAGGAGGAAGGAGTAATGGGAGTGGAGGATGAGGGAGTGGTTGTTGGTGGTGTTTGTCTGCTGGATGTGGGTGCAGGTGCATGGGCTGTATGCTGTTGTGAAGTGGATGGCTGTTGACTGTCTGAGTGCTTGTGCTTATGTACTTTAGGAGGGGGAGACAGGAACGGTGGGAGAGGACTCAGGGGACGCGTGCATGGATGTTGTGGAAGAGTCTGCCAGTAAGGTGTATGTTCTGCTAGGTGCGGTGATGTTGCTGATAGTGGATATTTATGTAGTGCATGCAGGTGTGAGTGTATATGCAACTGGGTGAGAGGTGGAGGACGAGGAAGAGGAGACAGTGGAGATAGTGGATGTTGTCTTGTCTGCAACTGAATGGTGTTTGTGTGAGTGCATGTGAGATGAAGAATGGTGCTTGTGTTTGCCTGTGCCACTATTGGGTGTTGTCTTGTGTGCATGCTCATCTGCCTGTGTGCTTGGGATGGGTTGGGGTTGAGGAGAATGGGACTGGGAAGTAGAAGTTGGAGGGGGGATGGTTGAAACAGGGACAATGGCTGCCATCAGAGAGGAAGCCAGAGCCTGAATCGATCTCTTATGGGCCGTCAATCCACCATGAAAGCCCTCCAGGAATGCATTAGATTGCTGCATCTGGGCTGCCAGCCCCTAGATGGCATTCACAATGGTCGTTTGCCCTACAGAGATGGATCTCAGGAGGTCAATAGCCTCCTTACTCAGGGCAGCAGGGCTCACTGGGACAGGGCCTGAGGTGCCTAGGGCAAAGGAGATGCCCACCCTCCTGGGTGAGCGGGCACGGGCAACTCGCCGAGGGGCTACTGGGAGGGCGGTGCTGGTATGGGGGTGGTGGCTGTACCTGTAGCTGGGATGGTCACAGTGGTGTCCGCCACAACCAGGGACCACCCATTGGAGGAGGTATCAGAGTCTGTATTGTCCCCTCCAGTCTCTGCCATGGTGTTCCCCTCACCCTCTGTCCCACTGGTGCCCTCAGCGTCGGTGAACGCTGCCTCCAGGGTCCTGTGGGATGCAGCTCCCTCTGTCGCTGGTGCCTCTTCTCCTCTGCCAGATGATTCTAATGTACATAAGGACAGGATGACAAAACAAGAAAGGGGGGAGAGAGACAAAGGATACACAGGGTCAATGACTGCACCAACATCACTGTTGGCTTACACAGCACCCTCACACACAGGGAACAGGCCTACGCACTATGCATAGCACTACCAGTGAAATGGCTAGTCACCAAGCATTGAGGAGGGGCACACAGTGCCAACGGCAGCACACCTGGGACCCATGCAGCCCAGAAGTGAATATTAATAAGCTAGGTGAGCAGTATTTCCCATTCAAACCCTTAGCCACCAGAGGACCTATGATGCTATGTCTGGCCTGGCCTAGGGGCACCCAAGCACACACAACCACCACCCGGATACCATCCCCCCAGCCTAAAGTTGTAATGTTAGCCACTGTACTCACCCCCTTGTGGCTGCTGTGATGCCCCCAAGCACCCACCCAACTCAGGGTAGGGCACCGCCAGTATGTGGCACATCAGGGGGGGTCAGGGTCCGATGGGCGCCCCTTCCTCGTTGGGAGGCCATCCCCAGCTGGGCCTCTGCAGTCTTTTGTGCCCAGCGTTTCAGGTCCTCCCACCGTTTGCGACAGTGGGTGCTCCGCCTGCCAGAGACCCCCCAGGGTCCGCACGTCCTTGGTGATAGCACACCATATTCCCTTTTTTTGATGGGCGCTGACCTGCAGAGGCAATACAGACAGGTGAACACCATTAGACAAACAGTCCACCCTGTCACACAAATGGCCCACCATACCCGTTTGCATCACCATTGGCACACATGTAGCCCAGCCCACAACATGTACACTGCCAAGAGGACATCCACCCATCCCCCTTACACGAGGCCTTCACACACAACATGCATTCATGCCACATGCACCGTGCCCAAGGTGTACTCACCTGTTAATCTGGAGGCCCATACAGCAGTCGGTACTGGGGTAGGATCCCATCTACCGGTCGCTCCAATTCCTCAGGAGTGAAAGCTGGGGCCCTTTCCCTGGTCACACAGGCCATGGTACGTTCCAGACACAGGTCACAGCAGCACATGTAGTGTTGGTCCTCTCCTATGGAAGATCATGAAACAAGTGAGGAATCAAATAGAAAATGGCAGTCACGTCCGCGGCGGTGCATACCGTCACAGCCGGTGTAGATCACCATTGGCCACTGTATCCCATAGGGCCCAATATTAACAAATGTTAAAGTTGACTTACCAGTGTCCAGTCCTCCTCCAACTCTGGCCAAGCCCTCATGATGCAATATTGCCAAGACTTGCTCCTCCCATGCTGTGAGATGTGGGGGAGGAGGTGGGGTACACCGCCAGTCCTCTGTATAGGGAGCTGGTGTCTTGCTGCAATGGAACGTACCTTCCCCAGTAGGTCGTTCCACCTCTTCCTGATGTCGTCACTTCTTCTTGGGTGGTGTCCCATAGCGTTCACCCTGTCCACAATTCTCTGCCATAGCTCCATCTGCCTTGCTATTGATATCTGCTGCATCTGGGCTACAAATAGCTGTGGCTCTATCCTGACGATTTCCTCCACCATGACCCTTAACTCCTCCTCAGTGAAACGGGGGTGCCTTTGTGGTCCCATGGGTGTTATGTGATGTGTGTTGGTGAGGGTGTGTTGGGTAATGTGTTGGGATGTGATGTGGAATGTGTGAGGGGTGTATGGGTGTGAGTGGTGTGTGTGTCTAGTTGTCACAGTGGTCTTGGTGCCAGTCTTGTGGCAATGAATTGCATTCGTAAAGGGTTGTGGGTAATGTGGGTGTGTGTTTTATAGTGGTGTGGGTGTGGTATGTGTATGGGTGTCAGGTGTGTGTTGTTTGAATTTAACAATGTGGTGTTTTTTTGTCTGTGGGTATCCTTTGTGAGCATGGCAGTATGTACCGCCAATAGTTTACTGCCGTTGAATGTCCGCCGTGGTGATTCGTGGGTCATAATGTGATGGGCATTGTTCTGTTGGCGTAACAGTATGGGTTTTGGGACCGCCACTTTTGCACTGACCTTTGGGCTGGAGGATTTGTGTATGCGGCTGTATTCTGTCAGATTGATTTGTGTGTGTCTTAGTATGGTGAACGAATATCTGCCAGAGCGGCCGTAATTTGGCAGCTGTCAGCACAGCGGTAAGCCGCTTTTACTGCCAATGTCATATTGAGGGCCTTAGTCAGCTCAGATCCTCCTGGTAAGGGTAAGGCTGATGTATGGGCCAGATTTTCACAGGGGAACTTGTCTGTGATATAGCACTTTGGCGCTTAAACACTTTTGAATTTCATAAAGAGTTGAAGTGGGACTCCTGAGACTCTGACTACTAGTAGGGCATAACCTAAAGGTTGCCAGTAGTGAATGGACAATAACCACTACTGCTAGCATGTTCAAGTTTCAAATTTAAAATACTTTATTTAGGGAATCAAGTACAAAGAGCATAAAATGACTATATTAAAATCGGTGCAAGGCATAATAACTGAAACACATAAGCCATCATGAAGGATGCCGTCAATTCATAAGTGGTATAAACCATCTAAGGAGCAAGACATAGATGGTCTTTATTACCCTGGCGGTATACTGTCTGCCAGGTGGCGGTAATGACCGGCAAATTATGACCATGGTGGTGATCCCTCCCATATAAAGCCAATGTACCACACCAACCGCCAGTGCGGTACGAACACCGAGCACGGCAGTAGCCACCTATAGGCAGGCGGAAGACAAGGATCTACCCACCTCATTATGACATAGCAGACCCGCCATGATTTCCGGGGTGGTAGCAAAAACACCAGAAGCCTGGCAGAAACACATCATTTAAAAGGAGCTACTCACCTCCAGGGACACACAGGAGTCTGCAGCCGCCATGGAACCTGAACTGCCAGTGTTCCCGATGCTGTACTATGCCATGGCCGTTCTGGACCACCAACAGTGGATGACCGTGAGTACAGCCGCCTAGCACACAAGGGTGAGAGAGGGGGGGAGAGTGACACACACACGTACAACACACACCATACACACACCACACACCCAGAAACACATGCACAGGAATATAATAGTAACAGAACCCCAGAGTAAATAAAACTAGGACACATACACAGTTGGAACCGCTGTAGAAATAAATAAATGCAGGCCCAAAGGCCAGTCCAAAGCCATTAATACCCACAGGGCAAAGTCCAAGCCCCAACTTGACTCCTGACAACATCAGGACTCCACTGTTCAGGGGAATCATGTTGGAAATGGGAAGAGGGGATGGGGTGAGTGGGGGTTGCAACTCATTGTGAGGGGGCTCCTAGCCCATTGGTTCTGGAGGGGGCTTCCTGCCCACTGGTTCTGGAGGGGGCTTCCTGCCCACAGGATGAGGAGGGCGCTTCCTGCCCACTAGTTCTGGAGGGGGCTTTCTGCCCACAGGTTGAGGAGGGGGCCTTCTGCCCACAGGATGAGGAGAGGGCTGCCTGCCCACTGATTCTGGAGGGGGCTTCCTGCCCACAGGTTGAGGATGGGGCATCCTGCCCACAGGATGAGGAGGGGGCTGCCTGCCCACTGGTTCTGGAGGGGGGCTTACTGCTCACAGGTTGAGGAAGGGGCTCCCTGCCCAGAGGTTGAGGAGGGGACTGTCTGCCCACTAGTTCTGGAGGAGGCTTCCTGCCCACAGGTTGAGGAGGGGGCATCCTGTCCACAGGATGAGGAGGGGGCTGCCTGCCCAATGGTTCTGGAGGGGGATTCCGGCCAACTGGTTCTGGAGGGGGCTTTCTGCCCACAGGTTGAGGAGGAGGCTTCCTGCCCACAGGATGAGGAGGGGGCTGCCTGCCCAACGGTTTTGGAGGGAGCTTCCTACCCACTGTTTCTGAAGGGTGCTTCCTGCCCACAGGATGAGGAGGGGGCTGTCTGCCCACAGGTTGAGGAGGGGACTACCTGCCCACTGGTTATTGATGGTGCCCCTTGGCCTCTGGTTCCGGATGCTGCTCCTTGGCCTCTGGTTCCAGATGCTGTTCCTTGGCCACAATTTTGAGTGGGGCTCCTTCGCCATGGTGTCCAGTAGGGCCTCCTTGTGCAGGGACGTCTGTGGGCCTCGTTGTACAGGGATTTATGTGGGGCCTCCTTGCCCTGGGATTTCTGGGGGGAATCCTTGGCCTTGATTTCTTGGGGGCCTCCTTGGCCTTTGATTTCTGAGGGGCCTCCTTTGCCTTGGATTTCTGGGGGTGCATCCTTGGCCTTTAATTTCTGGGGGCTCCTTTGCCTTGGATTTCTGGGGGGTCTCATTGGCCCTGGATGTTTGGGGGGCCTCCTTGGCCTTGGATGTCTGGGGGGGCCTCCATTGCCTTTGATTTTTGTGGCAGGGATTTTGTTGGGGCCTCCTTGTCCCTGCGTTTTGGAGGTGGTCTAATGGTCTTGCCAGTCTGTTTGGGAGGGGGCGGCATTTTAGCCCTCTGTTTGCAGGTTGTTAGAAATGGGGTCTTTGGATGGCAGTCAGGTTACCCCCTGTCCAAGCAAAGACCCTCACTCTAGTCAGGGTAAAAGAGAATCACCCTCAGCTAACCCCCGCTTATCGCCTTGGTAGCTTGGCACGAGCAGGCAGGCTTAACTTCAGAGTGCTAGGTGTAAAGTATTTCTACCAACACACACAGTAACTTAATGAAAACACTACAAAATGACACAACACAGGTTTAGAAATATAGAAAGTATTTATCTAAATAAAACAAGACCAAAATGACAAAAATACACAAAACACAAGTCAAGTTATCAATTAAAAACCAGAAAGAGTCTTCATGTAATTTTAAACACAACGCTAACGCTGTTAGCAGGGAAATGTACCTGATGCATCAAAAATAACCCTGCATGGGCGAGGTTGCATCAAAAAGGGCTTGCGATGCGTCAATTTCACTCACAAGTGAGACCGTGCGTCGTTTCTCCTTCGCTTGAGTCGGCGTGTGTTGTTTCTTCTCTCCGCAGGAGAGCAATGCTTCGATTTGAACTGCACTCTCGGGTCTGGACAGGCCTTGCATCATTTTTACACACCCAGCGATGTTTGCGTCAGAAATCGTGCTGCACAATGATCCAAAAACTACGTAGCACGGGTTGCAATCCCACCACCATCAGTCAGCGATGATGTGTGTCATTTCTCCAGCCGTGGGCGTCGATCTTCCAATCGTGTTGCAGACGAGTGTCGATTTTCAGCCGTGAAGCCGGAGGTGCGTACATTTTTCAGCCGCAGATCGGAGTCGCATTGATCTTTTCCCTGCACAGCAGTCGGTGCATGTATTTCTCACTCTTGGGCTGCCAGCTTCTCCTTTCAGGGTCCCAGGAACTGGATGGGCACCACTTGGCAGAGTAGGAGTCTCAGCAGAGACTCCAGGTGCTGGCAGAGAGAAGTCTTTGCTGTACCTGAGACTTCAAATAACAGGAGGCAAGCTTTAAATCAAGCCCTTGGAGAGTTCTTCACAAGAAGGAAGGCAACACAAAGTCCAGTCTTTGTCCTCTAGCACAGGCAGAAGCAGCAACTGCAGGATAGCTCCACAAAGCACAGTCACAGGCAGGGCAGCTCTTCTTCCTCAGCTCTTCAGCTCTTCTCCAGGCAGAGGTTCCTCTTGGTTTCTAGAAGTGTTCTAAAGTCTGTGGTTTTGGGTGCCCTTCTTATACCCATTTTGCCCTTTCAAGTAGGCCTACTTCAAATGAAAGTTTCTCTTGTTTGAGAAATCCTGCCTTGCCCAGGCCAGGCCACAGACACACACAGGGGATTGGAGACTGCATTGTGTGAGGGCAACCACAGCCCTTTCAGGTGTGAGTGACTACTCCTCCCCTCCCAGCACAGATGGCTCATCAGGAAATGCAGACTACACCCCAGCTCTCTTTGTGTCACTGTCTAGTGAGAGGTGCACCCATCCAAACTGTCAAACTGGCCCAGATAGGGAATCCACAAACAAGCAGGGTCACAGAAAGGGTTTAAGCAAGAAAATGTCCACTTTCCATGTTCAAACTCTGAATTGCTCTTAATTAAATTACAGGCATTAGACAGGGTCGGGCAACTGAACTGAAGTACCAGTTTGTAAAGTACAGCGTTCTATTACTGACCTAATAGAGTATTTTAAAACAGTGGTACTACAAATTATCTTTGTCTATGTCAAGGTATAGAATAAAAGAGCCTACTATTAGTGCAAATTGGAGACAAGAAGTTGATAAAAAAAAAGCCAGGGTTTGAGCTTAAAGTGCTGGGATCAAAAGTGCCATCTGCTAAAAATCTCCAAAGTGCAAAGTGATCACTGTGGCAATGCTATAGAAAAGCACCATTGCCTGTATCAGGTGCTGGGCAAGGAGAAAAGAAACTGGGGGGCAAGATAGGTGAAGCTAAGCACTGAGTTAACAAGCAATGGAGGGCAAATGCGACTTGTGACCACACTGTATTGGTGGAACTCACCTAGCAGCCTGTCCATGCTATCTCATCATTAGCAAGCATAACGGGGACTTGCCCTTTTGAAACTCATAAAAACAAATTCATGCCACAGATATGTTCCGGGATCATGATCCTACGACACTGTGGAGATTAAACTTGAGTCTAAATTTCTTTGCAGTTTATCCACTCTGTCCAGTAATTTTATCACACCAGCGATTGCTTGAGGGTGAGCATCTTTCAGGAGAAAGTCAACAGCAGCTTGGATTTTTGTGTCTCTCATTTAACCAGAAAATGATGAAGGAGTCTTTTGCGGTCATCGGTTAACACAGGGAAAAGACAGAGCAGGTGGGTTAGAGATTCCTGGAACAACCCAAAGAGACAGCACAACTCACCCATGGGGGAAGAAGATCTAATGAGGAGAAGCTGCCCATTTGAATAAGGCAGAACTTAGCTTTGTAGTACAAGGAGAATGTGTCAGTGATGCATTTTTGCACTCCTTTTTTGAAGTAGCTCCTCAATTCAAGGTCCACATGTTTTCTGCTCCTGAAAGTCCGGTGATTCAGTTTGAAAGATTCCTGATGGACTGCTTTGTTCAAAAGTAATTTGAATTGCTGGTGGGGAGATTTTGGTTACAGAGAGCTGCTACACCTTTGAGCTCCAGGCATCTGAAAGGACAAGCTTCCAGGGGCTTTGAGGCCCCCAGTTGTTCGCTGACAGCACTTCCAACTAGAGTAGGATCTTCAATGAGCCTTCTTTTGCAGCACAAGCTGAGTGCAAATATTTGAGGAGGTTGGCTTTCTGTTTTAAAGATTGATTACACAACATGGTTTCCAGTCTGATCTGGGCTGCAGAGGTGTGATGAGGAAGCCTGAACAGTGATCTAAATAAACAACTCTGGATCTTATTAAAAAAAGCACCCATTTTCTCTGGGAAAACTTCTGAGTCATACCCCAATGTGGGGATAAATTTGGCCTTCACCATCTTCATTAGGGTTAAAGAGTAGGCTGTTTGGTTCATTTGAAGATGGTTTGAAAGGCAAATTTTAATTAAACAGATTTATGTTTTAATAAATTTAGATGGTTTAATTGTCCTTTTTTGTCGTCCAGCCAACATTCCAGATATTTGGGTTTGGTTGCTGTAATCAAGTGGTTGTTGGTTGAATGTCATGTGCTGGCTTTTTTTTCTTTTCCACCAAATATCACAGTGTTTGTCTTTTCAAAGCTCACTGTCATTCTATGTGTGCTACTGTGCTGGTGTAACACGTCAATAAGCCTTTGAAGCCCTTTCACTGTTTTACTGAAAAGGACATCATTGTCATGGAGCAAGAAAGTGATGAGGCGATTTACCAGTTTGGGTACATCACTGATTACCAAATCTACCACAGGTACCAGGTGGCACGTTAGCAGGTTAAAAAATGTAGAGGCTAGGACACATCCTAGCTTGACACTTTGTTCTGTTTTTATCTTCTCTAAAACTAATGAGTTATTAACCATGTGTCAGAGTAAAAAAAGGGAATGCACAAAGTAGTGGATCAGGAGATCAGGAATGTCCCAGACTTTGAGTTTTGACCAAAGTAGCTGGCGGTTGGCATGGTAGAAATCCTCACTATTATCCTCAAAGATTTAGTAAAGAAGCTTTTTTTCCCCTTATCTGCTTTGCCATTAGCATCCTGATGGCCACTAGGTTATATGTGGTACCCAACATGGGACTGAAGCTGGTTTGATTGATTGAGGGAAATTGTTATTTTTTTGTTTGCTCACGGGTCCAGATCTTCTAATAGTAGGGATTGGGGGAGGTGGATATCTGAGGGCATGGTTAGTCTTGCAAGTTTGTAAAAAGCCACAAACATACATGTTGGCAGGCATTCACAAACTTCTCTAATTTTCCTTTCAACCCTGGAAAGAGTTGGATTTTTACTCCAGCGGAGGGCTGGTGTAAATCCCCTTCCATAGAGGAAAGTTTAACAGATCATTCCCTGAGATTTGCAAGAGCTGTAGTGAAAGAGCTTTATCAATAAAGAAAGCATTTTCACTGGAGAGGGAAAGAATGTGCATTTACACATGGATAATAAGATCATACATGATATTCCCAAGAGGAATTATGAAACCCTGCACCTGCCACAGTTTTCCAAGCATAATCCTGGGAATATTTGAGAGTACCAAAAGTTAGACAAGCAAGTGTAGACTAAGGCAGAGACAGCCGTACATCTGTAAATTGATTGGTGAATAGGCCCTGGGGGGCTTTGACACTGTATGAAAAGTCACACTACATTTTCAAGAATAATCCGGGAAAACTGGGTAAACAATGCTTGCTGCAGTTTTCCAGGCAAACTCTTGGGAATATTTCTGATTATCATAAAATCAGAAAGGTACATACAGATGGAGGCACTGATATCTGTCTATTCTTTTTGCTTTAGTTTGAGGTTGACACACAAGAAGAATATGTGAATTTGCACATTACCACACTCTTACATTGCATTACTGTTCCAATGTGACTGACACATTTAGTAGCAATGTTTTGCAAATCCTAACATGTGAAGCATTTACAATATACCAAAAACATTAAAAAGGATCACATATGGTATCATAGATGGAGATTTTTGTTTATTAACCCTTCCATATTGGTTTACGGTTCCAAGACGGCCTACTTGTTATGAGTCAAACCCCTGATCTCTTGGAATAGTAAACTAATAATAAAGTATTAGTAAAGTATTCTGTAAGCAGTAGCCATATGAGAAGCCTTGTACTGGAAGAGTAAGCAGGGAAAGTTCAGGCCGACTGTGATGGAGCGAGGGTCGGATAGAGGATCCAGCCTTGGCCCACTGCAAGGTACCTTGTTTGCATCTATGTCAATGGAGATGCGAGGAGCAATAGAGGTGATGTATCACTGTCGATCCTTAGGATAAAGGTGATGCATTGGTTCTGAGCCACACAAACTCAGAGATGTGTCAGAGATGGAGGTGATTCACCATGCCATTGGTGATGAGCTGCCCTTGATTCTTGCAGCAGTGGCGATGTTTTGGCGGCAATGGAGATGCACCGGTTTCAAGGGTCTAGTACTGGATTGGCATCACTTTGCAGGGCAAGAGTCACAGATGCCAGAGTCCAGGTGCTGTAGCAGGGAGTATTTTAAGTCCATGAGACTTCATAAAACAGGAGACCAGTCAGATGGCCTTTGGCGTCACACTGGGTGTTGGACTCAAGTGATGTGGGTCCAGTCCTCACCTAGGCAAGAAAGGCAGAAGGAAGCAGGTCAGCACAGCAAGAAAGCAGATCTTCCAGTGCAACAGTCCACCAGATTGGCAGTTCTTCAGTAGCACAGCAGTCCTTCTTCATGGCAGAGTATCCAAAGGTCTGTAAGTATACTGAGTTGGTAGGGTCATAAGTCCAGTTCTTATACCTAGAGGTGCCATTAAAGTGGAGTAAACTTCAAAGAAGGGCTTTGAAATAGACAGAGTTTCTACCTTACTTCCCTGCCTCCAGATTCACTACAGAGGGTTAAGCAGTCCCTCCTGTGGGGACAGGGCACAGCCTATTCAGGTGTAAACGTGAGGCTGTGGTCAGCTCTTCCCTCTCATCATTCTGAGGTTGGCCCATCAGGATGTGGATGGCCCATAAAGTCACACCTAATCTCCCTTTGGGTGTGGCCGCCTAGAAGGCATACATAAAGCCCAGTTGTCACCCACTCCTGACCCGTATTGGAAATTGGCTGTAGGCAGACAGGGCTAGGGTCAGGAAAATGCTAACTTTCTAAAAAACTATAGAATACAACTTTCTTTACCTATAACCCTTTCCATGCCGAGGACATAATGGTTATGTCCTCGGACACTGTTGGGCTGTGCCAAGGATGTTACCTTTACATCCTGGCACTGACCCACCCCTCCCCATGACATCTGATGAGGTCAGCGCGCACCACACGCTGAGGTCATCAGAGGATGCCCAATGAGCTGGAAGCATAGCTTCCGGCGAGTCCCGATGAGAAGCTGATTACTTTTTCCTCAGGAAGGGGGAAGGAGAAGGTCAGAGAATCATCAAATGAAAGTAAAGGCTTTTCATTTTCTTTGATGTCTCTTTGAGAATTCCTCCTGCATGATTGCAATGCTATTGTGCAGGAGGAATGCACACTAGATGCAAGTTTTTATGTTTTTAATTTGTGATTATTTGGGGAACACCTCTTGGGGAAGGGTTGCTCCCCTTTGAGGAGCATTATGTTGGCCAATTCTGCCCTCTTTGTGGGCAGATCAGCCATTTTTATGCTGATCTGCCCCCTAAAGTGGGGCAGAAACCAATAGACATTAGGGATTGTTTTATATTTATGTTGGGGATTGGGAGGCAGCCCCTTGGCAAGAGTCGCTCCCCTTTGGGGGCAATATGTTTAGGAGGTTTCTTCCCCCTTTGAGGCCAGACTGTCCATATTTTCAGGCTGATAGACATCAGAGATATACATTTTTTTTCTTTATTTTACATAAGGGGAGCGGCCCCTTAGGCAAGGGTATCTCCCCATAGGTGCATTACACTTTAGGCCATTTCTGCCCCCTTGGCAGCAGATCCGCCTATTTTTTTTAGGCCCATCTGCCCCCAACGTGGGCAGAACCCACTAGACACCAGGGATTTTTGTATTATTCTTTTATATACAGGGAGCGGCCCCTTAGGCAAGGGTTGTTCCCCATGGGAGCATAGCTTGTTAGGCCTTTTCTGCCCCCTTGGGGGCAGATTGACCTATTTTTCCTAGGCCCATCTGTCCTAGGGGTGGCAGAAACCACTAGGCACCAGGGATTGTTGTGTGTGTGTGTTTTGTTTTGTTGTGGCCCCTTGGGCAAGGATCACTCCCCATGGGGGCACATTACTGATGGCCATTTCTGCCACCCATGGGGGCAGATCTGCCTATCTGTATTAGGCCCATCTGCCACCAAGAGGATCAGAAACCACTTATACATGAGGGATTAGTGTGTGTGTTTTTGTTTGTGGAGGCGGCCCTTTGGGTAGGGGTCGCTCCCCTGTGGGGGAAATTCCCCGAGGGGGCAGAAAGTCCACTAGACACCAGGGACATTTTATTAAAAAAAGAGAGTGAGACAGTGGGGGTACAGCCATAACCCCAGCCCCAAATAAATGTGGACAAAATTGGTTTGCCTGGGGGGCGGGTAGATGGTGTAATTACCCCAATCCACCCCCGGAGGGCAGAAAGCCCACTAGAATCTAGTGAATTAAAAAAAATAGAGGGGTAGGGACTGCCAACCACTATGGGCATGGCTATGCCCAGCATCCCAACTGAAGGGGGTAACAGTCTTTTATCACCCGCAAACTAAAGCATCTCATCCCAATAGCAAGCAAGAGGACATGTGACTCTCTTGGGTTTTGATTTTACATATGGGTCAAGAGAGCTTGGCTAACTCCTAATATCGTCCCACTTGGAAAGGTGAGGGAGCTGCACTTTTTGAACTTTGGTACGCTACCACCTAGAAAAACCTACCAGACCTAGACACATCTGAAAACTAAACATTTGGGTGAGTGCAGGGTGGTGTGCTTCACATGCACCCCACGCCATTTTCTTACCCACAGTGCCCTGCAAATCTCCAACTTTGTTTGAAATCATAAATGTTCCCTACATTTTTGTGATGAACCTTCTGGAATCTGCAGGAATCCACAAAATTCCTACCACCCAGCATCTATACCAAAAAAAGAAAATACTACCACCCGTGGCAGCCTAAAAACATGTGAAAAAAATTGCCCTTTTGAACCCACTTTGGTTCAAAAACGTTTCCTTTCCCAGATTGACCTCTTCTCTACCCCTCCATCCCCCATCCTGCACATATGGGCAGGGTAGCAAGGACCCAGCCTAGCACCTCAGCCAAACATTCCACAGGCCCAGTGGTAGCACCACCTACTCGTGGTGGAAAGGATTCCAGGCCAACAATACTGAAGGGGGAGCCTGCACCAGCTGCAAAGAACGGGAAGGAGCCTGCACCAGCTGCTAAGAAGTGGCAGGACGCTGCAACAGCTGCAAAGAAGGGGAAGGAGCTTGCACCAGCAGGCATAGGGGGAAGAACCCATCCACCAATGCCAGGAAGGGTGAGGGACCCCCAACCCATGAGCAGGAGGAGAGGAGGCGAGGCGATCTACGCCAGTAGAAGCTGACAGCCAAACACTGCCACCACCAGCAGCCATCACAGAGCCCTCACCACCAGCCGTGGTTGTGCAGCTATCAGAGAGTGCAGGGGCTAAGCAGGGGCCTCCCACAACCACCACCACAGTGCAGCCATCGGAGGGTGCAGCGGCTGAGCAGGAGCCTGCCACAACCACCACCACAGTGCAGCCATTGGAGAGTGGAGGGGCTGAGCAGGAGCCTCCCACAACCAAGCACAGGGCATGTTGCCCCCTCCAGAACCAGTGGGCAAGTCACCCACTTGAGAGACTGTGGCCTTGCACTCCCCAGGACCAAGCACAGGGCATATTGCCCCCTCCAGAACCACTGGGCATGTCACCGACGTGACAGACTGTGGCTGTGCATTCCTCAGGACCAAGCACAGGGCATGTTGCGCCCTCCAGAACCAGTGGGCAAGTCACCCACTTGAGAGACTGTGGCTGTGTATTCCTCAGGAGCAAGCATAGGGCATGTTACCCCCTCCAAGACCAGTGGGCAAGTCACCTACTTGAGAGACTGTGGCCTTGCACTCCCCAGGACCAAGCACAGGGCATGTTGCCCCGTCCAGAACCAGTGGGGTATTCACCCACTCCAGAGACTGTGGCCTTGCACTCCCCAGGACCATGCACAGGGCATGTTGCTCCCTCCAGAACCAGTGGGCTTGTTTCCGCATCCGACTAAAGTGCCCCCCCCTCAGGTGCCTACCTATTTGCCAACTGATGCCCCTGCATTGTTCTCTCCGGATCGGGGCAGGATTCGAGTGGGGCCTTGGGCTGTGCCCTGTGGCTATGTTGGCCCTGTGAACTATGGACTGGGCAGTGTCCCTTTTTCATACATGTGTACAGATCTGTTTAATGTGTAAATTGGATTGTTGATTTTCTTGTTAGGCTGATTACAACCATTTTCGTAAATTCCCGTTGTCTTTGCATTATTCTGCAGATTTTCATGGTCAAATTGTTTTTGTAATGCATATGGTTTTGTGTCTGGGTGTGTGTGTGTCGGGTGTGTGTTGTGCGTGTGTGTGTCACTCTTGTTTTTCTCCCTCACTCCCTTGTGTGCTAGGCGGCTGTACTCACCGTTGTCGTCTTCACCGGCGTTGGTATTCCCGGTGGAGCATAATATAGAAGATCATCGGAAAGACTTGCAATTTGAGTTCTATGGTGGTGTGGTTCTTCCCTCTGTCTCCAAAGGTGAGTCCTTTCTCTTCTGTGATGGGGTTTTGCCAGGCTTTTGATGGCGTTGGTACGGCCCCAGAGAAGGTGGCAGAGTCTTGGGTCAAAATATGGTGGGTGGAATTTTGTCTTCTGCCTGGCTGTAGGTAGCTACCGCCGTGGTGACTGTTGTTTCCTCCCTGGTGTTCGGTGTGGTACATTGGCTGTCTATCAGAATATATCATCGTCATGGTCATAATTTGGTGGTACTTACCGCCAGCCTGTTGGCGGCATTACCCCCACTTTATCACCCACCGCCAAGGTCGTAATGAGGGCCATGGTTCTAGGTTTTTTATTTATTTATGTATTTATTTATTTTGTAGAAACAGTCACCCTTTGAAAATGTTCAGGATTTTTGCAACCCATTCAGAATATCTACCAAAAGCATAGGATTGAACATCTCTGGTATTTTTGGAAAATTCAATAGGGATTCCTACACTTCCTGCTGCATTGTTTCTGAGACTCTGATCCAAAACGGATTGAAAAAAAATCAGTCATACAGTTGTGGAGGAAATTCCTTTTCAACTTCACCTGGCCCTTCGTGTGTACTCATTTACAGAGATTTATTGTTGAGTGTATGGACTAGGGGTGAGTTCCAGCCAAATTCTGCCAACCGCGTTGTGGTGGAGCTTTTTCGCAAGTGTGACTCACCTGCAGTATGTTGGTGAGAACAAGAAAGATTTGACATATCCTACCATGATTTTAGGGTGCTAGGAGGGCACCTGGAAAAATTTCTCCAGTGAAGGTGGCAGCGGGCAGTCACGAGCACTTGCCGTCAAAAATCTTCTCAACTGCAGCAAAATCAATTTGAGAAGCAGCACCCTGTGGCTTGCCACGTGGTGCCATTACTGCTGATTTTTCAACGTGGAATGAGCTCCCTGTGCTAAAAACCAGCGTGAGCACTGCAATGTGCTTAATTCCACCTGTTCGTGGAAATTTGTGGAATTTTGCAGAGTTTTCATGTAACTTTGTGGAATTCCGTGGAGTGAAACTCCGCAAGCTCAACCCAGTGCTAGTATGAACTGTACAAGGGATCCTGGATGTTTTACTTAAGCATGTTAATCAGTACTGGGGATCAATGCAATTTTATATTGAAACTGTTTTTCTAGTGTTTTTGATATTTTAAATGCAGATGTTAAGGGAAGTTTTATAGAGAAATTGCTAAATTACGAAGGTGATTTCACAAGTGGAATTTCTTCTATCATATGGAGAGTATGTGGATGAAATTCCACTGTTGTGGATTTCCCTTGGTTTTTAGCAGAAATCAGAAATGTTTATCTACCACCTATATCTATTTATTTTATTAAAACTTGTGCTCCCACAATAATTCTATTTAAAAGCTTTTTCTTTTAAATAACATTTCTTTATTGGGTCAGTCAAACAGCGTACTGTACAAGCCATATTCTAGCATGCAACAATCATATATAGACAATAGGAATTAAGAAGAAGAATAGAGAAATACAAAAACTAATCTGTACTGAGTCATGATATAACCGTATGATTTCCATCCGAAGAGTACATGTGCTCAAATATGTCCTAGAGAGGCATTCAAATCAAACCATGCACCTGCATCAAGCAGTAAATGGGGTCTTTAACAAGAAAGAAAGAAAAATAATGAACCAAGGAGAGAGGTAGAGGAACAAAAGAGAAAGGGCACTTAGGGAAAGGAGAAGAAGAGGCCCAGCCCACCCCAAGTTCTCATAGAGGACACCCTAATTACAAAAGAGGACCATATGCCTTCACACTGAGGGAGTTTATCAAGAAGGTAGTAAATAAGTTGTTTGTGTGAGGCAGTCACGACCATATCTTGCATCCAAACAATATGAGAGAGAAGTGCCACCTGTTTCCAATGGCCTAGGAATGTGGTCACTGCAAGAGTTGAGTGTATCCAACATTTCACATGAGTGTCCAAGTTTGCCACTTCCAATGTGTCATGAAGAGAGATCAGTTCCATGGATAGTCATAAAGCCAGACCATTGCATGAATTCATTGTGCTCAGGGCTCATTGGTGGAACATGTGAAGAGAGAGACAGGAATATATCATAGTAACAATGTCACCATTTGGGTGATTTAATCTCCAACATACTGTTGTAGCAGTCAGATTAGCCATTTTAAATTGGTGTGGCAACCAATGCCCATCATGCATTGGTTTGAAAGAACTAACTTGAATCGTGCTTCACTGAGGTCCCTGTCATGGGTATCCAAACGTTCAAGCCAGTCTGCATCAGAGTAGACATTACCTAAGTGGCCCTGCCAATTGTTTTGTAAGATACGTCAGAGAGAGATAGAGTAGAGCTCATCTATTTGTACTTTCTACAAGCCTAAGATAACTCCTGTAAAGGAGCACCATTTTCATAAGTAGTCATGTAGCAATAATCCAGGGAGAGGGGCCTCCAAGGATATTTTAGCACACTGTAGGTAAAGCTTGAGTTGTAAGTATTTTCACACTTGTCTTATCCCCAACTGGAATTCGCCCTGTAGATCGGCAAAGGATTTAGGACCCTTTGCACTTCAGAACTGATCCATTCTGTAACTACCTTGGTCCAACCCAATCTTTCCATCCTATCAGTTGGCCATCTATGCAAATCGATTTGTCATTTCAGAAAGGAGCCTTGTTGTGGATGTAGGCGTGGGTCTTAAGGAATCAATGTGTGATTTCCTATATACGAATTGATCAATTTAGGACAAGATTCATTTTTCCCTCAGCCATTGTTGGAGCATTGTAAGGGGCACTGTGTGCAGTTGTGTCTGAAAGGAAAGGATGTTCAATCAGTACCCAATCAGGACGTTCCATGTCTTAGGAGTAGAGATAAGTCAGATGTGCCAAGTGGTGTGTCTTACAGTAGAGTGGCAATTAAGGACCTCATGCTCATGTATCGGCTTGAAACTTGCAATTTGAAGTCTGGGGTTCTGTTCATCCCACAGTTAGCATTTGATTAATTATCAAGTTTGCGAGTCATGTATGTTGGGATGGTGAACGGAGTAATTTTAAAGAGATAGTTGAATTGACGTAAAGTCACCATCTTCACCACTTGGATGTGACCACCACATCAACAGCTGCAAGGTCGACCATTTCTTGAAGTCCAGGACGGTTCTGGTGAGCAGGGCCCCCATGTTGACATGTGCTGTCTGCGTTAAGTTGTTACCCATCATGAAACCAAGATATCTGATTGTCTTACCATTAGCAAGGTAGCCTTGCCAGGACTGTTGCAGGGTTGCCCTATTTAGTGGTAGAGCTTCACTTTTATCCCTGTTAAAGCGATAGCCAGATAAGTGCCCAAATTCATTAAGAATGTTTAGGAGAGAAGGGTTTGAGCTGACATCCTCATATAGCAGAATTTTAATTTCTCCCATCGCTATACATATGCCTGAGGTAGTAGTGGAAGCAGAGAATTTAGCCACAAAAGGTTTCAATAACAGAAGGAAAAGAAGAGGGGGAGAGGGTAGCCTTCCTAGGTACCCCGTGCAATTGAAACAGTTTGGGTTGAAAGTCACTTCACATTCAAAGAGACTATTCTCAGACATGGTAGGGGCTTGACCAGTGATTTGATTTAACTCAGAGCATTTTCATGCCTTTGTCCAGAAGGACCACTCATTTGAAAATCAGAGTCCTTTGGTCAGGGTTGTCCTGCCACCACTGGCCCCAAAGTCTTCTAAATATCTGAAGATGAGCACAGTTAAATACCAGGTTTAATTACTGGGAATGTTAGAGGGGATCTTGATTTGTTTTCTTCCCATACTAAGTATTGTGAAGATTGATTGTAGTGACTGTTGTGCTGCAGAGTGTGAAGACAATGAGGGTTTGATTCTCATCCCTTTAGAAGTATGCTCACAGGTGTAGGTTGTGCCATAAGTATTCAAAGAGTCGCCACTGTCGGAAGTCTGAATTGGCACAGTTTGCATAGTCTGCTCCAAGTCAGCCACCAGGAATGATTCTAGAGCATCAGGGTTGGTGAATTTTCAGGTTTTGCCATTCACTGCAATAATCATTGTAGTAGGGTCCACCAAACCGTACCATATGTACTTATGTTTCAGGAGCAGCAGAAGAGCCAAAAACCTCTTCCAAAGGGGAATGGTTGCAGAATTATGGTGTTATGGTGATCCAGTGGTCCATATGCTGAAAGGGGCTGTTTTAACAAACAAGTCTAATGAGAGTCCTCGCATGTTCATGGCATAAAAGACAGGCAATAACAGACCTTGAGTTATCCGGTGTGGAATCCCAGTGTACTTGAGCCCATGCACTCTCTGGATTTCAAGTGGGTTGTCAAACATCAAGTGGAGAAGTTCAGGTAGCCACTTGGCCAGGAAGACCCTTCCTCCTTCTTTGGGACCCTATAGATATGAATATTATCATGTTGACTCTTGTCTTCCAACTCCACCACCTTACATAGAAGGTTCTGAATCTCTGTTTCCCAATCTTGTAGAGAAGTGACCCTTTGATCCACATCAGATATTCTGCCATCAGCATGTTTGAGATGAGATTTAAAGGTGGTGCGGTCAGACCAAAGATTTTTAAATTCCATGGTAGTGTTTGAGGTCACTTGCTTCATGTTGGTAATGAACAGTTTAATGCCTTTCCGCTCCACTAGTATTGTTTCCAGTGCACCAGAGGCTGTGTTCGCTTCCTATGAAGATGGGGAGGGTTGTTGACGCCCTACTGGTGTCTCAGAAAAGAGTAGCTTTTTTTACCATGAATGAGGAATGCATATCCTCCGCCCCGATACCAAAATCAAGATTCATCAACAGCCTCCTAGTAATTGTTGCTACCATGAAGAAATGGAGGAGGGATATGAGGCAAGAGGGTTCACTGATTGTGGAAGCGAGGTAGGAGAAAATGGTATTTATGTAACAAAATTATATGGAATGCGGATAGCCATAAAGATAAGGAGATTTAGCAAAGGTCCTCGAGTCCAGTCCAAAACGACTGCCAGAAGCTTGTGGCATTGATCAGTGCTGATGTACGAGGGAGTCTGAGAATCCTCAGGCAGAGGTCCCGAAGCAAATGGCAGACAGAGAGTTGACATGATTATCAGGGTAGGAAAGCTCTTCCTGCAGGCAGGTGGCTTACCTGGATCAATGACCAGGTCCCCAGCAGCACCGGCATCTGACCATGTATTGTTGATGGCCTAAGAGAGGAGCGGTTCCCGAGACACCCACAGGGGCAAGGAAGTAGAGCTCAGGGGGTTGCAGTCAGGCAGCCAGCGGGCAGGGAAGCCTGAGCAGGAGACGAATATCAGGCACATCATGGAAGGAGGGCTCTAACTACACGGGAAGGCAGTTAGCTTAGACTGAGAAAACAGCCTCCGGGAGCACCAAGACCCAACCATATCTCTCACCTCACTTCTTGGAAGCATCTCAGGAGGTGCTAGTGTCTGAGAGTCCCGAGGACTGAAATACTCAAGAATGGCAAGAATGCAGCCCAAATTCTTTCCCCGCTGCATCTCCACAGTCATCCACGTCCAGTTATGATGGTGAGGGACAGGTCCATCATCTCCTTAGAGGCAAGTACTTTCAAATGAAAAGACGCTCAATAAACGAAAAGAAATGGCCAGTTTGACCGAGCTCTTTCATTGAGCTGCCATCTTGCTGGGGCTTTGCTTCACACCACACCCCCTTATTTGAAACTTGAGAAATTCATTTTCAAACAATAAATAAAATGAGTATGTTACTGTATTGTTTTAGCTTTTTAATCGTAATTGATAACAATTAATTAGCCATAATGAAATTACCCTTAAGACATAGCTAAAACTTGTTTGCTATTAGAGCAAGATTTATACTGCATCCTAGCAAAATCTTCCCTGTCACAGATGGCTAGAATTTGTTTGAAGTCTGAGTACGCTTTGTCATTCACCCTAGCAACATATTTACTGTACCAGAAAATATCGCTGGTTTTAGAGAAAAGTTGAATTTTCCTTCCAGGATTTAATAGATACTAAAAATATGAACTTCCCGTTGCTAAGGAGGTACAGTCAAGCTATGTTTTTTATGTTTACTTTCTCGTGGCATTATCTTCATATCAAGTGCACGACTTTGTATGAAAATAAAATATTTCATTTAAGCGACTCAAGAGAGTCGAACTAATACATAGCGCACACTGATAAGCATTTTTCACTGACAGTACACACACCGCATCTATTATGTGACCTCTGCGTTTGCCGCAGATCTGTTTATAGCACACTGGAAAGTCAAACTCCTGAGAAAAATAGATTAAATTTGCATTCTCAGCAGGGGTATCAAGAGGAACCGAAGTTGATTTTATCATAATTGCATACTAATTGCTTATAAATATTCCTATACAACTTCAGCCTGCTAATGAACGGGCGCACGCTAATATATGCAAAACTGAATGTCAACTTTCATTCAGAAGATTTCAAGACGGATGTCAAGCTATAGAGTAGATATTATCTGAATACATTTCAAAGGGTCTCATTCATCAAGCTCACAACGTCTCCCCATTCTGCTTGAAATCAAGATTGCGCGGTTTGTGTAGATACATGCCTTTCATCAGGTATCAAGGCTGAGAAAATGCAATTTTAAACTAATTATACATGTGGGGTTTCTCACTGGTTTTGTAATCAAATGACTGTTTCAGGTTTATGCATCTTTTATCCACATTTTTATCGTGCAAATCCATTTGACAAGTTGTCGGAACAAGGCACAATGTACCAGCAGCCCCACTGAGTTCTGCTGAAATCTATTTGAGTTTCAGACAGTTCTACAAATAATACTTCCTTAAAGAACCATAAAGGGAGATAATTTATCATCATCCCCGTAGGAACCAGTGGCCATTGTTAGAAGCACAGGTGAGAAATACGCTTCATGTTATCATGATAGGAACATTAAATACCAAATAAAATATCACTGCAGCATGTTTACTTGCATTTGCAATTATAAATGCATGGTGAGTGAAATTAAAAGCCTTGTTCAGGTTTAACATTCTGTTTGCATGCTTCTCATTTTGATATTATGTGAAAGAGTGAGATTAAACAGTAGATAACTAATATTCAATGGCCAGCACAAGATGGTACCGTAGAAAGGCCCAAAGAAAAATGTGTGGCTAGAGGTCGGTGAGACTACTGTGTCAAAAAGATACCATCTTGATACACGTGACAAACTCCTTATAGCAGATTTGTCAGCTCTCATTATCACTCATTTTCTGCATCATATTATTCCAATAAACTTTGTCTATCTCGAATTTTTGTCTCAAAAAGTACTGCACGAGCTTCTCTTCAAGCACTCTTGGATAGACAAAGGTAAAAATCAAGAGGGTCAATTCACAAACGTAAGTTTAAGCATGTAGACTTACTCGTACATTTAATCTTACACTTTGGAGTAACCGCTCTGGATATTTGCCATTTTCGAATGTAAAGTTACTCCAAAGTGTAGACTTACACGTCCCCAACCTCTGCATCCGGGGTTGATTTTCTGAGTGCTTACTTGCTTCTAGTAGCTTTTCTCAATTAAGCAGAGGTCTCTGCCACCATTGCAGAGATCTTCCTTTGGCAAAATATAAGGAAAAGTAAAAAGGTTTATTAATCTTTAAAAAAGTACTACAAATATTTTAATGTTAAATATTAATGTATTTTTTTAACCTGGAACACATAAACGGTTTTTACTGCACTCTTATCTTCAAAGTTCATTAAAAAAATAATTAATATATGTTTAAATTATGTATAAGTGTTCGATTTACAAAATGCTCAACTTCCATGCATAGATATATGCAGGGTGTAAGCACAGCACCAAACGGTTACGCGTGTAAATGTAGACCACTAACACGGATATTATGCATATATTATAGCGCTTTCTGTGCTGCTATTACTAAGATATTTGTAGTTTTGACCTGCCAACATCTGGACAACACTGCTCAAGCAAGTGAGCAAGGCGATCACTCCTTAGAGGAAGGTAAGAGATTAAAGAGTGTACCCAAACCCTGATGCCCACTCTAGCCATCACCAGAGACAGAGCCACACAACCCAAGAGATCGACTACCCCTTAAGCGGGTGAAATGTATGGTGACTGGCTAGTAAAACCACACCTTGATTCACTCATGTTTGTTATTTTTGTCTTTCTAATGCTCTCTTGATTTATGAGTGTGGAGGTCCAGTTTCTGACTGACTGGGTAGCAAGCCAGCTGCCTGAATTCAGAGACCTCCCCCCATAGCCTGTTCTGAGCCCCCTCATCTCTTCAGTTTATAATCCATGCTCATCTCAACACCATGATGGGGGTTTATCTCCAATTTGTTGGTAAAGTCTAGACAAAGGGCCAGATCTACAAGAAAGTGGTGCCAAGCTGTGCGAAAAATAGCAGTACTGTGCTGCACCAGTTTTGAAATGCAAGGATGCACTGTATTTACAAGAATATGGTGCAACCCTGTGTTTCTCTCTGCACAGGCACTAAATCAAGCAGCCTGTGCCTACACAGGCATCCGTGCACCACAGTGCAAGGGTGTCTGCGTTGAGAGGAGTGATTGTTTATGTGCAGGAAGGTGTCCCTTCCTGCACATAAACAATCTACAATGGCGATTTGGCACGTCTATGTGTGCTGCACACATAGAAGTGCCAAATCATCAGTTTTTAATGTTTTAAATTTTTTTGAAAAACCAATCATGGCCTTTTGCTCTTCTCACATGGAAAAAGCAAAAAACAAGGAGGAACCTTCTAGTAAATCTGTGGCAGCATCAAAAGCAATGGGTGTTGCACTGGAACACCCACAGCAACACCCATTGCACGTCCCTCCGATGCAGAAAATTGCATTGGAGGAGCCAACATTTACAAGGCGGCATTAAGCCACAAGAAGTGGCTTAGCGCTACCTTGTAAATTTGGTGCACTGCACAGTGCCACCGGAGCGTCACTAACACTGATGCTCCTGTGGTGCTAGGGTCTTGTAAATCTGGCCCATAAATTCTGAGACAGAGTCCCCTTTATGTGTACGTACCATCAACACAGCAGCTCCTACTTTATGTGCATTTTTTTGACTGTGAGATGTGTGTGATCTTTTAGGATTGCAAACCTTAATCAACTTACAGCCTTTACTAACTGGTTTGGAGCGAAGGATGCAACCCTCTATTTAGCATAAGTGTCCATTTAGAGCTTTTCAAGCATTAGCAATTTGTGATACTTCTGTTTCGATTGCAATGCAGTGCTCCAATTGTTCTTTCTGTTCCAGGTGGGTTGAGTTTCGAAAACATTACAGCTTTGGGAAAATAGCCACTTTAAGATCGATATATAGAGTGCATACGAATATGTTCAGATTTCATTGCTATATTATTTATAACTATCTGTTTTAACTGGTTGCAAGGTTCTACTTGAAGGGGAGATTACCATCCTCATAGTGAGATCCACCATTTGTATGTATGTGTGTAGTGGTATTTGTGAAACACAAACCTAGCTAGAAAATAGTGCTACACTTGAATTTGGGTGTGAGGTTTGATGTTCAATATAAATCACTTAGAAGGATGTAGCATTCTAGGAAGAGGTAACTCTTCAAATCCTTTATTAATTGCAGAAGGGTCGGGCAGTTCTTTAATTGAGAAGAAAGTTGTTCCAATTATGGGCAGAAGTCATGTCTTCTGGTTCCTCTTTCATGTAGTTTTTAGTTTCTAGCACGGCAATGTCCTATTTTTGGTATGGTGTTCTTCACCTAGGGCGACAATTTTCTCGGCCACATGATGCAGTTGACTTAAAAGACATGGGATTCCATTATTGATGGAGTTATGGGATTCAAAGGGGAATATTTATACCTTTTAATGCAAAACTGCACTAACGCAATTTTGCATCAAAAGGTTTAGCACCGGCTTGCACCATACCATACCATATTTATGGAATGGTGCAAGCTGGTGCAAAGGGTGGGCTAGCGTAAAACAAAAATGACGTTAGCCAGGTGGGGCTGATGGTATGGGAGATGTTTTTTTTTTTCACCAAAATACAACGTTGGGCTGGTTAGAGGCAAAAAGAAGCCTTGAACCAGCCTGGCGTCATTTTGTGATGCAAAACCATCTATACCACATGACCCTTGTCTTAGAAAAAACAGGAGTCATGCCCACCACCTCAATGGCCAGCACAGGCGAGCAGTATACCCTGGGCATAGCTATTGCACCCTGTGCCATGCAGGGGGCCCCAAGTTGGGCCCTCGATGGCACTTTAATTTACAAAAAAAATACTTACCAATACTTACCCTACTTATCTGGGATGGGGTCTCCCATCCTCCGGTGCCCCTCTGGTGTGGGTTGGGGTGTTCCTGGGGCTTTAAGAGGGCACCTGTGGACCCATTACTTGGTGTTTAAACAAAGAAATGGGTCCACATGTCTGCCAGCGCCTGGTCTGACCCAGGCGTTAAATAATGGTGCAAAGCAAGTTTTGCATCATTATTTAGCCCCTCCTCCCACCCGTGCGTCATTTTAGCAAAGGGGAATACATTTGGGGCTATGGGGTTAGCACCATTTTTTAGATGGGAACACCTACCTTACAACTCATTGACACAAGGTAAGCTCACACATCTAAAAAATGGTGCAAACTCCAATATTTGACGTTAGACTTGTCTAATGTCAAAATATAAATATGGAGTTAAATTTGCGCCAAATTTGCGTAAAAAGAAATGATGCAAGTTTGGTTTGAATGGAGAATAAATATGCCCCTAAGTGTCTTCAAGTCTTTGATTAGTGGGGTCAATGTGGTGTAAGAAAGACCATAGAGCATTGCCTATGTTCACCTGCAAGAGGTAAAAGGCTTGGACTGCTGACCTGAACATTTCTCTTCTTCAGAAATGAGAATTAGTAGTGTGCTGTGGAGGTTGGTATTGAGGGAAAATCCAAGTGATTTTGTGTTGGAGGTCAGGTCATGAGTGAAGTCATCTATGTTTGTTTTGGAGAACCAGGTTTAGGCTTTTGGTTGTTTGCTGCTGTGAACAGGTGTAACTCTCATTCAGCCAGGCTGTTTCAGGCAGGTCCTAGACATCTAGTTCCAAATGAGATTGAATCAGGCTTTGAGTTTTTAAATGTCATGCATAGTGGATGCTTATTGTATCATTACTGTGTTGTGCTTGTGTGTTGAGTGTTGTTTTTTTCTGATTAGATGGAACACTGTAAATATATTTAACATAAAATAATATTAAAGTATTGAGTAACACAAAATGTTGGCTGAAAAATCATACTCTTTTTTAACTGTGAGTCCCATCTTCAATTTGGAACTTGCTGCCCCAAGTACAGGTTACCAGGCACCCTCAATTTTGCCATTTTAAGATAGCTCTATGGCACCCTGACTGTAGACCTTGGGGAACTCAGCCAGGCAGCTGCCAGACAGACTGATATTATACCAAATGCATCTAAAAGATCAATTTGGCTTTTGTAAGGATCTCTATTTCAGATCCTAGTGGGCACATTATCTTAGTTTAGCCCCACGTATGCTATATTACTCCTCATATGACATGATCCACAAAACAAAATCTTGAGAACAATTTGGGTTGCAAATGGCAATCAGAACCTAATCTGAAATATAGAGATAACAACAGAAAAATGAGGGCCTCATTTACGAGGCCCTAGCTGTGCACTGCACCACCAAAGTATATGTTTTTATGCTCCGCTGGTGCAGTGTGCCAGCCCATATTTACAAGGCCACGGAAATCCACCTTGCGTGGCTTTTCACAGTCTTTTAAATATGGATCCCTTTCATGCAACACACTGCATGAAAGGGGCATTCCATGGGTGTTGCTAGAGGTGTTCCCATGCAACGCATTCAGCAGCACACATAGAAAGAGGATACACCTCTTGTGATTGTTCTTGTGCAGGAAGGTGTCCCTTATTGGACCACAAAATCATCCCCACAATGCAGGCTCCTTGAACTATGGTGCAAGGGTGCCCGTGTTGGAGCTAGGCAACAATTTGTGCACCAGTGCAGGGGTAGAGGACAGAAATGTGCTGTATCTTGTAGATACGGTGCATTTTTGCCCTTTCCCAGTAGTGCAGGGGAGTGCAGCAAGTTACTTGCTGCGCCGCTCTACACCACGGGCCTTGGAAATGTAACTCTGAATCCTTCCGACTGGAAATTTGTGTGACCTGCAACGATAAAGGCAGTGAGAGATGAACACAAGCTAGGAACTTTACAGCACACATGTGGTTGAGCTCTACCTACCATTTGTTCTTTTTTTAAGTTTTTGTTCTTCCAGCTGATTACACTAGTGTCCGGTTGTGACAGCAGGGTTATAAGTCAATGAAATAAACAACTAATTCAATTAATTCATAAAAGACCAATTATTAATATCAAAATGTGGAAACCTCAGTTTCAGGAATATAACACATAGAAATAGCGCTTCAAAATAGATATAATGGAAATTATAAAGGTATATATAATCCACAAACTCTGCTTCTACAAGACGTAGAAATAACATGTTTCTGACCCTAAGAAGAGACTGATAGATGCATCACACATTTTGACAATTTAAAAAAGACCCACAAAGTTAGTCAGTTTAATACTTTATTTGATTTTTGTTAAAACCATAAAAATGCAATTACAGAGAAAACATCATAAACAAAAATACATATTCCTGGATAGAAATAGATCCCATAGGATCAAATGAGCAGTTGAAACAGAGCATACAATATGATATGCATAACAAGCAGTTAACATAATGTAATAAGACAGCATCTCTACACACCATTGTTAGCCCACTGTACCATCCTGGGGAGTGCAAAGCCACAGTCTCTGAAGTCCCTACAGTGGGTGGTTTGCCCAGTGTACCATCCTGGGGAGTGCAAAGCCACAGTCTCTCAAGTGGATAAAAGTCTCCACTGGTTCTGGAGGGGGACTGGTGCCCAGAGTGTTTCATCCTGCCAAGGACAAAGGTAGTGGATGCATGTCTCAACTGGTTCTCGAGGGGGACTGGTGCCCAGAGTGCTTCATCCTGTGCAGGACAGAGGTAGTGGATGCATGTCTCCACAGGTTCTGGAGGGGGACTGGTGCCCAGAGTGCTTCATTCTGCCAAGGACAGAGGTAGTGTATGTATGTCTCCACTGGTTCTGGAGGGGGACTGGTGCCCAGAGTTCTTCATCCTGTGCAGGACAGAGGTAGTGGATGCATGTCTCCACTGGTTCTGGAGGAGGACTGGTGCCCAGAGTGCTTCATCCTGCCAAGGACAGAGGTAGTGGATGCATGTCTCCACTGGTTCTGGAGGGGGACTGGTGCCCAGAGTGCTTCATCCTGTGCAGGACAGATTAGTGGATGCATGTCTCCACTTGGTTCTGGAGGGAGACTGGCACCCAGAGTGCTTCATCATGTGCAGGACAGAGGTAGTGGATGCATGTCTCCACTGGTGCTGGAGGGGGACTGGCGCCCAGAGTGCTTCATCCTGCTAAGGACAGAGGTAGTGGATGCATGTCTCCACTGGTTCTGGAGGGGGACTAGCGCCCAGAGTGCTTCATCCTGTGCAGAACAGAGGTAGTGGATGCATGTCTCCACTGGTTCTGGAGGGGGACTGGTGCCCAGAGTGCTTCATCCTGCCAAGGACAGAGGTAGTGGATGCATGTCTACACTGGTTCTGGAGGGGGACTGGTGCCCAGAGTGCTTCATCCTGCCAAGGACAGAGGTAGTGGATGCATGTCTCCACTGGTTCTGGAGGGGGACTGGTGCCCAGAGTTCTTCATCCTGTGGAGGACAGAGGTAGTGGATGCATGTCTCCACTGGTTCTGGAGGGGGACTGGTGCCCAGAGTGCTTCATCCTGCCAAGGACAGAGGTAGTGGATGCATGTCTCCACTGGTTCTGGAGGGGGACTGCTGCCCAGAGTGCTTCATCCTGCCAATGACAGAGGTAGTGGATGCATGTCTGCACTGGTTCTGGAGGGGGACTGGTGCCCAGAGTGCTTCATCCTGCCAAAGACAGTGGTGGTGGATGCATATCTCCACTGGTTCTGGAGGGGGGCTGGTGCCCAGAGTGCTTCATCCTGTGCAGGACAGAGGTAGTGGATGCATGTCTCCACTGGTTCTGGAGGGGGACTGGTGCCCAGAGTGCTTCATCCTGCCAAGGACAGAGGTAGTGGATGCATGTCTCCACTGGTTCTGAAGGGGGACTGGTGCCCAGAGTGCTTCATCCTGCCAAGGACAGAGGTGGTGGATGCATGTCTCCACTGGTTCTGGAGGGGGACTGGTGCCCAGAGTGCTTCATCCTGTGCAGGACAGAGGTAGTGGATGCATGTCTCCACTGGTTCTGGAGGGGGACTAGTGCCCAGAGTGCTTCATCCTGCCAAGGACAGAGGTAGTGGATGCATGTCTCCACTGGTTCTGGAGGGGGACTGGTGCCCAGAGTGCTTCATCCTGCCAAGGACAGAGGTAGTGGAAGCATGTCTCCACTGGTTCTGGAGGGGGACTGGTGCCCAGAGGGCTTCTTCCTGTGCAGGACAGAGGCAGTGGATGCATTTCTCCACTGGTTCCGGCGGGGGACTGGTGCCCAGAGTGCTTCATTCTGCCAAGGACAAAGGTAGTGTATGTATGTCTCCACTGGTTCTGGAGGGGGACTGGTGCCTAGAGTGCTTCATCCTGTGCAGGACAGAGGTATTGGATGCATGTCTCCACTGGTTCTGGAGGGGGACTGGTGCCCAGAGTGTTTCATCCTGCCAAGGACAGAGGTAGTGGATGCATGTCTCCACTAGTTCTGGAGGGGGACTTGTGCCCAGAGTGCTTCATCCTGCCAAGGACAGAGGTAGTGGATGCATGTCTCCACTGGTTATGGAGGGGGACTGCTGCCCAGAGTGCTTCATCCTGTCAAGGACAGAGGTAGTGGATGCATATCTCCACTGGTTCTGGAGGGGGACTGGTGCCCAGAGTGCTTCATCCTGCCAAGGACAGAGGTAGTGGATGCATGTCTCCACTGGTTGTGGAGGGGGACTGGTGCCCAGAGTGCTTCATCCTGTGCAGGACAGAGGTAGTGGATGCATGTCTCCACTGGTTGTGGAGGGGGACTGGTGCCCAGAGTGTTTCATCCTGCCAAGGACAGAGGTAGTGGATGCATGTCTCCACTGGTCTGGAGGGGGACTGGTGCCCAGAGTGCTTCATCCTGTGCAGGACAGAGGTAGTGTATGCATGTCTCCACTAGTTCTGGAGGGGGACTTGTGCCCAGAGTGCTTCATCCTGTGCAGGACAGAGGTAGTGGATGCATGTCTCCACTGGTTCTGGAGGGGGACTGGTGCCCAGAGTGCTTCATTCTGCCAAGGACAGAGGTAGTGGATGCATGTCTCCACTGGTCCTGGAGGGGGACTGGTGCCCAGAGTGCTTCATCCTGCCAAGGACAGAGATAGTGGATGCATGTCTCACTGGTTCTGGAGGGGGACTGGTGCCCAGAGTGCTTCATCCTGTGCAGGACAGAGGTAGTGGATGCATGTCTCGAATGGTTCTTTAGGGGGACTGGTGCCCAGAGTGCATCACTCATCCCGTGACGGTCCCAGTTGCGTCACTGCCCCTGCCACTCATGGGCTAGCGGTGCTTGAGTTGGCGGTCCTTGCCCTGTTAAGAGGTGCTTGACTTGGCGGTCCTTGCCCTGTTCAGCGGTGCTTGCCCTGTTCAGCGGTGCTTGACTTGGCGGTCCTTGCCCTGTTCAGCGGTGCTTGACTTGGCGGTCCTTGCCCTGTTCAGCGGTGCTTGACTTGGCGGTCCTTGCCCTGTTCAGCGGTGCTTGACTTGGCTGTCCTTGCCCTGTTCTGCGGTGCTTGACTTGGCGGTCCTTGCCCTGTTCGGCGGTGCTTGACTTGGCGGTCCTTGCCCTGTTCAGCGGTGCTTGCCCTGTTCAGCGGTGCTTGACTTGGCGGTCCTTGCCCTGTTCAGCAGTGCTTGACTTGGCGGTCCTTGCCCTGTTCAGCGGTGCTTGCCCTGTTCAGCGGTGCTTGACTTGGCGGTCCTTGCCCTGTTCAGCGATGCTTGCCCTGTTCAGCGGTGCTTGACTTGGCGGTCCTTGCCCTGTTCAGCGGTGCTTGACTTGGTGGTCCTTGCCCTCTTCAGCGGTGCTTGCCCTGTTCAGCGGTGCTTGCTCTGTTCAGCTATGCTTGACTTGGCGGTCCTTGCCCTGTTCAGCGGTGCTTGACTTTGCGGTCCTTGCCCTGTTCAACGGTCCATGCCCTGTTCAGCAGTGCTTGACTTGCCGGTCCTTCACTGTTCAGCTGGGCTGGGGCTGGTGGTCCTTCATTGGTCAGATGGGCTGTGGCTGGCGGGGTCCTCCTGGGCAGCTGGGCTGTGGCTGGCGGGGTCCTCCTGGGTAGCTGGGCTGTGGCTGGCGGGGTCCTCCTGGACAGCAACGATGGGGCTGGCGGTGGCGTCCTGGCCAGCGGGGATGATGGCGGTCTTCTCCGCCGTGCTGCTCCTCCCAGACTTTGCGGGTTTTTTCTGCCCCTTTCCCACCTTGGGAGGGGTCACAGCTGAGTCCACACTCCCCCCAGCACCCCTGTGAGCGGCTTGGGTGGCTGGAGTCTTCCCCCTCTCCCGCCGGGCACTGGCCAACTTCTGGTGCTTCACAGGGGGGGGACTGGTTGTGCTCTGGCTCCTTGACACACTGGCTGGCCTGGTGGCAGGTGCATTCCACATACCTGTGACAACAGGCACCACTGGTCCCGGAGATTTTGTGGCTGAGGTGCTAGTACGGAACCTATGAGTTGGATGGGGGGGGTGGGAAATAGGTTAAGGGTGGACAGGAAAAGTTGTTTGGAGACACTGGATCGGGTAGCTGGAGGGGGTTTGGGAGTGGAGGAAAAGGTGGTGGTTGTAGGAGGTGTAACTTTTGTGGCTTTGGGTGCAGATGCATGCGCTGGAGGCTGTTGTGAGGTGGATGTATGTTGGGTGGGTGTGTGCCTGCGTATGTGTATCTTGGGAGGGGCCGTCACAGACACACTGGGAGAGGACACAGGGGACGTGTGAATGGTAGTGGGGGTGGTGACTGCACGTGAGCGGGGTGTGGTGGTGGGTGTGCTGGTGCGGGAGGTAGTGACTGTAGTGGTAGTGCGTGCAGGTGTGAGTGTAGACGAGACTGGGAGGGAGGAGGGAGACGAGGAGGAGGGGACACAGTGGAGGCAGTGGATGTTGTTGTGTCTGTATATGTGTGATGCTTGCGTGAGTGCCTGTGGGATGTGTGGTGCTTATGTTTGCCTGAGCTTCCCTTGTGTGTTGACATGTGTGCAGGCTGGTCTGATGGTGTGCTTGGGATAGGCAAAGGTACAGGGGATTGGGTCTGGGTGGAGGAAGTTGGAGGGGGGAGGCTAGACACAGGGACAATGGCTGCCATCAGTGCTGAGGCCAGAATTTGAAAGGTTCGATGAAGGGCAGCCTGACCAGAATGAATGCCCTCCAGGAATGCATTGGTTTGTTGCAACTCCCTTTCTACACCCTGGATGGCATTCAAAATGGTAGACTGCCCAACAGTGAGGGACCTGAGGAGGAGGGCAGCAGAGGTGACAGGGGCAGGGGCTGAGGTGCCTGGGGTGAAGGTGATGCCCACCCTTCTGGGTGAGCGGGCACGGAGCGAAGGCTGGGGGGCTGCTGGGAGGGCGGTGCTGGTTGGGGGGGTGGCAGCTGTACCTGTAGTAGTGGTTGGCACAGATGTTGCCGTCACCACAAGGGAGCTCCCATCGGAGGACGAGTCCGTGTCACTAGTTTCAGCTCCTGTCACCGCCGTGGTGCTCCCCTCGCCCTCCGTCCCACTGGTGTATTCAGAGTCCGTAGTGTGGCCCTCTATGGCCATGTGGGACGCAGCTCACTCATGCTCCGGTGCCACTGCTCCTCCGCCTGATGATGCTAATGCACACAAGAACAGGGAGACTGCAAAAAAGGGGGGGAAACAGAAGAAAGACAGGTTGAGTGCATGGCTTACCGCTACCGTTGGCGGACAAGACAGACACAGCAGCCCCCTGCACTACGTAGCGCTCTTGGGCTCTACAGTGCAATTCCTGGGAAATGGCCTACAAGGCTATGGACAACATCTGCACACATAGATGACCCAGGTGCATGAATACCTGTACTTGGCACTCTACAGAGGTGGGGTGGGGGGCCACAGGGCCATGCCTTACGAAGGGGCCTAGCCTACGGAGCTCTCCCTGGCATAGGGAAACCCCGAGCCCTCCTCCCCCACCCAGACCCCTCCACTGCGCGCAAAGTCAGCTGAATGAGAGTGTACTCACCCCCTTGCGTCTGCTGTCATGCCCTCAAGCGCCCATCCAACTCCGGGTAGGCCACCACCAGGATCCCAAACATCAGGGGGGTCATGGTTCGACGGGCACCCCTCCAACGTTGGGAGGCCAGCCCCAGCTGAGCCTCCGCCGTCTTCTTGCTCCAGCGGCGAATGTCCTCCCATCTCTTCCGGCAGTGGGTGCTCTGTCTGTGGTGGACCCCCAGGGTCCGACGTCCTTGGCGATGGCACGCCAAATATCCTTCTTCTGGTGGGCGCTGACCTACATGAAATGTACGGGGGAAGAAGAGAAGTCATTACCAACTGCGCCGTCAAAGTGAGTGGCCCCCATCCCTACCCTTGCCATGTTGCACATGCACCCACCGTCTTTCATGCATTCAGAACTCTGCCCCCTTCCTTCTTACAACCAGCACTCTCCACACAGGCATAGCCCATACAACATGCCCCCTGTGTACTTACCTGTTGGTCTGGTGGACCGTAGAGTAGCGTGTACTGGGGGAGGACCCCGTCGACGAGCTTCTCCAACTCCTCCGATGTGAAGGCAGAGGCCCTTTCCCCAGACGCACGAGCCATTGTCTCTTCCAGACCGAGGTCACAGCAGCACTTGCAATGTAGGTCCTCTCCTGTCGAAGATCAGGTATCGAGTGATTCAACAGCTAGAAAATGGCGGTCACGTCCGCGGCGGTCATGTCCGCGGCGGTGCGCACCATCACCCCCGGCGTACATTGTCATTGGCTCCTGGGACCCATAGGATCCAATGTTAACCAATGCAGCATTGCGCCGCGGTCTTCGACCGCCTACCGCGACGGTGTACAACGCCAGCGCAGTTACCTCACATCCCATTGTCCCACTTTAGAGGTCAGGCAGCCGCCATTTCATGGGCCCACATGGCCTAGTTACCAATGGCGTCACACATACCTAGGCCTACTCTCAACACACATACAGGCCAGATTTTGTGTATGAATCGTGTTCTGTGTAGACTGTGGGTACATACCTTTGACTTGTTTGACTCTCTGGTCGCTGTTGTCCTTCATATGCACCGTCCGCTGGGACATGTGAGGAGATGGCGGAATCCTCCGGTGTACCGACCGCTGGTGGACCTGTCGACAATGGAGGAAAGAAATCTGATAATCACCTACAGGTTTGACCGTGCCACAATCCAGGAACTGTGTACCCAGTTGGAGCCAGACCTGGGGCCATATTTATACTTTTTGACGCAAAACTGCGCTAACGCCATTCTGAAGCGCCATGCGGGCGCCGTATTTATTCAATGACGTTAGCCGGCGTTAGCCGCCGGCGCTGTCTGGTGTGCATTAAAAAAAACGACGTACACCAGAGCGCCGGCGTAGGGGGAAAATGGCGTATGGGCGTCCACAAATGGTGCAAGTCAGGCTGAGGCAAAAAAATCGCCACAACCCGATTTGCGCCATTTTTTTACGACCCCCATCCCCCATTGAAATGACTCCTGTCTTAGCAAAGACAGGAGTCATGCCCCCTTGCCCAATGGCCATGCCCAGGGGACATAAGTCCCCTGGGCATGGTCATTGGGCATAGTGGCATGTAGGGGGGCACAAATCAGGCCCCCCTATGCCACAATTTTTTTTTTTTTTAAATACTTACCTGGACTTACCTTAATGTCCCTGGGGTGGGTCCCTCCATCCTTGGGTGGCCTCCTGGGGTGGGCAAGGGTGGCAGGGGGTGTCCCTGGGGGCAGGGGAGGGCACCTCTGGGCTCATTCTGAGCTCACAGGTCCCTTAACGCCTGCCCTGACCCAGGCGCTAAAATCCGGCGCTAATGCGGGTTTTTTAGACCCGCCCACTCCCGGGCGTCATTTTTGCCTGGGAGTATAAATACGACGCATATGCATCGGAGTCATTTTTTAAGACGGGAACGCCTACCTTGCATATCATTAACGCAAGGAAGGTGTTCACGCAAAAAAATGACGCTAACTCCATGAACTTTGGCGCTAGACGCGTCTAACGGCAAAGTATAAATATGGAGTTAGTTTTGCGTCGAAAAAAACGACGCAAATTCGGCGCAAACGGAGTATAAATATGCCCCCTGATGTCAGCAATCCGCCATCCCACAGGAATCCCCCCTCAAGTGCAGGTGATATCAGTGCTCCATTTCCTTGCAAGTGGGTCTTTTCAAACAACTGTGGCCATGGCATCAGGGATGTCCCAGCCTATGTTTTCCAACGTATTGTCCAGAATGTTGTCTGCCCTGCTGAATCACAAGCGGAGCTACATCGTTTTCCCTCAGGTGGAGGACTTGCCTAAAGTGAAAGGTGACTTCTATGCCCTTGGACATATCTCCAACTTCAAAGGTGCCATTGATGGGACCCATGTGGCTTTGGTCCCCCCCCACAGGAGTGAACAGGTGTACAGGAACCGGAAGAGTTATCATTCCATGAATGTACAGATGGTATGTTTGGCCGACCAGTACATCTCCCATATGAATGCCATGTTCCCGGGCTCAGTGCATGACGCCTACATCATGTGGAATAGCAGCATCCCTTATGTGATGGGTCAACTTCAGAGGCACCGTGTGTGGCTATTAGGTGACTCTGGTTACCCCAACCTGTCATGGCTACTGACCCCAGTGAGGAATCCCAGGACCAGGGCAGAAGAACGCTGCAATGAGGCCCATGGGCGTACTAGGAGGGTGATCGAGTGGACCTTCGGACTCCTGAAGGCCAGGTTTAGGTGCCTCCATATGACAGGTGGATCCCTATTCTACTTACCAAAGAAGGTGTGCCAGATCATCGTGGCCTGCCGTATGCTTCATAACTTGGCTTTGCGACGACATATGCCTTTTCTGCAGGAGGATGTCCAAGATGGCGGTGTTGTGGCAGCTGTGGAGCCTGTGGACAGTGATGAGGAGGAAGCAGAGGAAGAAGACATTAACAACAGGGACTCAGTCATCCAGCAATATTTCCAGTGAAACACAGGTGAGAATACATTCCTGCCTACTACAAGTACTTTTACACTTCTACCTCTATCCTGTCTGTCGATTTCACCCAGTGTATGGTCACTGAGTTATCACTTTCCCTTACGGTTTCACAGGTGTGGGTCCCAACGTGTGTCATCTGCTTAGATTCCTCAGGGACTAGAGCTTTGTGACATATGTATGTTGGCATTACTACTTCCTGAAAATTTTGTCACTGTAATTGCAAATACACTATTTCAAAATCACAGACAGACTCCAAATCTTTTGGTGCTTTAGGTGTGTTTATTTACATACAAAATATTGGAGGGGGAAGCTAAACGGTGAGGGGTGATGGCGGAGGAATGTCCATGGCAGAGTCCAGTCTATTTGTCTCATAGGTGCATTGCCCATATGGGCATAGAAAGTTGAGCTGGGGCAGTTTCAATATGGAAAGGGTGACAAAGTAGGACAGTGGGTTGACAATCAGGGTGGTCTCATTTCTTGGTGGGGTCTTGGCACCGTGCTCTGTCTTGTTCCTGGATCTCAGGGACCGTTTGCGGGGTGGTTCTCCGTCTGCAGAGGGTGGGGTGCTGGTGTGGTGGTCCTGTGGCGGTGCCTCCTGTCCACTAGCGCCGGCGGAGGCGGTGGGCAGTTCATCGTCCATGCTAGTGTCAGGGGCCCCTTGTAGTGCCACAGTGTCCCTCCTGGTGCTGAGTATTTCCTTCAGCACCCCTACGATGGTGCCCAGGGCGGAGATGATGGTTCTGAGTTCCTCCCTGAACCTCAAATACTGTTCCTCCTGCATGCGCTGGGTCTCCTGAAACTTGGCCAGGACCGTTGCCATCGTCTCCTGGGAGTGGTGGTATGCTCCCATGATGGAGGAGAGGGCCTCGTGGAGAGTGGGTTACCTTGGCCTGTCCGCCCCCTGTCGCACAGCAGCCCTCCCAGTTCCCCTGTGTTCCTGGGCTTCCGTCCTCTGGACCGTGTGCCCACTACCACTGCCCCCTGGTCTCTGTTGTTGTTGGGGTGGTGGGTTATCCTGGGTTCCCTGTAGTGGTGGACACACAGCTGATTGACGTGTCCTGGGGACGGAGGTATGGGCCCGCTGGGTGGGTGCTGTGCTGGTGTTACCAGAGGGGGAAAGGTCTGTGGTGGCCAGTGCCTGTGTGAGGGGAACCGACTGTCCCAGGGCCCACGATGGTCCGGGCTGGTCATCTAGATCCAGTTGGACACAGCTGCTGTCATCATTGTGGGCCTCTTCTGTGGGTGGGGTGGAGATGTCTGGACCCTCCTGTCTGGTGATGTTGGGTAGTGGTCCTGCAGGGGTGGAAAAGCATGATCATTGCATCTGTGTGGGTCATGGTGTGCAATGGGTGGGTGAGCGTGTACCCCAGTGCTGGCATTCCTGTGTGGGGGCTTGTGTGATGATGGTTTAGGGGGGTGTATGGGTATGTGCAGTGGGCATGCTTTAGTGATGGGTGTCCATGCGTTGTTATTGCATGCAGGGCTTGATGTTGGGATGTGTGGTTTGTGATATTGGTACATTTGTGAGGATTTGGAGTGATAGGGGTGGGGGCGAGGGTGGGGGTATGTGATAGCATGCAGGTAGGGTGGGGGATATGGTAGTTAAAGGTTTGACTTACCGGAGTCCATTCCTCCACCGACTCCTGCGAGGCCCTCAGGACGCAGAATCGCCAAGACCTGCTCCTCCCATGTTGTTAGTTGTGGGTGCGGAGGTGGGGGTCCGCCGCCAGTCCGCTGAACCGCCAGGTGGTGTCTTGAGACCACGGAACGCACCTTCCCCCATACGTCGTTCCACCTCTTCCTGTTGTCGTACCGATTTCATGGGTGTTGTCCCACTGCGTTGACCCTGTCGACTATTCTTCGCCATAGCTCCATCTTCCTTGCAATTGAGGTGTGCTGCACCTGTGCTCCAAATAGCTGTGGCTCTACCCGGACGATTTCCTCCACCATGACCCTGAGCTCCTCCTCTGAAAACCTGGGGTGTCTTTGCTGTGCCATGGGGTGGTGTAGGTGATGTGTGGGGTGGTGTGTGTGGTGAGAAGTGTGGTGATATGTAGTGGTGTGTGGTGTTTTGTGCATGGAAGTTGTGTGGGTGATGGTGTTGTGTGCCTGTGGCTGCTAATTTGTGGATGGTGGTGTCTCTTTCTGGCCTTCTCTCTGTAATAGTGGTCGTAGGGGTTTGTGGGTGATGTGGGTGTGTGTTTTATATTGCAATGGGTGTGTGGGAGTGGTGTGTGTATGTGTATCAGGTGTGTGTATTTCGAATTGTCCAATGTGGCGGTGTTTTGTAGAAGTGTGTGTATTTTGAGCGCGGCGGTGTGTACCGCCAATGGAATACCGCGGTTGAAAGACCGCCGCGTGGATTCGTGTGTCGTGATAGTGTGGGCGTATTTCTGTTGGCGTGACAGTGGAGGTTTTTTTTTTGCCAGTTTATCACATACTTGTGTGGCGGACTTGTGTGGGTGTCTGAATTTTGTCGGATTTCGAGATGTGGGTCATAATAGCTGTGGCGGAATTCCACGGCCGCGGCGGTGTGTTGGCGGTCTTCTGCACGGCGGTAAGCGGCTTTTACCGCCAATGTTGTAATGACCCCCTAGTATTCTGAAATCAAACAGCTTTGTGTGGATAAGAAACCACCTGTAGGTATCTACAGGCAGGTCACAGAAGCAACAATAAAAATGCTGCAGTCTGATGCAGTCAATACTTGCAATATTCATTACCTAATCAGCATAAAACTATGGATAAAGCACTATAAAAAGAGTTAAAATATAAGTACTCACTCATTAAAAAACATAATAATTTAAAAACACAATATGTATAAACCAAAAATCCAAACTAGCAGCCAAGAAAAGTGTAATTTCATAAAACAAGACAAAATCGTAGGCGTATAGCCTTCTGTATAAAGACTGCAAATGAATAACTTAAATTCACAGTTGACAGTATCTACAGAAACTCCATGGCAGCCCTACATTGCATTAAGCCAACTTGCTTAACCGCTCTGGTGCCCAGGATGAGCTGGTCTCACCCTCGGCCATGGTTGCCCGGTGTCGAGGACGAGACCAGCTCGTCTTGCTATCAGCCCTTAGGGGGAGCACTAGCGATCACCCCAAGGGCCAAGCACCCCTCTCTCCTGGGCAGGGATGGAAGGGGAATCACTTTCCCTTTTACCCCCGCTCTCCCTGACCCCCCCATGGAATCTGATGACATCAGCGCGCAAGAGGCTTCCCCCTCGGATAGGAGGAGAAATGCAAAAGCATTTCTTCTCCGATCACGTGGTTGGGACGAGAGAGGCATAAAAGGAGAGGAAAGGCCTTTTATTTCCTTTCATGTCTCACTCAGCATTTCTGCTGCCCGATCACGTTGTGATCAGGCAGCAGAAATGCCCACTAGACACCAGAGATTGTTTTTGTTTTATTTACTCATATAGGGAGCAGCCCCTTAGGCAAGGGCCGCTCCCCAGGGGGGCAATTTATTCTAATGCCATTTCTGCCCCCTCAGGGCAGATCGGCCTATTATAATTAGGCCTATCAGCCCCGGGGGGGCAAAAACCCCTAGACACCAGTTTTTTTTTTTTTACATTTCATTTTGTGCTTTACACGTCGGGAGTGACCCCTTAGGCAAGGTTCGCTCCCCTGGGGGGGTCAAATTGTTTTTAGGACATTTCTGCCACCCTTGGGGGTAGATCGGCCTATTTTTATAAGGCCAATCTTCCCCCAAGGGGGGCAAAAACCACTAGACACTAGGGATATTTTTTTTTATGGCAGTTTCACATGAGAGGAGTGACCCTTTAGGCAAGGGTCGCTCCCCTTTGGGGGCAAATTTGTTTTAAGCCATTTCTGCTTCCATTGGGGGCAGATCAGCCTATTTTCGTTAGGCCGATCTGCCCCAGGGGGTGCAGAAACCACTTAGGCACCAGGGATTGGTGTGTGTGTATGTGTGTTTTGTTTGGGTGTGCAGCCCCTTGGCCAAGGTTCTCTCCCTATTGGGGTACATTACTGTAGACCATATTTGCCCCCCTTGGGGGAAGATCGGTCTATTTTTGGACGATCCATCTGCCCCGAATGGGGGCTTAAAGCCCACCGGAGACCAGGGAAGGCTTTTTTTTTTTTTAAAAGAGGGTGGGGGTATGGCTATACCCCGACTCCCACCCCAAATAAATGGGACCAAAGTTGTTCTGCCCACCAGTGGGCAGATGGGACAATTACCCCTCATTCACACCCTGGGGGTGGCAGGAAACCTACTACATGCCAGGGAATAAATACAAAAAAAGAAAAATAGTGGGATGGTGGCTACCAACCAGTATGGGCATGTTTATGCCCCCACCCCAACTGAAGGGGTTAACAGTCTTTCAGCTCTCCCCCGCACACTAAAAGATCTTATCCCACGGCAATCTAGAGGACATTTGATTATTTTGGGTTTTACATTTGGGCCATGACAGCTTAGCTAACTCTCAAAATCGTTCCACTTGGAATGGTGAGGGCTGCACTTTTTTGACTTTGGGACACTGCCATGTAGAAAAATCCACAAGACCTAGACACATCTGAAAACTAAACATCTGGGTAAGTCCAGGGTTGTGTGCTTCACATGCACCCCACACCATTTTCTTACCCACAATGTCCTGCAAACCTCCAACTTTGCTGGAAATCACACATGTTTCCCACATTTTTGTGACGGAACCTTCTGGAATCTGCAGGAATTCACAAAATTCCTACCACCCAGCATTGTTTAATTTATATATCGATAAAAATTCAGCCCCACTTTTCAGCCGAAAATGTTATTTTTCAAACTGCCCTTTAGCACCCACTTTGGTTCCCCATCAATTTCGACATGTGTTTGGCTGTTCCCTGTCACAGGAACTTGGCCCACCTACACCTATCATTTTTACCGGGAGACTGAGGGGAACGGTGCGGTGATCCCACACGGAAATGTGAGATAAATGAGATTATTTAGCTAAATTTGAGGTTTGCTGAGGATTCTGGGTAAGAAAACACTGGGGGATCCACGCAAGTCACACCTTTCTGGACTCCCTCGGGTGTCTAGCTTTCAGAAATGTCTAGGTTAGGTAGGTTTCCCTGTATGGCTGCTGATTCCAGGACCAAAAACTAGGGTGCTCCCCCCCCTTCAAAAACAGGTAGTTTTGTATTTGATCATTTTGATGTGTCCAGATAGTGTTTGGAGCATTTCCTTTTGCCGATACTAGGACTACCCACAAAAGTGAGGTACCATTTTTTTGGGGAGACTTGGGGGAATGCTGGGTGGAAGAACATGTGCACCTCCTCTCAGATTCCATAACTTCCTGTCATCGATGTGTGAGGAAAAACTTTTTTTTGTCAAATTGTGAGGTTTGCCAAGGATACTGGTGAGAGCCCCACAAGTCACCCCATCTTGGATTCCCATGGGTGTCTAATTATAAAAAATGCACATGTTTGGTAGTTTTCCCTAGGTGCTGGCTGAGCTAGAGGCCAAAATCCACAGCTAGGCTCTTCGCAAAAAACAGGTCTGTTTTCTTTGGGAGAATGTGATGTGTCAACGTTGTGTTTTGGGGCATTTCCTTTCGCGGGCACTAGGCCTACCCACACAAGTGCGGTACCATTTGTATCGGGAGACTTGGGGGAATACAGAATAGCAGAACAAGTCCTATTGCCCGTGTCTTTCTCTAAATTTTTGTCCTTCCAAATGTAAGACAGTGTGTAAAAAAGACGTCTATTTGAGAAATACCATTTAATTCACATGCTAGTATGGGCACCCTGGAATTCAGAGATGTGCAAATAACCACTACTACTCAACACCTTATCTTGTGCATTTTGGAAATAGAAAGGTTTACATGATACCTATTTTTCACTCTTTATAGTTAAGCAAATAAATTGCTGTATACCCGGTATGGAATAAAAACCCATTGCAAAGTGCAGCTCCTTTATAGGCTCTGGGTACTTAGGGTTCTTGATGAACCTACAAGCCCTATCTATACGCAGTCGATATTTTCCCCCGCACAGTGGTATGTGCGTGGATTTTCAATCTTGGTCTGCCAGCTTCACCTGTCAAGGCCCCAGGAACTTGATAGGGCACCACTTGGCAGGGCAGGAGTCTCAGCAGAGAGTCCACGTGCTGGCAGGGGAAGTCTTTGATGGCCCTGAGACTTCAACAACAGGAGGCAAGCTCAGGGTAATCCCTTGGAGATTTATTTCCAAGCAGGAATGCACAACAAAGTCCAGTCTTTGTCCCCTTGCACAGGCAGAAGTAGCAACTGCAGGATAGCTCCAAAAAGCACAGTCACAGGCAGGGCAGCACTTTTCCTCAGCTCTTCATCTCTCCTCCAGGCAGAGGCTCCTCTTGATTTCCAGAAGTGATCTGAAGTCTGTGGTTTTGGGTGCCCTTCTTATACCCATTTTGGCCTTTGGAGAGACTTTCCTCAAAGGAAACTCTCTTGTTTGTGAAGTCCTGCCTTGCCCAGGCCAGGCCCCAGACACACACCCGGGGGTTGGAATCTGCATTGTGTGAGGGCAGGCACAGCCCTTTCAGGTGTAAGCGCCCACTCCTCCCTTCCCTCCTAGCACAGATGGCTCATCAGGATACACTCCAGCTCCCTTTGTGTCACTGTCTAGAGAGAGGTGCAAACAGCCCAACTGTCAAACTGACCCAGACAGGGAATCCACAAACAGGCAGAGTCACAGAATGGTTTAAGCAAGACAATGCCCACTTTCTAAAAGTGGCATTTTCAAACACACAGTCTCAAAACCAACTTTACTGAAAGATGTATTTTTGAATTGTGAGTTCAGAGACCCCAAACTCCATATGTCTATCCTCTCCCAAAGGGAATCTATGCTTTAATCATATTTAAAGGTAGCCCCCATGTTAACCTATGAGAGGGCTAGCCATGGCAACAGTGTAAAACGAATTTGACAGTATTTCACTGTTAGGACATATAAAACACATTAGTATATGTCCTACCTTAAACATACACTGCACCCTGCCCATGGGGCTACCTAGGGCCTACGTTAGGTGTGTGTTACATGTAAGAAAAGGGAAGGTTTAGGCCTGGCAAGTGGGTACACTTGCCAAGTCGAATTGATGGTTTAAAACTGCACACACAGACACTGCAGTGGCAGGTCTGAGACATGATTACAGGGCTACTAATGTGGGTGGCACAACCAGTGCTGCAGGCCCACTAGTAGCATTTGAATTACAGGCCCTGTGCACCTCTGGTGCACTTTACTAGGGACTTACAAGAAAATCAAATATGCCAATTTTGGATAAACCAAGCAACAATACAATTTACACAGAGAGCATATACACTTTAGCGCTGGGTAGCAGTGGTAAAGTGCTCAGAGTTCTAAAGCCAACAAAAACAGGTCAGAAAAAATAGGAGGCAGGAGGCAAAAATATCGGGGATGACACTGCATAGGGAAAAAAGTCCAACAACCACCATCATCACCACAGAGGCAGCGGACGAGAAGGGAGCGGACAAACCTGCAGGGTACTACCCACATTGACCTCAGGGAGGAGGAGGTCATCACCTATTACAGGCTCAGGAGGGGGTCCACTGTCCAAGTACTGCACCAGATTGCAACAAGACTGCAGACAACATCCCAGAGGTGCATCAACATCTGCAGGGAAGCGAATGGAAGTACTCTATATGCTGGCATCTGTCTCATTCCAAACCACCACAGCCGGAGTAGCAAGAATATCTCAGCCATCCTTTTTTGCATTTCTTCCCTTCATCCTCAATGCCATCATTTGCCTCACGCCTCATGTTCCCCAAAACATAGCAGAAGCAACTGGAAAACAAGCAGGGCGTCTACGCTATTGCTGGCTTTTCACATGTGTTTGGGGAAATGGACTGCACTCATATGCAACTGGTGCCTCCTGCTGATGCATTCCACCTGTACCGCAATCAGATGCAGACATATTCAATCAAGGTGCAGGCAATAGTGGAACAACTGAGGTTGTTCATCAATGTGCTGGCAAAGTACCCTGGGAGTACTCATGATGCATACATCGTCAGACATTCCATCATAATTGACTGCTTCCAGAATGGGAGAAATGGGAATGGCCTAATAGTTGGTAAGTACATTACCAAATTCATGACAGGAAAATGTTTGGGGAAAACGCCTTATTTCTGTTAGGTGGATGAGACAGTGCAAACGCAGCAGGTGTTGGCCTCGTACTTTCACCATACTAGTGGCACATGTGCAATACAACCCTCCAAGTCACACATCATGACACATGCTAAGCCACTGTGCCTCATGTCCAAGATCTATTTCCATGATGCTCTGGTGGAGCAGGTCTCCCAGTCATGTCTATGAGGCAACATAAATTCACCATGCATGCCCTTCCATGGCCTCATAGATTTGGAGAAAGGCAAGGTAGGGTGAAGTGCTGCGTTGCCTTACTCTATACCAAGGGTGCGTTCCATGGGCCTTGTGTTAGGTTTCCCCTCACAACACCAATGGGTTTTGACACATTCTCAGATAGACAAGGTCTGGTAATGCTGGACATGTGTAAAAAATGTGCACCTATTGAGGTGAGGACTAACAAGGAGAAATCATTTTATTTCTTCTTGTTATTTACTCCTTCAATGTGTGCTGCAGAATGCAGAATGCAGCACAACTGCAAAGAGAATGAAGCCTCCATTGTTTGTTTTTGTTTTTGTGTAGGAAGGTGTCCCTTACTGCATAAAGGCAATTAAGTCCACAATGCAGATACACCTGCACCATGGTGGAAGGGTATATGTGTTGGCACTAGTCAACAATCTGTGATATTGCACATGCAGAAGGAACACAAATGCACCATACTTCAGTAATATGGCACATTCCTGCCCTATCCTGTTGACATAGGGCAGAGCACCTAAGTGAGTCCCTATGTACCACTCTGGCAACAACCCGTAAATGAGGCCCTGTGAGTGTTTGGAAAACATCCTCAGCAATTAAAAACTATGTAAAATGATGTGTCACAATACCGTGTTGAAGGAAGGACTTCCATTCCTGTTGTCTGTTTGTCCACAGGTAACTCCAATGGTCATGAAGCATTTCATGTATCCAATTCCTGTGAAACTGAGAAAATAACAAATATTGTACTCTCCCCAGTTCATATGCACCATGGAAAATTACATACCTGCCATACTATGCATGCTCTATTTTGAGCCACACAAACTTCCCCTGTCAGTCCTTCCAGGGTTCAGACTCTGCAGCAAGGTAAACTCTCATGCACAAAGTACAGTTCATAGGATAGGCACCCACACATTTATCATCGATATAATGTGCCTGTCCTGGTGAAATGCTGCCCATTGTCTGTCAGTGCAGGCTGCAAACCCAGGACAATGCATCATGATGAGAAACATGTCTTATAGTGTCCTCATTCATGGCATTGGAAATCCCAAGTATTGGCACTGTAATTGTATGACACAGGCCAGCATACTTGTATGTGTTACACAGTGTCAGTGATACATAAAAGGAAAGTGCATGTGTGCCAAACCATGTCAATGCATGTCCCATACTGTTGTGTAAGTTTATAAGTCATTTAGGACATATAACAGAATGTACATGAATGTGAACACATCAACCATCATGACCATTGACTGATTGTTCCCCTCCTATCCAAGGATATGGTCTGTGACCGTGGGTCATGACCCCATGTGCACATCCTCAGATGGATGCAGAGTGGAGCTACAACCAGGTACTTAGCAGGACTCGGTCTATAGTGTAGCGGACGTTTGGCATCCTTAAGTTCGACTTTCACTGCTTTGACATGTCTGGGGGGAGAATGCTCTAATCCCCCCATGGTATGCAAGATCATACTTGTGTGCTGCATTTTGCACAACATATGTCTGCAGACCAGTGCCCCATTGGACAAGGAAAGTGAAGCCCATGAAGGCCCAGAGGATGATGATGAGGAAGATGAAGAGCAATACCAAAATGTACATTCAATTGCTGGGACACAGTGGAGAGACCAAATTGTTCAGAATTTTTTTGTTGATGCATGAGTCACAGCAAGGATCACAAATAAATAGACTACATGAAAAATGTTTCGTAAAACGTCAATAATTTAATGAACACTACCGTTGTGTAAGCAATCTTACTTCCTAATTACTGTAAACATCAAAACACTCACATCACACATGCTAGTAATTGGCACACAACAAAGGTATCTATCAATGTGTAACAAACAGCGCTGCACAAGATCCTGTAAATCCAACAATATGTGCATGCAAAAAACCTGTGCCAAATACAGGTCCATTGCATAGAACGACACCAAACAAAGATTGCAGTTTTGTACAGTTTGGACAGGTTATGATAATATGATCTGCCATGCAGTGCAATGACTGTCAGACATCCAAACACATTAAAAAAGGTGTGTGTTAGAAATGGGGTTTCTGGTTGGTGCGGATATGCCCCTAAGCTAGGCAGAACCCACCCACTCTAGTCAGGGCAAGGGAGTTACATGTCCAAGATAACCCCTGCTCACCCCCTTGGTAGCTTGGCACGAGCAGTCAGGCCTAACTCGGAGGCAATGTGACGCAATAATTATACCACAAAGGGAACACAACACCAAGTTATATAAAACTAATCTGTATTGTACACAACATCATTAGACCAAACATTACATGTCAGTAATACCCTGCTACTCAAGCAGTTGTGAGAACATCACACAATACTATTACTCTGCAGAAATCATCAGTAGTCACACCTACCACACAGGTTACTTATTATTCAGCATTATAAGCAGTAGTCAGGAAAACATTCCTATAGAAATTCACTTGTCATGAAAGTAGCATAAATGCCCATAGGAGGAACATTAGAAAACATATTTCAAGTCATGAAAACATATTAGCATAGAGTAGCTCGAAAAGGGGCATTAGAAAATGCAGGGCCGGCCATGAGAACACATCGTCGGATGGGCACCTGCGTTTATCTTACCCCTGGGGTGGTAAGCACCAGCCTCCCTCATGAAGAGCAGGAGTTCCTATGTGGGAAAATACGGTACTCAGAATACTGAGGAGTTCACGCGTTTCTCCTTTATCCAATGTGGCATCCAAGGAGGACAGCAGGGGTCTCAGCAGGGACGGGACCTCCGGTGATGGCTCTCTTCCCACCCTGCAGGCTCCCCAGCGTAGCAATACTTTGAGGAGCACGGCTGAACCATGAGGAGCTCACGCGCTCCCTTCACATCCAGTGTGGCACATGGGGCTCAGCAGGGATGCGGCCCCCAGTGAGGGCTCCCTTCCCATCCTGTGAGCTGCCAAGCAATGAGAGTTGTCCTCCAATGCAAACTTCAGTGGGGGGGAGAGAGAGGGCGCCCACCACCGGGGCCTGCAGAAAGACTTTGCCTTGTTTCTCCACCTCCGGGATCCACTACGCGCTGCTCCGCTACCAAGAGCAATACAGTAGCTCTCCAGTTGAGCCACCCAGCCTTGGTATGCACATATGGCTTGGTCGTGCCTCAGGTGATTCCTCTAGCGGGGCCCTGCGAATCCTGTCCGAGGCTTCCACTGCCCAGCCAGCGATCGCACCCTTGTAGGTGCAACAAGGGGACACAGAGGGTCACAGCCTTCCTCTTGTCTCACGGGGCAACAGTGTTCGCCACACGCTTCAACAGGAGAATTCTCAGCGCTCACCAAGTGCTTCAGCAGAAGAAAACGTAGCACTCACAAGTTGCCAAGGCAGCAAGCAAAGCACTTCTCCAAGCGTTATGCAGACAGTTGCAGGGGTCAGGGGTCACAGCACCCAGCCCCTGGGGACGCAAAGATGAAACACAGGGCAGCAGGGCCCAGCAGCAGGCCAGCCCAAAGGGGATGCATACAGTGGCAGTCCCTCCTAGTGGCCCAGCAGGTCACAGGCATCCCAGCAGCAGCAGACCAAGGTGGTTCCTAGGGAGTCCCTCCAGCAGCATTCTGTGTCCAGTTCCAAGTATGTTTCTTGTGTGTTTTGATGGGGAGAAATCCCCAGTGTTTATACTCAGTTTTGCAAAGCATTTTAAATGAGGGGGAGAGGAGTTACAACTGATTTTGGGAGTGTCCCCTCTCTCTTCCAGTACAGGCTCCAAACATCAGCTGGGGTTAAACGAGTCCTTTGTGTGAGGCCAGGGCACAGCCTTTACAGATGCAAGATTGCCCTGCCTCCCATTCGCTCAGCCCAGGAAGACCATTCAATATGCAGATGCACTTCTGTGACACCTCCACCCTCCCTGTTTACAGCCTGTCTGAAAAGTATGCACAAAGCTCAACTGTCACTCTGCCCAGACGTGGATTGAAGTCAATCTGAAAAATACTAGAGTTATAAGCACCGAGAAATGCTCACTTTCTAGAAGGGGCATTTCTGTAATGATAATAGAAAATTCACCTACACCAGTAAGCAGCATTTCTCATTACCATTACAACCGTACTAAACATGCCTATGCTACCCCTCATAAATCAGACAATACCTCCTAGACATAAGGCAGGGCATTTCCAATGCAATCCAATGAGAAGGTAGCACTCACAGCAGTGAGAAACCATATAGGCTGTTTGTCACTACCAGGACAGGCCACGCAACCAGGCACATGTCCTGCCTTCTACATACATAGCCAGGGCCTACCTTAGGGGTGACTTACATGTAGTTAAAGGGGAGTCCTGGGCCTGGCAAGTAGACTTAGATGCCAGGTCCTTGTGGCAGTAAACTGTGCATGCAGGTCCTGAGCTAGCAGGCCTGAGACAGGTTTGAAAGGCTACTTCTGCGGGTGGCGCAAGCAGCACTGCAGGCCCACTAGTAGCATTTAAGTTACAGGCCCTGGGGATAAAGATACCACAGTACAAGGGACTTACAGGTAAATTAAATGTGCCAATCAGGTATAAGCCAGTCATACCAAGTTTACAAGGGAGAGCGCAAGCGCTTTAGCACTGATTAGCAGTGATAAATTGACCAGAGTCATAACATCAGCCAAAAAGGGTCAGAAAAATTAGGAGAAGGCAAAACATTTGAGGAATGATCCTGTCGAAAGGACCAGGCCCAACAGTGTGCTAAAGCAAATAGTGTGAAATGAGTCTGTGTGTGTGTGTATGTCATACAGCTAGCCAGTTGTACAACCTCATAATTGTGGAGGATAGTAGGGGTAACTCATAGTTTGATTACTATGAACTAAGACACATTGGGGGTCATTCTGACCCTGGCGGCCAGTGACCGCCAGGGTCACCGACCACGGGAGCACCGCCAACAGGCTGGCGGTGCTCCCGAGGGCATTCTGACCGCGGCGGTTCAGCCGCGGCCAGAAAGGGTAAACCGGCGGTCTCCCGCCGGTTTACCACTGCCCTTGTGAATCCTCCATAGCTGCGGAGCGCGCTCCGCAGCCATGGGGATTCTGACACCCCCTACCGCCATCCTGTTCCTGGCGGGTCTCCCGCCAGGAACAGGATGGCGGTAGGGGGTGCCGCGGGGCCCCTAGGGGCCCCTGCAGTGCCCATGCCCATGGCATGGGCACTGCAGGGGCCCCCATAAGAGGGCCCCGCAAAGTATTTCAGTGTCTGCTAAGCAGACACTGAAATACGCGACGGGTGCAACTGCACCCGTCGCACCCCTGCAACTACGCCGGCTCAATTCTGAGCCGGCCTCTTCGTTGCAGGGGCATTTCCTCTGGGCCGGCGGGCGCTCTTTTGGAGAGCGCCCGCCGGCCCAGAGGAAATGTCTGAATGGCCGCCGCGGTCTTTTGACCGCGGTGCGGTCATTCAGCGGCGGTACCTTGGCGGACGGCCTCCGCCGTCCGCCAAGGTCAAAATGACCCCCATAGTATGTGCATGGGAGCACAGTCCAGTGTCCAGTGTGACATCTCACATTACATATGTAAATGCAAATACTCAACAGTGCCAGGGGAAGATTGGCTACCTAGTACCAATGCTGCCACACTTCCCCAGTAAGGAAAGGTGCAATTTGAGAAAGCAGGCATGTATCTTACCATGTTGGTGTGTTGCATCAGATACAAACAATGGGTTCATTCCTATGACTAGATTTGTGTGTGATTGTAAAAAGACAACACAAAGAGTCAGTATATAAAACACCTGCCCAGAAGCAAGGACTAAATGAGAGGTGAATACAGCAAGGTGTCATGCACTGATGCATCCAAACTCATAGAGGCAAACTGAGTCAATAAATGCCCAGGTAACTATCTTGGTTGAATGCATACCCACACCCTAAGTTCAAGTAACCCCACAATATAGAAACTTACTCTGAGGCATGCCAATAGCAAACATATAACTCCTTGGAATAAATCAGACTTGTTTTGGCTAAACAAGCTGGCTTTGTGATCACCAAAATATAGACAAAGATTTGAGGCAAACACTAATGTGCATTGGCACAGTGCACATGCCACACATATCCTTCCAGACCCAAGCCCATACAGTAGATGCTTGTGTAACACAACATGATATCGTGGTCGTTGGTAATGACTCTCTAGTAACTGTTGGTATGCACATATCAACAGTTGTCATATATGCCTAGACACATCCATTGCACATCTAAACAGTCATTTTGTCACCTGGATGCCACATACACTGTAGACTGGCTCAACCAGCCAGTGCATGCCACTCCCTCAGTGTGTAATGCATTAACAAGACATCCTAGGATAGCAATGTATACCGATATATGCCTATGTACCACAGGCTGGTGCCATTGGTGTCCAACTAAACTTGGACCTCTGGTGGCACAAACCTCTCAACGGTATCCATGTGGGCCATGCTAAGTCACCATGTGGGGCTCATCCTGGTCTTATAGCCAAGGAGTAAATGAAGGCACCTCAATAGGCTGCCTTGGTTTACTTTGTGCAAGGCCTTTGTGGGGGGTTTTGTCACATGTAAACTTATGGATATAAAACTGGTGCCATAGAAAAGGCGTATGCCTTCACCCAATCTGATGTCAAGTTGAATTATACTTCTCTCTGCACCTTCCTGCACATAAACAATCATGTATTGACTTATTTTTCCATGTGCTATGTGTGCTGCAACCACTCCAGAACACTCATGGCTATATTCCATACCATTTCATGTCATGTTTGCACCACTGTTGTTGCCCATCCATGACACAAAATACCATTACAGAATTTGAAAGAGAGGCAAGGGGCAATTTGCATTGCCTAATGTGGGCTAGAAAATAAGACAATGCAAGTCAGCGGCTTGTGATGCTCTGGGAACGTTTCATTGGGGGAACATGTGCATTCCCATGCACCCACCAAAGCATTTCATGCAATTCTAGAATTTCTAATGTTTTTAGATTGTGTGATTTTTCCATGTATCATTGAAGACGGCATAACAATGACAGAAGTAGGTTTGTGATTGTGTAATTTCCTCTATCTATGTGTGCTGCAGAATGCAGCACACATAGAAAGAAGGAACTGGCTATAGTTCTTGCTATCTGGTACAAATGTATCCCTTCCAGCACTAAAACAATTTTCCTTGCAATGCCGTCACCCAGGCACTGTGGTGCAATTGTGCCTGTTTTGGTGCTAGGCTGCCTGAAGTGCATCAGCGAGGGAAGAGAGAAGAAATGTTCCACATCATCATATATGGGGTAGTTCTGCCCTCTCCCCTTCACGCACCATACCGTGTCACCTTGGCTTGCTGCCCTGTGTTACATCCATGTTTAGTCAACAGGTCCCTTCACGTGCTGACCAATTTGAAACTCCTACTTTTGTCTGCAGAGGCACGACTGGCATTTGCACCCACACTCTGGATCACTTTGGAAAGGCAAAAAGGGCTGCTTGGGCTTGTGCGACCCCTCATGAAAAAGTGGTAGTGCTGGGCCACTTATAGTACCTGCGCTATCACCAGAGGATTTTCTCTATTTGCAGTGTGGCGTGGCATAATACAAATGAGAAAATCCCTTTGACTCTCCATCTGAGGCATATTAAAGCCATGGGCACAGAGGCACAGATGTCAGGTGGCACATTGAGAGTGTGCCCTCTCATGACAGACCTCTGGAAGGGGTAAAGGGGTTCCTAAGACCCCACCCAGACATCCATTTGCAGGTGTGTGCAATCACTCACTGCACTCGCCTGCAAGGGGATCTGTAATCCCCCATAAAATTGTAGAAAGGTTGGCGTCTGCCCTGTGCAACACAAAGCAGATTTACCAAATCCACTATGTTTTTCATTTGAATGCACTGGCCTCAGGGCAGTGCAAGTTTGCACCAACCCTGGGGGAAGCACATTTAATGTAAAATGGTGCACTTTCTCAGTTTGCGCACAGCACACCTCTTGTAAGGTATGCCATTGCTCAAGCAGAGGAAATGCACCCTATATGTAATAAGGCCATGGTAATGCACGAAATCACATATATGTGCACTGTCAGCATACACATGGTACACATTCATTCAAATGCATAAAGCATGTCACCTCAACTATTCACAGACAATCCAGTGATCACCATAATTGTTTACAAGCATTGCACAACACACTACACTGTAAAACACACATTTGGCCCATTGCGTCATTTAAAAAGGACGCATTGCCATTATGCATGAGTTTTTGCACCCTTGTGTCAGACGGATGTTATGCAGCCAAGTGGATGCACCCAAAACACAGCATTGTGCGTTGTCATGCATTTTTGAAAATCACGCATTGCCTATTTTTCAATGGAACATTAACAATAACAACACATTTGGTGAACACATTACACATCCACCCAGGAAATGATGCAGTGGCTCTGCTATGCTGCAAACGAGGAAGTGTGAAGTTACTTTCACTTTCCCTCACACTCTTTTTGTCTGTGCCTGCTGCAGTTGTGTCTTGTGGTTGCTATAGTGTAGCTGCTTTTTGGTTTGTCTGTGCTTTCCCTGTTGTGTCCCTAAGATTTTGTATTGTTAGAGGTAGTTGTTAGAGATAGTTGGGGATTTTTACATAGTTTATTGTTATTTGGGGTAATTTTCTTTTGTGAGGGATATGTCTGGAAGCGGCAGAGTACAGAACATGTAGGAACAGGTGTTTGGTGGGTTCCTGTGGCTCATAACTCAATACCTCCCAAACATGATTGCCAGTGGTGTCGGGTCATCCAGGTCTACCCAAACCAGAGCAGGGAGTCACAGTGAGAGAAGGTGCAGCAGCACACGCTAAGAGTCTTCAAGGTCAAACGCACAATGCGCCAACCAAAGCATTGCTGGGCTGATGTGCTCAGTTGGGAGGCTGACCTCCTTGATCATCTTGGAGTGGGAGTGGGTCGAGCTATTTGTAAGTACATATATGCCTGTGAGTTCATTGCTGTGTCTCCTTTGCTAATAAATTACTGTTAACCAATGACTCTGTGGATAACATGTTTTAGGGTAAAAATGCCATGCTTCTGCCGAACTATGTTGACAAGAAGAAACATTCCACAGAAGCATTTTAACACTCGGCTGGCATTAGCCTACACATTCCAGGTAGTGCATGCTAGCCCCAGAGGTGCTTCTTGCACCACCAGCACAGTGCAGGTAGTGCTGTCACCGGGCATTTTAGGTCATTCATGACACACAAATGTGTGTGACAAAATCTGTGGGCCACATTTCCAAATTTTTTGGCACATGGCAGTTCAGCAAAGCTTCTTGCTGTGCTGCCTGTCAAAAGGACTGGGCATAACTGGCCTGTATTAATGAAATTCAGAGAAATCTTGTCCTATCTGCCTACGCAGACGCACAAATTGGTGCGTTTTGCAAATGCAGGCACCCTTCCACCAATGTGCAAGGGTGCCTGCATTGTTCTTACAATTGCTTTATACAGGAAAGGACACCTTTCTGCACAAAAATAATCAACGGGGGTGGTTTCCATTTTATATGAGTGCTGCGGAATGCAGCACACATGGAAATTTGAAAAACACAATGAGAAATAAAGATGTTTCCCCTTGTTACACTTCCCATGGGAAGCCTTCCCAGGTTTATAGATTCTTGTGAATCTGGGAATGTGTCAAGACCCATGGGAGTTTCTTTGGAAAAGCCACAGCAATGCACATGGAATGCGTCCTTGATGTAGACTAGGGCTACGCAGTGCTTTGTCCAGCCTTGCCTTACGCCATATCTATGAAGGCAAGCCGTTTGGGGCACATATGAAAATTTCTCATACATGTTGGTGCGCAAATGTTACCAATTCCTCATTGTGCCTGTACAGGGCATGGATAGACAATGTCTTTTTACTGTGCGGCATTGACATATACTGAGCTGAGTGAAGGCAAAGAACAAGCATGGCTACTTTCTGATGTGTATAGAATTGTCACGGACATGTGAAGATATATGAAAGGAATGGCTAATGTAATACCTTGCAGAGTATGGTATGCCAAATGATTATTTTCACAGATCCATGAAAGGTGGGCACCCTTGCGGAATTTTGTGAGTGATCATGTATTTGTACTTATTTCACAATCTGTGCACCAGATTTATGATTATTCACATCTTATCTGTGTACATTTCAACCTGCCTTACCTATGTGTATCATTAAGCCACGTCAACCATGCCATATGCTTCATGTTCAATGTGTAGACTTACATAGACATTGCTAATTCAATGTACTGTGCCTCTCATGTCCACAGTGTACGTATTCTACATTCACAGTGCAATGTTCCATGTTATGTCTTGTAGGTGAACCAGAACCCTACATGACAGATGAGGTGGACAGCTTTCAGGATCCAGATGCTACCAGTGAGTCTCACCTGAATGGTTGCTGTGTTGTGCAAGGAGTGTGTGTGATGATGGATAATGTTTGCAATGACATATTCAATGGACATACCAATTCCAATGGAATAATGTGTTCCACATATAGTACACCATAAATAAAATATGTCAACGTGGAATGTGCAGTAGCTTCTGACTAATGTCAAGATGAAACTATTGACAATCTATGCAGGCCCACATGATAGATGGGATGACAGAGGAGCCAGGACCAAAATGCCATAGTCTGTTAAAGTGTGCGTGCGTGGGTTTATAGGTGAACATGGTTTAGGATGGTTAATCTTCCCAATATTTGCACATCGCTGCTGTAATCATCCACATTGCATTCTATGTACTTTTTGTATGGCTAGTCCAGGCAGGGTCAGAGGATTCACACCTCAGAGAAGACAGAATGTGTAAGTGTAGTTGGCCCAGATGTCAGCATTCCACACATGGCAATTCAGTTGAGGGCCTCATCCATGCCGTCTAATGCCCCATTTGTAATACTGGATATATAGTCATACCTTTATGCTGACTTCTTACCAGAAATGAAAGTCCATTGCACAATCCACTTCCTGGTGGTGTTATCCATAATGGCTTACCAAAAAAGTTTCACACAGGGTTACACTTTGACTAACACTTGCTGGTTACATCACAAGATACCTGTGCATATGAGAAGTACAGCATGCATGCACACACCCATCACATGGAAATGCTGAGTGATGATGTACAGCAAGGTGACATTGATAGCTGACATCTAGAGACAGACACTAGTGGCCACATGTAAGAATAGTAGGTTTTGCGACTTGCAAATTGCGAGTCATAGCGACTCGCAATTTGCGAGTCGCAAAACCTGATGTTCATCAGTGTCAATGACACTGTTTGTGATTCCCAATGGGGTCGCAAATGACCTACCTCATAAATATTAAATTTGCGACCCCCTTGGGAATGGCCACCCTCACCATCTCTGTGACTGCTTTTAAATATAGCAGTTTTTCTTTTTAAATGCAGCCCTTAAAGGAAAACGGGATACATTTCAAAAACAAAAAGGAAAAGTTTTCTTTACATTTTTTTAGACCAAGCAGTGGTCGTGGGACCACTGCCTGCTCTGAAAAAATATTTTCTCTACCATTCACAAAGGGGAAGGGGTCGCATAGGGACCCCTTCCAATTTGCGAATGGGTTAGCACCAGTTTGAAGCTGGTGCTAACTGCAATTGTTTTGTGACCGCATTCATGGTCACAAAACAATCCTACATCGCACTGCGACTCGCAATTAGGAAGGGAATGCCCCTTCCTAATTGTGGCTCGCAAACCTATTTTGTGATTCAGTAAATAGTTTACCAAATCGCAAAATAGGGTCTGTACATACTAAAAAAAAATGTTTTCGCAAATGCTCAGATTCTGCCAATAGGGCCATTTGCGACAGGGAAAATGATACGTACATCTAGCCCTAGGTTATTTAGAGGGAGACATGCTATTACTTTTCCCGCATGTGATGATCCAAGGCATGGCCTGCCAGTTATTTACATTAGTCAATATAGGAGATGTATGCAACATTTTTGTTTGATGTAAGTTAGATATCCAGCCTCCATTCATATTTCTGAAACCAGGGACATGGTAGGTCTATGTAGCAATGTGCCCAGAGTTGTATCCTTGCAAAATCAGGAGCACTATGTTGAGATACAACACATCTACTTACCAGACATTGTTCATCTTACCTTGGCTTATGGTCATGGAGTCAAGCCCATTTCAGGCTGCAGAAGGGACCTAAATGATCAAGTCATAGGAGCATGTGTACAATATCCATTGTACACAACAGCAGTGTTCCATAGCATACTCTGTATTGACATGGTTATACCTAGATGTGGGTAGACAATGAAATTGCAATAGCCAACATTTGCAACACCTTTGTACTTTTCCTTATTAAATTTGGAGAAGAAAATGTATTTGTACACGGATGGCAACTTTATCCTTATAGATGATTTGTGGATTAGTAATGCCAGATCTGATGTTTGATACTAAATAAGCAATATGATAATTGACACAGTTCCTGGTTATGCTTTGTCTGATAGATTTTTATTCCACTCCAACAGACAACATGACCCAGGAGCAGAAAAAGGCCTACCTCATCTGTGCCAAACGATACAGGCACATCCGCCTCATGTCAAAGGCGCATGGAAGAATGGTCAGACAATATGTGGAGGACAGGGAAGCTAGAACATAGAGCATCACACCCCAGGGCCCAGCCACACCTGCCAAGCCAGCCCAAAATCATCATGTTGCGGCTGACGAGGGTGGTGCCTCAGAACACATGCCAAGCACACCTACCAGCCAGCTCACAGGACCAACAGTACCCCAGTTGCAAGCCACAGTACATGGCTCATAATTTGAACTGCCTATGATGAAAGACATGTCAGACGTAAAGCTCCGTGTGGCAGCCCTTGAACATAAGGTGGCCACTGCAATACGTCTATTGCAAACTTGCCAGCAGGCTGTGGACAGCATTGGTTGGCAAATGTAGGCCACTGGGACCCCTTCCCCAGGTTTTAGGTTTTGGTTTTATTCTACTGTTTTTTATAGCATAGTTAGTGTAGGCATAGGTCAGATATAGAAGTTTTAATATTTTAGGTAGGGTGGGTTAATTACTTTGGTATAGGGATGTGCAGGATATTTAGTGGGTGGAGGGGTAGATGTTTAGTATATGTGTTTTGTGAAAAAAACTATGAGGGTCATTCTGACCCTGGCGGCCGGTGGCCGCCAGGGCCACCGACCACGGGAGCACCGCCGACAGGCTGGCGGTGCTCCAATGAGCATTCTGACCGCGGCGGTTCAGCCGCGGTCAGAAGCGGAAAGTCAGCGGTCTCCCGCTGACTTTCCGCTGCTCATTGGAATCCTCCATGGCTGCGGAGCGCGCTCCACAGCCATGAGGATTCTGACCCCCCCTACCGCCATCCAGTTCATGGCGGGAAAGCCGCCATGAACAGGATGGCGGTAGGGGGGGTCGCGGGGCCCCTGGGGGCCCCTGCCGTGCCCATGCCGATGGCATGGGCACGGCAGGGGCCCCCGTAAGAGGGACCCAAAATGTATTTCACTGTCTGCCTTGCAGACAGTGAAATACGCGACGGGTGCAGTAGCACCCGTCGCACCTTCCCACTCCGCCGGCTCGATTACGAGCCGGCATCCTCGTGGGAAGGTCGTTTCCCCTGGGCTGGCGGGCGGTTTAACTGGAACCGCCCGCCAGCCCAGGAGAAAACTCGTAATACCCGCCGCGGTCTTTTGACCGCGGCGCGGTAATTTGGAGGGCGGGATCCTGGCGGGCGGCCTCCACCGCCCGCCAGGGTCATAATGAGGCCCTATATGTTTTATATGTTTCTGTAGTTTGTGTATAGGTGCAGTTTATATTGTTTTGTATGGAGATGTGTATTAAGAGGGGTGGCGATTTGATGTTTAACATGTCATGTTATATGTGTAGAGTAAGATAAGTTAAGATAAGGTCATATTGGACATATTGTTTTAAGGTAGTGCAGTTTAGATAGTTTAGCTGGAATAAGTTTTAGTAGTACATCAAATATAGTTTTTACTACATACTACATACAAGTCTACTTCATGATTTACTGTGTAGGAGTTATCATATCTGCTTAGGCTGTATTAAGTACATGCAGTTGGCTTGGCTAACAGTGTTTGTAGAAGTGTGAAAAGGTGAAAGACCTACAGAGAAGAATCTTTCAGATTGAGCACGGAATCACATAAGACATTAACAAACAGTTATGCACTCTAAGTAGCACTCTTGATGTAATTGGATAGACAGACAGAAACAGGTATTCAATTTCTGATGCTCTGAGTGTGTAAGTCATGCAACATGCTTTGGAGGGATGGTGATGTTGGCTCATTGTCAATAATCAAGGAGATTAGGGGTCACACACTAATGCCAGCCCCTGACATACTTACCCTTCCATCATTTGCTCATCACAGCACTAAGGGGGTGATTCTAACTTCGGCGGGCGGCGGAGGCCGCCCGCCGAAGTTCCCCCACCAAAATACCGCTTCGCGGTCGAAAGACCGCTGAGGGTATTTTGGGATTTGCCCTGGGCTGGCGGGCGGCCGCCAAAAGGCCGCCCGCCAGCCCAGGGCAAATCAACCTTCCTACTAAGATGCCGGCTCAGAATTGAGCCGGCGGAGTGGGAAGGTGCGACGGATGCAGTTGCACCCGTCGCGTATTTCAGTGTCTGCTAGGCAGACACTGAAATACTTTGTGGGGCCCTCTTACGGCAGGGGCCCCCAGGGGCCCCGCGGCACCCCCTACCGCCATCCTGTTCCTGGCGGGCGAACCGCCAGGAACAGGATGGCGGTAGGGGGTGTCAGAATCCCCCATGGCGGCGCAGCAAGCTGCGCCGCCATGGGGGATTCTAAGGGCAGCGGTAAACCGGCGGGAGACCGCCGGTTTACCCTTTCTGACCGCGGCCAAACCGCCGCGGTCAGAATGCCCTGCGGGGCACCGCCGGTCTGTCGGCGGTGCTCCCGCCGACCCTGGCCCCGGCGGTCTGAGACCGCCGGGGTTAGAATGAGTGCCTAAGTGTGTAAGTCATGCAACATACTTTGGACGGATGGTGATGTTAACCCATTGTCAATAATCAAGGAAATTAGGGGTCACACATTAATGCATCCCTAACATATTCACCCTTGCATCATTTGCTTGTCACAGCAGTGTTGTTTGTTGGAAAATATTCATGGATAGACTCCCCACCAGTGCTGTGATGTCATTCACCATCAACATTGACTGCATGCTAATTGTTGCACTTCATACTAGTGGCCTTGCTTGCTAGTCTTTATGTACATAGGCTTCACCAAATATATTTCCCTCAACCTATGTAGCTTTGTCCATGGCTTTATTACACATGCCCCTTTAGGGAGTAGTTGGTGTATTTGCCTCACACATTCCACCATGTTTGACTAATTCCAGACTCCAACAGACGTGCAACACACAAGTTGAACTTAGTACATTTATTTACTTGTGCAACAGGATCACAGGCACAGATATTAGGACTGTTGTATAGATATTTTATCCATGTTTTAGACATGTTGTTTTAAGCTAACAAGGCCTGCCACTGTGCACGTTGGGCCAGATGTATCAAACGTTTTTGCATTCGCAAATCTTACGAATGTCCGTTTGCAAATGCAAAAATGCGTTTTACGATGTATGAAAGGCATTTGCAGTGTGAAAATAAGAAATCGCAAAAATTGCCAAAACGGATTCGCAATGCGATGTGGCAAAAAAATCGCAAATTGTGATTATTTGCAGAATGACCATTTGCACATGCAATTTACCAAGAACTGAAACCAAGTGGTAACCAGGTGCAACCTATATAAAGAGGCCCAGAATGCCTCAGCCCTTCTTCCACACTCTACGTCATGGCGAGGAGAATGAGGATCTTGGCAGGTTTGAGGAGAGAGAGGAGGAGACAGGAGCGCATTTTCAGAGTGCGCATAACCATGTTTGAGAAGACTGAGAAGGAAATTTATGAGAAGTACAGGTTAAGCTCAACCATGATACTTGACCTGACAGCTGAGCTACAACCCATGCCGCAGCGCACAACACACAGGACCAATAGCATACCCACACATGTGCAGGTATTATGCTCCCTGCACCTACAACCCTCAGGGAGCTATCAAGGGGTCATAGCAACAGCTGGAGGGGTATCACAGAGTGCCCTCTCTAGATTTTTCAACGCATTTCTCAATGCAAATGCTAAGCAGAATACAACTGAACATAAGATTCCGCAACACCCCACAGGCATTATAACAAACTAAAGTTAATTTATACCAGATAGACATGTAGCAATCTATCCACCATCAGCCAGCGAGTATGTGTATCGCAACCGTAAAAACCATCATTCTATGAACATACAGGTGATATGCAATGCCTCCTACATCATTACCAATCTCATGGCCAGAAACCCAGAGAGCACACATGACTCCTACATCTTTCACCACAGCAGGCTACACATAAGACTGCTAGCTGGAGAGTTTGGGGGGGGGGATATCTACTAGGTAATTTGATAGTTCAGAATAATGCATTTGTAGGATAGTCCTCCTTTTTACCCTGGTCACCCCCACACTTTTTGGACAGGTACTGGTGGTTACTGACTCTTGGCTTCGCCCTGGGTACTGCTTCCAAGTCCCAGGGCCAATGCTCTGTGTAAAGTGGATATGCAAATTAGGCTAATTATAATTGGCAAAGTTAACCTACCTATAAGTCCCTGGTATATGGTAGGGCAGGGAGGTTCAGGGACCCCAGCATAGGTAGTGCCCCATAGGTGCACTGCTGAGGTGCCCAGTGTAATTTTAAAGGCAGGCCTGCCTTGCTGGCTGCTTTTAAATTAAAGTTCATTGGAAATTCGACTTTGGAATTAAAAGTAGTTCCAAAGTCTTAAACTACCTTATTTTTACATATAAGTCACCCCTAAGGTGTGCCCTATGTGCCCCCAGGGCTGGGTGCCATGTAACTATAAGCAGGGACCTTATAAAAATAGTTTTATAAGCCCTTGTGAGGTAAAACAGACAAATGTGTTTTTCCCTCATTGTAGTGAATGGCCTTCATAGGCTAGAATGGGGAAACTTTATTTTAATTTTACAAGTCCCCTTAAGTAATAGATACCAAGAGTTTGGTATCAAATTAATTGTTATAATAAATCCCACAACCTCCAGTTTTAAAGTTTTAAACTTTACCTAAAATGCTGCCAACTTCAGCCCTGCAGTTCTTTTGCTGCTGTGCACTGATTGGCCAGCCTCTAGCAGCCTGGCCAGGCTGCCTTAATGAGGTGTGAAGTGGCCTGGCTTCACACAAAGAGATGTGCCTGTGGGAGCAGATCTCCCCTCAGCAGATGGTGAGGCAGGAATGGGGAGGGCTGCCAAACTGGTCTTCAAAGGCAGAGAAGGACATTTGGAGCAACCCAGCAACACCCCCACGTCCTGCAAACCCAGACAGTTAGGTGCCCCCTTCATTAGATTAGGAGAGGGCAGGAGAGGGGTGTGTTTAGGATTTTTAGCCACACCAGTGGGTGGGCTCAGCCAGATGTAACCTCCAAAAATCACTTTCAGCCATGATGGATTTTTAGAGAATGTTGCCTCCTGGGAATGATTTTTGCCACACTTCCCAGGAAGTGGTCATCACAGGGGGAAGGACCCTGCACCTGATTGGAGAACCAGGACCCCCCTGTTTTTCACCCAAGAGCAAGGATAAAACTTGTAGACCTGCACCCACACCTCAGATCCCCATCAGATTCCAACAAGGAAGAACTACAGGAGAAGAAGGACTGCCCTGCTGGACCCCTGGCCTGCACCTGGACCCTGCACTCTGAAGGACTGCACCAGCTGCACATTTGGGCTTCACCACAAGAAGGACTTTGCCTGGCTTCAACTGGTTCAAGGAGGGACTCCCTGTTTTCTACAGGTGAAAAATTGCTAACCAGAGTCCCCTGCACCAACTCCTGAAGAAACCAACCAGCTGACCACTGTCCAGTGGCCAAAAAGGAGTTTGCGCCAGGTGCATTCTGGGAGTTGTGGTCTACACCCCCAAGGATCATCTCAGAGCTTCTGGAACCTTAGGGTGAGTTGTGGACCCCAAAAGAACCTTAAAGGGACATCTGGAAGAAGATCCAGAAGTTTGGAGAAGTTTGGAGAACTTTTGAAAAAAAGCTCCATAGAGGGACCGACCCGCCGCAGCAACTCTAGCCGGCTTGCCTCAACCGCGACCCGGCCTGACTTGCAGGTTCATCCCGGTGAAGAAAATCTCCAAAAAAGAGACTAAGTCCGAATGTAGGAAGTTGACCGGGACCTCCCAGCCAGCATATCCGAGGAGGGCTCCTAGGACGTCGGATCAAGATCCAGGTTTACCCCGGTCGAAGGATTTTCACTTCGAAAAAATGACTAAGTCCGAAGGTAAAAATCTCCACTGAGGGCTCCCGTGACACGTATCCGGAGAAGAGTTCCAGGAGGTGGGATTGGACTGACAGGTTCGTCCAGCTGAAGAAAATCTTAGAAAAATTACTATGTCCGAAGGTAAACTTTTGACCGGGGCCTCCCGCAGGCTGTAGCTGAGCCGGGCTCCATCGCGGTCGGCCTTAAACTTTGACTTTGCCCTGGTTGAGGTGCAACCAGATGACCAGATTGGCGCTTTTTGTTTATAGGCGCTGGAAAACAATAATTCTTTAAAAATTGATATCTCCAGTTCCCCTTATCCGATTTTATTCGATTTTGTGTCATTTTAAGGATAAAAATATAATTTCTTTTTATAAATTGGTTTTGGATTTTTAAACTGTTTCCTGTGTTTTATTTAATTGCTGTTTTGTGATATTTGAATGCTTTACACTCTGTCTCCTAAGTTAAGCCTTGTCGCTCGTTGCCAAGCTATCAAGGGTTGAGCTGGGTTTAATTTACTGAGACCTAACTGGACCTAAGTGGAGGTTAGTGGTCTATTGCTAAGTGTAGGTACTTACCTGCCTTACCAATAGCCCATTTTCCAACAGCGTTGATGTAAGCATGACGTCAGACAGCAAATGTACTAATTTTACTCTCTGTACATTCAGGAGACATTGCATACGCAGTGCGCACCTATATGCTAACTCCCTACCTGAGCCCTGCCACTCCAGCAGAGAGGAGGTACAATGCTGCACATAGGGCTACCCGCAATGTGGTGGAGTGCACTTTTGGGCTGCTGAAGAGGCGTTTCAGGTGCATCCATAGGAGTGGAGGTGCACCACAGTGCAGCCTGAGACAACATGCAAAATTGTGGTCAATGGTGCTATCCTGCACAACATAGCAACCACCAGGGGCATACCAGTGGAACTCACTGAGCCAGACTCAGATCAGGATGATGATGATCCCTTACCACCCCTTCTACCAGCAGACAGGACCAGTGCAGCAGAAGGCAGGCAAAGACGTGCTGACATCACGGGCAACCATTTTTGATGTAAGTAATGACAAATCCACTTCAATAATATGTATTTCAGTAGTTAGCATCTTTATTACCTTGACTTCAGGTAAACATTGTGTCATTAGGACATAGCTATTCACAATAGGCAGACATGAACTATTAACAGTGTCACACTATTAGCATCATAGCATGACTTTATTTCTACATGTTGAGGTGGTTCCCTGTAGCCCTCAACATCACTTCTTATGTCCACGCACTCCACTTGAGTGCTCAGTGCCCTCGCTGGCACCTCTAGTAGCAGGTTCACCTGCAGTACTATGTCTGGCACTGCGACGCCTCGGATCAATCACAGGGTTTGTCAGACTGCTGAGGCTAGAGGACTCCTCACTGTCATCAACACCCAGTTCTCTGGTTGTGGCACTGGGTGCTGTTTGCATGGCATCCACTACGTTGGTAATTTGCCCCAATCCCTGTGCAATATCCCGATTGCAATGTGCCATCTCCACCTGTGTGGCAATGGCACGCCGTGATATCTGGGCTGTTGAACTTGCATGCCGATTGACTGAGCAACAGAAGCTATTAAACCTTCCCAAATATTGGTGATGGCGCCTGCGCTGGCTGACACGCTCCTGCCGTATCTCAGTGCATAGTTCCCCAATGGCCTGTGTCAACTTTTTGGTGTTTTCAGCAACTCTTTGATGTCCTTCAATCAGGGTCTCCAAGTGCTTGTTTTCTAACCCCATATTGCTATTGTGAGACACAAACTGTCTGTGCAGTAACTTCAAATGTTTGCATTGCAGGCGCTGCACCTTCAGCATGGAAGCTTCCAGGCCACCAAAGATTGATGGGCCCACTCCTTCTTCTGTGCCCTGCCTGCCTGCATTGTGGTGCCTCCTGAGGGGAGTTGACTGACGCTGGCGCTGGTGCAGGGACTGCTGTCTTCCTGTGGGACTCGCCTCTGGTGGTGGTGTGGGTTCGTGTTCTGGCATCTCATCTGAGTCCAGGTTGTACTCTGGCAGTGGTAACACCCTTGCCCTGAGTCTATTTGGAACAAAACTGTAGGACTCACTGGTATTTGAGTCTGACTGTGGCTGTGTTTCTGCTTTCCCCACTTTTTCAGATCCTGCAGCAGCAGGGACCGAGTCATCTGCAAGGACAATATGCAGCATGTCAGTTCTAGCATTTGTCACAGATTTCCCCAGTGTTGCTTTAAATGTACAATTAAATTGTGTCACCCTGAGTCATTTGTGGTGTTTCTCTATGTGGCTGACCACTATCTTGCTATTTATGTTGTGTATTCACCTTAGGGTTGTGTACTACCACTCCCATAAGACACTGTTGTGTTGTATGCAAGATGTGAAATGGACTACTTTTCATTGTGCATCAAGCAATGTTCAATTTCCTAAGGGGCATGTGTACAAACACATGTGGGGATACACATAATTACTGGCCTGACCTTTGCTGGTGCTGGGTGTCCATGAGGTGTCAATGTCAGTTACACCATTGACAGCTTCTGGCAGCAATGTGGACACCACCAGGTCTTCCATAGGGGTGGACGGTGTGTGGGTGGATGGTCTGTCTCTGGTGCTCCTTGCCTCCCTAAGCCTGCTAGCCACCCTCTCCTTGGCACAGGACCGCAAGTCGTACCATCGCTTGCGTATCTTCTCCACAGAGCGCTGCGCGACATCCACTGCGCATATTTTTGTCTGGATGTCAGACCAGAGTTTCCGCTTCTCACTCTCAGGTACTTGGAGTGAGGTCTTGCCAAATAGTCTATCATGGTTCCCAACAACCTCCTCAATGAGCACCTCCAATTCTTTCTCACTGAATTTTAGCTTCCTCTTCCTGTCTCCCTTCTCCTTCCCATTGCCAGCATTGGCCATGTTGCAGTTTGATCCTGGCTTCCTCACAATGCTGACTCCCTGGTGCTGGGCTGTCTCTCTCACTGCTCCTATGGGTGTGGCATCTGGAAACAGCATGGGCTGACTCACTTCCTGCTTGTGATGTCCTCAGGCTGTTCCGGTTTGCCGTTTTCGCTATTTGCGATTTTCGGTTACCGAATCGCAAATAGTTTTGCAATTCGGTATTTGCATCTCGCGAATAGCGTTTACGAATTTTAAGAAATCGCTATTAGCGATTTTTGAATTTGATACATCACGTTTTGCAGTTCTAAAATTGTGATTTCTTAAAATTCACAATTTGGAAATCGCTACCTGGAATCTTGATACATCTGGCCCTTTTACATGTATCCCTGTTACATTTTATTCAATGTTGCTTTATTTTTCTAGCAATAGCAATACTTGCGGTGCTGTTTTTTTTTGTTTTTCTCATTGTACTTTCAACTAGGAAAGCATTACGTTCTTTGTAGGACATTTATTTCACTCTGTACTTTCTCCAAGGCTGCAGTCAGATAAGGTTGCTGACAAATGTGGTATGCCATGTCTCCAACATTCACAGAAAACACACACTCATACGTGGGGACCTTTTCTTAGAATATCAGCTGTTTTATTATAAAAACACCCCTTTGTCCCAGACATGTTAGAGGGAGATTCCAGCCAGATGAACACTGCTGCAGCTACTGGCCTAGATGGCTGGACCCCCGATCCACATGAGGATGGTGTCTCTCTGGATCATAGGCTTCATACTCCAGGTATGAGGATGATGTACCCCCAGGGAGGAAGCCCGAAGGGAAGATTAGGCTTATTATACGCTGTGCTCAGACATAGTTTAGGTAGGAGAAATATCTGCATCTCTCCTAGTGACAGTATGGTAGGATTATTCTTGTGTTTTACTCTGTTAGTCACCTGTTTGGTTTCTTGTGTTTTATCATCCTAGTTATTGCAATACATGCCTTTTTATCTAAGATGCAGATACTTCAATAAAACCTTATTGAACTATATTCTGCCTCTGTTGTCTTTGCCTGCATGAGACCTTTTGGTAACTGAGAGAAACGGATGGGATCTGATTGACCATGATTCCCCTGAGGAGTCTTCTGTCATGCGCCCGGTTGCCACAATCATCTCAGCCAGAGAAGAGGTGCTGCTAGTTAGCCGGAGAACCCGGATTAGGCAGAAATGCATTATAAATGGTGTGGAATTCTACCTAGTATCCACAATCCATGTGATCCTGTCTCCCAAATCCAGTAGCCTCATTACCATAATCAGAACCCACGTGACATGGGGCCACCAATGTTTGGTCAGACACTATTGTTCGGATTCCCCTAAGTGTCTCTGTCTCATTTAAGGCTAAAGACACCTCAATACTATATACGGAGAAGTTCGTGGTATTGAGGATTTCCCCCTCAGCTAAATAGGTAGCACCTATCCTGAGCTGTAGGTTGTTCAAGCTCGAACCTTAAAAGGACCAATCCCCACTAGGTGTCCTTATCTCTGAACATAAATTTACCATTAACATTTCAAAATCACAAAGGGTAGCAAATGCAGTAAATATGCCACCACCCCTTACTGAACATTTATGGCAAATGGCATAACGGCCAAGTGGGGTCCAGTCACAATTGTTGTTGAGGCTCATCCAGCCTATAAAACAGATTTTTTTTATTCTTGGGTCACCTTTCCAGCAGTAGATGGGAATACAAATACATTTCACCACTATCCACCTGCAAACATACCTGCACAATACAGAACTTAAGCATATTTAGAAATACCTGTACCTTATCAAGACCATAAGAACTGGCTTGATGGCGCAGTACTACATACAATATGACATGTTAGGTTATGTCCTCTGAGCAATGATGGCCCGACCTGGCTTTTATTGGCCACATATACACCACACCCTGAAGCAGCAACCTTAGCAGTAGCTGAGGTTCGCCGCTTATGTATAGAGCTCACGACAATATACAGATTATTAGTACAGTTTGTCAGGCAAACATTAAATACTAACCCAGCACGTGCTGCCCCAGTGCAACAACATGCATTTACGCTAGGCATTAACCCTGCGACTGTACATTCAATCATGGGTAAAATAAAATTTTAGCATGGAGGAGTCAGATACACCTTTTGACATACATGAACGTGTGACTGTCTTGCAGGACTTACAAGAGTTCAGTGATGACAGCGCATCTGCCAATGTTGCCTCCTTTGGAATCGGGGATGTACCAGTAACATCTAAAGGCTGGATTCCTAAACTTGTTGATCTTGTGTGTGAAAAGATTGCTGTGAAAAAAGAGTTTGGTCCTTCTTACCGTGCACCGGTTCCAGTCCTGGGAATATACAGTAAAAGAACTGTGATTCTACCAGAGCAGCCTGGCTCTAAAGAAAATTGGTTCAGCTCTATCGACAATGTCAAGCTACACCATGTGGCCGATCCTGCACAGCAGACCTAGAGGACTCCTGAGTAGTGCCCGAATCCCTCCCACTACAGACCAGGATTTTCCCCTGTAAGTCTTCAACAGCAACACTGATACCTCTCTGAGCTTGGGGAGGGTGGAAAATGAGCTTTCATTTGTTCCACTGACAACTACTTTTACATTGATTTCTGCTAATACGGAGCAATGTTCTACAAATTCTACACAAACGGATGTCGTAACCTACTATACAACACTGAGGGAATCTTTAGTGGCTTCTCCTCAAAGTACACCTCCAGCATTTGTTTGTACAGATGATCGTTATTTCATCGATGCTGACAACTTTTCTTCAGACTCGTCTTCCTCTACTGCAACATAACTGTCAAGACCATGTAAGCTGATACATTGGCTTAAAATCAACTACTTTATACGACCATGGATTTATCTGTGGTTCTTATTGACTGTACTTGTCTTTCTACTTTGGATTGGGTTTGTCATTGTTTTCTTTCTTCTGAACCATGGTCATTTTCTTCTTGAAAGTTCTACAGTTGAACTGGTGGATGAGGTCTTAAAACCAAATTTTTCCTTGCACAAAATTCACAGAGACTTGTCCCTAGTGAACATTATAGCCATACCAATTCCTGATGGAATTGTTTGGAACAGAGTATTATTCAAGCTATATGGGCCTACTGAGGTCATTTAAATAACGTATGTATTCAAACTTTCAATGACTGATGTAATCACAGCTGGAGTGGCTTCTGATGATTGGGATGAGAAAACTGTTGATGATATGATGTCTGATCTAAAGTATTATACAGTATTTGAAAATGAAGATGTGTACCAGTTTAAAGGAAATGATGGTGATATGTTCTATGATAATTACTATGGACATTTTTTTATTCACAGAGCAAGCACGCCAAAGACTATTTTTAAATCTACACAATGGGAACACTGCCGGACTCCAGCAGTTGGCAGTTATAAAACGTGTACTGAGAAATGTGTATATTTTTCTGGGTACAATGTCAGGAATGCTGAGCCATATTATTTGAAATTGCCAGAAATGGAAAGTCAACATGTTTTATTGACAGACACAAAATTGATTCACTCTAATTCCTTTGCTTCCCAAATAGCTATAGAAGGCTATGAGTACTGGCTGAATTTAATTGACTTTAAAAGTGTGTGGAGAACAAAACATTGGCAAATAAGAGGAAGAGAAGCTTTGTTTATAGCATGCATGATTCCTGTTCAAATGACATTTTTAAATGAAACAGTACAACAAACAAGCTGTTTAGGCTTAACAAACTTTAAAGAACTGAATGCGCTCAGCATTCTTACCCCTGCTAAATTTTATAAATGGCAGAAGTATATAAATGCATCCAAATATCAGCTCAATTAATGGGTCCAGAATGGTACATTCAACGCATCATTTTCATGTCCTAGTTGGTGGTTATTTAGTCCTGTAGACACGGATGGGAGCCATACCCGTTTTGTTAACTCCTCTGGGGTTTCAGGATGAATAGGCTGGACCCTATGGATGTGTCCTCAGAACACTCTGGTATAGTCAAAACATATAGTGTAGGGACATTATGCCAGCAATGGATGAAGGTCTCCTCACAAGATGCTGTCAAAGAACATCTAAGTTTCCTGTCCAATAACACAGATTTACAGGATTTCCTGTTAGGCCCCAGAAGACAACGCAGAAAACACTTCTTATATACTGCATATAATGAAATATGGAAGCTTTCCCAACAAGACACAGCTGCCCGGTTAAGGCAAATAGCCAGGAAAACTTACAGAAAGCATTCGCTGTTGTAGATAATAGGATTAACACCTTGTCCGACCAAATATACAACTTTAATAACATTGTATCCTCTGCAATAGATATAGTACAAAGTGATGTATCATTTTTGCAACATGGACAAAGTCAGCTAAGATCCATTATGCAGTTCGGGTGGACATTACAAACATTGAAAGCAGGTCGCATTCCCTGGCAACATGTGAGCATAAGGGAGATTTTTTCCACAATTAATTTAACGTGACAACAACAAATAATGGCTAAGAAAGAAGCAACATATGTCATGTTGAATATTAAAAAGTTAGAAAAGTTGCCTTTTACTGTGGCTGAAATACCATCTGCTGAATGGCTAATACACAGGGTTATAAATCTGCCCATTTCAACAATTCAATTTACATCCTGTTTGAAACACATTCTAGTGGGCAGATATGAAAGGCTGGGAGATAGTTACATACACAAAGTGTGGGAACTTCCTTTCTCATGCAAATGTTTCATTGGCAAGAAAGAGATCTTTCCTAGCGGTAATGAATGCAAGACTTCTGTGAGCCATTAGATGGTTTGTAAACAGTTGACCTTGCACGGGGCGTGCAATGCCTCTGCGGCAAATTTGGCTTGTTATCTGAAGGCCTTGATGAGACCTGCGTTCCAGGTGCTCTCCAATGGCAGCTATGTGCTTCTTAACAGTGAGAGCTGTTGTGGGATGCGAGTCGGAATAGCTTACCTCATTTCGGTCTCCCACATTGTTACATGCTGTGGGAATGTACTTTTTCTCCCTACACAATTTCATGGAATAGCAGACGTTTGCCCTCATATTGCTACTTCTGGTGTGAATTTTGACAAGTTGAGCAGACTAAAGGCTTTATTGTTTCAAAAACATGTGGAGCTTACATCTGCACAAGACCTATGGGCTTGAGGTTGCGAGGTCATCGAAGGAGATTCAGTCCCTTTTATCTACAAATTTTCCGAGACACTTTGGTGAACTCGTGGGACGAATATTTAATGCATTCAGTACTACTGGAATAACCCATATTTTTAAGGCTGTTGGTTCAGGTTTCGCTCACAACTTCTCCTCTATATAAGGTTTAATTCCATCAACTATATATTCTATTTTTTCAAGTGTTTTCGGGGGATTTCCGATTATTTTGGCTATAATAGGTGGCATTTTGCTGTTGCTACTTTTTATGCTCGATGGCTGTCCCGTCACAGCAAGGAGTACTGAAAGTGCTACTGCCAGCACAACTGTGTGGTGAACGCATGATGCTGTATTTCGGAGTACCACTCCTCGATCAACTGGATTGTGACTGGTCTTTGTCATTCTGACCGGTTTTGGATTGTATGCAGCCCGTGTTTCGATGCCTATGGTGCCTCTTTGAGTGTGCACTGAAAGTCTGTCTTTCTACGCAGCGCCTAATTTCATTGGACGCTGATCTGTCGATGTTCTAGATGAATGCTCATTAACAGACATGTGCATTGAGGGTGCGTTTGCTACGGGAAGCCATTTATGAGTTGCCTTTTATGGATGCTGGGACTCTTAACTCTATGGAGGGCAGGACACGGAATGCTGCTGCCTCAGCTGGAGCTCAGGCTTTGGAACACGAGTGCTCTGTGGCTTTCCTTGGAAATTATTTGGATATTTTATCACCTGCCGAAGTAGAACGTCTCCTAGCTTCAATTGCCCCAGATGTAATTAGTGATTTCCAAAGTGACACTTACTATTGAATTTGGCTTGTTCAAATTGTCCTTTTTCTGCCTCTGTGTCTCTTAACTTCTCACTGTTGACATATATATTTTTCTTTTACCGTTATGTTTATTAGATTTTTTAATCTTTACCTTTTAGCTTTTAAACCACCATTGACCGGCAAGGGGAGGGTGTTGTATACCTATTTTAGCCACATTTTAGACATGTTGTTTTAAACTAACTAGGCCTGCCGCTGTGCACTTTACCCCTGTTACATTTTATTCAGCATTGCTTTATTTTTCTAGCAATATTTGTGGTGCTGTTTTATTTTCTTTATCTCATTGTACTTCCACCTAGGAAAGCATTACCTTCATTTTAGGACATTTATTTTACTCTGTGCTTTCTCCAAGGCTACAGTCAGATAGGTTTGCCGACCAACATGAAATGCTGTGTCTCCAACATTCACAGAAAACACACACTCATATGTGGGGACCTTTTTTTAGAATGTCAGCTGTTTTATTATAAAAACACCCCTTTGTCCCAGGCACGTTAGAGGGAGATTCCAGCCAGAGGACCATGACTGCACACTGTTTGCTGACTGCTTCACTGCAGCTACTTGCCTAGACGGCCAGACCCCCGATCCACATGGAGACAGTGTCTCTCTAGATCACTGGCTTCTTACTCCAGGTATGAGGGATTAGGTACCACCAGGGGAGAACCCCGAAGGGCAGATCAGGCTTATTACGCTGTGCTTAGACATAGTTTAAGTAGGAGAAATATATGCATTACTCCTAGTGACAGTATGATGGGATTATTCTTGTCTTTTACTCTGTTAGTTACCTATTTGCTCTTATTGTGTTTTATCATCCTAGTTATTACAATACATGCCTTTTTATCTAGGATGCAGTTACTTCAATAAATTCTTATTGAAATACATTCTGCCTCTGTTGTCTTTGCCTGCATGAGACCTTTTAGTAACTGAGAGAAAGAGATGAGATCTGATTCACTACGATTCTCCTGATGAGTCTTCTGTCATGCGCTCGGTTGCCACAATCATCTCAGCCAGAGATTAGGCTCTGTTAGTTAGCGGAGAACCCTGATTAGGCAGACAAGCATCATATGGTGGGGAATTCTACCTAGTAGCCACAATCCCTGTGATTCTGACTCCCAAACCCAGTAGCCTCATTACCATAATGAGAACCTACGTGACATGACACCACCAACGTTTGGTCAGGCACTAATGTTCAGATTCTCCTAAGTATCTCTGTCTCATTTAAGGTTAAAGACACCTCGATACTATATACGGAGACGTCCATGGTATTGAGGATTTCCTAATCAGCTAAATAGGTAGCATCTATCCTGAGCTATAAGTTGTTCAAGCTTGAAGCTTAAAAGGACCAATCCCCACTAGGTGTCCTTATCTCTGAACATACATTACCATTAAAATGGCGAACCCGCAACGGGTAGCAATTGCAGTAAACATGCAACCCCCCCATTGCACGTTTATTGCCAAATGGCCTAATGGCCGAAGGGGGGTCCATTCACATTTGTTGTTGAGGCTCATCCAGCCTATAGAACAAAAATGTTTTATTCTTGGTTCACCTTTCTAGCAGTAGATTGGAACACAAATACATTTCATGTTTTTATAACATAGTTAGTGTAGGCATAGGTTAGATATAGTAGTTTTAATATTTTAGGTAAGGTGGGTTAATTACTTGGGTACAGGGATGTGCAGGTTATTTAGTAGGCGGAGGGGTTAATGTTTAGCATATGTGTTTTAATTTAAAAAAAATATGGTCTATATATTTATGTAGTTTGTGTATAGGTTCAGTTTATATTGTTTTTGTATGAAGATGTGTATTAAGAGGGGTGGGGATTTGATGTTTAACATGTCGTGTTATATGTGTAGAATAAGATAAGATAAGGTAGTTTTGGATATATTGTTTTAAGGTAGTGTAGTTTAGATAGCATAGTTTAGTTTAGGTGTAATTTAGGTTAGATAAGTAAGTTAGTGCAGTTTAGATAGTTTTTGGCAGGATAAGTCTTAATATTACATTAAGTATACTTTTTACTACATACAAGTGTGTAAGAGTTATCATATCTGCTTAGGTTGTATTAAGGAAAGGAGTTGGCTCGGCTAACAGTGTTTGTAGACATGTGACTAGATGAAAGACCTACAGAGAAGAATCTTTCAGATTGATCATGGAATCACATAAGGGAATCAACAAACAGTTGTGCACTCTGAATGGCACTCAATGTGAATGGATAAACAGACAGAAACAGGTATTCACCTTCTGTTGCTTTGTGTGTGTAAGTCATGCAACAGGCTTTGGAGGGATATTGATGAACCCATTGTCAATAATAAAGGAGATTAGGGGTCACACACTGGTGCCAGCCCCTCACATACTCACCCTTCCACCATTTGCTTGTCACAGCAGTGTTTTTGTTGGAAAATATTCATGGATATGCTCCCCACCAGTGCTGTGATTTCATCCACCATCAACATTGACTGCATGCTAATTGTTGCACTTCATACTAGTGACCTTGGTAATTACTTGCTAGTCTTCATGTACATAGGCTTTACCAAATATATTTCCCTCAACTTATGTAGCTTTGTCCATGGCTCCATTATACACATGTCCCTTTGGGAAGTAGTTGGTGTGCTTGCCTCACACAATCCCCAATGTTTGACTTTTTCCAGACTCCAACAGACATGCAACACACAGGTTGAACTTAGTACAATAATTTACTTGTGCAACAATTTGTAGGATCACAGGCACAGTTATTAGGACAGCAACCCCAAATGTTTGTTTGAGCCATTGATTGTCCAGATAGAGTCCATGGGGGATACACTGCATGTTACATGTGGAGGAGAGAAGTGTTTCAGTGAGGAAGATAATTAACAAATAGCCAATAGGGAAGATAGGCCTCATTGACAGTCCACAAATGGGTATGATCAACAGGGGGGCAGTCAATTGAGGTCAGCACCAGTTGGGAAGTACGCTGGCATGATCATCAGCACTGGGCAAAGGAGAAACTGGCAATTTGGCACAGGGAAATGCTGCCAGGCAGTTTTGTCGCGTAGGTTCTCATTCTCCTAATGAGACCACTGGATTTTGGCGGCAGAATCACTTGTATTGTGGGGGACAGAGTCTGATCCCGCACCAGGTGACACTAACATGTTTAAAACTATAGCTAAAATGGCTATACAACACGCCAGTTCAAAGGTGGTTTAAAGCCTAATTATGTATAAAAGCTACTAAAATTCAACCTGAGGCACATATGTATGGGAATGTCAATAATGACAAGTTAAAGACACTTGATCATGTATTAAAAGGACAATTTTAAATTTTAAATTGTGGTGTCCGGAAAAGCCGAATGTCAAAAGTCAGAATCATTTTTAAAATCGCCAATTGAATCCGGGACAATTGAAGACAGGAAATCATCCACTTCGGCAGGTGGTAAAGTAGGAAGTTTATCGGCAAGGAAAACCAAGGAGCATTTGTGTTCCAAAGCCTGAGCTCTAGCCAATGCAGCAACATTCTGTGGTGTGCCCAACAATGAGCTTAGAGCTGCAGGATCCACAAGGGGGAACTCATAAACAGCTTGCCATACCAAATGCTCCCTCAACAAGCATGTCTAGTAATAAGCCCTCAGCGAAAACATCAACAGATCAGCGTCCAATGAAAGCAAGCACTGCGTAGAAAGAAAACCTTTCAGTGCACATTCAAAAGAACACCAGAGGCACAGAAACACGGGCTGCACACAATGCAAAACTGGTCTGAATGACAGAGACCAGCCACACTCCACTTGCTCCAGGAGTGATGCTCCAAAGTACTGCCTCATGAATTCACGACACAGCTGCGCTAGTGGAAGCGCTTTCAGTCCTCCTTGTAACAGGACAGCCATTGCGCAGAAAAAGTAGCAACAGCAAAATGCCACTTATTTTAGCCAAAGTTATTGGAAATCCCCCGAAAATACTACGAGAATATTAAGTGGATTCGCCGAAGGTATTAAACAAAATATAGAGGAGGAGGTGTGAACGAGTTACTGCAGCAACAGAAACCGCAGCTACTCCTGATTTGGCTGCTTCATCAGCCAGTGTATTCCCAGCAACGTGTATTCCCACGCGCTGGTATCCAGGTGTACGTACAACATGGACATTTGGAAGCATTTCCTTCAGATCCGCTACTTTTCCACAGAGAAGTCTGCGTTTGATGGTGTTACCTTTGGAATCTCTGAACCCATTCTGGCACCAGTAATGGAGATATTCGTTGAAGTACTGGACACAATAGTACGAATCACAGACAATCAACGTTAGCTGGTCAGGATCCGTATGTTCCAGTGCCATCACCAGAGCCTTTAACTCTGCTAGTTGTTCAGTGCAATCCCCTAGGGTTTGCGTGAAAGTATGTTGTGGATAGAACTGATTACCCTCCATATAGCCGCTTACAACTGTGGAAGCAGCGGAGTTTTGATGCTTTGTGCCTATTGCAGGTTGCCCTGAGCCATCAGTATTCATGACTCTTTGATATTGATCAATAGGCAATGTGTTTGCCGTAACTATTTGAGATGTTGCCCATTGGATCCAACGTGGATGTAATGCTTTAGCGTTTGGAACGCTGGCTTTGGTAACAGCCTCAAGGGCCGAGATTGGAGATACAACAATAATGCGTTTCCCCTAGGCTAGTGGTCTTTCTTTAATGACTGCCATCTGAACAGCAGTGAGAATTTTCTCAGTGGGAGCAAAAGATTGTTCTGCTGTTGAGTACAAATGTGATTTTTATGCAGTCGGGACTGTCTCACCCTCATTGAATGTTACATAGGTGAAACTAATGGCACCAGAAATTATTCTGATGAGCAGGTGTTTTTTATTGTTCCTTGTGTGTAAATGTTGTGTGCAAGCATGTCTTGTTGCAATGCTCTGAGAATGTGTATGTTCGACTGTCCACAATTTACTAAATAAAAATCAGGAGGTATCAAGTCATATAACGTTTTTATGCATGATGAGTAATCTGGAATGCATGTTCTGCCAAAATTTAGAAAACCCAATAGGGATTGGAGTTTTTTAATGGTATTAGGAGGTTGTAACTGTTCGCATATTTCTAAGAATTGTGGCGCTAGGCTCTTTCCTTCACTTGATAGCTCATATCCCAAAAAACAGGACTCTGAGGAATGCTATTTTTGTTTTTCTTAAATTAAATTTATAGCCGAATTTGACAAATCCCACAACAATGCGGGCTACCTGTCTTAGATGTTGCAGTAATTCATCATCCGTAAGGTGGATATCATCTACATAGGACAATGCTTCAGGGTCAATGTCGTGCAATATTGAAGTTACACGAGCCGCAAACAGTCCTGGACCATTCTTGTACCCCTGTGATAAACGACAGAGTTTTTCTGAAAGCCTAGTGCGATGAAAATTGTTAGGTCTCTACTCTCAGGTGCTATATTTTGGCAGAAGAAACCATTTGAAATTCCCAAAGAAGCCTAAACAATATAATTCAGGAAAAAAGAAAACTAATTCTACCAAGAGAGTAGCCCTGGCTGACTTACAACACCAACCAGACCCTGAATCCCAAATAGTGGCAAACACCTTACAGTCTGCTTCCCCTCATCTTACCATCTCTTTTGACCTCATCTTCAGAGAAAAGAAGCTGCAGGAGGTTTCAGTGATGATTGACTCAGGAGCTATGGGACATTTCTGTGACATCCAGTATGCCACAAAAATGTGAAAAAGAGAATAGTAGAACCTGTTTGTGCGGTGGATGGAACAAACTTGTCTTCAGGTCCTATCACAGATGAAACTGAACCTATAGTTCTGATAGATCATCTAGGACACCAAGAAAAGATATCTTTCAATCACATAGATGCTCCTCAATTTCAGCTGATTTTGGGCTTACCGTGGGTTACAGAACACAACCCTGAAATTAATTGGGAAAAGAGGATTGTCCAATTAAATTCAAGTTACTGTCAGAAGCATTGTTATGGTCCTCAAGAGATAAGTAGTGTACCATCTCCCGCTCAAGTTTTAGTTACTAAATCCAATGCGGTTTGTGCTCTGGAAAAGGTTGTCATTCCCTCAGAATATAAAGAATTGTCTGCAGTGTTTGACTAAGCAGAGGCAGAGAAGCTACCTCCCCATAGAACTTATGATTGCAGGATAGAACTTGTGCCAGGTGCGAATTGACCCTGCAGTAGAACCTATACCCTTGCTGAAAAGGAGAACAAGTTCCTAAAAGAATATTTGGAAAGATATTTGGCAAACTGTTCTATTTGTCCCTCTCAATCCCCAGTCTCTTCCCCCCTTTTTTATATCCCAAAGATGAAGAATGAAGAGTTAAGAACTTGTATCTATTACAAAGCTTTAAATCAAGTTACGTTGAAGACTCAATATCCCCCTGCCCCTCATTACAATACTGCTAGATGTAGTAAAAGATGCAAAAATCTACACCAAACTAGATCTTCGTAGAGCGTACCATTTAATTCGAGTTGCTAAGGGAGACAAATGGAAAACGGCCTTCCGCACCCGGTTTGGGCCATACGAGTACCAAGTGATGCCTTATGAGCTATGAAATGCGCTGGACGTTTTCCAGCACTTTGTGAACGATGTTCTGAGAGAGTTTTTAGATCAATTTGTAGTAGTCTACATTGATGATATTTTAATCTTCTGCCAGAATTTGCGAGACCATGTAGATCACGTGTGAGCAGTTCTAAAGAAATTGCTGGAAAATAACATATATCGGAAGTTGGAAAAATTTGCCATTCATGCAAAGGAAGTAGAATTCTTGGGATTCATCTTATCGGAAAATGGACTTTCCATGGATTCTGCTAAAATTCAAACAATCCTAGATTGATCTTCTTCTAAAACGGTGAAGGAGGTACAAAGTTGTATTGGCTTTGCAAATTTCTACCGCCGATTTATAAACGATTTTTCTAAAAAGGTGGTCCCCATTACAAAACTTTTGAGAAAAGGAGTACCCTTCCATTGGTCAACAGATGCTGAAGAATCTTTTGAGTTCCTTAAAAGAGCCTTTACGACAGCCCTATCCTTCTCCATCCTCACCCTGAGGAGCCATTTTTTGTGGAAGCTGACTCCTCTGACCAAGCGATTGGTGGTGTATTGTCTCAGAGGCACAAGGAAACATGTCAACTTCACCCAGTGGCATTTCGGAGTTTTGATACAATCCTAGTTTTTGTAGACACCTTTTCTAAATTGAGTCATTTCATCTCTCTGAAGAAGGTTCCTAGAGCCTCTCAGTTAGCACAGTTATTTTCAAAGCACATAGTGAAAGCTCATGGCATTACGGAGGTTGTAATCTCAGATCGAGATCACATTTTTCTAAGAATTGTGGCGCTAGGCTCTTTCCTTCACTTGATAGCTCATATCCCAAAAAACAGGACTCTAAGGAATGCTATTTTTGTTTTTCTTAAATTAAATTTATAGCCGAATTCGACAAATCCCACAACAATGCGGGCTACCCGTCTTAGATGTTGCAGTAATTCATCATCCGTAAGGTGGGTATCATCTACATAGGACAATGCTTCAGGGTCAATGTCGTGCAATATTGAAGTTACACGAGCCGCCAACAGTCCTGGACTGTTCTTGTACCCCTGTGATAAACAACAGAGTTTTTCTGGAAGCCTAGTGCGATGAAACTTGTTAGGTCTCTACTCTCAGGTGCAGAAACCATTTGGCAGAAGAAACCATTTGAAATTCCCAAAGAAGCCTAAACAATATAATTCAGGAAAAAAGAAAACTAATTCTACCAAGAGAGTAACCCTGGCTGACTTACAACACCAACCAGACCCTGAATCCCAAATAGTGGCAAACACCTTACAGTCTGCTTCCCCTCATCTTACCATCCCTTTTGACCTCATCTTCAGAGAAAAGGAGCTGCAGGAGGTTTCAGTGATGATTGACTCAGGAGCTATGGGAAATTTCTGCGACATCCAGTATGCCACAAAAATGTGAAAAAGAGAATAGCAGAACCTGTTTGTGCGGTGGATGGAACAAACTTGTCTTCAGGTCCTATCACAGATGAAACTGAACCTATAGTTCTGATAGATCATCTAGGACACCAAGAAAAGATATCTTTCAATCTCATAGATGCTCCTCAATTTCAGCTGATTTTGGGCTTACCGTGGGTTACGGAACACAACCCTGAAATTAATTGGGAAAAGAGGATTGTCCAATTAAATTCAAGTTACTGTTGGAAGCATTGTTATGGTCCTCAAGAGATAAGTAGTGTACCATCTCCCGCTCAAGTTTTATTTACTAAATCCAATGCGGTTTGTGCTCTGGAAAAGGTTGTCATTCCCTCAGAATATAAAGAATTGTCTGCAGTATTTGACTAAGATGAGGCAGAGAAGCTACCTCCCCATAGACCTTATGATTGCAGGATCGAACTTGTGCCAGGTGCGAATTGACCCTGCAGTAGAACCTATGCCCTTGCTGAAAAGGAAAAAAAGTTCCTAAAAGAATATTTGGAAAGATATTTGGCAAACTGTTCTGTTTGTCCCTCTCAATCCCCAGTCACTTCCCCCCTTTTTTACATCCCAAAGATGAAGAATGAAGAGTTAAGAACTTGTATCTATTATAAAGCTTTAAATCAAGTTACGTTGAAGACTCAATATCCCCTGCCCTTCATTACAATGCTGCTAGATGCGGTAAAAGATGCAAAAATCTACACCAAACTAGATCTTCGTAGAGCGTACCATTTAATTCGCGTTACTAAGGGAGACAAATGGAAAACGGCCTTCCGCACCCGGTGTGGGCCATACGAGTACCAAGTGATGCCTTATGAGCTATGAAATGTGCTGGACGCTTTCCAGCACTTTGTGAACAATGTTCTGAGAGAGTTTTTAGATCAATTTGTAGTAGTCTACATTGATGATATTTTAATCTTCTCCCAGAATTTGCGACACCATGTAGATCACGTGTGAGCAGTTCTAATGAAATTGCTGGAAAAAAACCATACATGTGAAGTTGGAAAAATATGCCTTTCATGCAAAGGAAATAGAATTCTTGGAATTTATCTTATCGGAAATTGGACTTTCCATGGATTCTGCTAAAATTCAAACAATCCTAGATTGATCTTCTTCTAAAACGGTGAAGGAGGTGCAAAGTTGTATTGGCATTGCCAATTTCTACTGCCGATTTATAAAAGAGTTTTCTAAAAAGGTGGTCCCCATTGCAAAACTTTTGAGAAAAGGAGTACCCTTCCATTGGTCAACAGATGCTGAAGAATCTTTTGAGTTCCTTAAAATAGCCTTTACGACAGCCCTATCCTTCTCCATCCTCACCCTGAGGAGCCATATTTTGTGGAAGCTGACGCCTCCGACCAAGCGATTGGTGGTGTATTGTCTCAGAGGCACAAGGAAACAGGTCAACTTCACCCAGTGGTATTTCGGATTTTTGACAAAATCCTAGTTTTTGTAGACACCTTTTCTAACTTGAGTCATTTCATCTCTCTGAAGAAGGTTCCTAGAGCCTCTCAGTTAGCACAGTTATTTCCAAAGCACATAGTGAAAGCTCATGGCATTACGGAGGTTTTAATCTCAGATCGAGGTCCCCAAATTTGTTTCACAATTCTTGAGGGACTTTATGAAACAACCTGGAATAGACTCATGTTATTCTACCAGTTATCATCTGGAAACAGATGGGTAGGCAGAAAGAGTTAACCAGGAGATAGAGCAGTACTTACGCTTATATCTCCTGGACCAAGATAATGATTGGCCAGATTTAATTTGGACAGCAGCATTTGCGTACCACAATGCTATTCATGCCTCCACTGGTTATTCTCCTTTCTATTTGAACTCTGGTAGGCACCCAAACATTATCTTAGGAAGGTCGGGAGGCTCGGTTCCAGCTATGATTGAATTCAGGAAGAAAATTCAAAAGAACTACCAATCCGCTAAATAACACTTGACCAAGGCGAAGGTATCTTACAAGAAACATGCTGACAAAAAGAGGAGAGGCAACCCTGGTTATTGTGAGGGTGAGAAGGTCTGGCTATCCACTTGACATTTTCATTGAAGACAGAACAAAAAATTCCAGCCTAGATATGTAGGACCCTTAAAAATAAAGAAAATTGTAAATCCACTAACAGTCAAACTCGCCTTGCCCCCTCAGATTAAGGTTCATCCTGTATTCCATGCCTCGCTACTTAAACGAAGCCCTCCCAAAGTTAGGGCAACCACCCCTCCAGATCCTATCCAAGTAGATTCACATTTAGAATATGAAGTGAATAGAATTTTAGACTCAAAGTTTAAAAAAGGAACATTACATTACCTCAAGGTTTTAGCCCAGAAGAAAGGTCCTGGGAAGCCTTCCAAAATGGGCATGCTCCAAGATTGATAAAGCAATTTCACAACACTTTCCCCAACAAACTTTATGTGGGAGGGAGTTCTTTGGAGGAGGGTACTGTCAGGAAAACAATTGCCAGTGTTGTTAAGTTCTTCCCTCAGCAAAAACAATTCCCCTTTTCCTTGTGTCCATGTCGGTTGCAGCGGCGTCCTCACTCCCGGTGGCTCTTGCAGAGGTTGTTCTTAGAACTAGCTTCTTCAGGTTGAACTCCCACTCAAGATGGTGGCCGCAAGTCTTTGTGAGGTCAGCGCTCTAGGGTTTCTACCTTAGTCTCATGCTGAAGCTTCCCTCCAGCTGTTTCTCTCTGGGAGCCCTGCACTTCAACTGTCATCCTGAGGAAAATGAGCAGTGTTCCTGAGGTGCTTCGTTTCATTGAGAATTCTTCCAGTTTTGAGTACTTAATTCTTTTTTTTGTTATGGTGTGCACACCAGCTACTTTATCCTTTTCCTTCTTCCAACAACTGGCTATCGCCTTTCTGAGGAGAATTTGTTTTGGCTTAACAGAAATTCAAGCAACAGCAGTAAGGAATACTTTTGTACGATTTCCAGGCTTGCCAATATACACATGTAGATATATATTCAAGAACTCTTTGCTTTGCAGACTTGTCAGTCTTAAAGACAAACCTCAGTGCTCAGACTAATTCCTAGAGACTGTGATTGAGAAAACTGAAACTTGAGAAGGAGTTTTTGTTTCCTGTAAAGACATTAGTAGTTTGTATATTTTTAAAATGTTGAACTGCTTTCCAGAGATCCTTGGAAACCTCTGACTCCTGGAGAAAAGAAGATATTAAGTATTCATTGTTTTCTTAGAGAGAGGCTAGTCGTCTCTCAAAAGATCCAGGTTAGGAGAACAAGAGAACTGGGTGAATATGAATGGCTGAACAGTTGAATGCACAGTAGGAATGCACTTATCTATGCTCTTATTGACCAACTGCAGGTCCTTCCTTTAATGAAATCCCAATAAGAAGAAAGGTGCAGGTTTTCAGAGACACACACTGAATATCCTATCTTCAAGTGGGAAACACAGGCTGGAACTGGATTTGGAGGCGGTCTCTCTTTTTATATTCCCATTCCCTTTTCCCCCTAGTGGATGTAGGGTTCAGATAATCAGTTAAAGTCTGAGCACGCATCTGTTGGAGTGGGTTGGGTAAAAGGCATCTGCTCCTGTGGAAGTTTGATTTAATGGGTAATCTTCTGACAGGCCCACTCACCTGAACATGTACATGTCTTCTCTGCACTCCTCATTTTGTGCCGGTGGCTCAAATTACTGCCACACAGTGATGTAACCCAGATCATATATTGACTCTCATGTGACTACAACACCAACAATGTGAGTGACCATATTCAATGTACTGACATGTCTGGCTGTTATTGAGGGCTAGGGGGTCAAGCTGTATTCCACATGGTAGTGGTGCTGGAATTGGTGACATGTATCTACCCAGGTTTGAAACATGACTGGGTACATGCTCCTCAGTTTCCAACCATCACTGACTCCTGCCCTTTGTGGTAGCAAGCTAGGTTTTCCTATACCTTGCCAGATCCCTATTTCACATCCTCCTCCTGAGACACATGTAGCATGGTGAGACAATTTCCATTCAGACTTCCTCCTGCCACTTGCTACATCTTCACCCAGGACCACATCACATGTAGGATGTTGTACCCCAATGGGGTTTTCTCAGTCATTCCTTCCCAGCTGCAACACAAGTGTGACACTGACAGAGCAGTGCATGTGTATTGGTCTGGCTACCTTGCAGTACACAAATCCATTCTGACCTCTTTGCTATTGAATGTCTCCCCATTCAGTCACAGTGGCAGTTCTTTCTACTCAGCCAGCATGTATAATGCACTGCGCAACCATGGTTCCATCGAGACTACACATCACCTTTGGTTTTAACATACATGGTACTCTGATGTGCATCAGTTGCATTAACCCTGACCCAGTCAGATTTAGTACATGGAGTGAGTTCTGGTGGTCCCTAGCATGACAACTGACACCTGTGTGGTCTCACCACGCACATCAGGACAGATGTGTGCTATGTACTGTCATGGCAGTTAATATACACATGGCTCTTGGCATGTGTTTATACTTCGCGTGCCCCACACCGGACCCCCCCACCCCCGCCTTAGGTAAGCTCTTTCGCCTCTGACAAGCACATGCCCTTGGTTTCCTTTACAGTGCATATTTGTGCTTATGGGTCAGTGTAAGACACACTGGCCTCATTATACAAGGTGGCTTGCATTGTCACTAGCAGGTTGTATAGGGTTAAGGTGTCGTTCCAGTCCATGGGGCATATTTTATGCAGCTTCTGCTGCTGGTGCATCACTTTTTGTGACACACCAGCAGAGCAGGCTGTAGACCCAAATCTTCAAGGCCACACAAAGCCAGCTTGCATGGCTTTTATTGGCCTTGTAGATATGGAGTGAGGCAAGGCAGAGTAAATTGCTGTATTGCCTTAGTCTGCATAAAGGGGGCATACTATGGGCATTGCAGTTGGTTTTCAAGTGAAAAACTCATGGGTTTTGTTGTATTTCCTGATTTACAAGGATCTGTGAACCAGGGAATGCGACAAATTCTGACACCTCACCAGTTGAGCTGCAACAAGAAGTAAAGTTTTTTAATCCTTGTTCAGTTTTTTAATTCTTGTTTTCCCCTCTTTCTAGGTGTGCTGCATTCTGCAGCACACATGGTAAGAGGACAAAGCCTGACATGATTGTTTTTGAGCAAGATGGTAACCCTTCCTGCACAGGGAAAATCCTGTCTGCAATGTAGGCATCCTTGCAACATGGTGCAAGGATGCTTGCATTGGCCCTAGGCAGCCCAGTGTGCACCAGCACAGGTGAGAGGACAGAAATACATGTTATCTCACCATTCTCCCCTTTCCATGTGGCATAGAGCAGCGCAGAAAGGTGAACAGTGTTGCTGCCGTGCACCACTTTCCTTGTGATTGGGCCCCAATGTTCTTACTTTGTATTGTGGGACTTGTAGTTCGGTGACTCACATTGTACATTCCACTACACATGTCAGTATACAAACTAGAACCTGGTCTGCTGCTGCACTTCGCATATGTAATGGATGAGTATGACGGAGATGGACTGAGCTGTGCAACATGTAACTAGACAGAGTCCCTGACATTTCTGTGCCATTTATTGGGACATGATCTAGATTCCTGCCCTTTGCTCTGCTGACAGCACAGTGGAGCGCTAAGACATATGTAGCTGCTTTGCACAACATCACCTTTTTGTCCATATTGCCCCTTGTTAACATTTACCTAGTGTCTGTGGTTATTCATTGTGTGCTGCATTGTTGTGCCTCGGGACTCCAGCCACCAACTCGAATGAGATGATAGCTGCCACCTGCTCGTCCAAGGCATCCAGCTCATCCTGGGGTGCAAGGTTCCCTCCTCCAGTCTGCATTGCTGCCTTCAGGTTGCTGGACAGTTTCTCTTTTGTCCAGCGCTTACAATCATGCCAGTGCTTCTTGCAGTCAGTGACAATCATTCTGTGGCTCTGATTGTTCCTTGTGTGCTGCACTGTTCTGTCCTGGTACTCCTGCCACCAACTCATCTAGCTGCCACCTGCTCCTCCAAGGCATCCAGCTCTTGCTGGAGTGCTGGGCTTCTTCCTCTAGTATGCATTGCTGCCTTCAGGGTGTTGGCCAGTTTCTCCCTCCTCTGGCGCTTGCCATCATGCCAGCATTTTATATTATTGGTTACAGTCTCCTTGCTTTACCCACACTGTTGACCTTCTCCACTATCGACTTCCAAATGGCATCTCTCCTCCGTAGTGGCAATTTTGAGGTGACAAAGAGCTGATGTTGGTGCTCTGTCACCTCAGTGATCAAGATGTAATTTTACGCCTCACTGAAGTTGCACTTCCTCTTCCACTGGGAGTCTGTCTGATCATCCTGGCTGGTGCTGGGGTTGCAATCCTTGATTCTGCTGCCTGCTGCGTGCTCCAAGGCTGCCTTCTGTGAGGTGTGCCATTTTTTTCACACAAAGGCCCTCATTAGGGCCTTGGCGGTAAGTGCCGCTTATCGCAATGCTAATTGTCACCAACATACTGAGACCGCTGCGGTATACCGCTACGGGTATTATGACCCACACACATAGAAATCCGCCACTATACAGACACACACAAAAGTCTGCCAGCCCAAAGGTCAGTGATAAAGTGGTGGTACCAAAACCCACACCGTTACGCCAACAGAAATATGCCCACAGCATCATGACCCATGAATCACTGCGGTCGTCATTCAACTGCGGTAAACCATTGGCGGTACAGACCGCCACGCTCAAAATACACACCCACGTACAAAACAACACCACATTGGACAATTCAAACTACATACACCTGACACACAAACACACCACACCCACACACCCACACCAATATTAAACACACACCCACACTACCCACAACCCTTTACGTCCCAAAGAATTTTACAACTGAGAGAGAGACAAGGTAGGAGCACCCACTGAATCAAAGCCACAAAACACCATCACCCATACACCATCCACGCACCTAACAGCACACACCCCAACACATCACCCCACACACCCTCACACACACCACTCACACTACACCCATGGCACTACAACGACACCCCAGATTCTCTGAGGAGGAGCTAAGGGTCATGGTGGATGAAATAATCCGGGTAGAGCCACAGCTATTCGGATCACAGGTGCAGCAGACATCCATTGCTAGGAAGATGGAGCTATGGCGGAGAGTCGTGGACAGGGTCAAAGCTGTGGGATAGCACACAAGAACCAGGGATAAGATCAGGAAGAGGTGGAACGACCTACGGGGGAAGGTATGTTCCGTGTTTGCAAGACACCAGATAGCAGTACAGAGGACTGGCGGAGGACCCCCACTTCCTCCCCCACAACTAACAACATGGGAGGAACAAGTCTTGGCAATCATGCATCCTGAGGGCCTGGCAGGAGTAGCAGGAGGACTGGACTCTGGTAAGTCAACTCTTTACTACTTTCACCCCCCTATCTGCATGCCATCACATACCCCCGCCCCTACCCTCACCCCTATCACCCCACCACCTCACATACACCTCACCATCACAACCCACCCCTCCCAGTACCCAGCACTGCTTGCAACAACAATGCATGGACACCACTCACAGGCCTCCATGGACACCCATCACCACATCATGCACAGTAGTGGCAATCACTTAGCCAACCAAATTACAACTTACACAAGCCAAAGCTACCTTGGTAATAACAATCATAGAGGGAAATACACCCATGCACAAGATGTTGCACGCAGTAACAATAACACTGCATTTACATACCCACAGGACCCCCACACAGCGTCACCAGAGAGGAGGTACCAGCAACATCCAGTCCACCCCCAAAAGAGGCCCACAGTGAGGACAGCAGCTCTGCACGCCTGGATCAGGATGACCAACCAGGCCCATCAGGGACCTCCTAACAGTCGGGGACCCAGCCACATTCCCAAACCACCAAAGATCCTCCCACTCAGGAAACAACACAGCACCCACCCAGCGGGCCCATCCCTCTGTCGCCAGGACACCACAATCAGCAGTGTGTCCACCACTACAGGGACCCCAGGCAACCCCACAAACACAGGATGATCAGGGACCTGGGATCAGTGGCAGTGGGCAAACGGTTCAGGGGACAGAGGCACAGGACAACAGGGAAGGTGGGAGGACTGCTGTGCGACAGGGGGAGGACAGGCCCAGGGAACCAACTCTCCACGATGCACTCACCAACATCCTGGGAGCATACTACCATTCCCAGGAGACCATGGGCCAGATACTGGCCAAGCTGCAGGAGACCCAGTGGCTGCAGGAGGGACAGCACCTGGGGATCAGGGAGGACCAGAGGGACATTCACACCACCCTGGTCACCATTGCAGGTGTGCTGACAGACATGGCCAACACCATGAGGGAGGCAGTGGCACACCAACGGGCCCCTGACACTAGCCACACCGAAGAACAGCCCTCCACCTCTGCCGATGCTAGTGGACGGGAGGTCCACCAAAGGAACAACAGGCCACCAGCACCCCACCCCCTGCAGAAGGAGAACCACCACACAAAAGGTCCCTGCGATCCAGGCAGAAGCCAGAGAACATTGCGAAGACCCCTGCCAGGAAAAAGGACTCCCCTTATTGTCACCCTTGTGTCCCACTCTGTCATCCTGTCCACCTTTAACTGATATTGCTCCACTTCCTATGCCCCCTTGGACAATGCACCTGTGATACCAATAGATTGGCCTCTATCCTGGACATTTCTCCACCATCAACCCACCCCATTGCAGCACCCCCTACACATATAATCACAGAAATAAATACCCTCGGAACAAATACAAGTATGGAGTCTGTCAATTGATTGAAATATGTATTAGTTTAACAAGCTGTAAACATTGCAATTCAAATGTACAGTTATATTTCAATAGGTATGACCTGTAGTGGGCAGCAGTAAACACACCACGAGCCAGAGTGGGGCACAGATATCTGAAAATAGAGGTGCCAAAGGGTGCAGTAAGTGGCCATAGAAATAGGGAAATCAGGCTGCCATGTACAATGTCCAACACAAAACTGCAATGGAACGTGAAGTTAGAGTGTCTTACCTGTGTGTCACTCGAAGTACTGTTGAATTATTGTAGTTCTGTTGTCTACATCCTCTTCCTCTGCCTCCTCTTCATCACTGTCCACAGGCTCCACCGCTGCCACACAACCATCCCCAGGCTCATCCTCCTGCAGAAAAGGTACCTGGCGTCTCAAGGCCAGGTTGTGCAACATGCAAAATGCAACGATGATCTGGCACACTTTCTTGGGAGAGTAGTACAGGGATCCACTTGTCAGATGGAGGCACCTGAATCTGGCCTTCAGGCCCATGTTCCTCATTGTAACGTTCCTCTGCCCTTGTCCTGGCATTCCTCACTGGGGTCAGTAGCCATGAGAGGTTGGGGTAACCAGAGTCATCTGTAAATATCGAGGGATACCTGTTAGCCAAACAATCACCCTTAGGGCCAACCACACAGCCATATACCTACATCAACTGGGTGGGGACCATGGGCTCACCTATTAGCCACACCCGGTGCCTCTGGAGTTGAGCCATCACATATTGGATGCTGATATTCCTCAAGATAAAGGCATCATGCACAGAGCTAGGATACTTTGCATTGACATGGGAGATGTACTGGTCGGCCAAACATACCATCTGCACATTCAGAGAGTGAAAGCTCTTTCGATTTCTGAACACCTGTTCATTTCTCCGGGGGGGACAAAGGCAATATGCATACCATCAATGGAACCAATGATGTTGGGGATATGTCCCATTGCATAGAAGTCATTCTTCACTGCGGCCAAATCCTCCACCTGGGGGAATACGATGTAGCTGCGCATGTGTTTTATCAGTGCAGACAACACTCTGGTCAGCACGTTTGAGAACATAGGCTGTGACATCCCTGATGCTATAGCCACCGTCACTTGGAAGGAACTACTTGCCAAGAAATGGAGCACTGACAGGACATGCACTAGAGGGAGATACTGTGGGGTGGCAGATAGCTGAAATAAGGTCTGGCTCCAATTGGGCACACAGCTCTTGGATTGTGGCCCCATCAAGTCTGTAGGTGAGGATAATGTGCCTGTCCTCCATTGTCGCCAGGTCCACCAGGGCTCTGTACACGGGGATGTCTCCCTCTCCTATTCGTCCTCAGTGGTTGAATTCTAGGGTGAAAAACGGTGAGCAGAAGGTCATATTCAAACATATACTCAGATTAATGTGCAATTTTTGTTTTACAGAAACAGTATGTGAACTTGTAAGACAGTTAATGTGCCTATGTCTGCTGTGACGCAGTTAGGTGCCATGGCCTGTGCCCCCCTGAAATGGCGGCTGCCTAACCTGTGAGGAGGGACAAGTGGAAATGAGGTAATTCCGCTGGCGCTGTGTGCCATTTCAGTCGGCGGTCGATGACCGCTGTGCAACACCGCATTGGTTATGATTGGGGCCAGGAGCCAATGGCGATGTACGCCGGCAGTGACAGTACGCACTGCAGCGGAACTGACCGCTATTTTCTATGTGTTCACTCACTTGCTACCTGACCTTTAACAGGAGAGGACCTACACTGCAAGTGCTGCTGTGACCTGTGGCTGGAAGCAACCATGGCTCAAGTGTCTGGGGAAAGGGACCCTGCCTTCACTTCCGAGGAGTTAGGGAGACTGGTGGATTCGGCCCTACCCCAGTACCATTTACTTTATGGTCCTCCAGACCAACAGGTTAGTACGCATGATGTGTGGGGCATGAATCTATGGAGTGCTGTGTGTGTAAGCCTCGTGTGGGTGGGTGATGAGGGGTCCTGGGCAGAGTGCTGCATGTATGGTGGGCAATGTCTGTGCGTAAGGGGCCATGAATATGACAGTCCGGACGGTATGACTAATACCTTTTCTGCTGTATTTTTGCTGCAGGTCAGTGACCATCAGAAAAAGGGTATTTGGCGTGCCTTCGCCAGGGAGCTGCGGACCCTGGGGGCCTTTGACAGGCTGAACACCCACTGCCGCAAACAGTGGGAGAACTTTTGCTGCTGGGCAAGGAAGACGGGGGAGGCCCAGCTGGAGCTGGCATCCCAACGAGGAAGGGGTGCCCGTCATACCCTGAACCCCTGATGTTCTGCATCCTGGTGGTGGCCTATCCGGAGTTGGATGGGCGCTTGAAGGCATCACAGCAGCCACAAGGGGGTGAGTACAGATTCAGATTCTTGACTTTGCACGCGTTAAGGTGTTACCTGGGTGGGGGATGTAGGTTGTAGGTGCCCCTAGGCCAGGGCGAACATGGCAGGGTAGGTTCCATGATGGGGAAGCTCAGATGCACTCCAACCACAATAATGTTGGTGGGCATCTACTACAGGGCAGCATCCTGTGGGTTTCAGGTGTGCAGCTAATGGCGTTAGGCATTGTACCCTATGGGCTGGTGACTAGCATTGGAACTGGTAGTACATGGCCTAGTGCATAGGGGTGTTCCCTGTGAGTTGTGTACACCAACGGTAGTGTTGTTGCTGGCATTCACCAAGTGTATCCTCTGTCTCTTCCCCCCCTTTTTGTTTTGTCACCTTGTCCTTGTGGGCATTAGCATCATCTGGTGGAGGAGCAGAGGCACCGGTGACGGAGGGAGCTGCATCCCACATGGGCCTGGAGGCCGAATCCACCGACGGTGAGGGCACCAGTGGGACGGAGGGCAAGGGGAGCACCACGACGGAGACAGGAGGGGACAGTACCGACAACGACTCCTCCTCCGATGGAAGCTCCCTGGCGGTGGCGGACAACTCTGTGCCCATCCCAACTACAGGGACAGCCTCCACTCCCGTCCCACTACCGCCCTCCCAGCAGCCCCTCAGCGTGTTTCCCGTGCCCGCTCACCCAGGAGGGTGGGCATCTCCTTCCCCCCAGGAACCTCAGGCCCTGCCCCAGTCAGCCCTGCTTCCTCTACTGACCTCCTGAGATCCCTCTCTGATGGGCATTTACCCATACTGAATGCCATCCAGGGTCTAGCAGGGCATTTGCAACAAACAAATACATACCTGGAAGACATTCACTCTGGAGTGGGGGCCCAACAGAGAGCATTCCAGGATCTGGCCAACTCACTGATGGTAGCCACTGTCCCTGTCTCCAGCCTCCCCCCTCCAACTTCCACTACCTAGTCCCAATCCTCTCAACCCCAGCCTATTCCAAGTACACCTTCAGACCAGCATGCACCCTTATGAACACACAGAAGTGGCTCAGGCAAACTCAAGCACCACACTTCATCCCACAGGCACTTGCACAAGCACCATCCAGATGCAGACACACCAACATCCACTGCCTCCACTGTGTCCCCCTCCTCCTCATCGTCCACCTCCCTCCCAGTAGCGTCTCCATTCACACCTGCATGCACTACATCCTCATTCACTACCTTCATAACCAGCACGCCTATCACTACACGCCCCTCAATGGCATTCACACCCCCACATCATCCACACATCCCCTGTGCCCTCTCCCACTGTGTCTGTGACCCCTCCTCCCAAAGTACATAAACACCAGCACTCAGACACCCAAGAGCCATCCACCTCACAACAGCATCCAGCCCACGCACCTGCACCCAAACACAGCAGACACCTCCTACAACCACTCCCTCTTCCTCCACTCCCAAACTGTCACCCTCTTCCCACCCGTGTCCCTAAGAAGCTTTTCCTCGTCACCATTGACATATTCCCTACCCCTCCCCCCGTCCTTCACTTCGGGCCAGGGTGGCCAGAACCTAGCCCAGCACCTCAGCCACCCAGTCCACAGCAACTGTGGTTTCTGTAGCTACTGCAGGTATGAGATGCTCCAAGGAGGCACCCGTCAGCACAGCAAGTGTGCCAGCACCACCTGCCAAGGCCAACAAGGGGCCACCACCTAGCAAAGGCAAGAAGGGGACACCAGCCAGCAAGGGGAAGGAGGCACCACCAGCCAGCAAGGGCAGGAAATGAACACCAGCTGGCAGAAGCAAGGAGGCACCACCATCTGCCAAGGGCAGGAAGGGGCACACAACACCAGCCATGGCAAAGCAGATGTCTGAGGCTGCAGGAGAAGGGCTAGATCCTCCCCCCACCACTGACAGCACCGCCACCTGCACCACAGCCAGCACCTCCACCTGCCCCGCCGCCAGCACTGCCACCTGCACCGCCAGCAGCACCATTGCCAGCAGCCCCAGTGGGCACCCGTCCGAGGCTGCAGGGGAAGGGCTGGAGCCTCCCACCACCACTGATTGCGCCGCCACCTGCAGCACAACTGCCATCCACTGAGCAGCCGTCACCGTCATGGCTACATGGGCTTCAGTGCATCCTGGCCCCTGCAACACCTGTCGGTGTGACACCCATGTGAGAGACTGTGACCTTGCACCATCCAGGATGAAGCACACTGGGCACAAAGCCCCCTCCAGAACCAGTGGAAGAAGGCATACACCCACCCCTCCTTGGAAGGATGAAGCACACTGGGCACAAAGCCCCCTCCAGACCCAGTGGAGAAGCCATCCACTTGAGAGACTGTGGCTGTCACCCACTTGGGAGACTGTGGCTTTGCCCTCCCCAGGACCAAGCAGTGAACAAACCACCCACTTGAGAGACTATGGCTTTGCACTCCCCAGGACCAAGCAGTGGGCATGGAGCCCCCTCCAGGCCACTGGCGTTGTACCATATTCCGGCTGAGGTGCCCCCCCATTCCCTGTCCCCTGAGGGGCCTGTGTTTTTTCGACCTGATGCCCCTGCAGTGGTCTCTTCGTATTGAAGCAGGAGTCAAGTGTGGCCTTGGCCTATGTGTTATGGCCCTGTGGGCCACAGACATTTTGGAGTGGGCAATGTCCCTCCTTTTGCATATATTGTACATACTGTTTATTGATTTAAGGACGGAATTATCTAAAATTGTACTATGACACTCATTTTAATCCATTCCTTTTGTCCTTGCATTATTCCTGAGGGTTTCGGGGTGTATATGTAATGTTGTTGCATCTGTTTGTGTGTATTGTGTTGGGGGTGAGGGTGGGGGGGATGGGGGTGTTGTGTGTTGCGTGTTGTGTGTGTGTGTCCCTCTCTTTTTCCTCCCCCCTCCCTTGTGTGCTAGGTGCATTACTCACGTGGTCATCTTCGCCGGCGTTCGTGTTCCTTGTGTATGAGGAGGTACACCACCAATGGAAAAATGTGCAGCTCGGGCTCCATGGTATTGTGGTTCTCCCTTGAGTGTCGAGAGGTGAGTCGTTTCCCTTCAGTGTACTGTTTCCACCATGCTTTGATGGCATTGGTACTGCCCCGGAAAAGCTGGCAGATAGGCCTGTTGTAATGCTGTGGGAGGTGCATTGTCTTCCGCCTGGTTTTTGTTGCTACCGCAGTGGCAGTCGTAGTGTTAAAGTGGCTGTCAGTGTTGGTGGTTTCCGCCGTGGTCATAATTCCAATTTTTTTACCGCCGGCCTTTTTTTGTTATTATCGCTGCTTTTTCACCGACCGCCGGGGTTGTAATGAGGGCCAAAGTGTCTTTTTTTGTACTTTATTTTATGCCTTGCGCACTCAAAAGTAATGCAAGGCTGATTAGCATTACTTTATGTGCCGCAAGTCAGCCCTGTGGCATTTTTGTAGCAGTAGCGTTAAATTTTCCTATGACATGTTGCACACAGATGTGTATTTTTTTTTGCATGCAGGATCCTTATGCCATGGTGTGCCGTATTGCAAATATGATGCATTCATGGCATAGGATTCTGTTGTACCGAAGTTCAAAGTTATTTTGACACATCACTGATACAATGCAGCGATGGGTCATTTCTTGTAAATCTAGTAAGAGGGGGAGAAGAGAGTTTTGTCCACACAAGTTATAAAGTAAAAGACCCCAGTGTCATTGACCCTACCCATCTTTCCTAGCAACACACAGGTGAAATGTCACAAACCTGTCAATGTATACAGGCTCCACCAGCCATGTCTCCTGGTGACAAAGTACTGCATGAGGTTTAATAAAGGATAACCAATCCACATTGTGCAATTTTGCAGCCTGTCCAGCCATTCTCCATGTTGCAAAATATATGCCTCCACCAACCATATTGATTAGATACAAACTTGGGCCCGTATTTATACTTTTTTTGCGCCGCATTTGCGTCGTTTTTTGACGCAAAAACGGCGCAAACTTGCAAAATACCATTGTATTTTGTGGGTTTGCGCCGTTTTGCGCCAAAAAGCGGCGCAAATGCGGCGCTAAAAAAAGTATAAATACGGGCCTTGGTGCATTTACATGCATTGTGAGAGGAAAGACAATTGATTTGGTAGTAGGGGAGGCCCAGCCAGTTTCAAAGACCATGGGAAGCTCAGAGTCAGCTGCTTCGCTCATGGGTCAATCCATTTGAGTTAATCCTGTCAAAGGTAAGAACCTATTACAAATGGTGACCGGAGCCATAGGTGTTAAAGATAAGAGACTGAAGGCATTTGCTGGCCTACAGAAATAAAGCAGGGGACGAATTCAATGATTGAGTATGGAGCAAGTGAAAAACAGAGAGTGTCCAAGATGTACCTAACAGTAGTGCTACTCCTGAAATGTACAACAATGCAGTTGTTTGTATCTGGGTTTGGCAAGTGTCCCACCCACAATACCCTCTGTACTTGGTTAATCCTACTATGTGAATAACCGAAACCAACCACCCTCATTCTTATGCAATGCACTACTTTGTTCAAAAGCTTGTCATGATTTTCACAAGCACCCATCTTTAATGAGTGTGTGCCTTTAAGAATTAGCACAAATAGAGTGTCCTGGGTGGCAATTGAAGGGACTGGTTGCCTGGTGAGAAAGGCATTCCCTGAGTATCTGTTTGGCTGTGAATTTGCTCCATTGTGTTGTCAAAGTGCAACTTGTGGGAACTCTCCCTTTTACTGTTTCCTCGGTCTGGTCAAGGACTCTGCTATCACTTGTACTTGCCCATTAGGTCTGGGGGAACTGAGAGGGCCCTCTGTTCTTTTACATTTCCCTCTTCCATTCCAGTGTGCAGACCATTATCCGGCATACATCCTTAAATGTAAGCCTGGGCAAGCGGCCTGTAGTTTTAGAGTTCTTAAGTCAAGCCTCCAAAGAGTCCAATCTGCTGAAGTAAAATGTGCCAGTTTTTCCTCCAGAAGGACAAAGCTGGTGGCCAGGTCTTAAAACAGGGCCTTGGGGTCTGTCTCATACTGTGCATCCTTTTCCTCTGACTGACAAGTGACTTGAGCTACTTTCCCCTTTCTGGGCTGCGGGCATTTTCTCTTATACAGGGGTGGTGAACAAAGTGAATCATCCGGATGCTGCCCAATGAGTATATTAGGAGTACCAGGAGCATGTATGCTGATTATACCTTCCGGGGGTTCACTAGACAGAGGATAACTGGCTCTAGTGCCTGGAGAGTGCAAGGGAGCACATAAGTTGCTACCAGTGTATATCAAGGCATTAGAGTCAGACCCATTTCTATTCCTAGTCAGTCTTCATGCAGAGCACAGTTGTTCATGCAGAGCACAGCTCCCACCTTAGCCCTGGCGAAATAAGTAAGATTGCAGAAAGCAAAACAAAAAACAGAATGAAACAATATACGTACGACAGCTTGCTCCCGAGACTCATCACTTAGAGGGGTGGCCCAGCCCAGCCTCTTTTTGTCACTGACGGGAGCAGAACAGGCCTGCACTTGGCCAGGGCTTGGCCTGTGCATGTCCCGCACAGCAGGGTTACTGCACAAGCCTTATAGCACTGAGTCAGGGCAGTCAGGGCAGGTGAAAACAGTTTGTGGTGCCTCCTCCTTCTCCAGTGGGATGTGGGGTCTTTTATGGCAATGCTGGTCCCCCCTCGCAGCAGAATTGCTGCATGCTCCTTATAGCACCGAGTCAGAGCAGGTGAAAACTGTGTGTGCCACACTCCTCCTTCTCCAGTTGATTCCTGGGACATGGAGTCCTGTATGGTAGTGCTGGTTCCCCCCACAAGGTTAGTCAAAAATATACACCAGCAAGTGTTACCTATGTAGAGATCAAGCTAGAGGCTAAAATTCAGTATAACTTCAGTTGAGCTGTTATTAAAGGTTTTGCATGGATATACTGACCAATGCTATTTGTTCTTCATCTTTGCATGAAGGTATTTGATTAAGGTGAACAATTAAAACATAATAATGTAAGTCCTTATGAACAATCTCATTGCCATCCTGCATTTATGATTAAAGAGCTGGAATTGAGTCCTTTCTGGCTCAAGTCTCAATTTTTCAAGATTCTCAGTCTATTATATAATCGCTCAACAATTATACAGTGGCCAGTGACAAAGATAAATGGAAGCTGCATCTGTCAGAAAGAGAGGTTGAAAGATAGTGGACTTAAATTGGAGCAGTCAGAAACGAAGCTATCTATTGTCCTGATGTGAATTTTGCAGAATAAGGGAACATGTATGGGCACTGAAGGAGAGCGCAGAGTTAGAAGGGCTGATGGTGTAGAGAGGAGCAGATGCAAAGAGTAGTTAAAGTGAGGTCTCTCTTGTGCCCCCTGTACAATAATTGGCCACACATGACATGTTCCTTTGTGTATCAACCTGGAAATTTAAATTTGAAGATTTTGAATTGACTACAAAAGCAAGACCCTAAGCTAAGACACAATGGCCCTCATTATGACATTGGTGGTGAGTGATAAAGTGGCGGTAATACCGCCAACAGGCTGGCGGTAATTACCATCAAATTATGATCATGGCGGTGATAACTCCCACAGACAGCCAATGTACCACACCAACCGCTAGGGTGTTAACACCACTGACCACAGCAGTAGCCGTCAACAGCCAGGCGGAAGACAAAGTACCGTCCACCATATTATGACTTTGCAATCCACTAGGATTTCCGGGGTGCTACCAATGCAATCAAAAGCCTGGCGGAAACAGAACACAGAAGACCAAAGACTCAGCATCAGAAACACAGGGAAGAACAACGGCGCCATAGAAACGGAACTGCAAGTCTTCCAGATGCTCATCTATTTCATGCTCCACCTGGACCACCAACGTCGATGAAGACAACGACAGTGAGTACAGCCACCTAGCAAACAATGGACGGAGGGAGGAAAATGAGAGTGACACACACACACACGACATACCCCCGACAGACGCACACAATACACACACCATACACACAACCAGCTGCATGCGAAAAACAATGGCACTCGACACACAGCAGAATAATGCAAGGCCAACAAGAATGCAGTAATGAGAATGTATTGATTGTAAACAACTACCAAAAGATCAATTGTATGAAAAACAGATATGTACAAATGTACACAAAGGGACGATGCCCAGTCCAAAGTACTAAGGGCCCACATAGCCACAGGGCACAGTACAAGGCCCAATTCGAATCCTGAATTCATCCGGATAGAATTCTGCAGGGGCATCAGTTTGCAAGTGGGCAGGCACCTCTGGGGGATGGGGGGTGTTGAGCACCTCAGTCGAATACGGGAACAAGCCCACTGGTTCTGGAGGGGGCTCTATTTCCATTTTTCTGTGCTGGGAGTGCAAGGCTACAGTCTCTGGAGTGGGTGACTTTCCGACTGGTTCTGGAGGGGGCTTTATGGACATATCTCTGTGTTGGGGAGTGCAAGGCCTCAGTCTCTGGAGTGGGTGACTTTCCCATTGGTTCTGGAGGGGTCTCCATGCCCATATCTCTGTGCTGGGGAGTGCAAGGTCACAGTCTCTCAGGTGGGTGACTTTACCATTGGTTCTGGATGGGGCTATATGCCCATATCTATGTGCTAGGGAGTGCAAGACCTTAGTCTCTCAGGTGGGTGAATTTCCCACTGCTTCTGGAGGGGGCTCCATGCCCATATCTCTGTACTAGGGAGTGCGCGTCCACAGTATCTGGAGTGGGTGACTTTCTCACTGCTTCTGGAGGGGACTCCGTGGTGATTTACCTATGCTGGGGAGTGCAAGGTCATAGTCTCTCAGGTGAGGAACACGCCCACTGCTTCTGGAGGGGGCCCCTTGAACAGCAGTCCCTGAAGAGTGGCCTACATGGCTTCCGCTGGTGGTGATGGCTGCACAGTGTCATCTGGAAGTGAGGGCTGCACTGTGTCAGCAGGTGAAGGTGCCTCCTGGGCAACCTCTAAAGGAGGTGAGGGCTGGAGTGTCTCAGCAGGTGAAGGTGCCTCCTGGGCAGCCTCTGCAGGAGGAGTAAGCTGCACTTCCTCAGCTGGCGGTGAGGGCCTGTGACCACTGGTGGTGGCCGTGGTGGTGTCACCCTGACAGCCTATGCTGGAGGTGAGGGCTGCACTTTGTTAGCAGGTGAAGGTGCTTTCTGGGCAGCCTCTGCTGGAGGTGAGGGCTGCACTGTCTCAGCAGGTGAAGGTGCCTCCTGGACAGCCTCTGCAGGAGGAGTAGGTTGCACTTGCCCAGCTAGTAGTGAGTGCCCTGTGACACCTGGTGGTGGTGGTGGCACTCTGACAGCCTCTGCTGGAGGTGAGGGCTACACTGTCTCAGCAGATGAAGGTGCTTCCTGGGCAGCCTCTGCAGGAGGAGTAGGCTGCATTTCCTCAGCTGGCGGTGAGGGCTCCGTGACCACTGGTGGTGGTGGTATCACCGTGACAGCCTCTGCAGGAGACGAGGGCTTCTTCCCCTTCATGTCAGGAAGCATTACCCTTCCTGGCAGGGGTTGAGGGCTTCTTCCCCTTCATGACAGGATGTGCGGGCTCCTTAGCCTTCCCGGCAGGAGTTGAGGGCTTCTTCCCCTTCATGGCAGGAGGAGCGGGCTCCTTCCCCTTCATGGCAGGAGGTGTGGGATCCTTAACCTTCCTGGCTGGTGGAGTGTGATCCTTCACTGACTTGCCACCATGACTAAGTGGTACCAACTCTGTCCACGTGGACTGTTTGGCTGAGGTGCTGGGCTGGGTCATTGGGACCCTGCTCTTACGGGCAGGATGGGGGGAGGGGGAGGGAAGAGGCCAAGTTGGGCAAGCAAAATCTTCTTAGGGATGGTGGGGCAGAATGCTGAAGGACGAATTGGGAGTGGAGGTTGAGGGAGTGGTTGTTGGAGGTGTATGTCTGCTGGACTTGGGTGCAGGGGCATGGAAAATGTGATGATGTGAGGTGGATGGCTGTTGGGTGTGTGAGTGCATGCATTTGTGTCCTTTAAGAGGGGGGACAGACAGGGTGGAAGAGGACACAACGGATGGGTGCATGGATGTTATGGAGTTATCTGCTATTGAGTTGTGTGTGCTCCTTGGTGTGGTGATGCTGGTGGTGGATGTTAATGCAGGTGCGAGTGTGGACGTGACTCTGAGGGAAGTGGAGGAGGGGGATGAGGGGGAGACAGTGGAGGAAGTAGTTGTGGTTGTGTCTGCAACTGTCTGGTGTTTGCGTGAGTGCTTGTGGGATGAAGAGTGGTGCCTGTGTTTGACTGTGCCACTCTTGTATGTTGTCTTGTGTGCATGCTCGTTTGTATGTGTGCATGGGATGGGTTGGGGTTCAGGAGACTGGGAAGCAGTAGTTAGAGGGGGGAATGGTAGGAACAGGGACAAAGGCTGCCATCAGAGAGGAGACCAGAGCCTGAATCAATCTCTGTTGGGCTGCCAATCCACCAAGGATGCCCTCCAGGAATGCATTGAATTGCTGCATCTGGGATGCCAGTCCTTGGATGGCATTCACAATGGTTGACTGCCCTACAGAGATGGATCTCAAAAGGTCAATAGCCTCCTCACTCAGGGCAGCGGGGCTCACTGGGGCAGTGCCTGAGGTGCCTGGGGCGAAGGAGATGCCCACCCTCCTGGGTGAGCGGGCATGGGAAACTCGTTGAGGTTCTACTGGGAGGGCAGTGCTGGTACGGGGTGGCAGCTGTACCTGCAGCTGGGGTGGTCACAGAGCTGTCTGCCACCACCAGGGAGCTTCCATCGGAGGAGGCATCTGAGTCTGCGTTTTCACCCCCTATCTTCGCCATGGTGTTCCCCTCGCCCTCCGTCCCACTGGTTTCATCGGCGTCTGTGGACCCTGTCTCCAGGGTCCTGTGGGATGCTGCTCCCTCTGTCGCCAGTGCCCCTGCTCCTCCGCCAGATGATGCTAATGCACACACGGACAGGGTGACAGAAGAGAAAAGTGGGGAGAGAGAGAAAGGAAACACTGGGTGAATTACTGCACCAACACCACAGTAGGCATTCATAGCACCGTCACACACAGGGATCAGGATTGAGCACTTTGCACTGCACTGCCGGTGATTTGGCTAGATGCCACGGCAAGATGAGGGCTACACACCGCCAATGCACACCTCCTGGTACCCACAAAACCCTGACTGACATGGAATGCTAACAAGCTAGGTTACCTGCATTTGCCATACACCCATTACCCTTGAGCTGGATCACGCTGCAATGTCTGGCCTGGCATTAACGGGCACCCACAGAACTCACACCGACCACCAGGATCCCATGCCACCTGCCAATTATTGTAGAAATGCCCACTGTACTCATCCCCTTGTGGCTGCTGTGATGCCCTCAAGTTCCCATCCAGCTATAGGTAGGCTACCGCCAGTATGCAGGCCATCAGTGGGGTCAGGTTCCGACGGGCACCCATTCCTCGTTGGGAGGCCATCCCCAGCTGGTCCTCTGCGGTCTTCCATGCCCAGCATCTCAGGTACTCCCAGCGTATCCGACAGTGGGTGTTCTGCCTGCCATAGACCCCCAGGGTCCGCACATCCTTGGCGATGGCACGCCATAATCCCTTCCTTTGATGGGCGCTGACCTGCACAGGTAATACAGACAGAAGGACACCATTACACATACAATCCAGCCTGTCACACATATGGCCCACCAATCCCGTTTCTGTAACTATTGACACACACATCGGCCGGCACACACCATGTACACCACCACATTAAATCCCCCCGATGACACGATGCTTCCACACACATCTCCATGCATCCTTCCCACATGCATCGTGCCCAAGGTGTACTCACCTGTTGGTCTGGAGGCCCATACAGAAGTCCGTACTGGGGTATGATCCCACCCACCAATCGCTCCAACTTCTCAAAAGTGAAGGTAGGGGACCTTTCCCCTGTCACTCGGGCCGTGGTAGGTTCCAGACACAGGTCACAGCAGCACACGCAGTAAAGGTATTCTCCTGTTGAAGGTCAGGAAACAAGTGAGGAATCAGATATAAAAGGGCTTTCACATCCGCTGCGGTGTACACAGTCACCGCCAGCGCTGATCCCCATTGGCCACTGTACTCCATAGAGCCCCATATTATCCAATGAAGAATCACTCTTGTGTCCCTTAGATACCTACCGCTGTGGATTAATAGGAGGAGGAGACAAACCCATGTGTACAGACCCCTTGTGGACTTGGCTACACTGGAGGACAGGCACATTATACTCACCTATAGACTGGACAGGGCAACAATATCAGAGCTGTGTGCCCAATTGGAGCCTGACCTGATATCTGCTATCCGTCATCTGACTGGGATCCCCCCTGTTGTGCAAATGCTATCAGTGCTCCATTTCCTGGCAACTGGTTCTTTTAAAGTGACAGTGGGCTTGGCAGCAGGAATGTCACAGCCAATGTTTTCAATCATGCTGGCAAGACTTTTGTCTGCCCTGGTGAAATACATGTGCAGCTACATAGCTTTCTCCCAGGTGGAAGATCTGGCCACAGTGAAGGCCGGATACTATGCAATGGGACATATACCCAATAATTTTGGGGCCATTGACGGGACACATATTTCGTTAGTCCCCCCGCCAGAATGAATAGGTGTTCAGGAATCATAAGAGTTTCCACTCACTAAATGTGCAAATGGTGTGCCTGTCAGACCAGTACATCTCCCACGTCACTGCTAAGTATTCTGGGTCGGTGCATGATGCCACTGTTCTGAGGAATAACAGCATCCCAAATGTGATGGCCCAACTACAGAGGCACAGGGTGTGGCTAATAGGTGAGCCATGGTCCCCACCAACTGTATGTTAGTGTATGGCTTCAGGTGTCATCCCCATGGATTGTATGAGGCTAAATGTTGTCCCTCAATTCTTGCAGGTGACTCTGGCTACCCAAACCAATCGTGGATGCTGACCCATGTGAAGAATGCCAGGACAGGGGCAGAGGAACGTTATAATGAGGCACATGGGTGAACCAGAAGGATCAACGAGAGGACCTTCGGGCTCCTGAAGCCCAGGTTCATGTGCCTCCATCTGACAGGTGGATCCCTGTGCTACTCACCAGGGAAGGTCTTCCAGATAGTAGTGGCATGCTACATGTTTCACAACCTGACCCTCGGACAGCATGTACCTTTTCTGCAGGAGGAAGAGACTGGAGATGCCCCTGTGGCAGCAGTGGACCCTGACGACAGTGAGAATGAGGAGGCAGAGGATGAGGATGAGAACAACCGAACATCAGTCATACTTCAATACTTCCAATGACACACAGGTGTGACAGTGCAACTGGCCATTCCTCTGACTATTGATGTGTTCTGTGTGGCTGTAACATGATGGCATTAACTTCCATTGCATCTCAACTTACTGTCACCTATGGCTTGTCATTTTACAAATGTTGGTGAGATAACAACTGTGTACTGATGTGATGACTACAGATAGCTACAGGTCATTATTTCTATGCTCTTACGGTGTTCAGATCATTTGCACTAGATGTGACTGTTTCCATAAATGCACATTTTCAACACATAAAATACCAGTGGTCAAGTTGTTTTCAAGGGTGTTTATTGTAGTGCTATGAAATTGAGGGAAAAGTGTAATTGAATGGGGTGATGATGGAGGAGAGTCCAGGGTATTGTTCCAGTCTGTTTGTAGCACAGGTCCAGTGTCCAAGGGGCCATAGGAAGGGGAGGAAAAACAGATCAAAGTGGACAAGGTGACAGTGTGGGACACAAGGGGGACAATCAAGAGAGTCTCATTTCCTGACGGTGGTCTTGGCAAGTATCTCTGACTTTTGTCTGGGTCGCAGAGAACATTTGTGGGGTGGTTCACCTTCTGCAGGGGGAGGGGTGTCAGTGTCCTGTGGGTCCTATGGCGGGGCCTCCTGTCAACTAGCTGCAGCGGAAGTGGAGGGCTAGTCAATGGACTCGCTAGTGGTAGGGGACCGCCGGTGTGCTGTTGCTTCCCTCATGATGTGGGCCATGTCTGCCAGCACCCCTCCTATAGAGATCAAGGTGGTGTTGATGGCCCACAAGTTCTCCCTGATCCCCTGATACTGTTCCTCCTGCAGCCTCCTGTTCTCCTGCAAGTTGTCAAGGATCTTTCTCATCGTGTCCTGAGAATGTTGGTAGGCTCCCAATATCTCAGTGAGTGCCTCCTAGATAGTCGGTTCCCTGGGCCTGTACTCCCCCTGGTGCACAGCGGTCCTCTCAGCGTCCCTATTGCCCTATGCCTCTGTCCCATGAACGGTGTGACCATTGACACTGAGCCCAGGCCCCAGATTGTCTTGGGAGCGATGTGTGGACTGGGGTCACTGTACAGGTGGGCACACTGATGATTGATGTGTCCTGGGGACAGAGGTGTGGGCATTATGGGTGGGTAATATGGTGTTGAATACTGATGGGGAGGCTCTGTGGTGGACTGTGAGTGGGCTGGGGTGACCGACTGTCCAGTGGTCCCTGATGGGCCATGTTGTTGGTCCAGATCCTGAAGTCCAGAGTTACTGTCATCTTTGGGGGCATCTTCACTTGGGGGTCTGGATAGTTGTGGCACCTCCTCTCTGCTGGGATTGGCTGGGGCACCTGTGGGGATGTAAGTGATGTATTATGCTTCATGTCTGTGACATATTGTACATCCCTGGCTTCCCCTCTATCGTTGCTGTTGCCCTGCCACCTTTGTTTGTGCATGATGATGAATTGTGTGATTGTTAGTTTCCTTATGCTGTGCATGCTTTAGTGATTTGTGTCCATGCAGGGCTGGGAGGGCTGTTAATGCATTGGTATGGCATGCAGGATTTGCATTGGGGTTAGTCAGATGTGTTGGTGCAGTGTGTGGGATGTAGTGGAGTGATGGGAATGAGGGTGAGGGGGTATGATTGGATGCAGGTACGGGGGTGATAAGTAGTAAATCTTGACTCACCAGTATTCAGTCCTCCCGCTACTCCAGCTAGTCCCTCAGGATGCAGTAATGCCAAGTCTTGCCCCTCCCATGATGTGAGCTGTGGGGGAGGAGGTGGGGGTCCACCGCCAGTCCTCTGTATGGCGAGCTTGTGCCTTGCTTCCACGGAACGTATCTTCCCCCATAGGTCGTCCACCTCTTCCTGATGTCGTCCTTTGTTCTTGGGTGCTGTCCCACGGCATTCACCCTGTCCAAGATTCTCCGACATAGCTCCATCTTCCTGGCAATGGATATTTGCTGTACGTGTGCTCCAAACAGCTGTGGCTCTACCCTGACAATTTCCTCCACCATGACCCTTAACTCCTCATCAGTGATACGGGGGTTCCTTTGTGGGGACATGGTTGTTGTGTGGTGTGTGTTGGTGAGAGTGTGTTGAGTAATGTGGTGGCGTGTGTGATGTGGGGTCCATGAGGGATATATGGGTATATGTGGTATGTGTGTCTAGTTGTCTCTGTGCTGTTCATTTCAATCTCCTGGCAGTAATTGTTGTTTGTAAAGGGTTGTGGGGTGCTGAGGTGCTGGGCTGGGTCATTGGGAACCTGCTCTTACGGGCAGGATGGGGGGAGGGGAGGGAAGAGGCCAAGTTGGGCAAGCAAAAGCTTCTTAGGGATGGTGGGGCAGAATGCGGAAGGACGAATTGGGAGTGGAGGTTGAGGGAGTGGTTGTTGGAGGTGTATGTCTGCTGGACTTGGGTGCAGGGGCATGGAAAATGTGATGATGTGAGGTGGATGGCTGTTGGGTATGTGAGTGCATGCATTTGTGTCCTTTAAGAGGGGGGACAGACAGGGTGGGAGAGGACACAACGGATGGGTGCATGGATGTTATGGAGTTATCTGCTATCGAGTTGTGTGTGCTCCTTGGTGTGGTGATGCTGGTGGTGGATGTTAATGCAGTGCATGCAGGTGCGAGTGCGGACGTGACTCCGAGGGAGGTGGAGGAGGTGGATGAGGGGGAGACAGTGGAGGAAGTAGTTGTGGTTGTGTCTGCAACTGTCTGGTGTTTGCGTGAGTGCTTGTGGGATGAAGAGTGGTGCCTGTGTTTGACTATGCCACTCTTGTATGTTGTCTTGTGTGCATGCTCGTTTGTATGTGTGCATGGGATGGGTTGGGGTTGAGGAGACTGGGAAGCAGTAGTTGGAGGGAGGAATGGTAGGAACAGGGACAATGGCTGCCATCAGAGAGGAGACCACAGCCTGAATCGATCTCTGCCGGGCTGCCAATCCAACAAGGATGCCCTCCAGGAATGCATTGAATTGCTGCATCTGGGATGCCAGTCCTTGGATGGCATTCACAATGGTTGACTGCCCTACAGAGACGGATCTCAAAAGGTCAATAGCCTCCTCAGTCAGGCCAGCGGGGCTCACTGGGGCAGTGCCTGAGGTGCCTGGGGCGAAGGAGATGCCCACCCTCCTGGGTGAGCGGGCATGGGCAACTCATTGAGGTTCTACTGGGAGGGCAGTGCTGGTACGGGGTGGCAGCTGTACCTGCAGCTGGGGTGGTCACAGAGCTGTCTGCCACCACCAGGGAGCTTCCATCGGAGGAGGTATCTGAGTCTGCGTTTTCACCCCCTATCTTCGCCATGGTGCTCCCCTCGCCCTCCGTCCCACTGGTTCCATCGGCGTCTGTGGACCCTGTCTCCAGGGTCCTGTGGGATGCTGCTCCCTCTGTCGCCAGTGCCCCTGCTCCTCCGCCAGATGATGCTAATGCACACACGGACAGGGGGACTGAAGAAAAAAGTGGGGAGAGAGAGAAAGGAAACACTGGGTGAATTACTGCACCAACACCACAGTAGGCATACATAGCACCGTCACACACAGGGATCAGGATTGAGCACTTTGCACTGCACTGACAGTGATTTGGCTAGATGCCACGGCAAGATGAGGGCTACACACCGCCAACTGCACACCTCCTGGTACCCACAAAACCCTGACTGACATGGAATGCTAACAAGCTAGGTTACCTGCATTTGCCATACACCCATTACCCTTGAGCTGGATCACGCTGCAATGTCTGACCTGGCATTAATGGGCACCCACAGAACTCACACCGACCACCAGGATCCCATGCCACCTGCCAATTATTGTAGTAATGCCCACTGTACTCACCCCCTTGTGGCTGCTGTGATGCCCTCAAGTTCCCATCCAGCTCTCGGTAGGCCACCGCCAGTATTCAGGCCATCAGTGGGGTCAGGTTCCGACGAGCACCCATTCCTCGTTGGGAGGCCATCCCCGCTGGGCCTCCGCGGTCTTCTATGCCCAGCATCTCAGGTACTCCCACCGTTTCCGACAGTGGGTGTTCCGCCTGCCATAGACCCCCAGGGTCCGCACATCCTTGGCGATGGCACGGCATAATCCCTTCCTTTGATGGCCGCTGACCTGCACAGGTAATACAGACAGAAGGACACCATTACACATACAATCCAGCCTGTCACACATATGGCCCACCAATCCCGTTTCTGTAACTATTGACACACACATCTGCCGGCACATACCATGTACACCACCACATTACATCCCCCCGATGACACGATGCTTCCACACACATCTCCATGAATCCTTCCCACATGCATCGTGCCCAAGGTGTACTCACCTGTTGGTCTGGAGGCCCATACAGAAGCCGTACTGGGGTATGATCCCACCCACCAATCGCTCCAACTCCTCCAAAGTGAAGGCAGTGGACCTTTCCCCTCTCACTCGGGCCATGGTAGGTTCCAGACACAGGTCACAGCAGCACACGCAGTATAGGTATTCTCCTGTTGAAGGTCAGGAATCAAGTGAGGAATCAGATATAAAAGGGCGGTCACATCCGCTGCGGTGTACACCGTCACCGCCAGAGCTGATCCCCATTGGCCACTGTACTCCATAGAGCCCCATATTATCCAATGAAGAATCACTCTTGTGTCCCTTAGATACCTACCGCTGTGGATTAATAGGAGGAGGAGACAAACCCATGTGTACAGACCCCTTGTGGACTTGGCTACACCGGAGGACAGGCACATTATACTCACCTATAGACTGGACAGGGCAACAATATCAGAGCTGTGTGCCCAATTGGAGCCTGACCTGATATCTGCTATCCGTCATCCGACTGGGATCCCCCCTGTTGTGCAAATGCTATCAGTGCTCCATTTCCTGGCAACTGGTTCTTTTAAAGTGACAGTGGGCTTGGCAGCAGGAATGTCACAGCCAATGTTTTCAATCATGCTGGCAAGACTTTTGTCTGCCCTGGTGAAACACATGTGCAGCTACATAGCTTTCTCCCAGGTGGAAGATCTGGCCACAGTGAAGGCCGGATACTATGCAATGGGACATATACCCAATAATGTTGGGGCCATTGACGGGACACATATTTCGTTAGTCCCTCCGCCAGAATGAATAGGTGTTCAGGAATCATAAGAGTTTCCACTCACTAAATGTGCAAATGGTGTGCCTGTCAGACCAGTACATCTCCCACGTCACTGCTAAGTATTTTGGGTCGGTGCATGATGCCACTGATCTGAGGAATAACAGCATCCCAAATGTGATGGCCCAACTACAGAGGCACAGGGTGTGGCTAATAGGTGAGCCATGGTCCCCACCAACTGTATGTTAGTGTATGGCTTCAGGTGTCATCCCCATAGCATTGTATGAGGCTAAATGTTGTCCCTCAATTCTTGCAGGTGACTCTGGCTACCCAAACCAATCGTGGATCCTGACCCATGTGAAGAATGCCAGGACAGGGGCAGAGGAACGTTATAATGAGGCACATGGGTGAACCAGAAGGATCAACGAGAGGACCTTCGGGCTCCTGAAGCCCAGGTTCATGTGCCTCCATCTGACAGGTGGATCCCTGTGCTACTCACCAGGGAAGGTCTTCCAGATAGTAGTGGCATGCTACATGTTTCACAACCTGACCCTCGGACAGCATGTACCTTTTCTGCAGGAGGAAGAGACTGGAGATGCCCCTGTGGCAGCAGTGGACCCTGACAACAGTGAGAATGAGGAGGCAGAGGATGAGGATGAGAACAACCGAACATCAGTCATACTTCAATACTTCCAATGACACACAGGTGTGACAGTGCAACTGGCCATTCCTCTGACTATTGATGTGTTCTGTGTGGCTGTAACATGATGGCATTAACTTCCATTGCATCTCAACTTACTGTCACCTATGGCTTGTCATTTTACAAATGTTGGTGAGATAACAACTGTGTACTGATGTGATGACTACAGATAGCTACAGGTCATTATTTCTATGCTCTTACGGTGTTCAGATCATTTGCACTACATGTGACTGTTTCCATAAATGCACATTTTCAACACATAAAATACCAGTGGTCAAGTTGTTTTCAAGGGTGTTTATTGTAGTGCTATGAAATTGAGGGAAAAGTGTAATTGAATGGGGTGATGATGGAGGAGAGTCCAGGGTATTGTTCCAGTCTGTTTGTAGCACAGGTCCAGTGTCCAAGGGGCCATAGGAAGGGGAGGAAAAACAGTTCAAAGTGGACAAGGTGACAGTGTGGGACACAAGGGGGACAATCAAGAGAGTCTCATTTCCTGACGGTGGTCTTGGCAAGTATCTCTGACTTTTGTCTGGGTCGCAGAGAACATTTGTGGGGTGGTTCACCTTCTGCAGGGGGAGCGGTGTCAGTATCCTGTGGGTCCTATGGCGGGGCCTCCTGTCCACTAGCTGCAGCGGAAGTGGAGGGCTAGTCAATGGACTCGCTAGTGGTAGGGGACCGCCGGTGTGCTGTTGCTTCCCTCATGATGTTGGCCATGTCTGCCAGCACCCCTCCTATAGAGATCAAGGTGGTGTTGATGGCCCACAAGTTCTCCCTGATCCCCTGATACTGTTCCTCCTGCAGCCTCCTGTTCTCCTGCAAGTTGTCAAGGATCTTTCTCATCGTGTCCTGAGAATGTTGGTAGGCTCCCAAGATCTCAGTGAGTGCCTCCTAGATAGTCGGTTCCCTGGGCCTGTACTCCCCCTGGTGCACAGCGGTCCTCTCAGCGTCCCTATTGCCCTATGCCTCTGTCCCCTGAACGGTGTGACCATTGACACTGAGCTCAGGCCCCAGATTGTCTTGGGAGCGATGTGTGGACTGGGGTCACTGTACAGGTGGGCACACTGATGATTGATGTGTCCTGGGGACAGAGGTGTGGGCATTATGGGTGGGTAATGTGGTGTTGAATACTGATGGGGAGGCTCTGTGGTGGACTGTGAGTGGGCTGGGGTGACCGACTGTCCAGTGGTCCCTGATGGGCCATGTTGTTGGTCCAGATCCTGAAGTCCAGAGTTACTGTCATCTTTGGGGGCATCTTCACTTGGGGGTCTGGATAGTTGTGGCACCTCCTCTCTGCTGGGATTGGCTGGGGCACCTGTGGGGATGTAAGTGATGTATTATGCTTCATGTCTGTGACATATTGTACATCCCTGGCTTCCCCTCTATCGTTGCTGTTGCCCTGCCACCTTTGTTTGTGCATGATGATGAATTGTGTGATTGTTAGTTTCCTTATGCTGTGCATGCTTTAGTGATTTGTGTCCATGCAGGGCTGGGAGGGCTGTTGATGCATTGGTATGGCATGCAGGATTTGCATTGGGGTTAGTCAGATTTGTAGGTGCAGTGTGTGGGATGTAGTGGAGTGATGGGAATGAGGGTGAGGGGGTATGATTGGATGCAGGTACGGGGGTGATAAGTAGTAAATCTTGACTCACCAGTATTCAGTCCTCCCGCTACTCCAGCTAGTCCCTCAGGATGCAGTAATGCCAAGTCTTGCTCCTCCCATGATGTGAGCTGTGGGGGAGGAGGTGGGGGTCCACCGCCAGTCCTCTGTATGGCGAGCTTGTGCCTTGCTTCCACGGAACGTATCTTCCCCCATAGGTCGTCCACCTCTTCCTGATGTCGTCCTTTGTTCTTGGGTGCTGTCCTACGGCATTCACCCTGTCCACGATTCTCCGACATAGCTCCATCTTCCTGGCAATGGATATTTGCTGTACGTGTGCTCCAAACAGCTGTGGCTCTACCCTGACAATTTCCTCCACCATGACCCTTAACTCCTCATCAGTGATATGGGGGTTCCTTTGTGGGGACATGGTTGTTGTGTGGTGTGTGTTGGTGAGAGTGTGTTGAGTAATGTGGTGGCGTGTGTGATGTGGGGTCCATGAGGGATATATGGGTATATGTGGTATGTGTGTCTAGTTGTCTCTGTGCTGTTCATTTCAATCTCCTGGCAGAAATTGTTGTTTGTAAAGGGTTGTGGGGTGCTGAGGTGCTGGGCTGGGTCATTGGGAGCCTGCTCTTACGGGCAGGATGGGGGGAGGGGAGGGAAGAGGCCAAGTTGGGCAAGCAAAAGCTTCTTAGGGATGGTGGGGCAGAATGCGGAAGGACGAATTGGGAGTGGAGGTTGAGGGAGTGGTTGTTGGAGGTGTATGTCTGCTGGACTTGGGTGCAGGGGCATGGAAAATGTGATGATGTGAGGTGGATGGCTGTTGGGTGTGTGAGTGCATGCATTTGTGTCCTTTAAGAGGGGGGACAGACAGGGTGGGAGAGGACACAACGGATGGGTGCATGGATGTTATGGAGTTATCTGCTATTGAGTTGTGTGTGCTCCTTGGTGTGGTGATGCTGGTGGTGGATGTTAATGCAGTGCATGCAGGTGCGAGTGTGGACGTGACTCCGAGGGAGGTGGAGGAGGTGGATGAGGGGGAGACAGTGGAGGAAGTAGTTGTGGTTGTGTCTGCAACTGTCTGGTGTTTGCGTGAGTGCTTGTGGGATGAAGAGTGGTGCCTGTGTTTGACTGTGCCACTCTTGTATGTTGTCTTGTGTGCATGCTCGTTTGTATGTGTGCATGGGATGGGTTGGGGTTGAGGAGACTGGGAAGCAGTAGTTGGAGGGGGGAATGGTAGGAACAGGGACAATGGCAGCCATCAGAGAGGAGACCAGAGCCTGAATCGATCACTGCCGGGCTGCCAATCCACCGAGGATGCCCTCCAGGAATGCATTGAATTGCTGCATCTGGGATGCCAGTCCTTGGATGGCATTCAAAATGGTTGACTGCCCTACAGAGACGGATCTCAAAAGGTCAATAGCCTCCTCAGTCAGGGCAGCGGGGCTCACTGGGGCAGTGCCTGAGGTGCCTGGGGCGAAGGAGATGCCCACCCTCCTGGGTGAGCGGGCATGGGCAACTCATTGAGGTTCTACTGGGAGGGCAGTGCTGGTACGGGGTGGCAGCTCTACCTGCAGCTGGGGTGGTCACAGAGCTGTCTGCCACCACCAGGGAGCTTCCATCGGAGGAGGTATCTGAGTCTGCGTTTTCACCCCCTATCTTCGCCATGGTGCTCCCCTCGCCCTCCGTCCCACTGGTTCCATCGCCGTCTGTGGACCCTGTCTCCAGGGTCCTGTGGGATGCTGCTCCCTCTGTCGCCAGTGCCCCTGCTCCTCCGCCAGATGATGCTAATGCACACACGGACAGGGGGACTGAAGAAAAAAGTGGGGAGAGAGAGAAAGGAAACACTGGGTGAATTACTGCACCAACACCACAGTAGGCATACATAGCACCGTCACACACAGGGATCAGGATTGAGCACTTTGCACTGCACTGACAGTGATTTGGCTAGATGCCACGGCAAGATGAGGGCTACACACCGCCAACTGCACACCTCCTGGTACCCACAAAACCCTGACTCACATGGAATGCTAACAAGCTAGGTTACCTGCATTTGCCATACACCCATTGCCCTTGAGCTGGATCACGCTGCAATGTCTGACCTGGCATTAATGGGCACCCACAGAACTCACACCGACCACCAGGATCCCATGCCACCTGCCAATTATTGTAGTAATGCCCACTGTACTCACCCCCTTGTGGCTGCTGTGATGCCCTCAAGTTCCCATCCAGCTCTCGGTAGGCCACCGCCAGTATTCAGGCCATCAGTGGGGTCAGGTTCCGACGAGCACCCATTCCTCGTTGGGAGGCCATCCCCAGCTGGGCCTCCGCGATCTTCTATGCCCAGCATCTCAGGTACTCCCACTGTTTCCGACAGTGGGTGTTCCGCCTGCCATAGACACCCAGGGTCCGCACATCCTTGGCGATGGCACGCCATAATCCCTTCCTTTGATGGGCGCTGACCTGCACAGGTAATACAGACAGAAGGACACCATTACACATACAATTCAGCCTGTCACACATATGGCCCACCAATCCCGTTTCTGTAACCATTGACACACACATCTGCCGGCACACACCATGTACACCACCACATTACATCCCCCGATGACACGATGCTTCCACACACATCTCCATGAATCCTTCCCACATGCATCGTGCCCAAGGTGTACTCACCTGTTGGTCTGGAGGCCCATACAGAAGCCGTACTGGGGTATGATCCCACCCACCAATCGCTCCAACTCCTCCAAAGTGAAGGCAGTGGACCTTTCCCCTGTCACTCGGGCCATGGTAGGTTCCAGACACAGGTCACAGCAGCACACGCAGTATAGGTATTCTCCTGTTGAAGGTCAGGAAACAAGTGAGGAATCAGATATAAAAGGGCGGTCACATCCGCTGCGGTGTACACCGTCACCGCCAGAGCTGATCCCCATTGGCCACTGTACTCCATAGAGCCCCATATTATCCAATGAAGAATCACTCTTGTGTCCCTTAGATACCTACCGCTGTGGATTAATAGGAGGAGGAGACAAACCCATGTGTACAGACCCCTTGTGGACTTGGCTACACCGGAGGACAGGCACATTATACTCACCTATAGACTGGACAGGGCAACAATATCAGAGCTGTGTGCCCAATTGGAGCCTGACCTGATATCTGCTATCCGTCATCCGACTTGGATCCCCCCTGTTGTGCAAATGCTATCAGTGCTCCATTTCCTGGCAACTGGTTCTTTTAAAGTGACAGTGGGCTTGGCAGCAGGAATGTCACAGCCAATGTTTTCAATCATGCTGGCAAGACTTTTGTCTGCCCTGGTGAAACACATGTGCAGCTACATAGCTTTCTCCCAGGTGGAAGATCTGGCCACAGTGAAGGCCGGATACTATGCAATGGGACATATACCCAATAATGTTGGGGCCATTGACGGGACACATATTTCGTTAGTCCCCCCGCCAGAATGAATAGGTGTTCAGGAATCATAAGAGTTTCCACTCACTAAATGTGCAAATGGTGTGCCTGTCAGACCAGTACATCTCCCACGTCACTGCTAAGTATTCTGGGTCGGTGCATGATGCCACTGTTCTGAGGAATAACAGCATCCCAAATGTGATGGCCCAACTACAGAGGCACAGGGTGTGGCTAATAGGTGAGCCATGGTCCCCACCAACTGTATGTTAGTGTATGGCTTCAGGTGTCATCCCCATAGCATTGTATGAGGCTAAATGTTGTCCCTCAATTCTTGCAGGTGACTCTGGCTACCCAAACCAATCGTGGATCCTGACCCATGTGAAGAATGCCAGGACAGGGGCAGAGGAACGTTATAATGAGGCACATGGGTGAACCAGAAGGATCAACCAGAGGACCTTCGGGCTCCTGAAGCCCAGGTTCATGTGCCTCCATCTGACAGGTGGATCCCTGTGCTACTCACCAGGGAAGGTCTTCCTGATAGTAGTGGCATGCTACATGTTTCACAACCTGACCCTCAGACAGCATGTACCTTTTCTGCAGGAGGAAGAGACTGGAGATGCCCCTGTGGCAGCAGTGGACCCTGACAACAGTGAGAATGAGGAGGCAGAGGATGAGGATGAGAACAACCGAACATCAGTCATACTTCAATACTTCCAATGACACACAGGTGAGACAGTGCAACTGGCCATTCCTCTGACTATTGATGTGTTCTGTGTGGCTGTAAAATGATGGCATTAACTTCCATTTCATCTCAACTTACTGTCACCTATGGCTTGTCATTTTACAAATGTTGGTGAGATAACAACTGTGTACTGATGTGATGACTACAGATAGCTACAGGTCATTATTTCTATGCTCTTACGGTGTTCAGATCATTTGCACTAGATGTGACTGTTTCCATAAATGCACATTTTCAACACATAAAATACCAGTGGTCAAGTTGTTTTCAAGGGTGTTTATTGTAGTGCTATGAAATTGAGGGAAAAGTGTAATTGAATGGGGTGATGATGGAGGAGAGTCCAGGGTATTGTTCCAGTCTGTTTGTAGCACAGGTCCAGTGTCCAAGGGGCCATAGGAAGGGGAGGAAAAACAGTTCAAAGTGGACAAGGTGACAGTGTGGGACACAAGGGGGACAATCAAGAGAGTCTCATTTCCTGACGGTGGTCTTGGCAAGTATCTCTGACTTTTGTCTGGGTCGCAGAGAACATTTGTGGGGTGGTTCACCTTCTGCAGGGGGAGGGGTGTCAGTGTCCTGTGGGTCCTGTGGCGGGGCCTCCTGTCCACTAGCTGCAGCGGAAGTGGAGGGCTAGTCAATAGACTCGCTAGTGGTAGGGGACCGCCGGTGTGCTGTTGCTTCCCTCATGATGTTGGCCATGTCTGCCAGCACCCCTCCTATGGAGATCAAGGTGGTGTTGATGGCCCGCAAGTTCTCCCTGATCCCCTGATACTGTTCCTCCTGCAGCCTCCTGTTCTCCTGCAAGTTGTCAAGGATCTTTCTCATCGTGTCCTGAGAATGTTGGTAGGCTCCCAAGATCTCAGTGAGTGCCTCCTAGATAGTCGGTTCCCTGGGCCTGTACTCCCCCTGGTGCACAGCGGTCCTCTCAGCGTCCCTATTGCCCTATGCCTCTGTCCCCTGAACGGTGTGACCATTGACACTGAGCCCAGGCCCCAGATTGTCTTGGGAGCGATGTGTGGACTGGGGTCACTGTACAGGTGGGCACACTGATGATTGATGTGTCCTGGCGACAGAGGTGTGGGCATGCTGGGAGGGTAATGTGGTGTTGAATACTGATGGGGAGGCTCTGTGGTGGACTGTGAGTGGGCTGGGGTGACCGACTGTCCAGTGGTCCCTGATGGGCCATGTTGTTGGTCCAGATCCTGAAGTCCAGAGTTACTGTCATCTTTGGGGGCATCTTCACTTGGGGGTCTGGATAGTTGTGGCACCTCCTCTCTGCTGGGATTGGCTGGGGCACCTGTGGGGATGTAAGTGATGTATTATGCTTCATGTCTGTGACATATTGTACATCCCTGGCTTCCCCTCTATCGTTGCTGTTGCCCTGCCACCTTTGTTTGTGCATGATGATGAATTGTGTGATTGTTAGTTTCCTTATGCTGTGCATGCTTTAGTGATTTGTGTCCATGCAGAGCTGGGAGGGCTGTTGATGCATTGGTATGGCATGCAGGATTTGCATTGGGGTTAGTCAGATGTGTAGGTGCAGTGTGTGGGATGTAGTGGAGTGATGGGAATGAGGGTGAGGGGGTATGATTGGATGCAGGTACGGGGGTGATAAGTAGTAAATCTTGACTCACCAGTATTCAGTCCTCCCGCTACTCCAGCTAGTCCCTCAGGATGCAGTAATGCCAAGTCTTGCTCCTCCCATGATGTGAGCTGTGGGGGAGGAGGTGGGGGTCCACCGCCAGTCCTCTGTATGGCGAGCTTGTGCCTTGCTTCCACGGAACGTATCTTCCCCCATAGGTCGTCCACCTCTTCCTGATGTCGTCCTTTGTTCTTGGGTGCTGTCCCACGGCATTCACCCTGTCCACGATTCTCCGACATAGCTCCACCTTCCTGGCAATGGAAATTTGCTGTACCTGTGCTCCAAACAGCTGTGGCTCTACCCTGACAATTTCCTCCACCATGACCCTTAACTCCTCATCAGTGATACGGGGGTTCCTTTGTGGGGACATGGTTGTTGTGTGGTGTGTGTTGGTGAGAGTGTGTTGAGTAATGTGGTGGTGTGTGTGATGTGGGGTCCGTGAGGGATATATGGGTATATGTGGTATGTGTGTCTAGTTGTCTCTGTGCTGTTCATTTCAATCTCCTGGCAGTAATTGTTGTTTGTAAAGGGTTGTGGGGTGCTGAGGTGCTGGGCTGGGTCATTGGGACCCTGCTCTTACGGGCAGGATGGGGGGAGGGGAGGGAAGAGGCCAAGTTGGGCAAGCAAAAGCTTCTTAGGGATGGTGGGGCAGAATGCGGAAGGACGAATTGGGAGTGGAGGTTGAGGGAGTGGTTGTTGGAGGTGTATGTCTGCTGGACTTGGGTGCAGGGGCATGGAAAATGTGATGATGTGAGGTGGATGGCTGTTGGGTGTGTGAGTGCATGCATTTGTGTCCTTTAAGAGGGGGGACAGACAGGGTGGGAGAGGACACAACGGATGGGTGCATGGATGTTATGGAGTTATCTGCTATTGAGTTGTGTGTGCTCCTTGGTGTGGTGATGCTGGTGGTGGATGTTAATGCAGTGCATGCAGGTGCGAGTGTGGACGTGACTCCGAGGGAGGTGGAGGAGGGGGATGAGGGGGAGACAGTGGAGGAAGTAATTGTGGTTGTGTCTGCAACTGTCTGGTGTTTGCGTGAGTGCTTGTGGGATGAAGAGTGGTGCCTGTGTTTGACTGTGCCACTCTTGTATGTTGTCTTGTGTGAATGCTCGTTTGTATGTGTGCATGGGATGGGTTGGGGTTGAGGAGACTGGGAAGCAGTAGTTGGAGGGGGGAATGGTAGGAACAGGGACAATGGCTGCCATCAGAGAGGAGACCAGAGCCTGAATCGATCTCTGTCGGGCTGCCAATCCACCAAGGATACCCTCCAGGAATGCATTGAATTGCTGCATCTGGGATGCCAGTCCTTGGATGGCATTCACAATGGTTGACTGCCCTACAGAGACGGATCTCAAAAGGTCAATAGCCTCCTCATTCAGGGCAGTGGGGCTCACTGGGGCAGTGCCTGAGGTGCCTGGGGCGAAGGAGATGTCCACCCTCCTGGATGAGCGGGCATGGGCAACTCATTGAGGTTCTACTGGGAGGGCAGTGCTGGTACGGGGTGGCAGCTCTACCTGCAGCTGGGGTGGTCACAGAGCTGTCTGCCACCACCAGGGAGCTTCCATCGGAGGAGGTATCTGAGTCTGCGTTTTCACCCCCTATCTTCGCCATGGTGCTCCCCTCGCCCTCCGTCCCACTGGTTCCATCGGCGTCTGTGGACCCTGTCTCCAGGGTCCTGTGGGATGCTGCTCCATCTGTCGCCAGTGCCCCTGCTCCTCCCCCAGATGATGCTAATGCACACACGGACAGGGGGACAGAAGAAAAAAGGGGGGAGAGAGAGAAAGGAAACACTGGGTGAATTACTGCACCAATACCACAGTAGGCATACATAGCACCGTCACACACAGGGATCAGGATTGAGCACTTTGCACTGCACTGCCAGTGATTTGGCTAGATGCCACGGCAAGATGAGGGCTACACACCGCCAACTGCACACCTCCTGGTACCCACAAAACCCTGACTGACATGGAATGCTAACAAGCTAGGTTACCTGCATTTGCCATACACCCATTACCCTTGAGCTAGATCACGCTGCAATGTCTGACCTGGCATTAACGGGCACCCACAGAACTCACACCGACCACCAGGATCCCATGCCACCTGCCAATTATTGTAGTAATGCACACTGTACTCACCCCCTTGTGGCTGCTGTGATGCCCTCAAGTTCCCATCCAGCTCTCGGTAGGCCACCGCCAGTATGCAGGCCATCAGTGGGGTCAGGTTCCGACGGGCACCCATTCCTCGTTGGGAGGCCATCCCCAGCTGGGCCTCCGCGGTCTTCCATGCCCAGCATCTCAGGTACTCCCACCGTTTCCGACAGTGGGTGTTCCGCCTGCCATAGACCCCCAGGGTCCGCACATCCTTGGCGATGGCACGCCATAATCCCTTCCTTTGATGGGCACTGACCTGCACAGGTAATACAGACAGAAGGACACCATTACACATACAATCCAGCCTGTCACACATATGGCCCACCAATCCCGTTTCTGTAACCATTGACACACACATCTGCCGGCCCACACCATGTACACCACCACATTAAATCCCCCCGATGACACGATGCTTCCACACACATCTCCATGAATCCTTCCCACATACATCGTGCCCAAGGTGTACTCACCTGTTGGTCTGGAGGCCCATACAGAAGTCCGTACTGGGGTATGATCCCACCCACCAATCGCTCCAACTCCTCCAAAGTGAAGGCAGGGGACCTTTCCCCTGTCACTCGGGCCATGGTAGGTTCCAGACACAGGTCACAGCAGCACACGCAGTATAGCTATTCTCCTGTTGAAGGTCAGGAAACAAGAGAGGAATCAGATATAAAAGGGCGGTCACATCCGCTGCGGTGTACACCGTCACCGCCAGAGCTGATCCCCATTGGCCACTGTACTCCATAGAGCCCCATATTATCCAATGAAGAATCACTCTTGTGTCCCTTAGATACCTACCGCTGTGGATTAATAGGAGGAGGAGACAAACCCATGTGTACAGACCCCTTGTGGACTTGGCTACACCGGAGGACAGGCACATTATACTCACCTATAGACTGGACAGGGCAACAATATCAGAGCTGTGTGCCCAATTGGAGCCTGACCTGATATCTGCTATCCGTCATCCGACTGGGATCCCCCTGTTGTGCAAATGCTATCAGTGCTCCATTTCCTGTCAACTGGTTCTTTTAAAGTGACAGTGGGCTTGGCAGCAGGAATGTCACAGCCAATGTTTTCAATCATGCTGGCAAGACTTTTGTCTGCCCTGGTGAAACACATGTGCAGCTACATAGCTTTCTCCCAGGTGGAAGATCTGGCCACAGTGAAGGCCGGATACTATGCAATGGGACATATACCCAATAATGTTGGGGCCATTGACGGGACACATATTTCGTTAGTCCCCCCGCCAGAATGAATAGGTGTTCAGGAATCAAAAGAGTTTCCACTCACTAAATGTGCAAATGGTGTGCCTGTCAGACCAGTGCTTCTCCCACGTCACTGCTAAGTATTCTGGGTCGGTGCATGATGCCACTGTTCCGAGGAATAACAGCATCCCAAATGTGATGGCCCAACTACAGAGGCACAGGGTGTGGCTAATAGGTGAGCCATGGTCCCCATCAACTGTATGTTAGTGTATGGCTTCAGGTGTCATCCCCATAGCATTGTATGAGGCTAAATGTTGTCCCTCAATTCTTGCAGGTGACTCTGGCTACCCAAACCTATCGTGGATGCTGACCCATGTGAAGAATGCCAGGACAGGGGCAGAGGAACGTTATAATGAGGCACATGGGTGAACCAGAAGGATCAACGAGAGGACCTTCGGGCTCCTGAAGCCCAGGTTCATGTGCCTCCATCTGACAGGTGGATCCCTGTGCTACTCACCAGGGAAGGTCTTCCAGATAGTAGTGGCATGCTACATGTTTCACAACCTGACCCTCGGACAGCATGTACCTTTTCTGCAGGAGGAAGAGACTGGAGATGCCCCTGTGGCAGCAGTGGACCCTGACGACAGTGAGAATGAGGAGGCAGAGGATGAGGATGAGAACAACCGAACATCAGTCATACTTCAATACTTCCAATGACACACAGGTGAGGCAGTGCAACAGGCCATTCCTCTGACTATTGATGTGTTCTGTGTGGCTGTAACATGATGGCATTAACTTCCATTGCATCTCAACTTACTGTCACCTATGGCTTGTCATTTTACAAATGTTGGTGAGATAACAACTGTGTACTGATGTGATGACTACAGATAGCTACAGGTCATTATTTCTATGCTCTTACGGTGTTCGGATCATTTGCACTAGATGTGACTGTTTCCATAAATGCACATTTTCAACACATAAAATACCAGTGGTCAAGTTGTGTTCAAGGGTGTTTATTGTAGTGCTATGAAATTGAGGGAAAAGTGTAATTGAATGGGGTGATGATGGAGGAGAGTCCAGGGTATTGTTCCAGTCTGTTTGTAGCACAGGTCCAGTGTCCAAGGGGCCATAGGAAGGGGAGGAAAAACAGTTCAAAGTGGACAAGGTGACAGTGTGGGACACAAGGGGGACAATCAAGAGAGTCTCATTTCCTGACGGTGGTCTTGGCAAGTATCTCTGACTTTTGTCTGGGTCGCAGAGAACATTTGTGGGGTGGTTCACCTTCTGCAGGGGGAGGGGTGTCAGTGGCCTGTGGGTCCTGTGGCGGGGCCTCCTGTCCACTAGCTGCAGCGGAAGTGGAGGGCTAGTCAATAGACTCGCTAGTGGTAGGGGACCGCCGGTGTGCTGTTGCTTCCCTCATGATGTTGGCCATGTCTGCCAGCACCCCTCCTATGGAGATCAAGGTGGTGTTGATGGCCCGCAAGTTCTCCCTGATCCCCTGATACTGTTCCTCCTGCAGCCTCCAGTTCTCCTGCAAGTTGTCAAGGATCTTTCTCATCGTGTCCTGAGAATGTTGGTAGGCTCCCAAGATCTCAGTGAGTGCCTCCTAGATCAGTTCCCTGGGCCTGTACTCCCCCTGGTGCACAGCGGTCCTCTCAGCGTCCCTATTGCCCTATGCCTTTGTCCCCTGAACGGTGTGCCCATTGCCACTGAGGCCAGGCCCCAGATTGTCTTGGGAGCGAGGTGTGGACTGGGGTCACTGTACAGGTGGGCACACTGCAGATTGATGTGTCCTGGGGACAGAGGTGTGGGCATGCTGGGTGGGTAATGTGGTGTTGTATACTGATGGGGAGGCTCTGTGGTGGACTGTGAGTGGGCTGGGGTGACCGACTGTCCAGTGGTCCCTGATGGGCCATGTTGTTGGTCCAGATCCTGAAGTCCAGAGTTACTGTCATCTTTGGGGGCATCTTCACTTGGGGGTCTGGATAGTTGTGGCACCTCCTCTCTGCTGGGATTGGCTGGGGCACCAGTGGGGATGTAAGTGATGTATTATGCTTCATGTCTGTGACATATTGTACATCCCTGGCTTCCCCTCTATCGTTGCTGTTGCCCTGCCACCTTTGTTTGTGCATGATGATGAATTGTGTGATTGTTAGTTTCCTTATGCTGTGCATGCTTTAGTGATTTGTGTCATGCAGGGCTGGGAGGGCTGTTGATGCATTGGTATGGCATGCAGGATTTGCATTGGGGTTAGTCACATGTGTAGGTGCAGTGTGTGGTATGTAGTGGAGTGATGGGAATGAGGGTGAGGGGGTATGATTGCATGCAGGTACGGGGTGATAAGTAGTAAATCTTGACTCACCAGTATTCAGTCCTCCCGCTACTCCAGCTAGTCCCTCAGGATGTAGTAATGCCAAGTCTTGCTCCTCCCATGATGTGAGCTGTGGGGGAGGAGGTGGGGGTCCACCACCAGTCCTCTGTATGGCGAGCTTGTGCCTTGCTTCCACGGAACGTATCTTCCCCCATAGGTCGTCCACCTCTTCCTGATGTCGTCCTTTGTTCTTGGGTGCTGTCCCACGGCATTCACCTGTCCACGATTCTCCGACATAGCTCCATCTTCCTGGCAATGGATATTTGCTGTACCTGTGCTCCAAACAGCTGTGGCTCTACCCTGACAATTTCCTCCACCATGACCCTTAACTCCTCATCAGTGATACGGGGGTTCCTTTGTGGGGACATGGTTGTTGTGTGGTGTGTGTTGGTGAGAGTGTGTTGAGTAATGTGGTGGCGTGTGTGATGTGGGGTCCGTGAGGGATATATGGGTATATGTGGAATGTGTGTCTAGTTGTCTCTGTGCTGTTCGTTTCAATCTCCTGGCAGTAATTGTTGTTTGTAAAGGGTTGTGGGTAATGTGAGTGTGTGTTTTATGGTGCCGTTTGATGTGGTGTGTGTATGAGGGTCAGGTGTGTGTTTTTAGTATTGGCCAATGTAGTGTTGTTTTGTATGTGTGTGTCCATTCTGATCACGGCAGTATATACCGCCAATGGTTTACCGCCATTGAATGCCCTCCATTATGATTCGTGGGTCACAATGTGATGGGCATTGTTTTGTTGGCGTGATGGTATGGGTGTTGGTACCACCTTTTTATCACTGACCTTTGGGCTGGCGGATTTGTGTATGTGGCTGTATTCTGTGGGACTGGTGTGTGTGTGTCATAATGTGGGGAATGGATATTCGCCATCGCAGCGTTATGTTGGTGGTCATCATCGTGGCAGCAAGCGGGATTTACTGCCAATGTCATAATGAGGGCTAATATGCCTTGTAGATGTTGTGGAACATCACTGCCCTATCTCAAAATGTCTTTGATGCAGAGTAGAAAATTCCTATGAAGACATAGAGAGTCCAGGAGTTATAGGCCCTCCTTATTAATCTGGCGGTCCATGGACTGCCAGACTTACGGTGGTGAGTGGACCGCCGCAGTAGTGGTGGTCTGCCCACCCTATTATGACTGTGGCAGAAACGGCATGGTGGAAATGCCGCCACCGCCAGGCTGCTGCCACTAGGCAGCCTGGCGGTGGCGGCGTTTCAGATCCGACAGGGCAACACTGCGGATTATGAGTCCCATTCCGCCAGCTTTTCCTGGTGGTTTACACCATCAGGGAAAGTTTGGCAGAATGGGTGAACTGGGCCCCCATTCACAGCCCCATCATGCATTTCGCTGCCCAAATTAGTGGCTGTTTGCAGACAGTTAAACTTGCATAAGGAAAGCACCAGAGAGTATTAAAATATATCTACTAAACACAGTGTACACTATGCAAATCTTGTCCAAAGAGCGATTATTCACTTAAAATAACCAAAGTCTAAACTTACTAAATATCATACTACCTGCAGTCTTCATACTGTGGAGAACACTTTACAGATATCCCATCATCTGAAGCAAAACAAGAACATGTACATAGGTTAGTACCTTGTGCACATAGTCTTCTACTTTAATTAGAAAATTTGATGCTGAATGGTTCTGTCTAATAACTCAAGGCTGCTTTCAATATGTGGTATATAGAATCTTTACCCTGATGGATCCTTTTTCTGCAGTACCAATAAAGTTGTGTTGATTGTAATACACACAAGTCTGCTGTGACCTGCACACAGAGATGCCCTTTAATACAAAGATTTATAATGTGTACAATACTTCTACACACCTATGCTTTATTAGGAACATATGCGGTACAAAAGTAATAAGTTAGTTACCCGCCACTACGTGAACTATAAAGCAAATTTAGACACTCATTATATGATGTGATCAATTATTTCATCAGTGATGTCTTCAATGATGTCATTTGAGATGTCATCAGTGATGTCATAGAACACACACATCACACACACAAATATATAAAATATATATATTTAAATTCACTCACAAAAACAAGTGTTTCAGAGACGTTATAGTTAGGCTCACATTTTAAATGTACAAGACCATAAAAATTCACCTGTTATAGTTCTAGCTATCTCAAGTAACTATAACTTGTGCCCTAAGGTAGCTATAACTTGTGCACCCACCAACTACCCAACCCCAGACGCAGCAGGGATTAGCCGCAGGGCCTGCGGCCAACCCCCCTATAACCACCCAATTTGACACTGCGCATGTTTATATTTGTAAGTGCTTCCTGAGGTTGAATTTCTGTGGAATATGCATGTAGGCCAGAATGGCCTAGTTTAAAAAAAAAAATTTGGAATAGGGGCACATGGTCCCCTCTCCTAGGTCGATTTCAGCCCAGTGGCCTGGCCTCAACATCTACTTTTTTTTTAGATGGAAGGGGGCCATGTGGTCCCCTCCCCTGGCTGATTTTGGCCCGGGGGACTCTATCCCCCGGGCTAGGCCTTTTATTATTTGTTTTATATTTATTTGGGGGAGGGAGTTCCCAAAGCCCCCCACCCGGCTGATTTCAGCCCCAGGGACCCCACCCCCTGGGACCCAGCCTTTGTAGAGGGGAGGAGGGTTGTGCGGCCCCATTCCCCCAGACGATATTGGCTCCAGGGGACCCCATCCCCTGGGTCCTGGCATGACCCTTTACTTTTTTTGGTGGGGAGAGAGCCTCTATGCCCCCTCCTCGCCGAGAACCACATCCCACTCATAATTTCTGGGTGCCTCGCACAGCACCCAGTGTGCATTGGGGAATTCCTGAAGGCCCCTGCGGTCCAGACAGCTCACCTCATCCTGCAGGAGTCAGCATTGCTTTTGCACACAGGGAGCTGCTAAAGATGCAGCTCCCTGTCTGTAAAAGCAATTGTTTCCTCTATTTCCCTGCCTTTGGGCAGGGAAACAGAGGAAATCTCTGCTTGAAGGAAACTTCTGCTCAAAGTGAGGGAGATGTCTGACAAAGGAAATGTTTGCTCTCACTTGCTGGCAGCTGTCAAAGCTATTGCCAAGTCAAAGAAAACAGCTATGTCCTGGGGGGGCACCCAGGGACATAGCATGAGCTAATCCTGGGTGGTGGGGGTCCCCAAGGCCCTTCCAACATTCAATTTTTCCCTGGAAAAGTGGTGGTCCCTGGAGCAGGGGGTCCGCAATGGACCCCCTATCTTATTTAAATTCAGCTCCAGAGAGGAGGTGGCCCCTGGGGCTGCGGAGCTCACAGGCAGCCCTCCACATTAATTTTTAGGGCAGCCCTTAGAAAGTGATGGTCCCTGTGGCTCGGCGGTAGTCTACAGACTCTCCCAATTAAAATACTACATTTTGCCCTCGGGAGGTGGTGGTCCCTGGGGCACGGGGGCCAAGAGCCCCCCCAACATCTCACAAATCATAAGTCCAGAGGAGGTGGCAGGCCCCGGGCAATAATATGGCCAGGAGGGGGGGCCCGTGTGTATATTTTTATATACCGCCCGGGATCCGGCTAAACCAGGGACATTAAAAAAATAAGCGCAGGAGACTGCGCTTGTTTTCTAAAAAATTTGACCATGAATTTGTGGCAACGCTGCCAATTAATTAAAAAAGTATTTTTTTACCTGGGGGCACTCTGGGACCCCAGAACAAGAGCTCAGGGGTCAGGGTTACTCCACCTTGGCCCCTTTTTCTTCTTTTTTTTCTTTCTGGGAATCGGCTGAAGCCAAGTCCCAAGATCGCTGTAAGCACTTCCTGGTTTGAAGTGTTGGCAGCCAATCAGAGCTCTGGATTTCCCTGCACGAGCTTGCAAATTCAACGCAGCTGTATAAAAATTTAGATTCCTTAAATTTCTCAAAAAAACTACTGAACGGATTTACACCAAATAACTAAAAGCAGAATCTGCTTACCGAAAGCTAGCTTTCTGACAAAATTAATGTCATTTCATCCAGTGGTTCAGGTTCTAGTGGTTTTCAAAATTCCTATGGGAACTAACATGTGAAACTCACATATTTTTACCCCCTTTTTCTCAGCCCCCACTTGATTGTTCTCCCCAAAACTTTCAGTGTGCAACAAGAATGACCAGCATACTTTATTTCAGAAACTTTGTTGAAGATTTGTCAAACTGCGCCAAAGATATAGGCAAGTCAAAAAACGCTTTTTCTATCGAAACATGGTCCTAACTATAACTACCTACTGGTGGTAACCAGTAGGTAGTGTATATATATATATATATATATATATATATATATATATATACATGCTCATCATAGAAATTTAAACTAAAAGCGAAGATGGAAGGGTTTAGGTCAGCCTGCATTGGTCATTCCTCGGGGTAGGAGAATGGAGTTTAAGGGTGAAATAGATGGTGCTCTGGAGTTGGTGCTTTGGTCCTGTGATCCTCGTGGCTTGGCAGGGGTACAGAAATCACAGGGCTGGGTGACCCTAAGTGGTTGTTGTCTAACTCCTACCTGGGCCTCAGTAACTGAACTAAGCAAAATAGAGAGTACTGTAAGGCAATGTGAATGTCAAAGCAAGATGTAAAGTAGAGGGAGGTATTGGTAGAGATAGCAAAGAGAGATAAATGAGACAAGACATAAGATAGAAAGAGAATGGCAAAGTGTACAGAAAAAGATATAGAAAGGTAAAAAAGGGAGAGATAGAAAGATTAGGGTAGAGTGAAACATAAGATTTTGGATAGGGGTAGAGAGATAGATATGCACACAGAGATATGTGTAATGAAATATAAAAAGAGGGGTACACAAAGGGGTGAGGTAGAGAGAATGGTAAAGTAGAATGAGGGTTTAGTTACAGCAAGCTAGAGGTGGAGGACTAGAAGAAGACAGGCAAAAGGATGAGGTGGAAGTACAGAGAAATGCAAGCTAGGGACAGTGAGTGGTGAGGTAGAGAGAGTGGCAGAATAAGACGTAGGGTACAGAAAGATAGGTTAGGTAAAGTGGGCAGTGAAGGGGAAAGAAATGTGCAATGAGAGTGGTGAATGTCAGAAAAAGAGATTATTTGTATTGAGACAGAGGTGAGGTAGTGAAAGAGAGGGGAGATTCAGACAGAGGAAAGTGAGAGTATGAGGAAAAGCCCAAGATGTGAAGTAAAGGTGGTCTAGAGATAGATATGAAAGAGAGAGAGAAAAAAAGCAATTATATTTTAAAACGAGGACTAGAGATAGAGAAAGAGGGTTAGTGATATGTTTGTGAGAGAGGTGGAATAGAGGGAATAGAGGTAGGAAGAAATTGAAAGCTGGGACAGTGATTAAATGGGGAAATTGAGAGGCTTAGGCCCATATTTATACTTTTTGACGCTAAACTGCGCTAACGCAGTTTAGCGTCAAAAAATTTAGCGCCGTCTAACGCCATTCCGAAGCGCCATGCGGGCGCCGTATTTATGGAATGGCGTTAGCCGGCGCAAGCAGACCAGCGCTGCCTGGTGTGCGTGGAAAAAAACCACGTAGACCAGGCAGCGCCGGCGTAGGGGGAAAATGGCGCTAGGGCGTCTTAAAATGGCGCAAGTCGGGTTGACGCTGAAAAATCGTCTTAACCCGATTTGCGCCATTTTTTCGACGCCCAGACGCCATTTAAATGACTCCTGTCTTAGTAAAGACAGGAGTCATGCCCCCTTGCCCAATGGCCATGCCCAGGGGACTTCTGTCCCCTGGGCATGGTCATTGGGCATAGTGGCATGTAGGGGGGCACAAATAAGGCCCCCCTATGCCACCCAAAAAAAAAAGAAAAATATAAAAAATTATACTTACCTGAACTTACCTGTACTTCACTGGGATGGGTCCCTCCATCCTTGGGTGTCCTCCTGGGGTGGGCAGGGGTGGCAGGGGATGTCCCTGGGGGCAGGGGAGGGCACCTGTGGGCTCATTCTGAGCCCACAGATCCCTTAACGCCTACCCTGACCCAGGCGTTAAATTCAGGCGCAAATGCGGGTTTTTTTGACCCGCCACCTCCCGGGCGTGATTTTTGCCCGGGAGTATAAATACGACGCATTTGCGTCGCCGTCATTTTTTTAGACGGGAACGCCTTCCTTGCATCTCATTAACGCAAGGAAGGCGTTCACGCAAAAAAATGACGCTCTTTCTTCATACTTTGGCGCTAGACGCGTCTAACGCCAAAGTATAAATATGGCGTTAGTTTTGCACCGAATTTGCGTCAAAAAAGGTGGTGAGGTAGAAGGAGGGGTTGGGAAAGGTAGAGAGAAGTGAGGCATAGAGATGGAACGGTGAGGTAAAGAAATAGATATGTTTGAGAGAGGAGTACAGTAGCTGGAGGAGATAGACAGGGGAGTGAGACGGAAAGGACTGTGAGGTGCTAGGAAATGTGTGAGACAGAGATGGGTTATGGAGGAAGAGATGTGGAAGTAGGCACAGATAGTTGGGAGAGAGAGGGAGAGGTTGTAAAAGGTGGGATACAAGAGATATATTTTATCGAGAGAGGTAAAGCAGAAGAAAGTTGGTAGAAAAGCCTGCAACAGAAATTGGGTGGTTTGTACATACAATTGTAGAAATCAATGAGGAGAGATGGAAAGAAAAAGGGTGAGGTAGAAGAGCTGGAGTAGAGTGAGGCAAGAAATCAGAGACAGAAAAATAAGTGAGGCTTAGAAAGAGAGTAGAGAGTAATAAAAGAGATAACATAAAGGTAATCAGAGAGTGCAGGAAGATCAATCTGGGCAGGGATTTAGTGACTGGTTAGGTAGAGAAAAATGAGGCAAAAACATAGGTAGAAAGAGAAAGGAAGTAGCAAGCTGTGAAGTGCAAACAGAAGGAAAAGGTATAGACAGAGGAAAGGTAAACAAAGAGATGTAAGGTGACGAGTAAGTTAGAGGGAGCTAGGCAAAAAGTAGAGAGATCATTAAAGAACAGTGAAGATACTGAGAGACGCTTGATGGGTGAGGAGAGGAAAGGCGGTAGACTGAAGTGGAGATAGATGGTCAGAAAGAGCGAAACAGTTAGAGGCAGACAGAGAAAGGGAAAGATAGTGTTATTAAGGGAGATGAGAAGAAAGAGAGAGAGAGAGAGAGATCATTTTATCAGGAGGACCTTTGAAGGTGGGGCGCATTGAAATTGTCCAAACTGCCCATTCCCTAAAACGCCTCTGGCTGTTTTCCAGCGCTGTCAGGCTGGGGAGTAGGAAGGTGACCCATCCTCAGGGAGATGAGGCAGAAAGCTTGAATGTCCCTTTCTGCTGAGGAGGTTAAGAACATCACCCAAAATTATTACAAACCTTGTGACTCAACATATTGCCCCAATAAAGTATTACCAATGTATTTAGAAGTGCCCTGGCTATACTTTTAAAAGCCCATTTAAAATTTCAGTTTCTTAGAGATGACAATACTTATTAAATGTATTGTATGTATTATAAACAACCGAGCACCCCAATGGTTGGGGAAGGGGTATGTTTAGCTTGGTTCACTGTAGGGCTCTAGAAAACAAGCAGTAGTGAACAGCCCGATGAAGGCTCCAAGGGCATGTTGGCTCTCCTACTAGTAATGTGATCCAGCAAGAGGGCTCAATGTGTTGTGGCTGCTGCTGACATCTGCTGTGACCCCTGTAGGTGAAGTGTTCTAATAAAGGCAACTCAATTATCCTTTAACCCCTTCCCCGCCACGGACGTAATGGTTACGTCCATGGCAGCGCCCGTGTGGCGCCATGAACGTAACCATTACGTCCAGGCGCTTCCCCCGAGGGCCGCCCCCCAACACCCCCCGGCCAGGGCTGAAAGGGGAATCCCTTCCCCTTTCACGCCCACCCCCCCCACCCCCCCTCCCATGACGTCAGCGCGCGATCGCGCGCTGATTTCATGGAAAGGGGGAATGACGCGCTGGAAGCCATTTGCTTCCAGCGCGTCAAGGGAGAAGGTGAGTATTTCACCTTCCTGCGGGGTGGGGGTGCTCTCAGAGAGGCATCGAGGGAAAGGAAAGGGTTTTCCTTTCCCTCGATGTCTCTTTGAGCATTCCTGCTGCCCGATCGCGATGCGATCGGGCAGCAGGAATGCCCACTAGACACCAGGGATTTCTGTATGTGTGTGTGTGAATATTAGTGTAGGGGAGCGACCCCTTGGGCAAGGGTCGCTCCCCTTTGGGGGCACATGCATTTTACGTCGTTTCTGCCCCCCCTGGGGGCAGATTGGCCCTATTTTTAGGCCGATCTGCCCCCAAGGGGGGCAGAAAGCCACTAGACACCAGGGATTTTATTGTTGCTTTGTATTTTGTGTGTTGGGGGGCGGCCCCTTGGGCAAGGGTCGCTCCCCTTTGGGGGCAAATGTATTTTACGTCGTTTCTGCCCCCCCTGGGGGCAGATTGGCCCTATTTTTAGGCCGATCTGCCCCCAAGGGGGGCAGAAAGCCACTAGACACCAGGGATTTTATTGTTGATGTGTATTTTTTGTGTTGGGGGGCGGCCCCTTGGGCAAGGGTCGCCCCCAGGGGCCCTCATGTATTTTTGGGCAGTTCTGCCCCCCTTGGGGGCAGAGAGGCCTATTTTTTTTAGGCCTTTCTGCCCCCAAGGGGGGCAGAATCCCAATAGCGCCAGAAATAGTATGTATGTATGTGTGCTTTGTGTTGGGGGGTGGCCCCTTGGGCAAGGGTCGCTCCCCCCAGGGGCGCAATGTATTTATTGTCGTTTCTGCCCCCCTTGGGGGCAGATTGGCCCTATTTTTAGGCCGATCTGCCCCCAAGGGGGGCAGAAAGCCACTAGACACCAGGGATTTTATTGTTGATTTTTATTTTTTGTGTTGGGGGGTGGCCCCTTGGGCAAGGGTCGCCCCCAGGGGCCCACATGTATTTTTGGGCAGTTCTGCCCCCCTAGGGGGCAGATATGCCTATTTTTTAGGCCTTTCTGTCCCCAAGGGGGGCAGAATCCCCATAGCGCCAGGGATACTATGTATGTGTGTGTGTGCTTTGTGTGGGGGTGTGGCACCTTGGGCAAGGGTCGCCCCCCCCCAAAGGGAGCAATGTAATCTGGGCGATTTCTGCCCCCTCCCCTTGGGGGTAGATTGGCCTATTTTTTTTTAGGCCCATCTTCCCCCAAGCAGAGAAGACTAGACACGGGAAAATGAAAAAATGGTTAGTGGCGGAGTGTTTGTCAACTGGCGAAGTATTTACTTTTATGATAATAACAGTTTTTCTCCTTTTTGTTTTAGTTCAAAGCTTTTGCTGACTTTGCTGTGGCTTGTTGCAGTTTTGGCAGTAGTTGTCCTGCGGTTTGCGTAGTTGCATGTTTTAGGTAAGTAAATAAATTTACTCCAAGTGAGTATTGTTGCAATGCATGAATGACATGTTTGTAGGTGGTGTACTGAATGCAGGATTGTGTGTGAAATTGTCCTTAGAGTTATGCACAATGATTATTGTGTTGTCTTATGTCTAATTTGCTTTTTTTTTTCTCTTTTTAGTGGGATATCGTTGGTGATTGCTGTGGCTGTGCAGAGTAGTTGCTGGTGAGTCAAGCTTTTTCAGGCAAGTGAGCAGTATAGTTTTTGAGTTTATAATTCTTAGTGATAAACCTATACTTTGTTACTTATCTTACACAGTGCTGGTTGTTGGTGGTGTATTTGTCCAGTTAATTTTAGTAGGAAGGATCATGGCCAGCTGTAGGATGACCGCTCAGCAGGTTGTTAGTGTGCTTTTTGAGTCATCTTCTGACCATGAATATGAGACTGACTCTGCATCTGAGGCAGAGGAGGAAGTGCAGGATTCTGAAAGTGAATTTTCTGTCAGAGATGAATCATCTGATGATGAAGCCACTCTCAGTGCTGATGAAGGGCCTGTTTTAGAGGAGGACAGTGATGTGCCAATGGTGCAGGAGCCAGCGGCTGAAAGGCTTCCCATTGGAAGACCTGACGCATGGGTTGCACCAAACATGGAGCAGCCACAGTTGCCTGCGTTTACTGGTTTTCCAGGGTGTCGAGTTAATACGGAAAACTTTTTGCCCGTCAACTTTTTTGAGTTGTTTATGGACGATATATTTTTGGAAGAGATTGTTGAGCAGACTAATTTGTATGCAGAGCAGTTTTTGAGGGACAACGCTGCCAGACTTAGGCCACACTCTAGAGCTAGCCGGTGGATTCCCACAAATCTGGAAGAGTTGAAAAAGTTCTTGGGTTTAACTTTTTTGATGGGGCTGATAAGGAAGCCGTCGCTGTCTTCATATTGGTCTACTAGTCCCTTGATGGCAACTGCTATATTTCCTGCCATCATGAGTCGTAACCGGTATGAGCTTCTTCTTCGGATGTTGCATTTTGTAGATAATGCTTTAGCCTTGCCACGAGATCATCCTGATTCTGACCGTCTTTTTAAGATTAGACCTGTCCTTGATCATTTGGTAGATCGGTTTTCAGAGATCTATGTTCCAGGGAAAGAAATATCTGTAGATGAGTCTTTGGTCCTGTTCAAGGGTCGTTTGGTTTTTAGGCAGTACATTCCTAGCAAGAGGGCACGGTATGGAATTAAATTGTATATGCTGTCAGAAAGTAGTACAGGATATGTTTATAATTTCCGGGTCTACACTGATAGGGATTCCAATATTGACCCCCCTGGTTGTCCTCCCACCTTTGGAGTTAGTGAGAAAATTGTGTGGGAACTTGGTAGACGACTGTTTAACAAAAGTCACCATTTATATGTAGATAACTTCTACACTGGAGTTCGGTTGTTCAAGGAGTTGTTCATAGTGGACACTGTTGCTTGTGGCACAATCCGCTCTAATCGGAAAGGCTATCCAAAAGAGCTTGTCTGTAAAAAACTTGAGAAGGGACAGTGCAGTGCCTTGCGGAATGATGAGCTGCTAGCTCTGAAATTTGTAGACAAGAGGGATGTATACATGCTAAGCACCATCCATGATGAGAGTACTTCACCTGTGGCTGTTTGGGGTCAGGTTGCCGAAGTGCGCAAACCTGTGTGCATCTTAGACTATAATAAGCACATGGGTGGTGTTGATAGAGTAGATCAGAGGTTAGAACCTTACACTGCTGCTCGTAAGTCTTATGTGTGGTATAAGAAATTAGCGCTTCACTTGTTCCACTTGGCAACTTTTAATGCTTTTGTTGTGTTTAAGGATAGTTCTCCAGAGTCAAGGATGACATTTGTGAAATTTAAGGAGTCTATCATAGCTAGCCTTGTTGTGCTGGAACAGGCAAGAGTTCCTAGAGAAGCAGTGGTGGAGGATGTGGCTAGATTGAAAGATCGTCACTTTGCTGAGCACATTCCTCCCACGGCCAAAAAAAACTTTCCTGCTAAGAGATGTAGAGTCTGTGCTCGAAGAGGTATCAGGAAGGAGACTAGGATGTACTGCCCTGATTGTCCTTCAAAGCCTGGGCTGTGTGTGGGTGGCTGCTTCAGGAGCTACCACACACAGAAGAATTATTGGGAAATTCCGTGAGCGTAAACTGGTGTTTTATATTTTTATATGTTCGGTTTCACGGTTGGCATTAGTCATGTATTCAGTTAGAGCTTTTGGGTTTGTAGTTTTGTACTAATTTATGATTAGTGGTTTCTTTGTTGTTTAAAAACAAAAAAAAGGGGATGGCATGTGTAGAGTGGCGCTTGGCTGGCGGCGTGGGTGTGGTGGCGCTTGGCTGGCGGTGTGTGTGGGGTGGCGCTTGGCTGGCGGTGTGTGTGGGGTGGCGCTTGGCTGGCGGTGTGTGTGGGGTGGCGCTTGGCTGGCGGTGTGTGTGGGGTGGCGCTGGGCTGGCGGTGTGTGTGGGGTGGCGCTTGGCTGGTGGTGTGGGTGGGGTGGCGCTTGGCTGGCAGTGCCGGCCAAACGCCAGTCCACACACTCATCAGCTGGTGTGATTGCTGTATCAGGCATGTGGGCGTATGAAAGTGATGGGCCCTTGACTGGCGCTGTCTGTGGATGCGAGTCTTGTAATGTGCTGGGCCCGTGGCTGGCGGCGTGAATGGTCTAGTGCATGTCATGTATGAAAGGTGTGTGAATGGACTGTAAAGCGGTTGGTGCCTTGTCGTGGCTTTACAGCTCACGAGCTGTGAGTCATTGGTTCAGTTTCTTGGCCTTTCATTTATTACCAGTGCATTTCACTTTTGTGAAATCTCTTGTTAATAAAATTTGATCTACTGAACCATCACTCACCCTCGTGCCAAATCCAACCAGTATGTGTGGTACAAATGACAAAACCTGCTCCGCTGTAATCAGGCGTCGCAGCACACTTGAGACACGCTAGGTGCCTCAGGTGGGACCCCGATGATGAAGCATGCCACCAACTTGGTTGGTGGGTGAGGGGTCTTCTTCACATAACCTAAGTGTGTTTCTTTTCACAATTTTAGTGTTTGGCACATCACGGACGTATGTGCACACATCAAAGTGATATATTCCAAAAATACCTGTGTTTGGGGGGGAGGGCCCACCTATGTTTTTGGTCCTGGGTGCGGCCGTCATGTAGGGAAACCTACAAAACCCAGAAACTTTTTAAAACTAGGCACCCCAAGGAGTCTAGGGAGGTGTGGCTTGTGTGGCTCTCCCAACATTTTCTTACCCAGACTCCTCTGTAAACCTCACAATTTGCAAAAAAAAGCATATTTTCCTGATTTTTCTTAGTAGGATCACCGCTCCAGCACAAAATTCCTACTCCCCAGTTTTCCCCTCAGTCTCCCAAGTAAAATGACACCTCACTTATGTGGGTCCCCAAAGCAGAGACCGTCTAAAGATGTATAAAAGAATATGCCCTTATAAACTTGCTGTGCTATCCCTTCTATCCCTTCAGGTTTTGGGCCTTATTATGTTGCAGGCACCTGGGCCACCCACACAAGTGAGGTATCATTTTTATCGGGAGACTTGGGGGAACGCTGGGTGGAAGGAAATTTGTGGCTCCTATCAGATTCCAGAACTTTCTGCCACAGAAATGTGAGGAACATGTGTTTTTTTAGCCAAATTTTGAGGTTTGCAAAGGATTCTGGGTAACAGAACCTGGTCCGAGCCCCGCAAGTCACCCCTCCTTGGATTCCCCTAGGTCTCTAGTTTTCAGAAATGCACTGGATTGGTAGGTTTCCCTAGGCGCCGGGTGAGCTACAGGCCAAAATCCGCAGGTAGGCACTGTTTTCTCCCAAAATTGTGGATGTGTCCACGTTGCGCTTTGGGGTGTTTCCTGTCGCAGGCGCTAGGCCTACCCACGCAAGTGAGGTATCATTTTTATCGGGAGACTTGGGGGAACGCTGGGTGGAAGGAAATTTGTAGCTCCTCTCAGATTCCAGAACTTTCTGCCACAGAAATGTGAGGAACATGTGTTTTTTTAGCCAAATTTTGAGGTTTGCAAAGGATTCTGGGTAACAGAACCTGGTCCGAGCCCCGCAAGTCACCCCTCCTTGGATCCCCCTAGGTCTCTAGTTTTCAGAAATGCACAGGTTTGGTAGGTTTCCCTAGGTGCCGGCTGAGCTAGAGGCCAAAATCTACAGGTAGGCACTTCGCAAAAAACACCTCTGTTTTTTTCCAAAATTTAGGATGTGTCCACGTTGCGCTTTGGGGTGTTTCCTGTCGCCGGCGCTAGGCCTACCCACGCAAGTGAGGTATCATTTTTATCGGGAGACTTGGGGGAACGCTGGGTGGAAGGAAATTTGTAGCTCCTCTCAGATTCCAGAACTTTCTGCCACAGAAATGTGAGGAACATGTGTTTTTTTAGCCAAATTTTGAGGTTTGCAAAGGATTCTGGGTAACAGAACCTGGTCCGAGCCCCGCAAGTCACCCCTCCTTGGATCCCCCTAGGTCTCTAGTTTTCAGAAATGCACAGGTTTGGTAGGTTTCCCTAGGTGGCGGCTGAGCTAGAGGCCAAAATCTACAGGTAGTCACTTTGCTAAAAACAGCTCTGTTTTCTGTGATATGTCCACGTTGTGTTTTGGGGCATATCCTGTCGCGGGCGCTAGGCCTACCCACACAAGTGAGGTATCATTTTTATCGGGAGACGTGGGGGAACGCTGGGTGGAAGGAAATTTGTGGCTCCTCTCAGATTCCAGAACTTTCTGCCACAGAAATGTGAGGAACATGAGTTTTTTTAGCCAAATTTTGAGGTTTGCAAAGGATTCTGGGTAACAGAACCTGGTCCGAGCCCCGCAAGTCACCCCTCCTTGGATCCCCCTAGCTCTCTAGTTTTCAGAAATGCACAGGTTTGGTAGGTTTCCCTAGGTGGCGGCTGAGCTAGAGGCCAAAATCTACAGGTAGTCACTTTGCTAAAAACAGCTCTGTTTTCTGTGATATGTCCACGTTGTGTTTTGGGGCATATCCTGTCGCGGGCGCTAGGCCTACCCACACAAGTGAGGTATCATTTTTATCGGGAGACGTGGGGGAACGCTGGGTGGAAGGAAATTTGTAGCTCCTCTCAGATTCCAGAACTTTCTGCCACAGAAATGTGAGGAACATGTGTTTTTTTAGCCAAATTTTGAGGTTTGCAAAGGATTCTGGGTAACAGAACCTGGTCCGAGCCCCGCAAGTCACCCCTCCTTGGATTCCCCTAGGTCTCTAGTTTTCAGAAATGCACAGGTTTGGTAGGTTTCCCTAGGTGCCGGCTGAGCTAGAGGCCAAAATCTACAGGTAGGCACTTCGCAAAAAACACCTCTGTTTTTTTCCAAAATTTAGGATGTGTCCACGTTGCGCTTTGGGGTGTTTCCTGTCGCCGGCGCTAGGCCTACCCACGCAAGTGAGGTATCATTTTTATCGGGAGACTTGGCGGAACGCTGGGTGGAAGGAAATTTGTAGCTCCTCTCAGATTCCAGAACTTTCTGCCACAGAAATGTGAGGAACATGTGTTTTTTTAGCCAAATTTTGAGGTTTGCAAAGGATTCTGGGTAACAGAACCTCGTCCGAGCCACACAAGTCACCCCTCCTTGGATTCCCCTAGGTCTCTAGTTTTCAGAAATGCATAGGTTTGGTAGGTTTCCCTAGGTGGCGGCTGAGCTAGAGGCCAAAATCTACAGGTAGTCACTTTGCTAAAAACAGCTCTGTTTTCTGTGATATGTCCACGTTGTGTTTTGGGGCATATCCTGTCGCGGGCGCTAGGCCTACCCACACAAGTGAGGTATCATTTTTATCGGGATACGTGGGGGAACGCTAGGTGGAAGGAAATTTGTGGCTCCTCTCAGATTCCAGAACTTTCTGCCACAGAAATGTGAGGAACATGTGTTTTTTTAGCCAAATTTTGAGGTTTGCAAAGGATTCTGGGTAACCGAACCTGGTCCGAGCCACACAAGTCACCCCTCCTTGGATTCCCCTAGGTCTCTAGTTTTCAGAAATGCACAGGTTTGGTAGGTTTCCCTAGGTGGCGGCTGAGCTAGAGGCCAAAATCTACAGGTAGTCACTATGCTAAAAACAGCTCTGTTTTCTGTGATGTGTCCAGGTTGTGTTTTGGGGCATATCCTGTCGCGGGCGCTAGGCCTACCCACACAAGTGAGGTATCATTTTTATCGGGAGACATGGGGGAATGCTGGGTGGAAGGAAATTTGTCGCTCCTCTCAGATTCCAGAACTTTCTGCCACAGAAATGTGAGGAACATGTGTTTTTTTTGTGCCAAATTGTGAGGTTTGCAAAGGATTCTGGGTAACAGAACCTGGTCCGAGCCCCGAAAGTCACCCCTCCTTGGATCCCCCTAGGTCTCTAGTTTTCAGAAATGCACAGGTTTGGTAGGTTTCCCTAGGTGGCGGCTGAGCTAGAGGCCAAAATCTACAGGTAGTCACTTTGCTAAAAACAGCTCTGTTTTCTGTGATATGTCCACGTTGTGTTTTGGGGCATATCCTGTCGCGGGCGCTAGGCCTACCCACACAAGTGAGGTATCATTTTTATCGGGAGACGTGGGGGAACGCTGGGTGGAAGGAAATTTGTAGCTCCTCTCAGATTCCAGAACTTTCTGCCACAGAAATGTGAGGAACATGTGTTTTTTTAGCCAAATTTTGAGGTTTGCAAAGGATTCTGGGTAACAGAACCTGGTCCGAGCCCCGCAAGTCACCCCTCTTTGGATCCCCCTAGGTCTCTAGTTTTCAGAAATGCACAGGTTTGGTAGGTTTCCCTAGGTGGCGGCTGAGCTAGAGGCCAAAATCTACAGGTAGTCACTTTGCTAAAAACAGCTCTGTTTTCTGTGATATGTCCACGTTGTGTTTTGGGGCATATCCTGTCGCGGGCGCTAGGCCTACCCACACAAGTGAGGTATCATTTTTATCGGGAGACGTGGGGGAACGCTGGGTGGAAGGAAATTTGTGGCTCCTCTCAGATTCCAGAACTTTCTGCCACAGAAATGTGAGGAACATGAGTTTTTTTAGCCAAATTTTGAGGTTTGCAAAGGATTCTGGGTAACAGAACCTGGTCCGAGCCCCGCAAGTCACCCCTCCTTGAATCCCCCTAGCTCTCTAGTTTTCAGAAATGCACAGGTTTGGTAGGTTTCCCTAGGTGGCGGCTGAGCTAGAGGCCAAAATCTACAGGTAGTCACTTTGCTAAAAACAGCTCTGTTTTCTGTGATATGTCCACGTTGTGTTTTGGGGCATATCCTGTCGCGGGCGCTAGGCCTACCCACACAAGTGAGGTATCATTTTTATCGGGAGACGTGGGGGAACGCTGGGTGGAAGGAAATTTGTAGCTCCTCTCAGATTCCAGAACTTTCTGCCACAGAAATGTGAGGAACATGTGTTTTTTTAGCCAAATTTTGAGGTTTGCAAAGGATTCTGGGTAACAGAACCTGGTCCGAGCCCCGAAAGTCACCCCTCCTTGGATCCCCCTAGGTCTCTAGTTTTCAGAAATGCACAGGTTTGGTAGGTTTCCCTAGGTGGCGGCTGAGCTAGAGGCCAAAATCTACAGGTAGTCACTTTGCTAAAAACAGCTCTGTTTTCTGTGATATGTCCACGTTGTGTTTTGGGGCATATCCTGTCGCGGGCGCTAGGCCTACCCACACAAGTGAGGTATCATTTTTATCGGGAGACGTGGGGGAACGCTGGGTGGAAGGAAATTTGTAGCTCCTCTCAGATTCCAGAACTTTCTGCCACAGAAATGTGAGGAACATGTGTTTTTTTAGCCAAATTTTGAGGTTTGCAAAGGATTCTGGGTAACAGAACCTGGTCCGAGCCCCGCAAGTCACCCCTCCTTGGATTCCCCTAGGTCTCTAGTTTTCAGAAATGCACAGGTTTGGTAGGTTTCCCTAGGTGCCGGCTGAGCTAGAGGCCAAAATCTACAGGTAGGCACTTCGCAAAAAACACCTCTGTTTTTTTCCAAAATTTAGGATGTGTCCACGTTGCGCTTTGGGGTGTTTCCTGTCGCCGGCGCTAGGCCTACCCACGCAAGTGAGGTATCATTTTTATCGGGAGACTTGGCGGAACGCTGGGTGGAAGGAAATTTGTAGCTCCTCTCAGATTCCAGAACTTTCTGCCACAGAAATGTGAGGAACATGTGTTTTTTTAGCCAAATTTTGAGGTTTGCAAAGGATTCTGGGTAACAGAACCTCGTCCGAGCCACACAAGTCACCCCTCCTTGGATTCCCCTAGGTCTCTAGTTTTCAGAAATGCATAGGTTTGGTAGGTTTCCCTAGGTGGCGGCTGAGCTAGAGGCCAAAATCTACAGGTAGTCACTTTGCTAAAAACAGCTCTGTTTTCTGTGATATGTCCACGTTGTGTTTTGGGGCATATCCTGTCGCGGGCGCTAGGCCTACCCACACAAGTGAGGTATCATTTTTATCGGGATACGTGGGGGAACGCTAGGTGGAAGGAAATTTGTGGCTCCTCTCAGATTCCAGAACTTTCTGCCACAGAAATGTGAGGAACATGTGTTTTTTTAGCCAAATTTTGAGGTTTGCAAAGGATTCTGGGTAACCGAACCTGGTCCGAGCCACACAAGTCACCCCTCCTTGGATTCCCCTAGGTCTCTAGTTTTCAGAAATGCACAGGTTTGGTAGGTTTCCCTAGGTGGCGGCTGAGCTAGAGGCCAAAATCTACAGGTAGTCACTATGCTAAAAACAGCTCTGTTTTCTGTGATGTGTCCAGGTTGTGTTTTGGGGCATATCCTGTCGCGGGCGCTAGGCCTACCCACACAAGTGAGGTATCATTTTTATCGGGAGACATGGGGGAATGCTGGGTGGAAGGAAATTTGTCGCTCCTCTCAGATTCCAGAACTTTCTGCCACAGAAATGTGAGGAACATGTGTTTTTTTTTTGCCAAATTGTGAGGTTTGCAAAGGATTCTGGGTAACAGAACCTGGTCCGAGCCCCGAAAGTCACCCCTCCTTGGATCCCCCTAGGTCTCTAGTTTTCAGAAATGCACAGGTTTGGTAGGTTTCCCTAGGTGGCGGCTGAGCTAGAGGCCAAAATCTACAGGTAGTCACTTTGCTAAAAACAGCTCTGTTTTCTGTGATATGTCCACGTTGTGTTTTGGGGCATATCCTGTCGCGGGCGCTAGGCCTACCCACACAAGTGAGGTATCATTTTTATCGGGAGACGTGGGGGAACGCTGGGTGGAAGGAAATTTGTAGCTCCTCTCAGATTCCAGAACTTTCTGCCACAGAAATGTGAGGAACATGTGTTTTTTTAGCCAAATTTTGAGGTTTGCAAAGGATTCTGGGTAACAGAACCTGGTCCGAGCCCCGCAAGTCACCCCTCCTTGGATTCCCCTAGGTCTCTAGTTTTCAGAAATGCACAGGTTTGGTAGGTTTCCCTAGGTGCCGGCTGAGCTAGAGGCCAAAATCTACAGGTAGGCACTTCGCAAAAAACACCTCTGTTTTTTTCCAAAATTTAGGATGTGTCCACGTTGCGCTTTGGGGTGTTTCCTGTCGCCGGCGCTAGGCCTACCCACGCAAGTGAGGTATCATTTTTATCGGGAGACTTGGCGGAACGCTGGGTGGAAGGAAATTTGTAGCTCCTCTCAGATTCCAGAACTTTCTGCCACAGAAATGTGAGGAACATGTGTTTTTTTAGCCAAATTTTGAGGTTTGCAAAGGATTCTGGGTAACAGAACCTCGTCCGAGCCACACAAGTCACCCCTCCTTGGATTCCCCTAGGTCTCTAGTTTTCAGAAATGCATAGGTTTGGTAGGTTTCCCTAGGTGGCGGCTGAGCTAGAGGCCAAAATCTACAGGTAGTCACTTTGCTAAAAACAGCTCTGTTTTCTGTGATATGTCCACGTTGTGTTTTGGGGCATATCCTGTCGCGGGCGCTAGGCCTACCCACACAAGTGAGGTATCATTTTTATCGGGATACGTGGGGGAACGCTAGGTGGAAGGAAATTTGTGGCTCCTCTCAGATTCCAGAACTTTCTGCCACAGAAATGTGAGGAACATGTGTTTTTTTAGCCAAATTTTGAGGTTTGCAAAGGATTCTGGGTAACCGAACCTGGTCCGAGCCACACAAGTCACCCCTCCTTGGATTCCCCTAGGTCTCTAGTTTTCAGAAATGCACAGGTTTGGTAGGTTTCCCTAGGTGGCGGCTGAGCTAGAGGCCAAAATCTACAGGTAGTCACTATGCTAAAAACAGCTCTGTTTTCTGTGATGTGTCCAGGTTGTGTTTTGGGGCATATCCTGTCGCGGGCGCTAGGCCTACCCACACAAGTGAGGTATCATTTTTATCGGGAGACATGGGGGAATGCTGGGTGGAAGGAAATTTGTCGCTCCTCTCAGATTCCAGAACTTTCTGCCACAGAAATGTGAGGAACATGTGTTTTTTTTTTGCCAAATTGTGAGGTTTGCAAAGGATTCTGGGTAACAGAACCTGGTCCGAGCCACACAAGTCACCCCTCCTTGGATTCCCCTAGGTCTCTAGTTTTCAGAAATGCACAGGTTTGGTAGGTTTCCCTAGGTGCCGGCTGAGCTAGAGGCCAAAATCTACAGGTAGTCACTTTGCTAATAACAGCTCTGTTTTCTGTGATGTGTCCACGTTGTGTTTTGGGGCATATCCTGTCGCGGGCGCTAGGCCTACCTAAACAAGTGAGGTATCATTTTTATCGGGAGACTTGGGGGAACATAGAATAGCAAAACAAGTGTTATTGCCCCTTGTCTTTCTCTACATTTATTCCTTCCAAATATAGGGGTGTGTGTAAAAAAGACATCTATTTGAGAAATTCCATGTAATTCACGTGCTACTATGGTCACCCCGGAATTCAGAGATGTGCAAATAACCACTGCTCCTCAAAACCTTATCTTGTGCCCTTTTTGGAAATGCAAAGGTTTTCTTGATAGCTATTTTTTACTCCTTATATTTCAGCAAATGAATTACTGTATACCCGGTATAGAATGAAAACGCACTGCAGGGTGCAGCTCATTTATTGGCTCTGGGTTCCTCGGGTTCTTGATGAACCTACAAACCCTATATATCCCCGCAACCAGAGGAGTCCAGCAGACGTAACGGTATATTGCTTTCGATAATCTGACATTGCAGGGAAAAGTTACAGAGTAAAAAGTAGAGAATAATTGTTGTTTTTTTCACCTCAATTTCAATATTTTTCTTTTTCAGCTGTTATTTTCTGTAGGAAACCCTTGTAGGATCTACACAAATGACCCCTTGCTGAATTCAGAATTTTGTCTACTTTTCAGAAATGTTTAGGTTTCTGGGATCCAGCATTGGTTTCATGACCATTCCGGTCACTGACTGGAAGGAGGCTGAAAGCACAAAAAATTGCACAAATGGGGTATGCCCCAGTAAAATGCCAACATTGTGTTGAAAAATTGGGTTTTCGGATTCAAGTCTGCCTGTTCCTGAAAGCTGGGAAGCTGCTGAGTTTAGCACCGCAAACCCTTTGTTGATGCCATTTTCAGGGGAAAAACCACAAGCCTTCTTCTGCAGCCCCTTTTTCCAATTTTTTTGAAAAAAACGAAATTTTCACTGTATTTTGGCCAATTTCTTGGCCTCCTTCAGGGGAACCCACAAAGTCTGGGTACCTTTAGAATCGCTAGGATGTTGGAATAAAAGGACGCAAATTTGGCTTGGTTAGCTTATGTGGACAAAAAGTTATGAGGGCCTAAGCGCGAACTGCCCCAAATAGGCAAAAAAAGGCCTGGCACAGGAGGGGGAAAAGGCCTGGCAGCGAAGTGGTTAATCATTGGGTGAAAATGACATTTCTGTAGACTGTGCTTCTATAAAATGCTAAACAAAGCAGTATGTAAAAGCACTTGGCCATCCTCCTCATACTCTCTGATAGACCTGACAGCCTTAGGGTGGTCCTCCCTCACCGTTTTGCTTGCCTCCCTCCCTCCAATTTTCTGACACTGTTGCTACTAGTTTTAGGACTCTGCACACTTTACCACTCCTAACCAGTGCTAAAGTGCCTATGCTCTCTCCGTTAAACATGGTAACATTGGTTCAATCCCCAATTGGCATATTTGATTTACTTATAAATCCCTAGTAAAGTGCACTACATGTGCCCAGGGCCTGTAAATTAAATGCTACAAGTGGGTCTGCAGCGCTGATTGTGCCACCCACATAAGTAGCCCCTTAACCATGTCTCAGTCCTGCCATTGCAAGGCCTGTGTGTACAGTTTCACTGCTACTTCGACTTGACATTTAAAAGTACTTGGCAAGCCTTAAACTCGCCTTTTTCTACATATAAGTAACCTCTAAGATAGGCCCTAGGTAACCCATAGGGCAGGGAGCTATGTAGATAAAAGACAGGACATGTACATATGTGTATATGTCCTGGTAGTGAAAAACTCCAAAATTTGTTTTTCACTACTGTGAGGCCTGCTCCTTTCGTAGACTAGCATTAGGACTGCCCTCATATACTTTTTGAATGGTAGATCCTGATCTGAAAGGGTAAACCAAGTCATATTTAGTATGGCCAGAATGGTGATAGAAAATCCTGCTTATTGGTGAGGTTGGATTTAATATTACTAATTTAGAAATGACATTCTTAGAAAGTGAGCATTTCTCTGCACTTAAAAGCATATTGTGCCTTACAGCCTGTCTCCAATCAACATCTGGCCTGTGCTGGTTGACAGCTCCTTTGTGCATTTCAACCAGACAACCACAAACACAGGACACTCAGTCACATCTGCATTCATCTCCATATTGAATGTGTTTTCCTGGGCTGCAGGGGTGGAGTGCCTGGCACTTACATTTCAAAGGACAGAGGCCTGCCCTCACACAATGGACTGATAAACACCTCACTGGGACCCTGGCAGACAGGACTGGGCTGAAAGGGGAACTTGTGCACTTTAAAACCACTCTTTAAAGTCACTCCCACTTCAAAGGCATTTTTGGGTATTTAAACTGGGTCCCTGACCACACCAACTCAGACACTTCTGGACCCACACCTGCACCCTGTCAGAGAAGCTGCCTGCCTGCCCAAAGGACTCATCTGGACTGCTTTGCTGGAAAGGACTGCTGCCCTGCTGCCCGGCTGGCCTCTGACTTTGCAAGAAAGACTCTGTCTTCCGCAAAAGTGTTCTCCAAAGGCTTGGATTGAGTTTGCCTCCTGTTTCTGAAGTCTCCATGCCAACAAATACTTTCCTACTTTACGAAACTCCTTGTGTGTCAAAAATCGATGCAAAGCCTGCAGGAATCAATGCACAGCTGACCGGAATGATGCAGCACCGGCTTCCTGACTGGAAATTGGATGCAGCACCTACCTTGCGACAGAAAATATGACGCATGGCCTACCAGATCGACGCAGAGCCTGCTCCTTCTTCCAGCGTGTCAAGTATTTTCAACGCATCATCCCTGGATGTCAAAATATTCCTGCATTGCAGTGAGGAACCAAGACTGCATGCTGAAAAACTTTATTTTTCCACGCATCTCCTCCTCTGTGGTCTTCGTGCGTCATTACTTTTGACATATCCCAGGTACTGTGTGTAACAAAGAGACAGCTCTTTATGTTTAAGGATTGAGACTCTTTTAAACTTTTTAAAAGTGAGATTTCAACTTGTGCTTATTGGATCTTTGTCATTTTCACTTTATTTTATTCATATAAATATTATCTATTTTTCTAAACTTGTGTGATGTATTTTTGTGGTGTTTTCACTGTTTTACTGTATGATTTTTTGCAGAAATACTTTGCACATTGCCTTCTAAGTTAAGCCTGACGGCTCAGTGCCAAGCTATCAGAGGATGGGCACAGGATCATTTGGATATTGTTGTGACTTATCCTGACTAGGATTGTGGTCCCTACTTGTACAAGGGTGTATACCTCTGCCAAATAGAGACCCCCATTCCTAAGACTCTAGAAACACACACTACAGATAAACAGATAAGTGTATTAAATGTAGTTGTAGTTACAAGCTTGCATCACCAAAAAATTAAAGCACACCACTTGCACACCCCCAAGGAAGTGCACCCAGTGAGGCAAATGGAACCACACCTATCTGTTTTATCTCTCACTCTTCCTCTTTTATTCACGTGCACATACAGAATTATCTACTTCTTACCTTCTCACACATCCTTTATCTCACTAGTTCTCATCTTTTTTGTTCTTATTTTCACAGTGTCTAACCCCTCCCACTCCTTTACCACAATCACACTTTTTCCATCCAGTACTTTCCTTCTAATATTCACTCTCCATGTCTCTGTTCTTCTTACTCTTTCCATAGCCCTGTCTCTGGTTTTTCCTCTCTCCTATCCCACACCAGACCCGCTTTATCTCTTTCCCTTCAGCATCTCTCTCTGCACCTTACTTATTAGCTTGTCTCTCCTTGTTCTCCCTCCTTGCCTCCTCCTCAGAGACCCCCAATTTATGTGGGCTCTCACAAACAGCACTGCTTCAATTAATGCACAAAGAGCCTACCTTGGCAGGGACAATTGCAGTGAAATGCTGGTGTCCTTTAAGGAGGGGAAGGAATGAAATGGCCCACCACACCTGGGCTCGAGCAAGGCTGCTCTGAGCCCCACACCACACCTATCTTCTGCTGGCCAGGCAGTGAAGGGGTCCGATGAAATCCATTGCTGGCCTCATGCACTGAGGAGAGGTATGAAAATGGCTTTTCACAGCTGAGCTCAAGCAGTGCTACTCCTGCTCACTTCCTTGCCCTCACATCTCGGCTCAAAATGCTCACATTATAATGAGCCAGCCCTGTGATGTATTAGCACACGCGATCACCGCACGCGATCGCCGTCATTCGAGAGATAGAATGACGGGGACGCGAGAAGACGGTTGGGATGGTTTGGATCGATGGCTGAGGCGACATTGAATAAACTTATGGACTGCGACCCAAACCTGTATGTGGTGGTTTCGTACTTTACATCTGGCGACGAAGGTGGGTGTCGCCTCAACATCCAGGGATTTGTGAATCTCCAGACCTTTGACGGTACTCCTTGACGCGCTGTCTTGGCGATCGTTTTGCACATTGGTAGAGAGGACGCAGCTGCTGCGCAATCCGTTTTGGAGGATTTCAAGGTCAGACCGCAGTGGAAGCATGCGGTTTCACAGAACCAGCGTGTTAATCAGCTAAAATACAACGAGCGGTGAGGAGAGCGATGCTGCGTGAATAACGTTTGTTTAGGGGCGTGTCCAATAACATCAGTGTCCTTAAAGGGATGTTTTTTTTAACATCTTAAAGGGAAGTTTTACTTTGCTACGATCGGTAAACCATATTAGTGAACTGCATTGGAACAGTGAAAGGCACACCTATACAGAAGAACAATTTGTTTGCCTGTCGTGTGGAACATACGGTGATAGGCACACCCAGACAAAACGGCAAAGCAAGAATTACATTTCTGATATAAAGGAAGTCTCAGTGACTAGGACATTGAAGGAGTGGTGATCCACTGATTCAGTTACATATTGGTTCAGTTGAGGACTGACATTCAGTGTGTTGTTCTGTATTTATGTCTAGTTTATCAGAATAATGCAGAACGTAACACCACCTCCATTTTTTTTTAAGCAGTCCAGGTGATCCGATATATCCTTGGAACAAGTGGAAAAAGATATTTGCTCACTATGCTAGAGTGTGTGGACCGACACTGAGTGCGGAAAGAAAACATGCATTATTGTTACACTGTCTAGGGGGTGAGGGACAGGAGGTTTTATAAAATTTGCCTGATTTATATACTGAAGAAAGTAGAAATTTGAATGAATATGAAGCGTGTGTTATGAAGTTAGACAAACATTACTTACCAAGGGTGAGTACGATAATGGAACGATATCATTTTGGGAAAAGGGAACAAGGAAAAGAAAAGTCAGTGGAGGATTTTGTAACTAGTTTGAGAAAGTTGGCGGCGTCATGTAAATTTGGAGCACTGGTGGATGAGAGAATTTGAGATCAGTTCGTATTAAAGTGCTGAAGTGATAAAATTAGGGAAGAGCTTTTGGTTGAAAGATGAACCATCTTTAGAAGAAGTGATTATGGTGGCAAAAAGAGTAGAACACATGCTGAGGCGTGTTAAGGAATTAAGTGGAAACAAATTAATGAGTGGAGAATGTACGAAGGTGGAAGAGATAGTATGCAAGGTGAAGAACAAAGGAAGTGGAGGTGAGAAAAAAAAGGAAGATATAGTGAAATTCAAAAAAGAATGTTATCGTTGTGGTAATAGTGGCCACAAAGCCAATGCAAGCAATTGCCCAGCATTGAATGTAGTATGTAATGGGAGCGGGAAGAGAGGTCACTTCTACAAATGTTGCCGTGGTAGAAAGAATAAATACCATAATTACAATATGAGCAAAGATGTCAAAGAGGTATCTCAGGAAGTAGTGTTCCAAGTTGATGCTCAGGTTAAGTGTGGAGATCATCCAAGTGAGGTGGTGAGAGTGGATGGAGTGGATCTACTAATGCGTTTTGATTCTTGTTCACAATTGACGATAATTTCAAAAACAAGTTTTGACAGGTTAATTCCGAAACCTAGGAAGTTAAAGAAGATGGATGTATCTCCTGGGGGTTATGGTGGACAGCCTATAAAAATGCTAGGGGATTTTGAAGGTCATATCGAGTTCAAAGGTAGACATCTGTTGGGGAAAGTCTATGTGTCCAATCAGGGTGACAATCTTCTAAGTTGGACGCACCAAAAGCTTTTAGGTGTCATTTTGAATCCTAACGCACAACCGCAAGTACAAATTCAGAGTGTGGATGGTGTTGGCAGTGAGTTGGTTAATGAGTTTCCTGAAGTATTTTCAGACAATTTGGGATGTCTAAAACGCTATAAACATAAAATTAGGTTAAAGGAAGGTTCTATTCCTATGGTAGCGAAAATGAGAAGAATACCGTTGGCTTTACAAGAACCGGTGAAAACTGAACTTAAAAGATTACAGTTGATGGGCATAATTGAGGAAGTGGAGGCAACTGAATGATTGGCTCCCATAGTTGTGGCAAAGAAGGGGGATGGAGATATCAGGCTTTGTGTGGACCTTAGGGCTCTAAATAGAGAGGTAGTGGTGGATAAATTTCCCCTTCCAAATATTGAAGAGATAGTATCTATGGTTGGCGGAGCAAAGTACTTCTCCACCTTAGATCTGAAATCGGTGTATCATCAGGTAGAGTTGGAAGAGAATTCTCAAGAATTAACTGCATTCATAACACCTTTTGGTGCGTTTAAATTCAAAAGAATGCCTTTTGGGCTTGTGTCAGCGGCCTCTGTGTTTCAACGCATTATGTATAAAATTTTGAAGGAGATCAAAGGTGTGAAATGCTACCAAGATGATGTGTTAATTTACGCTGACACAGCGGTAGAACATTGGGAACGAGTGAGGTTGGTTTTGGGATGTCTAAGTCGTGCTGGTCTTACTTTGAAGAAAGAGAAATGTCGTTTTGCTTTGACAGAAGTTGAGTACCTGGGACATTTGATTACAGGGTATGGAGTAAGACCTAAACCAGATTTGGTTTTGACTATTAAGAGGTTAGTTTCTCCTCAAACTAAGGAAGAAGTGGGTTCGTTTTTAGGAATGGTAGAATACTATGGGAGGTACATTAGGAACTTGTCAGAGAAAACTGTGAATATGCGAGATTTACTAAAGAAAGGAAGAGAGTTCAAGTGGGATTCCATGTGTGAAGATGAGTTTGAAAAAATTAAAGAAGAACTAGAATATGCTCCCTGCTTACAAGCTTTTAAACCGGGTAGGTCAACTGCCATTGTTACTGATGCTAGTGCAAAAGGTTTGGGTGCGGTTCTGATGCAAAAGGATGGAGGTAAGAGAAGGATGATTGCTTGCGCGTCCAAATCTTTGAGCGGAACAGAGAAGAATTACTCTGTAATTGAAAGAGAGTCACTGGCCATATATTGGGCATTGAATAAATGTAGACATTTTGTGTGGGGCACGGAGTTTGTGGTCTTGTCTGATCACAAACCTTTAGTAGAAGTGTTTGGTAGTAAAGGTCTTCATTGCATTTCTGCAAGAATAAGAAGATGGATCTTCGGGCTGCAGGATTTTAAATTTAAAGTAGAGTATTTACCAGGTGCATTGAATGTTAGTGCGGATTGTCTTTCAAGATTAGTGGAAGAAAACAGGAAGGATGAGGAACAAAAAGATATAAATTTTCAGGAGGAATTGGTGTGTGAAGTATGTTGTGATGTGTCTGAAGTTACATGTGGAATAATAACCGAACAAGAGTGGAAAGAGGCATTGAAAGAAGATGTTGAGTTGAATGGAGTGTGTGAGGTTTTAGAGACTGGTAAATTTGAGGTTTTAGGGAAAGTCTGGAGGTTGATGAAAGATGAATTGGTGGTGGATAAAGGTATATTGTCGAGGGGAACAAGATTGATTCCACCAAAAGTATTAAGATTCAGGGTAATGAATCAAGCCCATGAAGGTCATCTTGGGATAGTTAAGACAAAAGAAAATTTACGAGCAAATTTTTGGTGGCCAGGTATGGATGTAGAAGTGGAGCGTATGGTTAGAGAGTGTATACAATGTGCACGGAGTGACAAAATTCTAAAAACTCTAAATGCACCTATGTATTGTAGAAGTTTACCATGCAAACCCTGGGATGAGGTAGCAATAGATATTGTTGGTCCTTTACCGGGTGAAAATTCTATGCCATATCTAATTGTGTTAATAGATTTGTATTCCAGGTGGGTGGAAGTCAAAAATGTGCATGAAGTTTCCTCTTCTAGTGTGATGATTTTCTTAGAAGACATTTTTAGGAAAGAGGGATTTCCAAAGTCATTATTGTCAGATAATGGTCCACAATTTTGTTCGACAGTCTTTGAGAAATTTTTGAGAAATTGTGGCATATCTCATAAGAAGTCAGCAGTCTATCATCCAGAAACTAACGGTGCAGTTGAAAGATTCAACAAGTGTATAAAGGAAAGCATTCAACTTGCAAAGGTGAACGCTCTGAATTGGCGTGCAGAACTTTTGGAAAGGATTACATTGGCGTGCAGAACTTTTGGAAAGGATTACAGCCTATCGGTTCTCTCCACATTCAACTACGGGCAGATCCCCTTTTGAACTGTTTAGGAAAAGGATACCTAATACCAAGTTGTCTCCTGGATGGATGGAGTGGATAAAAAAATGGATATAATTTGGTCCACACGGAGTGAAGAGATAGCGAAGAAAGGCTCATGGAAAAAAGGAAGCAAGAATTTGATACAAGGAAGAGTGTATGTAAAAATAATATAGCTGTGGGTGATGTGGTGAAGGTGAAGGCACCAGTTGGATGTCTAGAGGGGTCAAAGTTCACTAGACCTCTTCATGTGATTAAACTTTTCAAGAATGCTGTCAAACTTCAGATGGCAAGATATGGAACATGAACAGAGTGGTTCGGTTGAAAGGGGTGGTGAAAACGAGTATAAGTACTGAAAGGTCCAGAAGTATCAGAGACAATGTTTGGTCACGAACACAAGATAAGGGACGACATGACACTGATGAATTTAATGTAATAAGGAGAAGTAGTAGAAGGAAAATAAGTCCGGGACATCTTAAGGACTATGTTCTCATTTGACAAAGGTGACGTTTATGGTGTTGTGGTATAGCATGTGTTAAACCTATTTAGCGGATAGGTGGGGTTGATATGATGTTTAGTTCATATGTTTGGTGTACATAGTTTCTGTTTCTACTCATTTATTTGATGTCATGGTTATGTGGGAACTCTATTTCTGTATTAATTTGTTCATTGTATTAAAGGGAGATGTGTGATATATTAGCACACGCGATCACCGCACGCGATCGCCGTCATTCGAGAGATAGAATGACGGGGACGTGAGAAGACGGTTGGGATGGTTTGGATCGATGGCTGAGGCGACATTGAATAAACTTATGGACTGCGACCCAAACCTGTATGTGGTGGTTTCGTACTTTACAAGCCCCACACACTAATACTGGGCCAGCTGAGCCAGACACTCGGGAGGATGCTGCCAGCCCCTGCTAGAAGGGGACAAGATTCAGTGTGCCTAGCTCCCAGAGAGCCACTGGTGAGGGTGGACACTCCAGCTCATCCTGAAACCACTTAGGTCAGTGCCCCCTTCCAGGTCAACACCCAGTGCAGCAGCATCAGTCTCACTGCCCTAAAGCCAGCCCTGTTGTTGCCTGAATGTCGGGTTTACGAATCCGGCCCTCGCCTAGGAGTTGTGCAGAAACTGAAGGGAGCATAAAAAGGACAAGAGCACAAATGAGGAGGAGGATTAGTCCGTCAGCAAACCCCATTGATAAAAAACTATTTGACTTTAGACATAAAAAACTGACAACTCAATTTATCAATTAAGTGTTGTATCTTAGCAACCTAATGTTAAATCACCATAGTAACTGGGGCTTTGTGTCATGATTCCAGACTGTTGGGATCTTGGTTTGAAGTAGAGAGTTGCTGTGTCTGAGGTCTGACAGGGGTTGTTATCCGTACCTCTTAATAAACATCAGAAGACATTTCTGTGGACTGTTTCTTTCGAAAATGGCGACAAGGATGGGATGATGCAGCAATCCAGTGATATTATTCCTGTGAACATTTTCAAGTAAGGAGGGCCAAGAAGGAAGCAGAAAGAATAACCCCTACGACTTAGTGAAGGGACGGTTGATTCATTTGAAGCATACAAAAGACAAACTTGATTCGGACATTGTTTTTCCAAAGTGAGCAAAGTCCTCTTTACTTTGAGGAAATGGTATTGCGAGGAAAGTGACAGCTCTAATTTATAGAGTGTGGTGTGAGAATTGAAATTTGGACTGTTTCTTTCCAAAACTAAGCTAATAAAAAACGTTGAACTATCCACTTACAAAGGAATAGTTTATAACTTCACCTGAGTTCATGAACAAAATCGTCTGGATATAAACACCCCACACTGCTTTGGGAAATAATACAAAATTCCCTTTAAGAAATTACTACCATGCATATGTTGATTCACAAGGTTTGACTTTCAAAATCTGGCCCTTGTGAAAACAGAAATGTCTGTGCTAAAATTGAGAATCAGAAGGTCAAATGGGACCAGTCAAAAAAGTGAATCAGAATACATTGTATTGATAGATCTGAAAAAATCATCTGAAAGTAGAATCAAACAATCATATAGCATACAAATGTCAAGACTGCAGCATAATGCTGTACTACGACCAATGACCTATCTTATGTTAACACAGTACAAAGATCCTCAGTACCATACCAACGAAATAATGAACGTTCAACTTGTTATGTCCCTGCTAATGAACAGTGCGGTTTAATATAAAAGGAGATTAAAAAGAGTGCTTCAATCGAATATACGACAAAATTAATCTGTACAACTAGTGAAGAATAATTAAAAGGCATGCAATATAGTGTAAGATCTTCGTGTGCTTGTATTTAAAAAATGTAAAGCGCATGTGCGCAACATTGAGATATAAAGTGCTGTATTGCGAACACTTCAAATGCCCTTTTAGGACATAAAAGTGCGTGTGGGCAAAGCCACATAAAACAATATCCAATCAATGCATTACTAAGGGCACATAGTGTAATTCTGAGCCATCTTTGCATAACGTCACAGTATGACCTGGTGCCTCTTTTGTGTGTCATGCCTGAATGTCCACTCTACCGGAGTCATCAGAAAGTGCATGTGCGCAAAGATACAGCAAACATTGTCCAATAAGAATATTACTAAAGGCGTATAATTTGAAGTGGAGAACTTGTTGCATGCAATCTCAGAGTCTAATTTGACCAATGGATGGTGTTCCCATAGCAAGCGTGAACGTCCAGTCTACCTGCATCATCAGAAAATTGACACAAACCCAGCATAATTGTTGTGGTGGGATTTACTTTCCAAAGTAATTGATGATTTGAGTTGGAAAGTTGTCTAAAGAAACACAAAAAAGTGGCATGCACTTCTTTGCACTACTTTCAAAGAAGGGGGTGCACCATAGGTGCAACATGTGATGCTGCCTCAAATCAGGCATAAAGGTGGGAAGCCTCCACATTTTTCCAACTTTGCATGTGTGCTACACTACATAGCACATACTCAAAGTGGGGAAAGTATTAAATCATCTTTTGTATTGGAAGGGTCCCCTTATATTTGAAAGATCCCCTTAAAGTCCAAGAACTATACTTAACAGAACACACACACACTTGCTCTATGGTGCACGGATTGAAGTGTCCATTGGTGCGTCGTAGCTGGAGGAGAATAAAATAGAGCTATGTCCTAGTAGATATGGCACTATTTTCTCTCAGCCTATGACGTGAGGCTGTGCAGCAATTTTATATGTCGACTGATGACACAGAAGACATATTTTGAGGTTGCATATAGGAAGAGAGGAGTGCCAGGAGCTGTGTGACGCTGCAGCTCTGCTGAGGGCTTGCATGTGGAGGTGCTAATGAACTGCCGTTCCTGCTTTGACTTCACTGCATTAAATTAATCAAACTGCCTTTGAGGCATACTCCGATCTCTCACCTGATACAACCTCTTCCAATGCGAACATCGAACCCAGACGAAAAGGTGTCACTCATCAAGCCTGACAGTCGAAATCATGAACGGTTGTCCATTGGACTGATCGAAACTTGCTCAGTCAGTCCCATTAAAACGTAAACCTAATGACCAAAGGGGTTTCTCCATCCACCTTCTGTAAGAATATTGTCCTCTTCACTTAATCAATATGTCAGTGACGCTAGCTTCAGGAAACTGGTCCAAAGTCAATTTTTGCATCATTATTCTGTATTATTATTTTTCCTTATTCCTTATACACACCAGAGTACAAATGTTATTTACACAAGGGTCTTTTTGTGTTCACAATTTACACTGCAGACTAAGTGAGCCTGGTGGACCATTGTCATTTTGGTATCGAAGGCTCAGTCTGCAAAAATATTATTCTGAACAATTACCTCAAAAATGTTTGTGTATTGATGATTTGTTCTATACATTATCGAGATGGCATGTGGTTCTGAAATTCTGTCAGAAAAGCATACCATGTTACTAGAGGACTTTAATTGGACTTCAATGATAGACACAATGATTTAAATATAGTTTTTGAATTAGTAAATGAGAAAGCACTGCTATGTTAACAACTAAAGCAAATACCTAAACAGCAATGTTTGTATTGCGTCCCTTAGTAACAGATTATAATTCTCATTAGTTGTTCCTGGAAAATACGTCAGGCACGTGGCTCTGACTGGTTTACTCTCTAGCCTACCTTATGTTTTCAGCTAGTGGTCTCAAAAGCCTTCAAACCTAATGATGAAGTTCCTCCGTTCAATAAAAGATTCTTTGACAATGTAAAACTCAGTTGAAAGTGGCTACAATTGAAAGATATCCCCAGTCTTATCGATGGTGCATACTGACCTCTCACAAAAGGCTATGATTTGAAGAGTGGTAGAGACAGCAGAATCCTATGCTCCGGTTCCATGCCTTTTTGAAGTCTGAAGGCTAGAAGTGGGACTAAGCGAAAAATGTAGGTCTATGATCACCCCGTTGTGGAACTCCTACCTCTGACATATCGCTGCACCTGGTGACAAAAACACAGCCTTTTGATGCTAATTATCCTTATCCTCTGCCTGTATGTCCTGCTTCTCCTATGTTGTTAATCCCTTGTTGCAAACTATCTTTCCCTTTCTTCTACTCGGGATCATAATCAATGCTAGTTTCAATGCAGTGTGTATTAAACCTGAGCTAAGAATGAGTTAGTGTTAGTCCACATTTTGAACAACCCAGTGGATAGCAGATTTAGCTTTTTGGGAAGTAATCTCTATTTCCGATTGTTCAGTAACATTTGGAATTTTCATACACAGGTAAACATGTTTACACGCATATGCACTTGAATAGTCTTGTTTGCAATGCAAATCCATTGTACTTATTGCTGAATATTCACAAAACATTTGCTGACACATTTGTGGTCCAATTTGTGACAGTCCAAAGACATTTTGTCACAGTCAATCTCCCCAATTATATCTGCACCTATAAATGATCACTTTACTTAGTAAAGTGGAATGAACCAAGACAAAGGTCTTGCTGGGATGCAAGCATAGGGACAGCAACTCTTAGAAAAGGTATTGTATTGAACTTTTACACAGTTATGTTAAAACAACTATTATGTGTTTGCTATTATGTGTGGTCACAGAGTTGAGACTTTTTTGTCTTCAGTCCACCTGTTGATTACGTTGTGCATCTTCACTTGAGTTTGGTAGAACGATTTTTGTGCCATTGTCTCAGTTTTAATCTTGAAATAAAATATGATTCCTGGATAGCAACTTGCATAGGGTATATCTCATGTGATTACGCCCTGTACAATGATTTCACTGCAGGATTTTAAATTTATAATTACTTCTGAAGAGTCTGAGGCCCAGATTTAAGAGAGCCTTGTGCCATTCTAATGCCATAGTAGCGTATTTATTTTTACTCTAATGTGGCGTTAGAAGGCCAAAAACGCAACACCATATTTACAAAGTGGCACAATGTATGCTTTGCACCACTTTGTAACCCTTTGTGCTACAATATGCCTGTACCAGGCACAATGTATGCAAAGAGGATGTTACCCCATTAGGGGACATAAAACAATGCGCAAGGAAATCTAAGATATTTCCTTGCGCCATTATTTCTGCACTTTTAACGCCTGCTCAGAGCAGGCATTTAAAGGAGGCTTCCACTGGTTTCAATGGGCCTCTGGGTGCTTTGCAGGATTAATGTCAACATTTATGATGCTAATCCTGCGAAAAGGCCAGACTAGCTTCAGAAATTATGACGCTAGTACCCTTAACTACCGCTATGGTGCGCCGTATTTTAAGTACTGCACACACATGGTGGCATTAGGGATGCTAAGGGGTGCAGGACAAGTGGTGATACACTAGGTGCAGTGACACTGTTCATAAATCTGCCCCTAAGTGGCAGCATTCTTATCAGCAATGCAAAGGTTGTGTGTGATCTTCAGGAGGCCATAAAACGTAGTTATCCATATAACAGGGAACAATTGAGCAGAAGGGGACAAGCAGCTCCTAGAATCTGAGCAAAAGGTTCCTCTTGTCTTAAATCCTCTGATCTTTGGCTTGAATTCTGATTTCCAGCCAAGCATGCTCCGTATGGTTCCCAAACTTAAAGTGAAGTGAGAATCACATGCCTCAACATGTCCGCAGAAGACAGTCTCCAGACTGGCAGAACATTACACTCTTGGCATCAACCTGTATTTTAGAAAGACCCAGAGGCTTGCAACTTAGCCAGTTAGGTAGAATAATTGGGAAAGTAGCATTCTTTTCATATTCCTTTAAACACTCTGTGCGAGGTTCACTTAAAGTTCTTTGGAAACAAATAATGGCAGTGAGGTGACTTCTAGACACTTAGATAATTATCCAAGTGGCTAGAGGTAAAAAGATAGGATTCCAAAGCACATTGTGAAAAAGTGGAACTAAAACATGATCAGGGAGGCATGATCCTTTCAAAGCAGACAAATGCTCAATGAGGTTTGCAAACAATACAGAACCAGCTACACAGTAGGCTCTTCTTTACTTTATTAAGAGGTGTCATTAGTAAATGCTAATCTCTCCACTCCAACTGGTGTTGTCATAGCTGCCCATTTTCCACCTTACCCCTATTTGCTATAATAATTAATATTTTATTGCATATTCCATAAACAAAATATCCTAAGGCATATGACAATATAATGTTTTGCTTTTTTTAAATCTGTTTATTAGTCATAACACTCACTCACCAGTACATTTGCTATTAATAATTTTGAGATCTGTTTACACACATTTATTAGCTTGTACAACGCAGTTGCGCAATGAGTTGCTAAAAAAGAAAAAATTCAACTTGAAACTGTGCAATAACTAGTTAAAGACGCAAATAAACACCGCTAATGTCATACCTAGTGCTGGCTACACCCATTGGAGGGTGGGGGAAAAAAAAAAGAAAGATACAGCTATTGTGTATGGGGGGACAGGAAGTCATAGTTGGGGTATGAATTATGCATTGCGGGGCCTGAAGGGGCGCAGAGCCAATCTAGTGATAAGCAAGCTAGGTATGGGTTGCATTTAAGCATAGCCACAGAAGAAGCATCCTAATATGTTACGTTGTTGCATTAAGGGAGGAGATGAGGATGTTAATACAGAAAGTGAGTGATGGAGGGGCAGCTGAGAGTAGCGTGATAAAGATATTAACTAAAACTGCAATACCTATATATGGTACCCAATTTAGGGGGGTATGTGTCAACCCTAGCTTCTATTGCTACCACAAAAGTGTCCCAAACTTCGGGGCCATCCTGAATGAGGCCTTTGTGTTGTAATAAGCGAAGTGTCTGAGCTTCGGCTTGTGAGCGACTATGTAAGTTGCGGAGCCAAGCAGAATGGGATGGAACGTGTGGGGCTTTCCAGTGGCGTATGCCAAGTAAACAGGAGTCTGGCGTGGGCAACAGGGTGTGGGACAAAATGTCTGCTGTGGCGTCCGTAACGCGGTGCCAAGCCAAGTTTATTGAATGGCAGCTCCAGACCATATGGTAAAAGTCTGCTGCCGGAGTAGCGCATCTGGGACATGACGGGTTTGTGCTCGGGTATATTCTTTGGATGCGGGCCGGGGATAGATATGAGTGGTGAATATAATTGAATTGGGTATAACGCAGTCGAGGATTGCGGGATATTGACTTGATAATTGTGAGAGCCGTGACCCAGGTTTTTTGTGGTAATGGTGAAGGGAGGACGGAATCCAGGCGTGCCTTAGCAACCGGCAGGGTAGAGCAAACTGCTGCTAGTAGTTCTTTATATAGTTTAGTTATGATGCCTTTTGCGCTGCCTATGGTAAGGATGGTGGTAAGTAATTGGGACTCAGGAGGTTCAGTGTTGCAAGAACCCCAGAGGTTATTGAGTAGCCGCTTGATGGCACTATGCCACTGGATTCAAGCTAGCCTGGCTGATGAGGGGTGAAACCCCGAAACCGGTCCCAGGATGCTTATTTCCAGTCCAGGGAAGACCTGGCCTAGCAGTTTGGGCTGGACTGTTCCCATGGGGAACAGGGTCAAGACTGATTTGCATATGGCTGGGTCCAAACTGGAATGGCATGGGCAGCAAAAAAACGATGGATTTAGGCCCAGATCACTGTACTGGGGGTGAATGACAATGTTCAGCATTCCGTCCATCACTTGTTGTTTTTGCTGATGGCACTATATGTCAGAAAGGCACCAATGTGCATAACCCCAGCGGACACTAGTTCCGCAAAGGTATGCATTGTGGAGCTGGAGTAAAAATCACCCACATTCAGTGTGCTTATGTCCCGTGTATCATGGTGTGATGAAAGTATTTGGGTGCCCGGCAATTGAAACAGTGGTAGCAAAGGGGAGTAAGGAGGAGAGGGGGTCTTACTTTGAACGTATCTAGGCCAGCAGAAGCGAGCTGCTTCCAACAATATGGGTTTTTAGGGTAGGCGGTTAGGGCCAGATAACAGTGAGGACAGTATTGTTTGTGGGGCTATATATGCCTGCAACATTATGCCTTCGGGAGGAGGAGTGCCCTGAAGCCATGTGGATAACCACAACAGCTGAGCAGCTGCATAGTATCTTTCAAAGTTAGGCATGCCCAGACCGCCCGCCTCTTGCGGGTATTGTGTTATAGCTAACACTACTCTGCGTCTATCTTTGCTCCAGAGCAGGTCAGTTAATAATGAGTGTAGTTTACAAAAGAACAAGTGTGGTAAGCATAGTGAAAGGGCAGTAAAATAATATAAGAACTCTTGGAAGGATGAGCATTTTGGCTATTGCTACCCGACCCATAGGGGATAGGGGAAGTGAGCTCCAAAACGACAATGAGCTGCGGGTGGAACTGAGTGCTCTGTCAATATTGCCCTCTTTTAGATCGGCAATGGAGTGATAAATTTGTATCCCGAGATATTTAAAGGTAGTATGTGACCATGGTAGTTTATATTGTGTAATGCCATGTGGAGGTCATTTGGGATGGGGGTAAGTGGGAAGATACTTGACTTGGACCAGTTGACATGTAAACCAGAGGCGAGAGCGAAGGAATCAAGCATTTGCAACACCTCTACCATAGAGGTGGAGTGATTACGCAGGTATATCAGGGCATCATCTGCGTATAAGGATATAATATGATGTGTGTTAGATTCAGGGATGCCCCATATATGTGCATGGCTACGTAGTTTAATTGCTAATGGTTCCATGGCTATAGCGAATAATAAAGGGGACAATGGACAACCTTGTCTGGTACCTCTGCCTATGGGGAATGCTTCGGAGATAGTGCATCCATTTTTGACATGGGCTGTGGGCGTGGAGTAGAGCGTTTTGATCTATCTAATGAAACCGGGCCGAAACCAAACGCTTTGAGTGTGCGTAGCAGATAATCCCAGCTTAACGTATCAAATGCTTTTTCAATGTCTAGAGAGAGGGCCACCGCTTCTGATTCTGTGTTACTGTGCATTATGTGGAGCAGCCTTCTGATATTTAAGAAGGTGCTTCTCCCTGGAATAAAGTCAGACTGATCATAGTGTATTAAGCTTGATAAGTAAGGCCTGTTTGTCAATATTTTCCCCAATAATTTGGAATCTGTGTTGAGGAGAGAGAGCAGCCTGTATGATTTAACGTCAAGAGGATCACGGCCCACCTTTGGGGGGACAACTATTAGAGCTTTGCGCATGGAGTCTGACAGTTGTAAGTTATTGCGCGCTTCGCTAAATACCTCTATGACTGGTTTTAGGAGGTGGGTAGCATGGGAGTTAAAATATTCTACCGACAGGCCATCCGAGCTAGGGGTTTTGCTACGTGCCATTTGTGCCAGAGCTAAGCGCAGCTCTTCTATAGTAATGGGACTCTCTAAAGTGGCGGTATTGTCAATAATGTGTTGGTTTTGGGAGACGAGTAATAATATGTCAGTTAGTTGCTGCTCCGACAGGGGGGAGGAGGCGTTTAAAGGGTGCGATAATATGTGGAGAAGCCTTCGTTGATACCTGCTTGGGTGTTGACAATGTCGTCGGGGTTCAGACGTATCGCACCAATGGGTGATGGTTGCGAAGGTTGACAGGTCAGTGATGCTAACAGTCTGCCTGATCTATCCCCTTCAGCGTGTTGTCTTGTCATATAGTGTCTGTAGTCGTGCTTACATAGTCTGGTGTCTACTTCTCTATGGGCAGCTCTGAGCGAATTCAGTGTTGCTAGTGTGGACTCGTTTCTGGAGACCTCAACCTCCGCTTTGCAGAGTTTTACCTCCAAATCTTGTAGTTCTTTAGTGAGTATCCTTCTTACCCCCACCATGGCCGCAAGGCAATGTCGGCGTATTACTGCTTTGTGGGCATCCCACTCTATAGCGCGGGATGAGGTTGTTTTTTTATTCAGTGAGAAGTAATCAGCCAGTCGCTTGGACATTTCTGCGTGAAAGGGGGGGGTCTAAGAGAGCTTCTGGCCGCAATCGCCATGTTGGTATACGAGTGTGCATGTGGCCCCAGGCCATTATTGCACAGAGAGGGTTGTGGTCTGATATGGTGCGCGCTAGATATTCGGACGCGCACACTTTCTGAATTACGGCTGCGGATACAAAAATCATATCTATTCTGGTATGTAGCTTGTGTACAGAGGAGTAGTAAGAATATTCGCTGTGGGTGGGGTGGCCCACCCTCCAAATGTCTCTCAAGCCGTTATTAGAGGCCCAGTTTGCCAGTGCTTGTGAGGCTTGATTGGATGGGGCCGTGGTGAGTAGGGGAAATGAACGGTCTATTTGAGTATCTAGGACGCTGTTAAAGTCGCCCCCCCATATGCACTCTAGTGTGGGGTCGCTGAGATTGCCAGTGGTGAGCGTGCTCAGGAAATCGCATTGATTTGAATTTGGGGAGTATAGCGCTACCAAAGCTAAGGGGGACCCGTCAAGGACGACTTCTAGTATCACGTGTCTGCCATTTGGGTCACATTGTGTGCGGGATATGATAATTGGGACCCCAGGAGCAATCCAGATCGCCACCCCCCGAGCGAAAGACGAGGAAGTAGTGCCGTGCAATTGACCTTTCCATTTTGAGCGTGTGCTTTCCAACGTGGATTGAGAGAGATGTGTCTCTTGTAGTATAGCTATGTGTACCTGAATCCTCTTAAGAAAGGCGTTAAACCTTTGCAGCTTACGCGGCGTTGCCATACCTTTAATATTCCATGTGAGTATCTTACATTTCAAGATACCTTGATGAGTTTGGGTGGCCATGAGGCTGTTATAGCTTTCACAAAACCGGAGAGATGTATGTCCTCCGTCCCCATTATGGAGATATTGTGACGATTACCCACCAAGGCTAGCCAGTAAATATCCGTAATATTGTAAGATGTAAACCTATTACTATGGTAAGTATGACATGCGCGTTTGCTACTGTGTTTGCGACTAACTAACATGTGACAAAACCAACAACCAAAAAAAATGCACTCAAAAACAATATATAACAACAACTGAAATAATTAAAAATAGAAAAAAATTCCAGCGATTGCCGGCTTGGAAGAACGGTCCATATGGAGCAGGGGGGTGCCGAAGGTCTTTGGTTCAAAGTCATGGATTTACCCTGCCCGAGTTACTCATGGTGCAGAGTGCGCCGCCCAAGACCACAAGCGGGCTACGCGCTGCAATCAAGGATCGGTGATGCCGCCAGGCCGCTACTGAACAGCCGAGGGGGGGGAGACATATTGTTGTATCTGAGGAGCAGGAGTAGGTGGTGCTTAATTGACTTAGCAAATGTCATCTGCTGTGCGCGGCGTGAGAGTAGGACCTCGTGTGGATTCCGCTGAGTCAGAGTTTGCGTCATGTTCCGGATCCACGTCAGTTTGTGTGGATAGGGCTGTTGGCGACGTATTAACAAATCTAGATGTGGCCTGCAGGAGCAGGGAGCGTTCGGTTTGTGACTGTTCAGGTGAGGGTTTAATGCCTTGTTTTTTGCGTTGCCTACGCCTTGTCATGGAAGAAGACCAATTGTCACCCAGGGTGCTTGTGTCTATCGGGTCGTCTAGACCCTTGGCATGCAGCCAGGTCCAGGCATCTTCCGGAGTAGTGAAGAAAAGTGTCTGAGTGTCATCTTGTACCCGGAGTCTGGCTGGGAACATCAACGCATACTTGATGTTATGTTTGCGGAGGCATACCTTAACACGATAAAAAGAGCTCCTCTTCTTCTGCACTTCTGCTGTGAAGTCTGGATAAGCTGTAATCTCTGCGTTTTTTAAGCGTATCGGTCCAGATTTGCGAAATAACTGTAGGATGAGGTCTCTATCTCAATAGTTAAGGAGTCTTGCTATCAACGGGCGAGGCTGTGAGCCAGGTGGAGGGAGCCTGCTGGGGACCCTGTGGGCACGTTCAACGGAGATGACAATGTAATGGTTAACATTTGAAAACACATAAAATAAAACAGAACGTTATAAACTCACAGTCAGAAATTCTAAACAACAGATTTAAAAAAAAGAAAAATAATATATAGTTGACATAATATATATTTATATAGAGTATGTCAGCTGCAAAGTGCTTATCATCATCTATAAATTCACAACACAAGTACAATCCTGGTTATTATGACCATTGTGAAATAAGAGGTAAGAAGATTTTATTGTTTATATTTCACAAAGGTTAAACATTATTTATAAATAATATTTTCTATATGAAATTAGTCCAGGACACATATACAAAATGTGAGGCAAGGACTCTGTTTCCAAACTGTAAATACAACAGTTGTTCTTTAATGCTACCACACTTCAAGCCCCCCTTGAACCTGGCTCAGAGTAATGGAAGTGGTACCGTAAGTACTATTTTAAAATTTTCTGGGTCATAAGGAGGTGCCCATAAATGCTGAAGTTAGTTTTGAGGGAGGAGCTTATGTATTGTCTAAAACTATGGACCTTCATATATTTTTTATCTTGAGTTTAAACTTTTAAAGCAAAAGTCTGACATGACAATGTCGTTACTACCTCATAGTTATGAAGTGAACCCATTAATAAAGGGGTCAAATTACATGTATTACTCCTTTAAACCTCTGACTGACATGGGATCAGACTGATAGAGATCCACTGAGTCTGGCTCTATGAAGGTTAAAAAATAAAGAGCCAACTTGTCATACAATTAATCAATGACAGTTTAACCAAATTCAGATTTTATGAGTGCATGAGGGGAACTCTGCCAGAAACTAAAAATGCGCCAGAGATAGGCATTAAGATGACCCAGTTAAATATTCATTTTGCCATTGTATATAACAGAGCAATTACAAATTACAGGAGTGATCTTGGAATTAAAAACCTTCAAAACCATTGTGTAAGAAACCTAACTGTGTTTTTAAAATAAACATTTAAAGCTTTTTCAGTTTTATGTTTCATGGAACCACTTAAGGTACCCATGATAAATACAGGGCATAGCAATGTTCAGAACTTTAGAACGTCTCCAAACATCTATCCTTCACATTCCAAATCTACCTATGGGTTGACCTACCAAAAGTTATATTTTTGGTTTTAGTCAAATTCATCCCAAGGCAATTTTCTCTACAATCATATTAAATAAAGTCCCAGGACCTATGCAACCCAGTAGAGGTCTCATTCATTAATATAATATTCTCAATATATGCTATTATTGATGCTACCTTACTGCCAGCTTTGGAAGATGACACTCGACCTCAACAACTAAAGAATATGTCAGCCATTTAGATGTTAAAAAACGGAGGGCCAGGATGTAGCCCTGTTTGCTCTAGCACTGGTAAGCATCCATTTTGTATATTCTGAGAAGGTACCAATTTGCATTTGAACACAGGTAGCTTTATGTAACTTTTGTATAAAATACAATAGCTTATGGTCAATGTTCAGGACTTTTATCCTAGGCCACATTCTCATTCTTTCGACCTGTCAAAGTGTCAAAAATAAACAAAATAACAATAAACTGAGCCATTATTCATTTACACTGACCCACGAGTCATCACATTTAGGCCCTGAATTATACTTTTTGGTGCAAAACTGCACTAACACAGTTTTGCACCAAAATGTTTAGCAGCGGCTTGCACCATTTCTGTGCACCAGCCGGGCACCATATTTATGGAATTGTGCAAGCTTGTGTGAAGGGTAAGCTAACGTAAAAATAAATGACGTTAGTCTGGTGGGGCTGGAGGTATGGAAGGAGGGGGGTTTGCACCAATAAATGACGTTAGGCAAGTTAGAGTAAAGAAAATGACTCTAACCTGCCTAGAGTCATTTTCTGATACAAAACCATCCATAACACATGACTCCTGTCTTAGAAAAGACAGGAGTCATGCCCACCACCCCAAGGACCAGCACAGGGGACCAGGGTCCCCTGCACATGGCCATTGCACCCAGTGTCATGTAGGGGGGCCCATTTCAGGGCCCCCAATGGCACTTTAAAAAATATATAAAATACTCACCTGTACTTACCTATACTTACCTCGTATGGGGTCCCACATTCTCCGCTGTACCTCTGGTGTGGGTGGGGGTGTCCCTGGGCCCTGGGCAGGGCACCTATAGGCTTATTCCATGGTGTTCCAGCATGGAAACAGGCCCACAGGTCCTCTAATGCCTTCCCTGACCCAGGCGTTAAAACATGGTGCAAAGCAAGTTTTGCACTATTTTTTGACCCCTCCTCTCTCCCCTGCTTGATTTTAGCATGGGGGATAAATATGGTGCTTCATTTTTTGCACGGGAACGCCTACTTTGCATCTCATTGATGCAAAGTAGGTTTCCACGTCCAAAAAATCCCTTTAACTCCATAAATTTGGTGCTAGACGGGTCCAATCCAAAGTGTAAATATGGAGTTAGTTTTGCACCAAATTTGCGAAAAAAATGACGCAAATTCTGTGCAAAACAGGTATAAATATGCCCCTCGTTGCTGTGATGAAATCACAGGTGCTATTTTAGGCTCTATATGCCACCTTGGTGCAGTTCATGATCCACTCCCTTTTTGAAGTCAGTCCTTGATAGTTCCTAATAGTCATTTAGCAAAAACGTTTCTTTCAATATCTAATGTGGTTAAATATAAGATTTTTTAAGCATCATTCCTAGGTCCCTTCTTATAAACCGATATTAATCTGAGTGAGAGATAGGAACGCTTCCATTCTTCAGTACATGATTGAATACAATCTGTCAATACCACAATAGCATGTTAGTGTAGAGACCTGGTGCTGAAAGTCATTGAGGCCAGGGAGTTACTGTGGGACCTAATCAGTCGTTCAGAAAGGTCAGAAGGGAATTGTTAGAAATGGGGTTTCTGGTTTGTTAGGGTATACACCTCAGGCAGGCAGGGCAAGGGAGTTACACGTCCAAGATAACCCCTGCTCACCCCCTTGGTAGCTTGGCACAAGCAGTCAGGCTTTTCCCAGATGCAATGTGCCAAGCGTTTGCAAAACACACACAACCAACGTGATGCAATATCCCCACCACAAAGGAAACACAACACCAGTCTATATGAAAATATACTGTATTGTACACAACACAATTATTAGACCAAACATCACATATCAGTACTATCCTGCTACCTTAGAAGTTGTCAGAACATTGCACATTAGTTACTCTGCAAACGAGCAGCAGCCATACCTAACACAGGTTACTTAGTATTCTGCAACATAAGCAGTAGTCAGGAAAACACGTTATTACACCAAAGCACTTGTCATAAGAATATCATACAATGCCCATAATAGGAACATTAGAAAACATAAGGCAAGTAAGAAGAACATATTAGCAAGCATGTCCATAAAAGGAACATTTGCATATCCATACAGAAACATCATATAACAGGTAGGCAATATATCAATCAGCCAAAGTCTGTAGGAAGAACTTTAGATTATATATATGCACCCCTTTTAGGGAGTACCTGTTTTGATGGTAAAGGCACCTCCAGTGCCTGGAAGATAAAAACTGGGGCCCCCGGCGCTCCTTTGTGCAAAACGGGAGCCTCTGATGAATTCTGAGACAGAAAGAGGCGGCTTGCACCCTCTCTGATTCGTACACTGGGCCCCTCCTGGGGTCCATGATCACTGGGGGGCCCCCTGGGCCTCCACCGACGCTTCCACAAGGGGAGGGGGGCACAATTTCGTGCTCATAGATCCAACCACAAAGGGGGGAAGCTCAGTGTCAACCGGGGCCCCCTGGTGCAGTAGGGACCCTCACCTCGGGTCCGAACTGCAGATCGAGGGCGTTGGCCGGAGAGTGCAGCATGGGGTGAGAGGGGCGATTCCAGCCAGCCCTGTCTTGCTCCTAGAGTTGGAGACCTTGCGTCCCAGGTCTCAGTACACCGGGGGAGCCACCTAACTCAAGGCCCCACCCGGCCTTGGCGCGAGGGCTCCGGTAGGGAGATCCTCCTGTCTTCCTTCTGGACCTCTTCAGCGAGGTACAGTACTCGACCCGGGCTGCGGCGGTGATTCACAGGAGATGGGGCCTGCTCCAGCCCCGGGGGCACTGATTACAGCGACCCCATTCCCCGGGGGCACCACAACATCGGGCTTCCTTTCTCCACCTGTTCCTCGTGCCCTGGGGGCACACCAGGCAGCACTTTTCGACACGCTCGTCGTTCTCCTCGCACTCGGGTCGCGGTGGTGATTAACAAGGGTAGAAGCGCTCGCAGGGCACAAGAGCTGATATCACAGCAGCGCGCTTGAGGCTCTTAACTCCACTTTCAACAGAGCACTCCCCAGGCATCTGTGCATGGCAGAGAACGAGCGCTCTCCAGGTACTTTGAGGATCAGAGGAAAGACACCAGCAGCACTCCTTGTGCTAGAAATGGATGCAGGGGCCACAGCACCCTGCCCCTGGGGGACAATGTCCTGGAAGAAGGTCCACAGGTAAAGGGGCCCAGCAACAGGCCAGCACATAGAGGATGAAAGTAGGGGACACGACCTTTCAGTGACCAAGCAGGTCACAGGTCAGCACAGCAGCAGCAGTCCATGGCGGTTCCTGGTGAGTCCCTTTAGCCTTTGGTATCCAGATCCAAGATGATTTCAAGAGTCTCCAAATTTTGGTAAAATTCCCCTATACTTATACTCAGTCCTTACAATGTTTTGCAATGGTAGGGAGAGGAGGTTCCAGCCAGTTACAACTGGTTCTGGGAGTGCCCCCTCTCTCCTTTCAGCACAGGCTCCAAACATCAGTGGGGGGTTAACGACCCTATTGTGTGAGGCCAGGGCACAGCCTATACAAATGTAGGTGTGCCCGCCTCTCCCTTCTCTCAGCCCAGGAAGACTATTCAGTATGCAGATGCACTTCTGTGACACCTCCACCCTCCCGGTGCACAGGCTGTCTGAAAAGTATGCACAAAGCCCCAACTGTCACTCTGACCAGATGTGGATTGGAGTCAAGCTGCAAAACACCAGAGTCATAAGCACATATAAATGTACACTTTCTAGAAATGGCATTTCTGTGATAGTAGTAAAAAATACACCTCCACCAGTAAGTAGCATTTATAATCACCATCACAACCATACCAAACACGCCTAGGCTACCACTCGAAAATCAGACAATACCCCTTACACATAAGGCAGGGCATTTCTAATGCAATCCTATGATAAGGCAGCACTCACAGCAGTGAGACACCAAGTTAGGCTGTTTGTCACTACCAGGACAGGCCAAGTAACCTGGCACATGTCCTGCCTTTCTACATACATGGCACCCTGCCCATAGGGCTAGCTAGGGCATACCTTAGGGGTGACTTACATGTAGTAAAAGGGGAGTTCTGGGCCTGGCAAGTAAATTTAGATGCCAGGTCCCTGTGGCAGAAAACTGCGCACACAGGCCCTGTGCTAGCAGGCCTGAGACAGGTTTGAAAGTCTACTTCAGTGGGTGGTGCAAGCAGCGCTGCAGGCCCACTAGTAGTATTTAATTTACAGTCCCTGGTTATAGAGATACCACTGTACAAGGGACTTATAGGTAAATTAAACATGCCAATTAGGTATAAGCCAATCATACCAACTTTAGATGGGAGAGCACCTACACTTTAGCGCTCGTCAGCAGTGATAAAGTGCTCAGAGTCCTAGAGCCAACAGCGAGAGGTCAGAAAAACCAGGAGGAAGGAGCCAAAAAAGTCTGGGGATGACCCTGCGTAAGGAAAAAAGTCCAACAGGAATCAATTTACCACTGTAAGGGTACAACCACCAAAAAGCTCATTAATCAATGCATGGTTGTCTTTTTCACTTACAGGAGGATCAGGGTGGATTTTTTTCACTGGATCGGTCTTAGAGACCACATTCCAGAAAGAGGTATTATTTGTTATAATGAATAAAAAAAGACGTGCCTATTTTGGTTTCTTGTAGGCTTTTCAAAATTCAGGCTAGTGGCTTCGTTTACTTATCGAACAGCGCAATACAACCATTTCTATGTAATGTTGAATCAGGGAGTTTATTGAAGGCATGAAGTCGCATGTAAAAAGCCTCTAGCTTTTAACACAGTCATCCCTGAACCAAGGTTTATGGGAAGAATGACATATAGAGTCTACTAAGAATGGCTTATTGCTCTCGTCAGCAAGCAAGGAATCAGTGTTACACAAGCGATCCCAAGCTGACAGCTCGCTACCAGCTCGTCACCAGCATTCACACCGCTACAGGTCTCATAAATATAGAGCAGTAGAGAATTTGTTCCAAATTATCCTGAGTCCACTTAACCACAGCGTTATTGTGGATACTGCAGATCATGCCAGCTTAATTGTTTAGTGTTTCATGCTCCTTTGCCCCAAAAGCAAAAAAATGCTGTGAGAAGTGGGCGTTATCAAATCTCTGGACTATTGTATAATAACATGTTTGATGAGCGAACCAATCCTGAAACAAGAATAATCCAAAACAGTAGAAAAATCGTAGGAGGAATTGTGTGTGAAATGGACAGGTCGATGCATTGCGAATATTGGGGGTCATTCTGACCTTGGCGGTAAAAGGCGCTTACCGCCGGTCAGAAGACCGCCATAACACCGCTGCGGTCGCGGTAAACCACCACGGTCATTCTGACCCGCAACTGGCAAACCGCCAAAAACCCGACACCAACAAAAGGCCGCCACACCAAAGGTCAGCGAGAAACTGGCGATGACCAAACCTCCACCGTCACGCCAACAGAAATACGCCCATACCATTCTGACCCACAAATCCCCACAGCGGTCTTTCAACTGCGGTATTCCATTGGCGGTACACACCGCCGCGCTCAAAATACACACACCTTTACAAAACACTACCACATTGGACAAATTAAAATATACACAATATACACACCTGAGACACATACACACACCACTCCCACACACCCAATTAAATATAAAACACACCCCCACATCACCCACAAACCCTTACGACCACAATTGCGACTGAAGGACAGAGAGAGAGAGCACAGCATAGAGTAGACCATCACACAGAGGCAAATCACAACATCACCCACACAATTTCCACGCACAAAACACCATACACCACCACACTCACCACACTCTACAACACATACACCACCCCTCACCTCATCCACACCACCCCATGGCACCCCAAAGACACCCCAGGTTCTCTGACTCAGAACTCAGGGTCATGGTGGAGGAAATAGTTCGTGTAGAGCCCCAGCTCTTCGGGGCACAGGTGCAGCACACCACCATTGCCAGGAAGATGGAGCTATGGCAAAGAATAGTGGACAGGGTCAATGCTGTGGCACAGCATCCACGCAATCAGGACGACATCAGGAAGCAGTGGAACAACCTATGGGGGAAGGTGCGTTCCATGGTATCAAGGCACAACATCGTGGTACAGCGGACTGGCAGCGGACCTCCACCTACTCCCCCAGAATTCACAGCATGGGAGGAGGAAGTCTTGCACATCCTGCATCCTGAGGGCCTCGCAGGAGTAGGCGGAGGAATGGACTCTGGTAAGGCAAATCTCCACTACTTCATTCCCCCCACCCCACCTGCATGCCAAATCATACCCCCACGCTCACCCCCACCCCCATCACACTAACTCCTTGCAAATGGCTCACCATCACATCCCACCCATCCCAAAACCTAGCCCTGCATGCGTCCCCAAAGCATGGACACCCATCACCAAAGCATGCCCACTGCACACACCCATCACCCCCACAAGCCACCTTCACAAAAGCCCCCACAAGGGAATGCCAGCACTGGGGTACACGGCCACCCACGCATTACACAAAATGCCACACACAGAAGCAATAACCATACTCTTATACCCCTGCAGGACCCGAACGCCACCACACCGCCACGGAGGGTCCAGAGATGTCCATCCCACCCCCAGAAGAGGCCCCCAGTGATGACAGCAGCTCTGTCTCCCTGGACCAAGATGACCAGCCCGGCCCATCGGGGACCTCGGGACAGTCGGTTCCCCACAGACAGCCACAGGCTACACCTGACCTAACCCCCTCTGGGAATACCAGCACAGCTCCCACCCAGCGGGCCCATGCCTCTGTCTCCAGGACACGTCAATCAGCGGTGTGTCCACCACTACAGGGCACCCAGGTTGACCCACCACCCCAACAAAAACAGGGACCTGGGGGCAGTGGTAGTGGGCACACCGTCCAGGGGACAGAGGCCCAGGGAAACAGGGGAACTGGGAGGGCTGCTGTGCGACAGGAGGGGGACAGGCCCAGGGAACCGACTCTCCAAGAGGCCCTCTCCTCCATCATGGGAGCATACCACCACTCCCGGGAGACGATGGCTACGGTACTGGCCAGGTTCCAGGAGATCCAGGTACTGCAGGAGGAACAGTACATGGGGTTCAGAGAGGAACTGAGGAACATTAGTTCCGCAATGGGGACCATCGTCGTGGCCCTTAACCAGATAGTCACCACATTGCGGAACCATGTGGCACCACAAAGGGCCCCTGTCACTAGCCTGGACCAGGAACAGCCTACCACCTCCGCCGGCGCTAGTGGACAGGAGGCCCCCACACAACGACAGGCCACCAGAACCCCACCTCCTGCAGAAGAAGAACCACCCCGAAGCGGAACCTGAGATCTCACAAGAAGACAGAGTAGGATGCCAAGACCCCCGCCAGCAAACGATACCCCCTGATGTCATCCCACTGTCCCACATTGTCACCCTGTCCAACCTTGAACTGCCCCTGCTCCATCCTTCCACAGGCATATGGACAATGCACCTGTGAGACTGAGAACTGGACTCTGCCATGGACATTACTCCACCATCACCCATCACCGTTTTACAATCATGTTCCTAAATGTAGCACTTTAATTAAATCACTTATTGCACTTAAAAAATCTGGAGTCTGCTTGTATTTTGAACAAATGTATTAGACATAACGGTGCAAAAATGTTCAGTTACATTGTGATGACAACATACCACTGTCACACAGTTGTAGTCCATGGGCAAACAAAGCAGAGGTCACGCAGTGGGGCCCACAGCTCTGAAAACGGAAGGGAAAGTCACAACTCAGTTAACAGGAACTGGGGGGGAACTCAGACAGTAGAGAGGCAGGAGACTTTAAGTATATGTAAAATGGCGTGGTTGATACGTACCTGTGTGCTACTGAAAATACTGTTGTATCACTGTGTCCCTGTTGTCTGTGTCGTCCCCGTCGTCTTCCTCCTCTTCACTCTCCACAGGCTCCACAGCTGCTACAACACCACCATCTGGACCATCCTCCTGCAGGAAAGGCACCTGGCGTCGCAAAGCCAGGTTGTGAAGCATACAGCAGGCCACGATGATATGGCACACCTTCTTTGGTGAGTACATTAGGGATCCACCTGTCATATGCAGGCACCTAAACCTGGCCTTCAGGAGGCCGAAGGTTCTTTCTATAATCCTCCTAGTTCGCCCATGGGCCTCATTGTAGCGTTCCTCTGCCCTTGTCCTGGGATTCCTCACTGGGGTAAGTAGCCACGACAGGTTGGGGTAACCAGAGTCACCTATTAGCCACACACGGTGTCTCTGTAGCTGTTCCATCACATAAGGGATGCTGCTATTTCGCATGATGTACGCGTCATGCACTGACCCAGGGAACTTGGCATTTACATGGGAGATGTGCTGGTCAGCCAAACAGACCACCTGGACATTCATCGAATGATAACTTTTTCGGTTCCTGTACACCTGCTCACTTCCACTGGGGGGAACCAAAGCCACATGGGTCCCATCAATGGCACCAATGATGTTGGGGATATGTCCAAGGGCATAGAAATCACCCTTCACTGTAGCCAAATCGCCGACCTCAGGGAAAACAATGTAGCTCCGCATGTATTTCATCAGGGCAGACAACACTCTGGACAAAACCTTAGAAAACATAGGCTGAGACATCCCTGATGATATGGCCACTGTTGTTTGGAATGATCCACTTGCCAAAAAATGGAGTACTGACAGAACCAGCACCAGAGGGGGAATCCCTGTGGGTTGGCGAATGGGGGACATCAGGTCTGGCTCCAGCTGGGCACACAGTTCCTGTATAGTGGCTTGGTCAAGTCTGTATGTCAGTATGACATGTCTTTCTTCCATTGTCGACAAGTCCACCAGCGGTCTGTACACGGGAGGATTCCTCCATCTCCTCGCAAGTCCCAGCGGACGGTGCCTAGGAAGGACAACATGGAGCACAGAGTCAAGCAACCCACAGGTACGTAACCACAGCTTGCACAGTACACGATTCGCTATGCATTGAATGGCTTGTATGAGTGGCAATGCAAGGCCTAGGCCTGTGTGACGCAGTAGAAATGGCGGCTGCCTGACCTGTGAAGTGTGACAATGGGATGTGAGGTAAATGCGCTGGCGTGGCACACCGTGGCGGTAGGCGGTCGAAGACCGCAGCGCAAAGCAGCATTGGTTAACATTGAACCCTATGGGTCTCAGGAGCCAATGACGATGTGCGCCGGCGGTCGCGGTACGCACCGCCGCGGTACGCACCGCCGCGGGCGTGACCGCCATTTTCTAACTGCTTAATCACTCGAGACCTGATCATCCACAGGAGAGGACCTATACTGCAAGTGCTGCTGTGACCTCGGTCTGGAAGAGACAATGGCTGCTGCGACTGGGGAAAAGGCCCCTGCCTTCACATCTGAGGAATTGGAGAAACTTGTTGATGGGGTCCTCCCCAAGTATGCGCTACTCTACGGTCCTCCAGACCAACAGGTAAGTACACAGGGAGCACGTTGTATGGGCTATGCCTGTGTTGAGTGGGGTGGATGTAAGATGGTGGGGAGGGGAGCGAATGAGGAGTGCAACGCACGACAGATGAGAGCATGTGCCACATGGCAAGGTTGGGGAGGGGGGGCCACTCACATCGACCATGCAGAAAAGTGATGATATTTCTTTTTCCGCCCTGTACATGTCACATAGGTCAGCGCCCATCAGAAGATCGACATTTGGCGTGCCATCGCCAAGGACGTCTGGGCCCTGGGGGTCCACAACAGACGGGGCACCAACTTCCGCAAGAGGTGGGAGGACATCCGCCGCAGGAGCAGAAAGACCGCCGAGGCTCTGCTGGGGATGGCCTCCCAACCTAGGAGGGGTGCCACATGGCAATTGACCCCCCTGATGTCCCGGATCCTGGCGGTGGCCTACCCCGATTTGGATGGGCGTGTGAGGACATCACAGCAGACACAAGGGGGTGAGTATCAGCACATTCTGCTATATTAGCGCACAGTGGAGGTGTCTGGGTGGGGGAGGAGGGCTGTGGCTATCTCTAGGCCAGGGCGGTTTCTGTAGGCTAGGCCCCTCCGTTAGGCATGGCCCTGTGCCCCCGCCCCCTACCTCTGTAGGGTGCTAAGTACAGCTATCCATGGTCCGGGCTCACCTATGTGTGCATTTGTCGTCCATAGACTTGTAGGCCAAGTCACAATAATTGAGTAGTGTACCCCGAGTGCGCGGCGTAGTGCAGGGGGCTTCTGTGTCTGTCCTCTCCGCCAACGGTGCCGCCAATGCATGCACTCAACATTTCTTTCTTTCTTCTCCCCCCTTTTTTCCTTTTCATGTGTGCATTAGCATCATCAGGCGGAGGAGAAGTGGCATCGGCGCACGAGGGAGCTGCATCTCACATGGCCCCGGAGGGCCCTGCAACCGACTCGGAGTTCACCAGTGAGACGGAAGGCGAGGGGAGCTCCACAACGGGGACCCGTGGAGACGTCAGCGACACCGACACGTCCTCAGAAGGGAGCTCCCTTGTGGTGGCGGCAACATCCGTGCCCACCGCAACAACAGGTACAGCCGCCACCCAGCGCACCAGCTCTGCCCTCCCAGCAGCCCCTCAGTTTTCGCCACGTGCCCGCTCGACCAGGAAGCCGGGCATCTCCTTCGCCCCTGGCACCTCAGGTCCTGCCCCAGTTACCCCTGCTGCCCTCAGTGCGGAGATTATTGACCTCCTCCAGACGCTCATTGTTGGGCAGTCTACCCTTTTGAATGCCATCCAGGGGGTAGAAAGGGAGGTGCATCGGAGCAATGCATACCTGGTGGGGATTCATTCGGGTCAGGCTGCCCATCAGCGATCGTTCAACGCTCTGGCCTCAGCACTGACGGCAGCAATTGTCCCTGTGTCTAGCCGCCCCCCTCCAACTTCCTCAACCCAGTCCCACTCCCCTGTTCCTCTGCCTATCCCAGACACACCTACAGACCAGCCTGCACACACCTCAACACCCAAGGGCAGCTCATCCAGACATAAGCACCACAGATCACACAAGCATTCACCCAAGCAACATCCACATGCAGACATGACAACAGCCACTGCCTCCTCTGTGTCCCCCTCCTCTTCGTCTCCCTCCTCCCTCCCTGTGACGTCTCCACTCACACCTGCATGCACACCACCATCAGCCAGTACGTCCATCATCACCACACCCACCAGAACAGTCCGCACACGTGCAGTCACCACCCCACTACCATTTACACGTCCCCTGTGTCCTCTCCCTGCACCCAAAGACACCAGACTTCACTCTCAACCACATCCTCTTCCTCCACTCCCATACCCACTACAACTACCCATCCCTGTCTTTCTAAATTGATTTTCCTTTCCAACCTTGACCTCTTTCCAACAACTGACCCACCCCCTCCATCTCATAAGACTCCAATCAGCACCTCAGCCACCACAAGCCCTGCACCTACTAGGACCATCATGCAGGGCTATTGGAGTCCACCAGCTCCTAGGGCAGGAACATCGGCCAGCAGCAAGGGGACAGCCAGCCCACCCCCTGGGAAAAGAACCAAAAAAGGGAAGGGTCGGCGCGACAGGCCTGAGACGGCTGCCCCCAAGGACACCACCCTTGCACCGTCACCTGGCCCATCCACAAAGGGAGGCAAGGGCCCCAGAGTTTCTGCCAAGGAGGGCAAGGGCAGCAGGGCGGACAAGTCCGGCAGCAGGTGAGCTGCCTAGGAGGGCCCCACCAGCCCCATTTGGGGTGTGACGGAGGACACCAACGGGCCCAGGACTCCAGCACAGGAGGGCCCCGCAAGCGAAAGGTCGGATGGCGACTGAGCGGGAATTATTGGCCAGATCTGGTTCCCTAGGAACACAAGACAAGCACCGCTGAACAGGGCTCCGCCGTGAGAAGCACCGCTGAACAGGGCCCCGCCGTGAGAAGCACCGCTGAACAGGGCCCCACCAAGACAAGCAGCGCGGAACAGGGCCCGCCGTGAGAAGCACCGCTGAACAGGGCCCTGCCGTGAGAAGCACCGCTGAACAGGGCCCCCCCAAGACAAGCACCGCTGAACAGGGCCCCGCCGTGAGAAGCACCGCTGAACAGGGCCCGCTGTGAGAAGCACCGCTGAACAGGGCCCCGCCAAGACAAGCACCGCTCCGCTGGGCCCTTCCTGTCAAGCACCGCTCCGCTGGGCCCTTCATCTCAAGCACCGCTCCGCTGGGCACCGCCGTCTCTGAACTGCTCCGCTGTGCCTTTCCTGTCAAGCACCACTCCGCTGGGCACCGCCGTCTCTGCACCGCTCCGCTGGGCCCTTCATCTCAAGCACTGCTCCGCTGGGCACCGCCGTCTATGCACTGCTCTGCTGGGCACCGCCGTCTCTGCACCGCTCCGCTGGGCCCTTCATCTCAAGCACCGCTCCGCTGGGCACCGCAGTCTCTGAACTGCTCCGCTGGGCCCTTCCTGTCAAGCACCGCTCCGCTGGGCACTGCCGTCTCTGAACTGCTCCGCTGGGCCCTTCCTGTCAAGCACCGCTCCGCTGGGCACCGCCGTCTCTGAACTGCTCCGCTGGGCCCTTCCTGTCAAGCACCGCTCCGCTGGGCACCGCCGTCTCTGAACTGCTCCGCTGGGCCCTTCCTGTCAAGCACCGCTCCGCTGGGCATCGCCGTCTCTGAACAGCTCCGCTGGGCCCTTCCTGTAAAGCACCGCTCCGCTGGGCACCGCCGTCTCTGAACTGCTCCGCTGGGCCCTTCCTGTCAAGCACCGCTCCGCTGGGCACCGCCGTCTCTGCACCGCTCCGCTGGGCACCGCCGTCTATGCACCGCTCCGCTGGGCACCGCCGTCTCTGAACTGCTCCGCTGGGCCCTTCATCTCAAGCACCGCTGGCCCATTGGCAGGGCCGGATCTGTGTCGGGCAGGGCTTCACGAAGCACTCTGGCCAACATGCTTCCTCCATAACCAGTGGAGTCTGTAATCCATCTGATGGACTGTGGCTTTGCACTCCCCCGGATGGTACAGTGGGCAATCCACCCACTGTAGAGACTTGGAAAACTGTGGCTTTGCACTCCCCAGGATGGTACAGTGGGCAATCCACCCACTGTAGAGACTTGGAAAACTGTGGCTTTGCACTCCCCAGGGTGGTACAGTGGGCAATCCACCCACTGTAGAGACTTGAGAGACTGTGGCTTTGCACTCCCCAGGATGGTACAGTGGGCATGGAGGCCCCTCGTGGATCTGGCGTCGTGGACTCATGTGGCTGAGGTGCCCCCCCCTTCCCTTCCCCCTGAGGTGCCTGTGGTTTTATTATCTGATGCCCCAGCAGTGTTCTCTCCAATGGAATCGGGTCTCGTGTGTGGGCTTTGCCCATGTGTTTATGCACATTGGCCCACGAACAATGGAATGTAGCCAATATGTGCCGGACTTTTGGACTATGTATATATTGTTCATGTTGTAATATAATTATTTTATAAATTTCATATTTCACTTAAGTTCAAATATGCTATAATACACTTCAATTTTAATGATCATTTTATTTTGTCTTTGCATTATTCCGGGGGGTTTGGCGGGTGTCACTCTGACTTGTTGCTCTGCATTGGTGTGTAGGGATTTGGGGGGGTGGGGTGGGTATGTCGCGTATGTGTGTGCCCGTAACCTTTTCTCCTCCCCATCCCCTGTGTCGTAGGTGCAGTACTCACCGTTGTCTTCTGCGCCGGCGTTTGTGCTCCTGGTAGAGGAGCAGGAAGACAATGGCTGGTAGGATGTTTCATTCGGGTTCCATGCTGTCCAGATTCCTCGTGGAGTGTGTATAGGTGAGCGTTTTCCCGTTCGTAGTCTGTTTCCGTCGTGTTTTTATCGGCGGGGCTCCCGCCCCGGAAAAGGTGGCGGATTGGTGGGTAGTGATAGTGTGGGCGGTACATTGTCTACCGCCTGTCTGTTGGCGGTGACCGCCGCGCTGTTTGTTTGTCCCGCCGTGGCGGTCGGAGTGTTAAAGTGGCGGCCTGTGTTGGCGGTTCCCGCCAGGGTCAGAATTCCATTTTTATTACCGCCTGCCTGTTGGCGGGTTGGCCACCGCTTTAACACCGACCGCCAGGGTTGGAATGACCCCCATTGTATTCAGAGATCTTAACTGCAGGCACATGTGTTCAAATAAAGCCATTCACTCTAGTTACTTCTAGATTCATGAAACATACAGGGAGTGATTATCCATAAGTTATTAAAAGCGGTGACGTCAACAAAGATTCATCATCTTTGATCCTACTTAACAAAACAGTTGAAATCACAAGTAATAATAATAGAAGAGTAATCATATTTTTTAACAATATTTAAAGAACATCAATCGGTTTACATGTAAGGAGATTGTGTATTATTATTGTTGGGGCAAGATATACCTTGACTACGCGAAAATATACAAAATAACCTCTATTTGAGGGTTCCACTAAGACAATCAGACGATTAGTCTCACAGGAAAACTCCCAGTATATTCACCTTTGCATTTTACCATATTGATAAGTCTACCTTTAGGGTGACTACTGTGAGAAGTATCAAAAACTGCAAATACATTGAATGTGATATCAGTAAGGTAACACGATTCATACAGACATATACAATTGCAGGAATTCCTTGAAGGAAGTTGTCAATCACTCTTTTCGTGATATCTTTACTTACACTTACGAATTCCATGGCCACATTCTTAATTCAAAAGCCATCAATCCTAAATGGGACAGGCAGTGCAATTCCTTCCTCTGACAGCAACTGTTCTGTTCAGTCATCTCAGGAAGTATTTTGTAGGTGGAGTCAATCAACGGTATGTCAAAGGAATACTTAAGGTCCACCCATCTCTAAATGAGCTGGCCAGACCATGGGTTTGGTAAATAGAATACCCTGTCCCCCAAACTCGGAATCAGGCCCTTAGTCTTAATTTACAACACTTTTACTGTATTCACATGCTGAACCAACACATATAAGTTGTTAGATTGTAAAATCACTGTAAGTGCAAATGATACCTATTGAAGAGAGGTATACCTTCAAATTTGCAAATGAATGCCAGCTTTCTAGTTGTCCGGTTTAATTAGGCTTTAATTGATATCTAAAGTCAAAACTCAAGTGTGCGCTGTGCTCAAAGGATAAAAAAAGGATTTCAGAAAAATAAGAATTGATAAACTTATCTTCAATGGCATAACTATTGATCATCCTTTAAATAAACAAATCCCTTAAATGTTATTTCCTCATATGCAATCTTTGGCTTACTTTTGTTAAATGTTTCCAAGTTGCTGTCATCATTTAATACATTGCTATGTCTTAATATCGTGTTATTAATGTGTTTTGATGGATTACTGGCAACTTAAGCATATTAGTTATTTGATCAGGGCCAGTTTTAGGCTGGTGTGACTGGCATGGCCGAAGTGGGCGCCTACTTGTATAGGGTTACTGGCCGTGGGGAGTTGCTGCATTTACCAACAACTTACAGTTTAAAAGCATCTGCTGTAGAGTTCCTTGTGCGTCCAGCTTTCAGGAAGCTATAAAAATGTCAAGATAAATGTTAGAAATTGGGTCTCTAATTGGCAGAGGTATACACCCTTGTCCAAGTAGGGACCACAATCCTAGTCAGGGTAAGTCACAAAACAATCCAAATTATCCTGTGTAAACTCTCTGGTAGCTTTGCACAGAGCATGGAGGCTTAAATGGGTAAAGTATTTGTGCCATACCTCATCCAGTAATACTGTGAAAACACCACAAAAGCACTCCACACCACATTAGGAAAATAGATAAGATGTAGCTGAATAAAATAAGGTCAAAGTGTCCAAAACCTATTGTTTGTAAGCCAAGTTTGAATTTTGAACCGCTTCTGTGCCTTGGACGAGATGATCTCGTCCAAGGCTACAGTTCCCCTGTGCCTTGGACGAGATCATCTCGTCCATGGCACAGGGGAACTTGGGGGCGCGCTAGCGCGCCCCCGTGCACCCCCCTTCCCCCCCCCAAGTCGGGGATGGAAGGGGAAGACCTTCCCCTTCCACCCCCGACCCCCCCACCCCCCCTGTGACGTCAGCGCGCGCGCGCGCGCTGATGTGTCACAGGGGCCTCCCTCGTCGCGCTGGAAGCTCTGCTTCCAGCGCGATTGAAAAAGAAATGCAAAAGCATTTCTTTTTCAATCACTTGGGAGGCCCGGAGGGGCTTCAAAGGGAAGTAAAAGTATTTCCTTCCCTTTGAAGTCCCTCCGAGGGTTTCAAAAGCCGGATTGCTTGCAATCCGGCTTTTGAAACCCCACTAGACACCAGGGATTTTTTTTTTTTGAAATTGAAATTGACAAAAGGGAGCGACCCCTTGGGCAAGGGTCGCTCCCAGGGGGGGCATTTTTTTGAAAAGGCCTTTTCTGCCCCCAGGGGGGGCAGAAACCTCTAGGCACCAGGGACCATTTTTTTTTTTTTTCTTTTTTTTTATTGAGGTGGGGAGCGACCCCTTAGGCAAGGGTCGCTCCCCTTGGGGGAAAATTATATTTTGGCCATTTCTGCCCCCCTTAGGGGCAGATTGGCCTATTTTGATAGGCCAATCTGCCCCCAAGGGGGGTAGAAACCACTAGACACCAGGGATTTTTTTATTTTTTTATTGTTATTGACAAAAGGGAGGGACCCCTTGGGCAAGGGTCGCTCCCAGGGGGGGCATATTTTCGGGAAGGCCTTTTCTGCCCCCAGGGGGGGCAGAAACCTCTAGGCACCAGGGACCATTTTTTTTTTTTTTTTTAATTTTTTTTTTTTGGGTGGGGAGCGACCCCTTAGGCAAGGGTCGCTCCCCTTGGGGGAAAATTATATTTTGCCCATTTCTGCCCCCCTTGGGGGCAGATTGGCCTATTTTGATGAGGCCAATCTGCCCCCAAGGGGGGTAGAAACCACTAGACACCAGGGAGTTTTTTCTTTGCGTGAATTTCACGCAAAGGGAGCGACCCCTTAGGCAAGGGTCGCTCCCTGGGGGGGAGGGCAATTTATTTGAGGCCATTTCTGCCCCCCCTGGGGGCAGATCGGCCTATTATTAGGCCGATCTGCCCCCAGGGGGGGAAGAAACCTCTAGGCGCCAGGGCAAATTTTTTTTTTGTGTTTTTTTTTTTTGTTCTTTCTTTTTTTTAGAGATGGGGAGCGGCCCATCAGGCAAGGGTCGCTCCCCTGGGGGGCAAATTGTATTTAGACCATTTCTGCCCCCCTGGGGGCAGATTGGCCGATTTTAGGTCAATCTGCCCCCAAGGGGGCAGAAACCACTAGGTACCGGGGATTTGTTTTTTGGCGCCAATGTCACGCAGGGGGAGCGACCCCGTAGGCAAGGGTCGCTCCCGGGGGGGGGGTGGGGGTTGGGGGGGCAAATTTATTTTAGGCCATTTCTGCCCCCCCGGGGGACAGATCGGCCTATTATTAGGCCGAACTGCCCCCGGGGGGGGGGGGCAGAACACTCTAGGCGCCAGGGCCATTTTTTTTTTGTGTTTTTTTTTTTTTGTTGTTTCTTTTTTTAGAGATGGGGAGCGACCCATCAGGCAAGGGTCGCTCCCCTGGGGGGCAAATTGTATTTAGACCATTTCTGCCCCCCTGGGGGCAGATTGGCCAATTTTAGGTCAATCTGCCCCCAAGGGGGCAGAAACCACTAGGCACCGGGGATTTGTTTTTTGGCGCCAATGTCACGCAGGGGGAGCGACCCCGTAGGCAAGGGTCGCTCCCGGGGTGGCGGGGGGGTTTGGGGGGGCAAATTTATTTTAGGCCATTTCTGCCCCCCCCGGGGGACAGATCGGCCTATTATTAGGCCGAACTGCCCCGGGGGGGGGGGGGGCAGAACACTCTAGGCGCCAGGGCAATTTTTTTTTGGTGTTTTTATTTTTTGTTGTTTCTTTTTTTAGAGATGGGGAGCGACCCATCAGGCAAGGGTCGCTCCCCTGGGGGGGCAAATTGTATTGAGACAATTTCTGCCCCCCTGGGGGCAGATTGGCCAATTTTAGGTCAATCTGCCCCCAAGGGGGCAGAAACCACTAGGCACCGGGGATTTGTTTTTTGGCGCCAATGTCACGCAGGGGGAGCGACCCCGTAGGCAAGGGTCGCTCCCGGGGGGGGGTGGGGGTTGGGGGGGCAAATTTATTTTAGGCCATTTCTGCCCCCCCGGGGGACAGATCGGCCTATTATTAGGCCGAACTGCCCCCGGGGGGGGGGCAGAACACTCTAGGCGCCAGGGCAATTTTTTTTGGGTGTTTTTATTTTTTGTTGTTTCTTTTTTTAGAGATGGGGAGCGACCCATCAGGCAAGGGTCGCTCCCCTGGGGGGGCAAATTGTATTTAGACCATTTCTGCCCCCCTGGGGGCAGATTGGCCAATTTTAGGTCAATCTGCCCCCAAGGGGGCGGAAACCACTAGGCACCGGGGATTTGTTTTTTGGCGCCAATGTCACGCAGGGGGAGCGACCCCGTAGGCAAGGGTCGCTCCCGGGGGGGGTGGAGGTTGGGGGGGCAAATTTATTTTAGGCCATTTCTGCCCCCCCGGGGGACAGATCGGCCTATTATTAGGCCGAACTGCCCCCGGGGGGGGGGGGCAGAACACTCTAGGCGCCAGGGCAATTTTTATTTTGTGTTTTTTTTTTTTTTGTTTCTTTTTTTAGAGATGGGGAGCGACCCATCAGGCAAGGGTCGCTCCCCTGGGGGGGCAAATTGTATTTAGACCATTTCTGCCCCCCTGGGGGCAGATTGGCCAATTTTACGTCAATCTGCCCCCAAGGGGGCAGAAACCACTAGGCACCGGGGATTTGTTTTTTGGCGCCAATGTCACGCAGGGGGAGCGACCCCGTAGGCAAGGGTCGCTCCCGGGGGGGGGTGGGGGTTGGGGGGGCAAATTTATTTTAGGCCATTTCTGCCCCCCCGGGGGACAGATCGGCCTATTATTAGGCCGAACTGCCCCGGGGGGGGGGGGGCAGAACACTCTAGGCGCCAGGGCAATTTTTCTTTTGTGTTTTTATTTTTTGTTGTTTCTTTTTTTAGAGATGGGGAGCGACCCATCAGGCAAGGGTCGCTCCCCTGGGGGGGCAAATTGTATTTAGACCATTTCTGCCCCCCTGGGGGCAGATTGGCCAATTTTAGGTCAATCTGCCCCCAAGGGGGCAGAAACCACTAGGCACCGGGGATTTGTTTTTTGGTGCCAATGTCACACAGGGGGAGCGACCCCGTAGGCAAGGGTCGCTCCCGGCGGGGGAGGGTGGGGGTTGGGGGGGCAAATTTATTTTAGGGCATTTCTGCCCCCCCCCCCTGGGGCCGGCTGAGCTACAGGCCAAACACCACAGGTAGGCACCTTGCAAAAAACACCTCTGTTTTCTGTGAAAAAATATGTTGTGTCCACGTTGTGTTTTGGGCCATTTCCTTTTGTGGGCGCTAGGCCTACCCACAGAAGTGATGTACCATTTTTATCGAGAGACTTAGGGGAACGCTGGGTGGAAGGAAATTTGTGGCTCCTCTCAGATTCCAGAACTTTCTGTCACCGAAATGAGAGGAAAAAGTGTTTTTTGGGCCAAATTTTGATGTTTGCAAAGGATTCTGGGTAACATAACCTGGTCAGAGCCCCGCAAGTCACCCCATCTTGGATTCCCCTGGGTTTCTAGTTTTCAAAAATACACTGGTTTGCTAGGTTTCCTCAGGTGTCGGCTGAGCTACAGGCCAAAATCAACAGGTAGGCACTGCTTTTTATAAAAAAATGTGATGTGTCCACGTTGTGTTTTGGGCCCTTTCCTTTCGTGGGCGCTAGTCCTACCCACACAAGTGAGGTATCATTTTTATCGGGAGACTTGGGGGAACGCTGGGTAGAAGGAAATTTGTGGCTCCTCTCAGATTCCAGAACTTTCTGCCACAGAAATGTGAGGAACATGTGTTTTTTTAGCCACATTTTGAGGTTTGCAAAGGATTCTGGGTAACAGAACCTGGTCCGAGCCCCGCAAGTCACCCCTCCTTGGATTTCCCTAGGTCTCTAGTTTTCAGAAATGCACAGGTTTGGTAGGTTTCCCTAGGTGCCGGCTGAGCTAGAGGCCAAAATCTACAGGTAGGCACTTCGCAAAAAACACCTCTGTTTTTTTCCAAAATTTAGGATGTGTCCACGTTGCGCTTTGGGGTGTTTCCTGTCGCCGGCGCTAGGCCTACCCACGCAAGTGAGGTATAATTTTTATCGGGAGACTTGGGGGAACGCTGGGTGGAAGGAAATTTGTAGCTCCTCTCAGACTCCAGAACTTTCTGCCACAGAAATGTGAGGGACATGTGTTTTTTTAGCCAAATTTTGAGGTTTGCAAAGGATTCTGGGTAACAGAACCTGGTCCGAGCCCCGCAAGTCACCCCTCCTTGGATTCCCCTAGGTCTCTAGTTTTCAGAAATGCACAGGTTTGGTAGGTTTCTCTAGGTGCCGGCTGAGCTAGAGGCCAAAATCTACAGGTAGGCACTTCGCAAAAAACACCTCTGTTTTTTTCAAAAATTTAGGATGTGTCCACGTTGCGCTTTGGGGTGTTTCCTGTCGCCGGCGCTAGGCCTACCCACGCAAGTGAGGTATCATTTTTATCGGGAGACTTGGGGGAACGCTGGGTGGAAGGAAATTTGTAGCTCCTCTCAGATTCCAGAACTTTCTGCCACAGAAATGTGAGGGACATGTGTTTTTTTAGCCAAATTTTGAGGTTTGCAAAGGATTCTGGGTAACAGAACCTGGTCCGAGCCACACAAGTCACCCCTCCTTGGATTCCCCTAGGTCTCTAGTTTTCAGAAATGCATAGGTTTGGTAGGTTTCCCTAGGTGGCGGCTGAGCTAGAGGCCAAAATCTACAGGTAGTCACTTTGCTAAAAACAGCTCTGTTTTCTGTGATATGTCTACGTTGTGTTTTGGGGCATATCCTGTCGCGGGCGCTAGGCCTACCCACACAAGTGAGGTATCATTTTTATCGGGAGACGTGGGGGAACGCTGGGTGGAAGGAAATTTGTGGCTCCTCTCAGATTCCAGAACTTTCTGCCACAGAAATGTGAGGAACATGTGTTTTTTTAGCCAAATTTTGAGGTTTGCAAAGGATTCTGGGTAACAGAACCTGGTCCGAGCCCCGCAAGTCACCCCTCCTTGGATCCCCCTAGGTCTCTAGTTTTCAGAAATGCACAGGTTTGGTAGGTTTCCCTAGGTGGCGGCTGAGCTAGAGGCCAAAATCTACAGGTAGTCACTTTGCTAAAAACAGCTCTGTTTTCTGTGATATGTCCACGTTGTGTTTTGGGGCATATCCTGTCGCGGGCGCTAGGCCTACCCTCACAAGTGAGGTATCATTTTTATCGGGAGACGTGGGGGAATGCTAGGTGGAAGGAAATTTGTGGCTCCTCTCAGATTCCAGAACTTTCTGCCACAGAAATGTGAGGAACATGTGTTTTTTTAGCCAAATTTTGAGGTTTGCAAAGGATTCTGGGTAACCGAACCTGGTCCGAGCCACACAAGTCACCCCTCCTTGGATTCCCCTAGGTCTCTAGTTTTCAGAAATGCACAGGTTTGGTAGGTTTCCCTAGGTGGCGGCTGAGCTAGAGGCCAAAATCTACAGGTAGTCACTTTGCTAAAAACAGCTCTGTTTTCTGTGATGTGTCCAGGTTGTGTTTTGGGGCATATCCTGTCGCGGGCGCTAGGCCTACCCACACAAGTGAGGTATCATTTTTATCGGGAGACGTGGGGGAATGCTGGGTGGAAGGAAATTTGTCGCTCCTCTCAGATTCCAGAACTTTCTGCCACAGAAATGTGAGGAACATGTGTTTTTTTAGCCAAATTTTGAGGTTTGCAAAGGATTCTGGGTAACAGAACCTGGTCCGAGCCACACAAGTCACCCCTCCTTGGATTCCCCTAGGTCTCTAGTTTTCAGAAAGGCACAGGTTTGGTAGGTTTCCCTAGGTGGCGGCTGAGCTAGAGGCCAAAATCTACAGGTAGTCACTTTGCAAAAAACAGCTCTGTTTTCTGTGATGTGTCCACGTTGTGTTTTAGGGCATATCCTGTCGCGGGCGCTAGGCCTACCCAAACAAGTGAGGTATCATTTTTATCGGGAGACTTGGGGGAACATAGAATAGCAAAACAAGTGTTATTGCCCCTTGTCTTTCTCTACATTTATTCCTTCCAAATATAGGGGTGTGTGTAAAAAAGACATCTATTTGAGAAATTCCATGTAATTCACGTGCTACTATGGTCGCCCCGGAATTCGGAGATGTGCAAATAACCACTGCTCCTCAACACCTTATCTTGTGCCCTTTTTGGAAATGCAAAGGTTTTCTTGATAGCTATTTTTTACTTCTTATATTTCAGCAAATTAATTACTGTATACCCGGAATAGAATGAAAAGGCACTGCAGGGTGCAGCTCATTTATTGGCTCTGGGTTCCTCGGGTTCTTGATGAACCTACAAACCCTATATATCCCCGCAACCAGAGGAGTCCAGCAGACGTAACAGTATATTGCTTTCGATAATCTGACATTGCAGGGAAAAGTTACAGAGTAAAAAGTAGAGAAAAATTGATGTTTTTTTCACCTCAATTTCAATATTTTTCTTTTTCAGCTGTTATTTTCTGTAGGAAACCCTTGTAGGATCTACACAAATGACCCCTTGCTGAATTCAGAATTTTGTCTACTTTTCAGAAATGTTTAGGTTTCTGGGATCCAGCATTGGTTTCATGACCATTCCGGTCACTGACTGGAAGGAGGCTGAAAGCACAAAAAATTGCACAAATGGGGTATGCCCCAGTAAAATGCCAAAATTGTGTTGAAAAATTGGGTTTTCGGATTCAAGTCTGCCTGTTCCTGAAAGCTGGGAAGCTGCTGAGTTTAGCACCGCAAACCCTTTGTTGATGCCATTTTCAGGGGTAAAACCACAAGCCTTCTTCTGCAGCCCCTTTTTCAATTTTTTTAAAAAAAACGAAATTTTCACTGTATTTTGGCCAATTTCTTGGCCTCCTTCAGGGGAACCCACAAAGTCTGGGTACCTTTAGAATCGCTAGGATGTTGGAAAAAAAGGACGCAAATTTGTCTTGGTTAGCTTATGTGGACAAAACGTTATGAGGGCCTAAGCGCAAACTGCCCCAAATAGGCAAAAAAAGGCCTGGCACAGGAGGGGGAAAAGGCCTGGCAGCGAAGGGGTTAAAGAATAAATCCCAATAAAGCCCAGAGAAATGCAATAGCTCCAACTGGGGCTCTCACAACGCCGTTGATGTAGTTGTTCCCAATAATCCGATGCCACTGGCTCCGGTTGCACGTACCTCCAGGCACAGTACCTTTGAAAACAAAGAAGCAAAGACTCCGCACAGAGTTGTGACGGTGAGGCATCGCTGGCGCCTGTGAGGTGTCAGTCCCTTGCAGCGTCAGGGGAGGTGAAGCATCAGTTCCGTACTGCAAGGCAGGGTAGGCGAGGCGTAGGTTCCGTCCAGTTGCAGGGGAGCTGATGCAGCAATAGTGGTGAGGCATCAGTTCCTACTGCCGGGTGGGGTCAATAAATCCAGTCGCTCAAGACGTGATGAGTCGACTTCGCAGTGCCGCACTCACAGTGTGGGACATCAGCAGTGTTGCAGCGTCATTGGAATTATGTTGCGGGCCACGATTGTTGTGTGCTGCGCGGACCATGGAGCAGGCTGCAATGTGGCATTAGGCAGCAGCATCAGTGCTGGAGTCGCTTGAGACAGTAAACTAGCTAGAACCTTGTAGATTAAGTCGTTGTTGGCCCTGAGACTACAAAACAGGGCGGCAAGCTCAATCCAAGCCTTTGGAGTGCACTTGTGGGGCTGGCAGGGTCCTTCCAGCAGAGTCAAAGGTCAGCAAGCAGCAAGGCAACAGGTAGGGCAGCAGTCCTTCTCATCATAGCAGTCCAGATGAGTTCTTTGAACAGCCAGGCAGTCCCTCTGACAGAGTCCAGGTGTAGATCAAGAAGTGTCTGATTTGGTGGGGTCAGAGATCCAGTATATATACCCAAAAGTGCCTTTGAAGTGGGGTAAACTTCAAATAGTGGATTTGAATTGCACAAGTTCCCCTTTTCATCCCAGTCCTGTCTGTCAGAATCCTTGTGGGGGGGGGGGGGTTGTCAGTCCTTTGTGTGAGATCAGGCCACTGGCCTTTGAAGTGTAAGAGAGAGCCCCTCCACCCTTCCTGCCCAGGGAGATCCATTCAGTATACAAATGAATGCAGATGTGACTGAGAGTCCTGTGTTTATGACTGTCTGGTTGGAATGCACAAGGGGAGTTGTCAACCAGCACAGACCAGATGTGGATTGGAGATAGGCTGTAAGGCACAGCATGCAATAAGTGCACAGAAATGGCCACTTTCTAAAAGTGGCATTTCTAAAATAGAAATATTAAATCCAACTTTACCAATAAGCAGGCTTTTCTATTACCATTCTGGCCATACTAAAGATGACAGGGCTACTCCTTTAGGATATGAATCTACCACTTAAAAGTATATAAGGGCAGTTCTAATGCTGGCCTATGAGAGGAGCAGGCCTCACAGTAGTGGAAAACAAATTTGTGAGTTTCCCCTCCAGGACATGTAAAACAGATACGTCCATGTCCTGCCTTTTACTTACATAGCACCCTGCCCTATGGGTTACCTAGGGCCTACCTTAGGGTGGACATATATGTAGAAAAATGGGAGTTTTAAGGCTTGGCAATTTGTTTTAAATACCAAGTCTAAGTGGCAGTGAAACTGCATACACAGGCCTGGCAATGGCAGACCTGAGACATGGTTAAGGGGCAACCAATGTGTGTGGCACAATCAATGCTACAGGCCCACTAATAGCATTTAATTTACAGGCCCCGTGCACCTCCAGTGCACTTTACTAGGGACTTACAAGTAAATTACATATGCCAATTGGGTAGGAACAAATGTTACCAGAGATCACATGTGCTTTAGCACTGATCAGCAGTGGTAAAGTGTGCAGAGTCCTCAAACCAGCAAAAACAGAGTCAAAAAATGGAGGCAGGCAAAAAGTTGGGGGCTGACCACCCTAAGGCTGTCAGGTCTAAGAATAACTTTTTTGATAAATGTTCCTGCTAGAGAGAGAGAGATCGGACATTTGTCTAGTGGCAGGTTTGAAGGTTAATGTGTCTGCTGCAAAGAACAGATCTGTATGTTATGTGGATAGCTGAGTGGATTAGTAAAGCCATCCTTTACCAGCCCTTAAAACACATAAAATGTATGTGAGAGAGGGTCTATGGAGAGATGAGGGACACTTTTGAGAGGTGGTAGTGAGGAAATCTGAGGAGGGGGTTTTGAGGGGCTGTAAAACAATTGTTGCACCAGGTGCCTCAAAGCGATAAAGCTGAACCTGTATTTGATGAAACATGGTAATCATATATTCTGTAAAAATTCCTTTTTATTGTGAGAATTAACTCAAAGTAGGCAACCCTTTATTGAAATGTTTTTGATGTCATCATATTTTGTGACTGTTCTAGAGAGACAACAATAGCTCAGTGAGTAATACTGGTCAATTAAAATTAACAATCCACATTAGATATTTTAATATCGATGTGTGTAATGGGATGTATTGGAGGAGGAGAGATGAACACAGTTCTTTGTTCCTATGATTGGCAATAATTACTATCAAGAGCGATGATAAGAGAGGGCACATCCCGAAGAAACTAAGATTGCCCTTGTGCCTCAGAGCCAAGTGATCAGTCAACTATGTTTTGGTTAAATTAAGGACTCACATTGATGGAAATTTAGTAAGTTGAGCAGGAGATCTGTTGCTTAGCAGTAGGCAGTCTGTAATGTGAAGCAAAGCAGAACCTCTGCAGAGATGTACAAATATCACTTGCAACTACTGAAGTTTTTGTAAGAGAAGAAAAGTATATTGACTAGTAAATGCTGATAAGAAATGAAACATTGCAAACATAAAGTTCCAGGAAAACAGTTTCTGTAAGGTGCACAAATGTCTTATTTTTCAGCCGCAGTGGAGTACAAAACCCACTGTCACACGGCAACTTTAATGGTGGTTTTCTACTAGGTAAAAGAATCACAGTCTCAATGAGTACAGTGGCCAGGATTGTGTGTGTGTGTGTAATGTGATATAATGGTTTCCCTTCTCATGCTCTTAAGGTGATAGTGGATATGCTTTGTGTCCATGGATCTTCACATCAAACCTGACTCCAAGGACAAGAAGTAAAAGGCAGTACAATGGGGCACACAGGACAACACATTTAATCATAGTGAGAACTTTTGGATCCTGATGTCTCAATTTCACTGCCTACACAAGACCAGAGACACACTGCAAGATCATTGCCATATGTGCCATACTGCACAATATCACAATGAAGAAGTTTCTACATGGCATTCCCATAGAGCCGTTGCAGCTGCATCACTAGAGGTCCAGCAGGAGGGTACACGAGTAGCAATGGGACAAGTACGAGGCACAGAGATCACCAACAACTATTTCTGAGGTAAGAGTAATTAAAACATCTAGGAACGAGACATCACACCTGATGGTAATGCTTGGTGCATAACCAAGAGACCACCTTGTATTCAGGTAGCAACAACATTGTTTCACTCAAGGATCAACTGTATCCTTGTAGATGTGACATTTTCAAAACAAACAACAAAGTAATTAATGGCAAACCAAACAAAGGTGACCCTCTGGCAGGCCTTACAGCCCTAAGGCAGAGTGAACTATATTGAATGTGAGGGTATATGTGTTCCTGAGCAAATATGCCCCTACTATGTCTTTACAAAACCTTAAGGCATAGTAAGTGTACAGGGGAGCCATAGCAAATATATGTGCTAGACAATGGTCATTGCAAGGTCATGAGCTATATGATGACCTCTCCGAATGCTGGGTTGTTTGGCATCAAACAACTCAGAATAATAAACCCACACTGATGCCAGTGTTGGATTTATTATAAAAAGTACCCAGAGGACACCTTATAGGTGCCCCCTGCAAACCCTAACAGCCCTGGCATGGTTGCTCACCAGTTTGTACCAGCCTGCCACCCCCAGACAGAAGTCTAGACTCCTGGGGTGAGAGCCTCTGCTCTCAGGAGCCAGAACACAAAGCCTTTCCTGGGTGAGGTGTCACACCTTCTCCCTCAGGCAGACACCCTGCACCAGGGGTCAGCTTTAAATGCTTTACCATCTTTAAAATTTGACCCACCTCTTCTGCTAGCAGCAGATGGCCACCCAATGGTTTCCCCCCACTTTGAGTGGGAAAACCAGTGGGAAAACCTACCCAGAGTAGGAGTGACCCCCCCGCCTGAACCATCCCTCAGGTGTGGCAGGCAAGGTAACCACTCCATTTCACTTTCCTCTATCTTGGAAGGGAAATAGCCATTCAGGGTTAGGTATGTGACCCCTTCTCACAGGAAGTGGTCACTTAGTGGGAATATCCACCCTAGGGTGGGTGGGCCATTGTGCACTACCAGGTGCTCCGCCTAATACCCACTAAATACAGTATTTGGTGGGCATCTCTAGAACTACAGATCAGATTCAATGGACACAAGAAGACCAGGAACAAAGAAGACCTGAGGCATGTGAACAGAAGTCCTGCTGCACAAAGAAAAAGGTGCCAAGCCCTGCCTGCTGCACCTCAGACTTGACAATCGCCACTAAGGTGTCACCTGGAAACCTAAAGGACTCTATAAAACTCCAGAGCACCTCTAGCCATCTGGACATTGCCAAGAACCTCCCTCACAGTTAAGGTATCACTCTCCCACAACCTGCAAACAGGAAACCAGTGAAGCTCAGTTCACTGACCGGACACTGACCAACAAACCAGACCCGGCACCGCAACCAAAATCCACACGACAGACCTGATGGACAAAACATACTTGTTTTCCCAGTTTGGTGGCACTATGACTTTCACGGCCTGAGACATACCATTGAATGTGGTACTGGACCCCCAATGTCGGAAACTAAGACGGAAAGTCCACTCTGGACTCACAAAAGCCCAGAAGCAAGCACCTGTTGAGGGGCTTCAGGACACCCAAGAACCACCCCGCCAGATTGGCCCTACTGACCTGCAATCTACTCCCCAAGTGACCTACTCCTGGCTCCAACGACTCCCTGATGCATGACTTTTAGCTGACCTATCTGCACTGCACGGGGCCTCACTGGCCCCTGCAACGTCAAACCATCAGTGCTCTAGGGGTCCCTAACCCCTTGTGACTGGTACCTTCCAAGGGGACCACCGGACTTACTTTTAAATCAATCTGTGCAGTGTACTTTCAAGTGGTCCCCTTCTCCATTGTGCACCAGCTCCAAGACTTTCAGCTGCTGCTCCTGCTTGACCCGGGTGCTGCCCGAACTTCTCTGGCCAGCCCACAGGACATCTTGATGACCTTGATGACCTGCACCTAAAAATAGAAGGGACATTTGTGAGAGTCAGATTTTATATGCATTTTTAAAGGTTTTCCGATTCATTCCTATGGTGCATAATTAGGCATTATTAGGCACAAAAATCATATATTTTCTAAACTTTCAAAAATCATGACAAAACAAGTACTTACCATATAATGATTATCTTGGTCTTAAATTTGTTATAAAAATCTGAAGTACTTTTGTAAATAGGTCTCAAGTGTGCGTCCACATTTAGTGATACTGTGTGTACAACAAATGCTCAACACATCTCCAAGATAAGCCTAACTGCTCACCCACACTGCCACAAAAACAGAGCATTAGGTGGTCTGCTTTTTACCTCTGGATACCAAAGTGGGGTTGCTAGGACTTGCTTCACAATGCACATCTTTGTTGTACGCTATGTAGAGAGCCAGCTTCCTCCAAGGAGATAGGTAAAAATTGAATAAATGAATAAAAAAGCATCTTACTGCAAACAGCTACAACCACAAATATATGAATCTGGGAAATATGAAAAAATGAACAAAAATGTTATGGACTTCTTCTATACATTCTCCTAGAAAATGACTTTTAAAAGTGGAGTATAATGAATGACACACACTGGCTACAGAAAATGGTAGTAGGTAGCTCATAGTCCATAAGTCCACTGAAGAAGAAGGCATGGAGAACAAAGACAAAATGGTGGTCTGTGTCAAATATACACATTGGCTACACAGAAATGATACAACTGCATGGCCAGAAAGAGTGAAGCATGGGGAGAACACAGAACAAATGGTGGCCTATGGCAAACACGCATGGAAAACGTAGCTGCCCCGTCCTGCTTGAACACCCTCCTGTCCAAAATAGCATTGCAGCAAAAGCACTGCACAGAAATATACTATTTAGCCAAAATGTATCCCAACCCAATCATGGAACAGCCCTTTACCCACCACAATTAAATTAGCAATACCAAAAATGAAAATGAAATAAATGCCCCTACAATACTCCAATGTGCCATCAATTACCCCTCAAAAACTATTAATAAGGAAACTAAGTAAAACACAGTGTTAACAATGTCACACACACACAAAGTCACAAAAAGTGGTGGACAGACACATGAGGAAGGAGGTAACAGAACAAAGGAACATGTTTTCCTGCACAGGACAGACCTCTGGGAACCACCCAAAAATTAGCCACTGTTCGGCAAATGCAGAAAGAATAACCTACTTTTTACATACAATGCAAGGCGATTCACAGGCCCTTGAATGGTTAAAAAAACATGTAGCATAGCAGGAGTGATAATTTCAAAAATACGTCATAAAATATACCCAAAGCCTTGTGTGGGGCAGAGTAGGCCCCAAACAGTAAAACATCATCATCACAGTGACATGAGAAATACGGCAGTACAAACTTAATGAAAAACACAAGAAAAAGGAGAAAAAATTTATTTCAACCAACCATTCAATATCCAAAACATGTGCAAGCATTTTCCCTTATAAAACATCAATTCCACATGGGTCACTATTCTGAACTCCAGGCCATCCACCAACAAAGATATAAAATGAAAAAGACACCCAGCAGAACATTAATAGTGGTACTTACCATTGATCAAACAACAAACTTCTTCCTCCCTTTTTCCAAAGTGATGCATCGAACTTCCTTGATATTTCAGAGATTGCAGACAAAACATGAGTGATGTTTTCCCTCCTAAATACAAATCCAAAATGACCAAGGCCCGAACAAAGAGGGAGGAGTATTCAGGAGAGGAATTTCCTACCAGATGTACAGTAGTGTTCCAGACTTTATGGCACTATCTTCCTGTTTTAAAACAAGAAAGAAAATATTACTTGACGTGATCCATTTGGTTTAACATGAATCTCAAAAATATAATTTCAAGTTGATTTCCGAGTCATTCACATTCAAAAGACTGCCACTTGCATTTGGATTTGCAGTGTGGTGCTCATAAATTACCTGAATGGTCCACTTGGTTAAAAAATATACTTGAAATGTTTGCTGACCACCCTCATTGAAGGAACTGCAGCTTGCTTTGAGAATCATGCCGCTGAAATTCAGATTTGTAGTTTGGTGCTCAAAAAATTACCCAAATGGTGGACTTGTGTAAAAAAATCTACCTGTGTTATTTGTTGAATGCCTCCTTCAAAAGAACTGCCACATATGTTAGGGAGATGCCACTCTCTCTTGTGACACGTTGGTTCCCTATATTAAGTGTTACGATTTCTTCCCGAACTGCAGTCTTGTAATGCAGTGTGACATAATGGTGTGGGCTCTATAATTACGCATAAAGTTTGTTATGTGAAATTACCAAAATTATGGCAATTATTCCAGTGTAATTAAAATTTGATCAAGCCTAAATTACAAAGCATTATCTGAATGATAGAATTATACCCTTAGGTTTTGTGCAATTCTATGCAGGTAGAAAGTTCAAGGAGCTTTAGAGTAATGCATGTGAATTAATGGAAAATTAAAAACTGAGATATCACTTTGGAGGAAACAAAATCATTGCTGAGTAATGTTTAGAGGTGATGAGAGGTTTTTAGAGGTCAGGGATGAGAGGATATCAGGTTTATAAAGGGGTTTTTAGGGTTCAGCAATATATGGAGTTTAGGGTTGGTGACTTATTTCAGCAATCAGGAATGGGTAGATTTGAATGGAGGCAAGGGTTTTTAGGGTTCATGAATAAGTGGAGATTACAGGTGGTGAGGGGTTTTTAGGGTTTGGAGATGGGTAGAATTTATGGGTGGGGAGGCATTTTTAGGTTTTTAGGAATGAGTAGAGTTTCAGAGAAGATGAGGTGTTTTAGGGGTCAAGTCTGGATGCAATTTATGGGCAGAACTTTTTTTAAGGTCAAAGAATGGGTGGAGTTTCAGGTGGTGAGTGATTTTGAGCATTCAGGGCTAGGTAGAGTTTAGGTGTAGAAATGAGGATTTAGGGATTAATAAAAATTGGGTTACTGGTTGACTGGGGTGTGAGACCTGGTAAAGCAGCAACAACAGTCCTATTCTGGGTAAGTTACAAGCAAACCCCAAATTAACCTGTACTCAACCCCTCATAACTTGGCACAGAGCGGTCAGGCTTAACTTAGAGACAATGGGTAAAGTATTTGTGCAGTACTTCAAACAGTAGAACAGTGAAAACACCACACAAAAAGATCCCACACCAGGTTAGAAAAATAGAGCAAACCTTACTAAGTATAATCAGACGAAACAACAAAAATCCAATCAGCAGAACCATAGTTATGAGCATTTAAAGAAAAACTGTAATATAGTACCCAAAAGCATAAAGCGCCAACTGCTACCTGGTCATTCTGGACTGGGTCAAAGTCAAAGGTTCAGGCCAACCGCGATGGAGTGCAGGTTGGATACTGTCCCAGCTTAGACCTGCTGAAGTTTTACCTTTTCAAGTTTTGTGTCAAGAACCCATTCACGGAGAGGGTTACGAGAAGCAAAGAGAGCGTCACAGGCTGCAGTTGGCATGGTATGAAAACCAGCTTGGCTGTCCTGGATGGGAGGAGTGAAACTTTGCGTTGGTGTTCCCCGGAGGGATGTTGATAGTTCTGCACAAAGAGAAAGGCTAGCGCTGGCGAGCACTGATTTCCTGTGCGAGTGGCACTGGTCCAGAATGAATGGGTCCATTTGCGGTCACAAAGAGTCCAAAAGCTTGATTTCAACAGCTCAAGAGCCGCACCAAGGGTCCAGGACCTGAAAGGCACAATTGTAGGGTCAAGAACTCACTGAAGGCTGATCCAAGATCTATTTGGTAGCCTTTTAAGTCCCTGAGGCTGAGATCAGGAGGCCAATAGACTAGCACTTTGAGTCACCTGGGGTCATGGGTTCAAGATGAAGTTGGAGGTCCATTTCTTCTTCCCTAGTCATGAGGTCAGCAGACAGCAAGCCAGCACAGCAAGGCAGCAGTTCTTTCAGAGTAGCAGTCCAGCAGAGTGTCAGTCCTTGAAGTAGTACAGCAGTTCCTCTTCCTGGCAGAGTATCCCCAGAGTCAAAGGTGTACCGAAGTAGTGGTGTCTGAGGCCCTTCTTTTATACGCAGTTGTGCCTATAAAGTGAGGAGAAGCTTCTAGAGGCATATCTTTAAAAAGCAAAGGTGCTCTACCTCCTCTGCCCTGTCTCCAGATTAACTACAGGGGGTATGCATCATTTTGTGTGGAGACAGAACAAAAGCTATTCAGGTGTAAGTGGGACTGTGCCCAGCTCCTCCCTCCCATCCTGCCAGTGATGGCCCATTCAGTCACACCTAAGCTCCCATTGTGTATGATTATCTAGGAGGAATACACAAAGACCTATTGCCAATTACACCCAGTCATGTGACCATAGACAGTCTGTAGGCACCAAATGGCTAAGGCTGGATAATGCCACCTCTCTAAAAGTGGCATATTCAGAATTGTTTTTTTAAATCTGTCTTCACCATAAATTACGATTTTAAATTAGGATTCCAGAGACTCCAAACATGATCCATTTAACTCTTCCCATTCAGAATTTACACTCTTAAAATGTAAGAAGGCAACTACAATGTTATCCTATTAGAGAGATAGACCTCACAGTTGTCAAAAACAAATTTAAGAGTTTTTTCACTGCCAGGAAATGTAAAACTCAACTGTGCATGGTCACCTTTTTAAATACACTGCAGTTTGCTCTCGGGGCTGTCCAAGGCCTACCTTAGGGGTGACCTCATATGTATTAAAAAGGAAGGATTGTGCCTCGCAAAAGGTTTATTTTGCCAGGTCGACATGGCAGGTTAAACTGCTCACACAGGTTCTGCAATGGCAGGCCTGAGCTATGTTTAAAGGGCTCAAGAGTAGACACCAGGGCACACCAAATGTATCCAATAAGTTATGATGTATACCAATGATGAATCCAATGCAAAGGATGGTGTTGAGACACGTTTATTGTTCATCCAAAAGTGTTCCATAAAGCAATATCCATCATACGTCACGAGGAGCAATAGCCATGATAGTATCCATTATGCATCCAGAGAAACAACAGCCAACACGTGTTTCGTCAACATGACTTTTTCAAGGCTGTAACGTATGTATACAAAAAAGAATGAAACAAAACAAGGAATTTTTCATCATTCCAAATATATATATGTGACTATAGCAACTGTGTTCAAATAGCCACCAGAAAAAAAGAAATTACTTAGAAAATACGAAACAGGACTAGAGAAAAGAAGATGAAACCACTGAAAGGAAATGGTGAATTCCCCATGCATAAAAGTACAGAAATTATGAAACGTGTTCTATAGAAAAATTTGTCTTAATAATTGACCAGCGAAGAAGAAGTACCAAGAGCACCCCAACCTATATAGTGCACAGAAGGGAGTTAGTCCATAAGAAAAAAGACCTACCAAATAGGATCCATACCCAATATCAGGCATGTCAAAATGTGGAGTTCTGGTGCATCAAGATGGCTTGTTACGGTAAGCCTCACTACTCAAGTGTATACGTCCGGAAGGTGAAAAGGGAAGGTGGACGTGACCATAATAAGCCTACAGAATTAATAGCAATAGATAATGTACACATGTAACATGTTTTAATCCTAAAATACTTATAGCTAACTATTTGAGGGAATTTTGATGGTAAATGTGAAATTGAAGACATATTTGTATTTTAAGTTTTTATTGCTAATGATGCGTAGTTACATAAATTGGCATAATAAGTTTCACGTAACAAGTTTCCAAATTAAGTGAACTACACCAATTTAATTTATTTTTCCCTTGCCCTCTCTGTGGTTGTGGTTAGGTCACAGTTTCCATTGAGAAGTATTTTTTGCTTTCTTAAAAGCATTGATACCATTCAATAAACCTGCAAGACATTTTTGAAAAAAACTTCAATTGATTAGAGATCATCATGGCAAGTTAAAGGTGTATTGGGTAAAGGATGGTGTAAATTTTTTTTACTTTTCCTATTTTAACTCCAATAAGAATATTTGACATCCACTACTAAAAAAAAGTTGGAAGGAATTACACCTAATTTGGCATGAAAGTGGAATATTAATCAAGAGAGTGACCTTGCTTGGCTTGATCACTTCAGTAGTTCTCAAGAAATTAGTATTAAAAACATGTTTCGGGTGGGCTCGAAATGGGTTAAAAGTAAGCAATACCAAGATATTTATACATTGACTATGAGTCCACGTATGGTAAATTAATTATCGTCTATGGATGATCCTCAAATTAAATTAAGAGTGATTAAATTGATTTCTGGCTCATGGGCTCCTGGGCCCACAGTAGAACCCCTGGGTAGAACACACTAACTTGAAAATTCAGGTACGACAGGAGCAAGGATGTACTTCTCCAAATCTACAGCCAACTCCACAATAATATTGTGGAGTTATACAATAGACATAGGCAAATGGGAATAAGAACGGGACAAAAGAGAGAAATAGGTGCACTGGATATTAGCAGATGCCTGCATACACATTGCTGGGTTTTGTCTCCACTACAAAAGCACTGATTTTCAAATGCAAAGACTAGGTTAAAAATAACTGCATTGTGAACATTTATGTTTTTAGTGTTGCCTATTATATACCAGCTGAACCTCTCTGTATTTCTGTACTCTATTACAAATTGAAAATCCGCTTTACTTTTAAGATGAAATACACTTCAGTGTTGATATATTAACTCAATAACCATCATAAGTATAAGCTTGTTTACCAACTAGAGCTATCTTCAAAATCAGGAAGCACAATTTTGTGCTTATATTGCCTCTAAGGTGACAAGTGCATAACTTTTACATGAAGGTATTTGTTAGTATTGCATGTGTAGTTTCTAATTACTATTGCATTTGTATTTGTTATCTTTGATATCAGGAATAACTCACATGGTTAAATCTTTGTGGAATAAGCAGTGCAATATATCTCATAACCCTATATATGATTATTTTGAAAACAAGTTCTATTGAGTTTGTAATTCCTTTACATGACTCTTTTAGAAACAAAGAAAATGCAATAGAGATTGTGATGCTATGGAAACTCTTTGTAAAAAATGTTATGTAAATCTAGTCAATGAAAGAAACATCACTGGTTCCTAGATATCCTTGTCAACTTCGCAATAGAGCACGAAAAAGTATTATAACAAAGAGTCACTGCAAAATCGAATGTGGTTTATAAATTACCTAGCAAGTACATTATGGACAACACGGTCTTTGTGCTTTAAGATAGCTGCCACCTTCAACAAGTCTTGTGCAGTTCCTCTAGGCTCATAGTAGTTCTTCTTAACATTACTCAAGTGTTAGAGAAAAGGCAAGGCCCAGACCCTGCTTGCCGTTCCATACTCCTGTGCTTCTTAAGAATAATATGCTCATGTGACTCAGAGTAGCTCACCAATGCACAACGGTAAGTGCATTCTACACTGCATCATGACACCGAAGCTCTCTGATTGGATGGCTGCAACAGAGAAAAATAAATTCTGTCTGTGTTACAGGACACAAGGTTTCGTCCCTCCATCTTGAAAAAACTAAAATAAAGGAGCCTTCAGTGGTCGAAAAGAAAACCCTCTGGCTCTTCGCTTAGATATGGCAGTCCCAAAGGAACTCCCTTAATGCAAATTTTCAAAAATATGTAGTTTTGTCATGGAGTCTGTGGACCCTCAGAGAAAGTCTTTGGACTCCAGGGAGAATCTGCAATCCCGAAACTCTGCCTCAGAGTCACATACACTAAGGCAAGGGCTCATGAACACTTGCTGAGATCTTGCTCAGGTCCATGAACCTGGAACAGTATCTACTAGGAACCTGAGAGGATCCCAACAAAGGCACAAATGTATAAACCCTCTCAGGGTTCACAAATGGCAATAGAGGTCTGTGAACCCTCTAAAACCAGGCTTTAACTTCATGCATTTCAATCAATGTCCTGTTATGACTACCGCAACATGTTGTCTATGTTTTGGCCAGCCAATCAATTGGGAGTGGCTCCCTTCAGTAACCCCGCTTGCCACTTGGGGCCAGGGTATAATCACCCTGCCCCCTATATTCATTTTATTCATTTTCAGACACAGGGACAATGTCCCTTAGTCCTGTAATGGTTGCAGCAAATACTGTTGAGGTTGAGGCCAGCCAATCATGATTGACTATTTTCCTTAAAAGCAGCCAATCAGACCATATCTGGACAACAACAGTTCAGATATCCCTAATGTTTTATCCCGTTCATGACCACTCAGAGAACCTCTTTAAATGCAAATTCCTCAAAAACAGCTGAACAGATTTACACCAAATAAGTAAAAAACAACACTATCTGAATAAAGTTGTACATTTCTGCCAAATGTAGTGTAGTTACATTCAGACTTGTTTTCTGTAGCTGGCCTATGGTTTGTCAATGTTTAGAACCCCCTTTTTTGGTCTCCCACTTAAAGGCTCACTCCACACCTTTCCAGGAGGAAGCTGAGGTAGATGTAATGTTGTTTTGGAAGACTTTGTGAAGACTCAAACAGCACCAAAATGATTACCAAACAAAAAAACTGTCTTCCTACACTCAGTCTATACAAATACCCACATACACACACACACACAGATATATTTTTGCTACTGAAAAAACAAAGATCAAAATAATGTTATTGTTAGGTGCTAATACTTTACCTCATGTTAAAATAGGCAAACATTAATGGAAAAAACAATGGTAAAGTGATATTATAGATAGGTTCGAACAAAAAATCCACTAACTCTAAAAAAAACAAAAAAAACACTGAAATAACCAATTATAGTTTAGTGGAATATCTATAATGTGCACCACATTGTCCACTGCTTATGAACCCACATATTAAATATCTGATAAAATGTTAAATTACATCACTGATGACATCATTAATAACATCTCAGTCATAGCCTCCAGCCAGACCTCGCAACCAGTCTGCGAAATTAGTGTCCAGGTCTGTCAAGGCCCTGCACCCAACCATATGCAAACATCAAACCTCCACCACACACAATCTTCAGCCATGTGCAGGACAGGTTTGACACTGACTTCGCTTCTGGCCGAGGTCTACATCCACCCTTCCACCCTTCCACAAGCACCCAACCCCCCACCATGACAGACTCAGAACATAAACAGTGGCCTTTCACTGCAGTGACTGTCTGTAATGTACAACAGGGCTGGAGCAGGGACGCATACATACACATTCTCTTTCACATGTACATACACATATACACCCAGCACATACACACTCACAAACACCCATTCATATCATGCACTCATGCACAAATACAAAATTATGGTTACAACACACACACACACACACAAAACATTACAAAAGAAATCTTACATGGCCACAGCAGTGGTCTCAGGTGGGGGGGGGGGAAGTCTCTGTTGTTTCCTGGAGGAAGGTAAAGAAGAAAGATCCTGCCACCTCCTGTCATTGGCAGTCTTGTAAAACATCAGGCAATGAGAGGATGACCTTCCTTACCTCATTATAGAGTGGGATGGAGTCAGTGGAGATGCTGCTCCTCACCCCACTCCGTGACGACTGTCACTGATGGACACTAATCAGTTCAGGGCTTAAACCTGAAGCACCAGCAATGCTCCCCCTTGTCATGAGGGGAAGTTCACTGAGGACTTTGCTGGACAGAGGAGGTCACGCCCACCGGGGTGTGAAATCTTCAGCCAGCAAATATTAGTTCAGGCACCTGAGAATTTAGAGCATGTGCAGTGCCTGAAAGCATGACCAACACGTGAAGAGAGTCGGTGTCATAACGAGGGGGATCATGGACTTACTTCTGAGGACAAAACTGATGATTCCCTGTGGTAATGGCAGGGCTCCCAGGAGTCCATTTCTGATATGACTGTTCTCTGCTTGCAGCCTCTCTCCGAGAGTCAGGCTGAGTTGGATGAGACATTTTGAAGACACTCCACCATATTCCACTTCTGGGGTAGTGACGGAGCTGAGACGTTGAGGGAATCGCTGATGGAGGAAGTGGCGTGGAGACAGGCGTGGAAGACACAAAAGAGGAACAAACAGAACCCATCCGCTTTACTGAGGAGGAAAGCTTGGAGGACGCCGAGACACCAAAAAGAGGAGCTGAAGACTGACCCTGCGTGGGAGCAAGAGCAGCTGGAGCCTGTGACATGAGGAAACCCCAGAAAGCATACAGAAGAAGGGGCTGAGATGCCAAGAGCCCCCAGGCAGCATACAGGAGAAGGGACCGAGGCAACAGAAGCACCCAAACTGTGCAAGGAAGAGGAGACCGGGATGCCAGGAGGCCACCGTCTTCACAAGCCGCCCTGCCACATTCCTGAAGGAAGGTGGCTTACCCAGGTACATGATTGACTTCTGGGCAGGCATGTGAGGGAGAAAAGGAGTACTTAGACTGGGCAAAGGGTCACATCGCAACACCACAAAATAAAATGATAGAGTGTTGAAACTTCTCAAACATTTACCCCAATCAAAGATCTGGCTTTAATCCATTGTAGTTTTGCTCGCCACGTCACCCCAGGTTGGACCCAGCCATATGGAAATCAGCCTTGACCCTGCTCCCTTATGGGAACAGTAAAGCCCGAGCTGCCAAGCCAGGTCCTCCCTGAACCAGAAACAAGCATCCTGGGACAGGTTTTGGGGTATCACTCCTCATCAGCCAGGTTAGCTTGAATCCAAGTGGCACAGAAAGCATGAGACCTAGAAATAATTGCACCCATTTTGACAGGAGAAGCCCAAGCAGCATATCAAGTAGCCAATGCAGATGGAAACACTCCATATGAGCACATTAGAAACATAATTCTAGATCTTTTGGGTTTGGATGCCGAGTCCTACTGAGTCCGGTTCAGAAAGGAAAAGGGAGCACCAGGAGACATTGGCCCTCATTCTGACCTTGGCGGGCGGCGGAGGCCGCCCGCCAAAGTCCCGCCGTCAGGTTACCGTTCCGCGGTCGAAAGACCGCGGCGGTAATTCTGACTTTCCCGCTGGGCTGGCGGGCGGTCGCCTTCAGGCCGCCCGCCAGCCCAGCGGGAAAGAGGCTTCCACGATGAAGCCGGCTCGGAATCGAGCCGGCGGAGTGGAAGCTGTGCGACGGGTGCAGTTGCACCCGTCGCGTATTTCACTGTCTGCGCAGCAGACAGTGAAATACATTTAGGGGCCCTCTTACGGGGGCCCCTGCAATGCCCATGCCAGTGGCATGGGCACTGCAGGGGCCCCCAGGGGCCCCACGACCCCCCCTACCGCCATCCGGATCCCGGCGGTCGGACCGCCGGGATCTGGATGGCGGTAGGGGGGGGTCGGAATCGCCTCGGCGGCGCAGCAAGCTGCGCCGCCTTGGAGGATTCAATGGGGCGGCGGTACACTGGCGGGAGCCCGCCAGTGTTGCCGGTCCAACCGCGGCTTTACCGCCGCGGTCGGAATCCCCATTGGAGCACCGCCGGCCTGTCGGCGGTGCTCCCGCGGTCCTCCGCCCTGGCGGTCTTTGACCGCCAGGGTCAGAATGACCGCCATTGTTTTTTAAGTTTAAGATGACTGTGGATTAGTGGTTAAAACCAGCAGTAAAAAGGAGATAATATAAGGACCAAGATTTACTTACTGTGGTATTTGGAGGCCCTACCCATGTTAACCCAAAAATGGTTACACCAACATACCAACCTCACGATTGAACAAACAGTTGAAATGACGACAATTTCTTCAAAGCCCATCCTCGCTTTTGTTCGTGGGTGATCAAGAAAGGCCATCCCTATCCACTTTCTAATAATATCGGGAAATCAGAGAATAAAGGAGGGAAGTACCATATTGAACCAGCAAAGCCAAAACCTCCAGTCTGAGGTGAAAATCCAGTATCAAAAGGCCCTCGGTGTTTGACTGTGGGGATTGGGGACACATCACCAGATTTTGTCCCCTAAAGAAGAACAGGGAAGAACCAATGGAAATCAACTATGAATCCTGGCACATTCTACATACCCAGGAATTCAGACATTGTTTTTACGTAAGTCTCCGGATAAACAATAGGTGGGTCATAGCTCTGTTGGACTCAGGATGTAAGCAGTCAGTGGTTCAGAGGGATTTATTTCATCCCTCTCAGGTTATCCCTGGAAAGATTGTATACATCTGTTGTGTGCATGGGTATATCAAGCGCCATCTCATTGCACATTTGACTGTTGTTACGTCCGAAGGCCACAGAAGGCCTATAAAAGTGGGCATATTGCCTAAGCTTCCACAGGGCATTATTTTGGACACTGATAGCTCTGATTTCCTAGACATGTTCCTAATCAACCTCAACCATCTAACCCTGGAATCCAATGACTTGGAGCTTTCTAAACTTAAAAACACACTTCTTACTCCTGAACTATGATCAATAGATAGACATTTCAAATACACCCAAAAAAATGAAACCACAATCCAAAATGCATGGTGGCAAGCTCATTTTAATGGGGGTCAGGTTAGAAACTGTTTCCCCACTTTATTTTAAGGAAAGAGCTATTATATCAAGTGGGCCAGGAAGGCGGTAATCCTCAACTATTAGTGCCTCACAAATTCTGCCAACATATCATGTTTTTTCCCCACTCCCATTTAATGGCCAGTCATACAGATACAGAGATAACCATCCAAATAGTCTTGCTCCACTTTTTTTGGCCCGCAATCCATGCTATTCTAATGAAAGTTTGTCAGGAGTGTGAGGTCTGCCAGAGGAATAACCCTCACAGACCCCCTCCCGTACCTCCTCAACCCCTTCCTATCATAGGAAAACCCTTTGAACATATTGGTATGGACTTAATTGGACCCCTTCCAAAATCAAGTAAGGGTCACCAGTATGTACTGGTTATAGTTGACTGTTCAACTAGGTACCCTGAGGCCATACCTTTACGTTCTCACATGACCACTACTAATGCACCAGTGCTGATTAGAGTAATTAGTAGGGTAGGGTTTCCAAAAAAGTCTTAACATATCAAGTGACCCCTTTTGTGTCCAAATTGGTGCACCAGGTCTACAAGACATTGAATCTCACACATTAAAAGTTTGGTATATCACCCCCAAATGGACAGGCTTGTAGAAAGATGCAATGGTTCATTAAAGCTCATACTAAAGAAAATGTTGGTCAGTGAAAAAAAGAGCTGGGACCAGCTATTACCCTTGACCCTCTTTGTCATCAGGAGACATGTGCAGATTAGCTTACGGTGTTCCTCTTTTGAGATTCTATGTGTCAGACAACCCCGTAGTTTGCTAGCAATGGCAAAAGAGGTCTGGAAGCAGGATACTGAAGCAGAAGCAAGATACTCACTGAAATACGCCAATTAATTAAAATCCAGGATTGGCAAACTTAGAGACCTTGTCAACCCTAATTCAGAGACACATCAATGGAAACAAAAAACTCTTTATGACAAAGGAAAGAAATGGCAGGTCTATCAAGTGGGTGACTGAGTCCTGGTTGTATTGCCCACATCCTCAACAAAACAAAGAACTGAGTGGAAAGGACCATACAAGATAATAGCAAAAGTAGATAAATTCACCTATTGCCTCCAAATGACCCCTAATAAGGAACAGAATTATCACATCAAAACAGTTAGGTACCCAAAACACGTGTAGGAATTCTAACCGGTAAATCCCAAATTGAGTACCTTGGACCAGTTACCTATTAATGAAGCCTTGTCCTCAGAACAAAAGAAATAATTAAAATCAATCCTTACTCTTTTTGACTTCCTGTTTTCAGATAGTCTGGGAAGCACACCAACAAGAGCTGCAATTAAACATAAACCATATAGAATACCAGCCGCTCAAATAGAGGCCATACATTTTGAAGTAGAAATGATGTTAGAAATGGGAGTTAAAAGACTGTCTCTGAGTAACTGGTCCTCACCCATAGTTTTGGTGCCCAAACCTGAAGGAACGTTTCGATTCTGCAAATGATTCTGCAAATGATGTTAGAAATGGGAGTTAAAAGACTGTCTCAGAGTAACTGGTCCTCTCCCATAGTTTTGGTGCCCAAACCTGAAGGAACGTTTCGATTCTGCATTCCTTTCTAGTTTTAACTGGTGCTAGGCACTGTGTTAAAATTAGGTAACACCCCAAAAGATGTTCTCAGTATTGCACTAAAATATAGCCCTTCCTTTATATTCTGTCCCACAGGGTACTATCTGAGAGCATTTACCTAGCAAATGAATTCAAAGGGTATGCTTACTCTTCATTCAGTGGCAGATTTTCTTTCCCCTGGATTCTGTAAAATTGAAATTTTGGGCCTGATTACAAGTTTGAGCCGACCGCCAGACCCGTGGTGAAGACACAGTGATGGAGGTCTATTATGAATTTTCGACTGGGCTGACAGGCGGGAACCAAGGTTCCCACACATCAGCCCAGTGCGAAAGGTGGGGCAGGATTGTCACTGGCTCATAACAGAGCCGGCAGCAATGCTTCCAAACACAGGGTGCACCAGAACCCTGGAAATGGGACTAGGCAGTGCAAGTGCCCCTCGTGGCCTCTTGCACTTGTTTTCTGCCAGCCTTTTCATGGCGGTCGAACTGCCATGAAAAGGCTGGCCGAGAGCAAGGTTGTAATCAGCAGGGCGGAGCTGACTTCAGCACCACCCTAGCTAATTACAACCTGCACAGCTGTCATCCCACCTGGATCAGAGATCCTATGGGGAAGTACGATAAGTTGGCGGGTCTTCCCACCAACCTCGTAATGTGGTGGTCAGACTGTCACAATAGAAGCGGTCCAACCGCCACCACGAGTCTGGCTGTCTGTTGACCGCCAGACTGATAATAAGGCCCTTAGCCTTTCTTTCACAGCCCTGTTTTTAAGTGTTTAATTCACACCTACTCCTTCCCTGTTTATATATTGCCTACACACAATAAACAATTTGTTCAAATGTGTAAGCTTCATTAGATGCTATGATCATCCTTTCACTCCCACATGAGGATCTAATTGACAAGAATCAGTGATGACTTCAAACTTCTTGCTTTTGCTGTGAATGCTTTTAGAATTCTCAAACCTTCTCTAGTTTGGTCCTTAAGTATAAATCCTTTGGTAATGTTCATCAATGGTTTGTATTCTAGTGACCTAATCACATCCTACACAACCCTTAGGGCTTTCCACTATGAAAAAGATAGTAGTTCCACAAAAGTGTTTAAAGTTCTAGAATCTGACATTCTATCATGGCATCCATCAGGAGCAACAGGAGGAGGTGACTAAGTTGATTTGCTGCTTAATGGCTAGTTCTCTGTTCAGGATGATGCAGAGGTTGCATGCATGGTATGTGGGAGTGGGTCAGAGTTTGGCAGGCCAAAAGCTGTTGTCCAATGTGAATTTGTTTCTCCTGAAGATCAGCACTTCTGTTTTGTCAGAGTTGAGCTTGAGGCAATTCATTTTCATCCATTTGGCTTCATTGGTCATTGCATTGAGGAAGTTTGTTCTGGTGATGGAGGGGTCTTCAGTGGGTGTGAGGGATGATCCCTGGGGCACACAACATATGAAGTTCTTGGGTGAAGAGGTGAAGGGAGGCAGGCGGATGCTCTGAGTGCATCCTGTCAAGAGAGAGGTGATTTAATTGAAGATGTTCCCTTGTATGCTGAAGCTATGGAGTATATTGATGAGGGTGTGGTGGAAGACATTGATGAATGCCGCAGATAGGTCGAAGAGCATCAGGGCAGCGGTTTTCCCCGCAGTCGGGGAGTGCTCTGATGTAATCCGTGGCAGCAATGAGCACGGTCTCAGTTGTATAGTTGATGGGCAATCCTTATTGGGAGATGTCTAATAGGTTATTTTCTTCAAGGTAGTTGGTGAGCTTCTGATTGAGTACTTTGGCAGGGGAAGGGAGAGATAGGTTGGTAATTTTTGATTTCACATGGGTTGACGGAGGGTTTCTTTAGGAGGGTTCTGACTTTTGCATGTTTCCATCTGTCTGGGAAAACTAGAAAGGTGATGGAGAAGCTGAGGATGCTGGTGAGGTTGGTGCTGATGTGGTTGGTCCTAAGGTTGAACAGCTGGTGGGGGCATGGGCCAGTGAGAGCCCCAGAGTTGATGGATGACATGATGGCCAAGGTGGATTGAGTGGTGAGCAGTGTCCATGTGGTGATCATTCTGTTGGTGTGAGCTGGTGGGTCAAGAGAGCTGAGGTTAAATATTTGTAGGTTGGGGTTCGAAGTTGTTGTAGATGGTGGCAATTTTGCTGTGAAAGTAGTCAGAGAGGATGTTGCAGAGTTCTTGGGACGTCTGGATGGTGCTCTCTGTGGCTGTCGGGTTGGACTATTCTTAGACTATTCTGATAAAAAAAGTTCTGTGGCTTGCTGCTGAATCAGTATGGCAGTGACAGCCGCTCTATTGGCTTCCTTGATTTTCTTGTGGTAGCTGCTAAGGGCTGCTTTCTGGGCAGCTTTGCTGGATGGGTTTCTGGTGGCTAGCCATTGTTTCTTCAGTCTGTAGCAGCTGCTCTTGGTGGCACTGGGGTGTAACAGCTGGCTTGTTTTAGCATTTTGTCAGTGCATTCGGTGATCCACGTGGAGAAATTCAAGACAGCCTGGTCGGGGTTGGATGAGACATTGGGTTGGGATGTGCTGAGGACCTGCTTTTGCTGTGTTTCTGTTACTTTGCCCCAGCTGTGGTAGTTGTTTCTGGGGGTCCTGGTGATGGTGTGTTGAGCACCAGCGATGGTGAAGTTGATGAAGTTGTGATGGGACCAGGAGAGTTCTGTGACATGGCTGAAAATGACAATGTCAATCTGGGTGAAGATGGAGTTGAGTGTGTGTCCGTCTTTGTGAGTGGGTGCGGTGACTAGTTGGGTGAGGCCAATGTTGTTCATGTCCATGAGTAGAGTGGTAAAGTTGGAGTTGTTGGGGTCATCGATGTGGAAGTTGAGGTCTCCAAGTAGTCATTGGAGTTGATGGCTAGTGGTGCGTTTATGTTGGGGGTGGCATTGGAGAAGGCTAGTGGCATTTCTGGTGGTCTGTATATGAAGGTGCCTGTTACTGTTGTCTTGACATTTGTTTGTAGCTGGAAGTTGAAGTGTTCCATGAGGGGGTTAAGGTTGTCGCTGGTGGCGATGCATCAGATGGTGTTCTTAAAGATGATAAGGATGCCCCTGCTGTGTTTGTTGGTGCAGTCTTGGTGCATTGTCTTGTAGCCATTTGATGTTGCGGTGGTGATGTCAGGGTTCGAGGAGGGGTTTAGCCAGGTTTCAGTGATGAAGGCCACATCGGGAAGAGGAAGGTGATGGTATCCCAGATTTAACAGGTGTGTTTGCAGAAGGATGGGATGCTGATCAGGATGTAATGGAGTGGTACCACGTTGGTCGTGGTCTTCCAGGTGGGTGTATTGCGGGGTTCTGTGTTTGGGCTGGCGGCTACGTGTTGCAGGAGAAGCAGATGTATCGTCAAAGGGTCCTTTGGTTGATCGGTAGGAGGAGGTGCAGCAGTTGCTGTTATGGCACCTAGGGTGCAGGGTTCTATGCTCCTCAACAGTGCAGTGGTGAGTGGTGGTAGGGCCAGGGTTCCTGGTGCTGGGCACAGTCAAGGCATGGACAGGCACAGATGGGCTTGCCTTTGGCACACCTTCTGCTTTCCAGCTGCACTGCCATACTATGGCCTCCATTAAGTATGTCCAGGGGAGGGCGGGCGTGGATGGCAGTGGGTGGGGTCAGCAGGCAGGAAAGGGAACAGCAGGCAAAAAAGGCAGGAAGTGGGAGGAAAGGAGTGGCAATAGGCAAAGGAACACAAATGGAACAAAACAGTAGATGGCAACAAAACATTGGGTGACAAAACAAAGATGAAAGACAAAGAAATGAACAGTGAAAGGGGGAACATGCTGACAACACCGTGGGAGCAACACTGAATAGCAGAGGGGAAAAACAAATAGATCAGTCAAAGATAGAGGGGGAAGTAAACAGTGAATGGCAGAGTGGAAAAACAGACCAAACAGTCAAAGATAGAGGGGGAAAGCAAACACTGAGCGGCAGAGGGAAAAAGATGAACAGAACAGTCAGAGAAAGAGGGGGAAAGAGGCAGAGGAGCACACAGGGCCAAAATGCACAGCACACAGGGTAGAAAGCGATGGGAGCAGGTCAGCGAGGTGGCAAAGTGCTGGCAGCTGAACCAGAGACAGTGCCAGGGGAGCTGGCACAGGAAATTTAAATTGAAAAGTATTTGATGGATGTTTTTGATGTATTTGATGGAGCTTAAATTAAACAATGCATTTCCATCTATAGTAAAATATATATATATATATATATATATATATATATATATATATATATATATATATATATATATATTTAATTTATTTTTCTTCCAAAAACAAAGCGCAGCACTCCAAAAGACTTTGGGGGTCATTCTTACCCTGGCGGTCGGCGGTAAAGCGGCGGTAAGACCGCCAACAGGCTGGCGGTCTTTTTTCATGTATTCTGACCATGGCGGTTACCGCCATGGTCAGCCGCCGCTTCACCATTCCGACCGCCACGGCGGTAACGACCGCCGGGCTGGAGACCTGGGTCTCCAGCCCGGCGGTCGTCACATACCGCCGGCGGTATTCCAACCCGCTTGACCCCAGCTCACCGCCATGGATTTCATGCGGTTGGGGACCGCCATTCAATCCATGGCGGTAAGCACTATCAGTGCCAGGGAATCCCTTCCCTGGCACTGATAGGGGTCTCCCCCACCCCCAACCCCCATCCCGACTCCCTCCCCTACCCCCCCACCACCCCTGCCACCCCCAAAAGGTTGCAGGACCCCCGTCCCCCACCCCGATCCCCAACATATACACACACATACACACATACAGGCACGCGTTCATGCACATACACACACCCCCCGAATTCATGCACGCATTCATGCACATACACACACCCCCCCGCATTCATGCACGCATTCATGCACATACACACACCCCCCCCGCATTCATGCACATACACACACCCCCCGGCATTCATGCACGCATTCATGCACATACACACACCCCCGCATTCATGCACGCATTCATGCACATACACACACCCCCCCGCATTCATGCACGCATTCATGCACATACACACACACCCCCGCATTCATGCACGCATTCACACGCCCCCTCAATATACACACACGCACACCCCCATGCACGCACACAACTCACAACACCCCCCTTCCCTAGCGGACGATCACCTTACCTGTTCCTGGTGATCCTCCGGGAGGGAACGGGCAGCTCCGCCGACACCGCGACGCCAACAGAACACCGCCACAGCGAATCACAGGTCGTGATTCGCTGGGCGGTGTTCTGTTGACGTGGCGGTGGAGGTGGAGCTACCTCCAGTTCCCCGCCTGCCGCCAGTATGGCTGTTGGCGGCTCTTCGTCCGGAAACGGGCGGAGCGCTGCCAACAGTCAGAATGGCCCATGCGGAAGACCGCCAGCACTGGCAGGATTCCGTACGGCGGTCCCTCGGCGGTCTATTAAAAAGACCGCCGAGGTCGGAATAACCCCCTTTGTCTAATTCTTTAATGTGGAGCGCGCCATGAGAGGACTGTTTTGTTTGAATATATATATATATATATATATATATATATATATATATATATATATATATATATATATATATACACACATATATATATATATATATATATATATATATATATATATATACATATATATATAATTTATTACACATTAATAATTATTAGGAGTGATGTATAGCATGAATTAAAAGTAACTTTATAATATTTTATTAAAATCATATTAATTTTAAATTCAAAAATGTTTGTTAAAATATTTCATATTTTAAAGATACTTTTTATTTTTAGTTTTCCCATGAAATTATATTCATATTTTTTGTTTATTAATCAAATAATTTAATTTAGTTTAACACTCCTTTCTATGTTTTTTTTTTAAGTCCTTACCTCAATTTTTTCTATGAGATGAGGTTGAAGCATTAGTGGTTGTCTATGAGAGGTGCAGGACTTACTACTGCTTCTTTTTGGCAGTAGTAACTTGTGGCCAGATGTTTGAAGCCTGTTTGCATTTCTTAACTGTCCAAATCAGTATTTTGGGCCCTTAGGAAATGCAATCTGGGATTTTCTAATGTACAAAGCCCTTTAAGGAATCACAAAGTGAGATTTCTACCCTGTGGAAATCACAATTTGCGGTTCCCAGAATAGGAAATGCAAATACGAATTTCCTATTTGCATTTCCTATTCTGATATACCATGCATTTAAAAAATGCAACTTGAGCATTTTGGAGATGCAATTACCACCGAAAAATTTGATGGTAACCAGGTGCAATTTAAAACAGGCATTTGCAATGCAATGACTCTCGCATTTGTCCGAGCTAGAGCTATCAGCATTGTCAACTCCTAACCGGACTTTTCTTGCAATTCAACGCACCATGGCATGACTGTGAAGGAGATACAGAAAAGGAAAAAGAAGCTCTCTTGCAGTCAAAAGTGTTGGCAAACGTGCAATTAGCCATGTGAAAGGGTCGATGTCCAAGGCGGGAACCAAACCGCCCCAAGGATGGACAAATGTAAAGCATTTGCGAATGAGAAAGGATTTTTGAAAGTCAAGCCCACGAACGAGTGATAGTAAAGGGCATGCGGTGGGGATGGTTAAAAGTCCACATAGATACCAACTCATATGAAAAGCAGTGCTTGCACGCTGCTATGCTTGACCTAAAAAGTAGAGTGATGAAAAGCTTTTTTTTTGTTTATAGTGGATGCGGGAAGCAACCAGAGTGCAAAAGGGAAGAGAACCACAATCAAAAGCAGGTGGCTACGAAGCACATAGGTGAGAAAATGAAGGCGAGTGAAACAAACTTGGCAGGAGAGAAGCACATGCGCGACAGAGCAATGCGGTGTACAGAAGAAAGAAGTACACAAGGGAGATTGATGAAAAACACATGTCCTCTCTTGGAATGCTTCACTCAAAAGAAAAAGTAGTGCCTAAAAAGTAGGCAGTGGAAGGACACAAAGAATGAGGCTATGCTCATGGGGAAGGGCAAACACAAGAAGAGGAAGAAAAGTCCACACAACCAAGCAAATAAAGAGCAAGCAAATGAGAATGACAGTAAAGCAGACCAATGGTATGATCATGGAAGGCTCTAAGCCCACTGCAAACTGAAAATAGGTCCTTTTGCAAACAAACAGCTTAGCTGTCTGGTAGGCAAGACCTAAAAAAGTAATCAATTACAGAGTCAACTCACTAATCGACCTGTTGGTTCCACCTGTCCAGGAGTTACTAACATTCACCGAGTTTGATCAGTGACTACAAACTCAACGCAGAAGGGCCATCAGATGCGATGCCTCGCTTTCTCCCTGACAGAAGGGACGCATTGTATGGCCCCAAGTACTAGAACACATCAAAACTTATCTTAAAATGAAAGCTGAATGTCTCCTGGGCGATCGACTTTGCTCTGCATGCACAGCAGTCATTTGTTAGCAATCTAGTTCTGATGGTCACACAAAAAGAAGACGTTCACATGTTGAAAGTTACCAGAGGTAAAACATTCAGTAGAGTGGCAGTAGTCAGGACTTCTAAATGCCTGTAGGACTTCACTAATAGTTCACAATTACAATGTTGCATAGGTTTCTATGCTGAAGAAGAGAAGAGAATGAAAACAGAAAAAGGGAAGTGTGTTAGCCAAACTGGAAAAGCAGGTTTCAGACCCTATCAATCAGAGAAAAAATTGGGTTTGGTGAGGGCAAGCCCCTGGGCAAGGTAAAGGTCCCTACATTTGTATATGCAAGAACACACCGTGTACTGCTCCTGCAAATCTCAAAGGATTTAGGCCCTAATTATGACCCTAGCGGTGGGTGATAAAGTTGAGGTAATACCGCCAACAGGCTGGTGGTAACTACTGCCAAAAATGTGACCATGGCAGTGATATCTCCCAAAGACAGCCAATGTACCACACCGACCAGCAGGGTGAAAACAACAGTCACCATGGCGGTAGCCGCCTACAGCCAGGTGGAAGACAAAGTTCCGCCCACCATATTATGAAACAGGAAACCGCCACCTTTTCCAGGGCAGTACCAACACCATCAAAAGCCTGGCAGAAACAGAGCACAAAAGTCAAAGGACTCACCATTGGAGACACAGGGAAGAACCACACCACCATGGAACCATAACTGTATGTTTTCCTGATGATCTTCTACATCATGCTCCACCACGAACACCAACACCGGCGAAGACGACGACAGTGAGTACAGCCACCTAGCACACAAAGGAGTGGGGGAGGAAAATGAGAGTAACACACACACGCACAACACACACCACACACACCCACATACCATACACACAACCAGCTGCCCAAGATAATCAATTTGGCCATGATAACAGGAAAAATAATGCAAAGACAACAGGAATTGACTACAGTGATTGTAATAAGATCAACATCAAAAATCATAAGTCAATGTGGCAATGCTACACATATGTACATATGTACAAAAAAGGGACACTGCCCAGTTCATAGTTCACAGGGGCCACATGGCAGAAGGGCAAAGTCAAAGGCCCCACTCGATTCCTGCCCTAGAGAGAACACTGCAGGGACATCAGTTGGCAAATAGGAAGGCACCTCATGAGGAGGGAGGGCACCTCAGCCGGATGCGGAATAAGACCACTGGTTCTGGAGGGGGCAACATGCCCTGTGCTTTGTCCTGGGGAGTGCAAGACCACAGTCCCTCATGTGGGTGGATACCCCACTGGTTCTGGAGGGGCAACATGCCCTCTGCTCTTTGTCCTGGGGAGTGCAAGGCGACAGTCTCTGGAGTGGGTGTCTTTCCCATTGGTTCTGGTGGGAGCAACATGCCCTGTGCTCTTTGTCCTGGGGAGTGCAAGGCCACAGTTTCTCAGGTGGGTGACTTGCTCACTGGTTCTGGTGTGGGCTGGCCGCACAGAAGCCCATGGAGGCTGGACTAGATGGTGTCCGCCGGCGGTGACAGCTGCACTGTGGTGGTGGTTGCGGAAGGCTCCTGCTCAGCCCCTGCACCCTCTGATGGCTGCAATGTGGTGGTGGTTGTGGGAGACTCTTGCTCAGCCCCTGCACCCTCTGATGGCTGCAATGTGGTGGTGGTTGTGGGAGACTCTTGCTCAGCCCCTGCACCCTCCGATGGCTGCACTGTGGTGGTGGTTGTGAGAGGCTCCTGCTCAGCCCCTGCACCCTCCGATGGCTGCACTTTGGTGGTGGTTGTGGGAGGCTGCATTGTGGTGGTGGTTGTGGCAGGCTCCTGGTCAACCCCTGCCCCCTCCGATGGCTGCACTGTGGTGGTGGTTTTGGGAGGCTCCTGCTCAGTCCCCGCATTCTCTGATGGCTGCACAACAACTGCTGGTGGTGGGGGCTCTGTGGCAGCTGCTGGTACAGGCTCCTTCCCCTTCTTGGTGGATGGTACTGGCTCCTTCCCCTTCTTGGTGGTTGGTGCAGGCTCCTTCTCCTTCCTGGTGGCTGGTGCAGGCTCCTTCCCCTTCTTGGTGGTTGGTGCAGGCTCCTTCCCCTTCCTGGTGGCTGAAGCAGGCTCTTTCCCCTTCTTAGTGGCTTGTGTAGGCTCCTTCCCATTCTTGGTGGCTGGTGCAAGCTTCTTCCTTTTCTTGGTGGCTCATGCATGCTTCTTCCCCTTCCTGGTGGCTGCTGCAGGCTCCTTCCCCTTCTTGGTGGCTGGTGAAGGCTCCTTCCCTTTTAGTATCTGTGGTCTGGAATCCTTTCCACCACGAGTAGGTGCTGCTGAAACTGGGCTCGTGGACTGCTTGGCTGAGGTGCTTGGCTGGGTTCTTGATACCCTGGCCATACGTGCAGGACGGGGGGTAGGGAAGAGGTCAATCTGGAAAAGGAAAAGCTTTTTAGGGACATTGGGGCGGGAAGAGGGAGGATTAATGGGAGTGGAGGATGAGGGAGTGGTTGTTGGTGGTGTTTGTCTGCTGGATTTGGGTGCAGGTGCATGGGTTGTATGCTATTGTGAGGTGGATGGCTGTTGGGTGTCTGAGTGCTTGCGTTTGTGTACTTTAAAAGCGGGGGACAGACACGGTGGGAGAGGACAGAGGGGACGTGTACATGGATGTTATGTTGGAGTCTGCAAGTGAGGTGTTTTTTCTGCTTGGTGTGGTGATGATGCTAGCAGTGGATGGTGATGTATTGCATGCAGGTGTGAGTGTGGATGTAACTGGGTGGGAGGTGGAGGAGGAGGGGGAGACAGTGGAAATAGTGGATGTTGTTGTGTGTGCAACCGGATGGTATTTGTGTGAGTGCATGTGGGATGAAGTGTGGTGCTTGTGTTTGCCTGTGACACTCTTGGGTGTTGTCTTATGTGCATGCTCGTCTGCCTGTGTGCTTGGGATGGGTTTGGGATGAGAAGAATGGGACTGGGAAGTGGTATTTGGAGGGGGGACGGTAGAAACAGGGACAATGACTGCCATCAGAGAGGAGGCCAGAGTCTGAATTGATCTCTGTTTGGCCGCCAATCCAAAGTGAATGCTCTCCAGGAATGCGTTAGATTGCTGCATCTGGGCTGCCAGCCCCTGGATGGCATTCACAATGGTTGACTGTCCTGGATCTCAGGAGGTCAATAGCCTCCTTACTCAGGGAAGCAGGGCTCACTGGGACAGGGCCTGAGGTGCCTGGGGCGAAGGAGATGCCCACCCTCCTGGGTGAGCGGACACAGGCAACTCGCTGAGGGACTGGTGGGAGGGTGGTGCTGGTACGGCGGTGGCGGCTGTACCTGTAGCTGGGGTGGTCACAGAATTGCCCACCACCACCAGGGAGCTCCCATCAGAGGAGGTATCAGAATCTGTGTTGTCCCCTCCAGTCTCCATCGTGGTGCTCCCGTCGCCCTCCGTCCCACTGGTGCCCTCAGACTCCAGGGTTCTGTGGGATGCAGCTCCCTCTGTCGCTGGTGCCTGTGCTCCTACGCCAGATGAGGCTAATGCACATAAGGACAGGATGACAAAATAAGAAAGGGGGGGAGAGAGACAAAGGATACACAGGGTCAGTGACTGCACCAACACCACCACTGGCATACACAGCACCCTCACACACAGGGTACAGGCCTACTCACTAAGCATTGCACTACCAGTGATGTTGCTAGCCAGCAAGGCTTGAGGAGGAGCACACACCGCCAACTGCAGCACACCTGGAACCCACGCAACCCTGACCAGCAGTGGATGCTAACAAGCTAGGTAGGCAGTATTACCCCTTCAGACCCCAACCACCAGAGGACCTACGCTGATATGTCTGGCCAAGCCTAGGGGCACCCACTGACACACAACCACCACCCGGATACCCCCCTCCAGCCGTGAGCTTCAATGATGGCCACTGTACTCACCCCCTTGTGGCTGCTGTGATTCCCTCAAGCGCCCATCCCGCTCTGCATAGGCCACTGCCAGTATGCAAGCCATGAGAGGGGTCAGGGTCCGAAGGGCACCCCTTCATCATTGGGAAGCCATCCCCAGCTGGGCCTCCATGGTCTTCCATGTCCAGCTTCTCAGGTCCTCCCACCGTTTGCAACAGAGGATGCTCTGCCTTCCATAGACCCCCAGGTTCTGCACCTCCTTGGCGATGGCACGCCATATACCCTTATTTTGATGGACGCTGACCTGCAGAGGCAATACAGACAGGAGAACACCATGAGACAAACAGTCCAGGCAGTAACACGAATGGCTCACCATACCCGTTTCCATCACCATCACCATTAGCACACACATAGCCCAGCACACAATGTGTACCCAGCCAAGAGCACATCCCTCCCCTTTACACGAGGCCTTCACACAGAACTCCATGCATTCATGCCACATGCATCGTGCCCACAGTGTACTCATCTGTTGGTCTGGATGCCAATACAGCAGTCCGTACTGGGGTAAGACCCCATCCACCAGTCGCTCCAACTCCTTCAGAAGTGAAGGCTGGGGCGCTTTCTCCAGTCACACTGGCCATGGTAGGTTCCAGACACAGGTCACACCAGCACATACAGTGTAGGTCTTCTCATATGGAAGGTCAGGAAACAATATGATAGAAAATGATGGTCACATCTGTGGCGGTGCATACCGTCACTGCCGGTGTAGATCACCATTGGCCACTGTACAACACAGGGCCCAATAATAACTAATGAGGAGTTGCACAGCGGTTCACGACTGCCTACCACCGCAGCGCACAACGTCAGTGGCATTTCCTCACTTTCACCTGTCCTGCCACACAGGACAGGTGGACGCCATTTAAGGGGGGGTGGAACAGGCCTATGGAATAATGCTACGTCACAGGATAAATAGAGACATACATGGCAATTGCACTGTCCCATTACATGTTTACAGATTGCGGACTACTGTTGTGGCTCCATTGTTCAGTTTGTGACAGACTCCTCACTCTTTTGTCCCTTAGATACCTACCGCTGTTGATGAATGAGAGATGGAGACATACCTCCATGTACAGACCCCTGGTGGACTTGGCTACACTACCAGACAGGCATTTATTCTCACCAATAGACTGGACAGGGCCACAATCACTCTGTGCCCAATTGCCCAATTGGAGCCTGACCTGATATCTTCTATCCGTCATCGCACTGGGATCCCCCCTCTCGTGCAAGTGCTATCAGTTCTCCATTTCCTGGTAACTGGTTCATTCCAAGTGACAGTGGGCTTGGCAGCAAGAATGTCACAGACAATGTTCTCAATAGTGCTGACAAGAGTGTTGTCTGCCCTGATAAAACACATGTGCAGCTACATTGCATTCCCCCAGATTGAGGATTTGGCTACTGTGAAGGTCGGGTTTTATGCAATGGGACATATCCCCAATATAATTGGGGCGATTGATGGAACACATATAGCATTTGTTTCCCCCCTGCCAGAATGAACAGGTGTTCAGGAATCGTAAGAGTTTCCACTCCATGAATGTGCAGATGGTGTGCTTGGCGGACCAGTACATATCCCACGTCAATGCTAAGTATTTTACATGATGCCTTTATCCTAAGGAATAGCAGCATCCCAAATGTGATGGCCCAACTACAGAGGCACAGGGTGTGGCTAATAGGTGAGCCCTGGCTCCCACCCAGTATATGTTGGTGTATGCCTATAGTGTTGGCCATATAGGATAGTGTGTGGCTAAATGTTGTTCCTCAATATTTGCTGGTGACTCTGTTTACCCAAACCTTACATGGCTGCTGACCCCTGTGAGGAATGTCAGGACAAGGGCAGAAGAACATTATAATGAGGCACATGGGTGAACCAGAAGGATCATTAAAAGGACCTTTGGCCTCCTGAAGGCAAGGTTCTGGTGCCTCCATCTAACAGGTGGAGCCCTGTGCTACACACCCAAGAAAGTCTGCCAGATAGTAGTGTCATGCTGCATGTTGCACAACCTGGCCCTCAGACAACATGTGCCTTTTCTGCAGGAGGAGGAGAGTGAAGGTGATACTGTGGCAGCAGTGGACCCTGTGGACAGTGAGAATGAGGAGGCAGAGGATGAGGATGTGGGCAACAGAACATCTGTGATCCATCAGTACTTCCAATGACACACAGGTGAGACAGTGCAACATTCCATTTCTATGACTTTGGTTGCATTCTGTGTGGCATGCTGGTATTTCCCACTTCTATGCCAACTTACTGTTACCTCTGGCTATTCATTTTGCAGATGTTGGTGACTTGACAAATACTCCTGGTGTGATCACAACAGCCAGCTACAGGTCATTGATTCTATGCTCATTCTATGTACAGTTCATTTGCAATGGTTGTACCTGTTTCAAACAATACATATTTGAAATACATGACATACTTGAAATCGATTAACATATAAGGGTGTTTATTGTAGTGCTAATATCTAGAGGGGAAAGTGAAATGGATGGGGTGATGATGGAGGAAAGTTCAGGGTAGTGTTCCATTCTGTTCGTAGCAAAGGCGCATTGTCCAAGGTGGCATATGAAGGGGAGCAATGGCAGTTCAAGGTGGACAGGGTGACAGTGTCTCCGGCTTCTGTCTGGATTGTAGGGAACGTTTGAGGGGTGGTTCACCTTGTGCAGGGGGAGGGGTGCTGGTGGCCTCTGGGTCCTGTGGCAGAGCCTCCTGGCCATTGGGGCAGCGGAAGTGGAAGGCTGTTCAGATGACTGGTTAGCGGCAGGGGCCAGCTGGTGTGACACTGCCTCCCTCATAATGTTGGCCATGTCTGCCAGCACCCCTGCTATGGAGATCAGGGTGTTGTTGATGGCCTGCAAGTCCTCCCTGATACTGTCCCTCCTGCAGCTCTCTGTTCTCCTGCACGTTGTCTAGGATCTGGCCCATCGTGTCCTGGGAATGTTGATAGGCTCCCGGGATCTCTGAGAGTGCCTCCTGAAGAGTTGGTTCTCTAGTTCTGTCTGTCCCCTGGCGCACAGCACTCCTCCCAGTTTCCCTGTTGGCCTGTGCCTCTGTTCCCTGAACTGTGTGCCCACTGTCACTGACCCCAGATCCCTGATTGTCTTGGGGCGAGGTGGTGCCTGGGGTCCCTGTACAGGTAGGCACACTGCTGATTGACGTGTCCTGGGGACAGAGGTTTGGGTACGCTGTGTGGGTTCTGTGGTGTTGTTTCAGGATGGAGGAGGCTCTGTGGTGGTCTGTGACTGGGCTTAGGGAACCGGCTGTCCAGTGGTCCCTGATGGGCCAGGTAGATCGCTCAGATCCTGAAGACCAGAGTTGCTGTCATCACTGTGGGCCTCTTCTGTTGGGAATTGGATAATGCTGGCACCTCCTCTCCAGTGACATTGGCAGGGGTACCTGTAGTGATGTAAATGATGTGTTATGGTTAATGTATGACATATTGTACATTCGTGGCTTCCCCTCTATGGTCAGTGTTGCCCTGACAGCTTTTACTTGTGTATGTTGCTGTATGGTGGGACTGTTAGTTTCCCTATGCTGTGCATGCTTTAGTGATGAATGTCCATGCAGGGCTGTGAGGGGTTCATGCATTGGTACAGTATGCAGGGCTTGGCATTGGTATCAGTGGGATGTGATGGTGGAGTGTGTGGTATGGAGTGGAGTGATGGGAGTGAGGGTGAGGGTATGTGATGGCATGCAGGTATGGGTGGTGATAATTGATGGAATTTAACTTACCAGAGTCCAGTCCTCCTCCGACTCCGGCCAGGCCCTCAGGAGGCAGTATTGCCAAGACTTGCTCCCCCCATGCTGTGAGTTGTGGGGGAAGAGGTGGGGGTCTACCGCCAGTTCTCTGGATAGCGATCTGGTGTCTTGCTGCTTTGGAACGTACCTTCCCCCGTAGGTCATTCCACCTCTTCCTGATGTCGTCCCTTGTTCTTGGGTGCTGTCCACGATTCTCCGCCATAGATCCATCTTCCTGGCTATTGATTTCTGCTGCACATGTGCTCCAAATAGCTGTGGCTCTACCCTGATTATTTCCTCCACCATGACCCTTAACTCCTCCTCAGTGAAATGGGGGTGCCTTTGTGGTGCAATGGGTGTTCTGTAATGTGTGTTGGTGAGGGTGTGTTGGGTAATGTGTTGGAATGTGTGAAGTGTGGTGCGTGAGGGATGTATGGGTGTGAGCGGTGTGTGGTTCTAGTTGTCGCAGTGGTCATGGTGTCAGTCTTGTGCAAATGATTTGTATTCGTAAGTGGTTGTGGGTAATGTGGGTGTGTGTTTTATAGTGGTGTTGGTGTGGTGTGTGTATAGGTGTCAGGTGTGTGTTGTTTGAATTGTCCAAAGTGGTGTTGTTTTGTTTGTGGGTGTCCATTGTGAGCGCGGCGGTATGTACCACCAATGGTTCACCGCCATTGAATGTCTGCTGTGGTGATTCGTGTGTCATAATGTGATGGGCGTTGTTCTGTTGGCGTAACGGTGTGGGTCTTGAGACCACCAGTTTATCACTGACCTTTGGTCTGGCGGATTTTTGTATGTGGCCGTATTCTTTCGGATTGGTGTGTGTGTCATAATATGGTGAACGGATATCCGCCACTGTGGCAGTAAGTTGGCGGCTGTCACCGTGGCGGTAAGCGGAATTTACCACCAGTGTCATAATGAGGGCCTTAGTAGTAAATACGCTTGCTCAATAGTTCATGTTTGGGCATAACAGTTTTTAGAGCTGGGAAATAAGGAAATGCACGTGGCTTAAAACAGCAAATCAGGCAGATCTGTTGGACACAGGAGTTGGTCTTATTTGCAGATCTTAAGACTATACATTACTTTTAAGAGGACAATGTGCTTGATTCAAGGTGCAGAGCATCATCCATTGTGGTGAATGAGGCTAGCAGGCAACAGAATTTAAGCCACAAGTATAAAGGTTATGAGTCAGTTAAATCACTTAGATCTAATAAACATTGTAAACTGGATGCATAGCTAATTAATACTGCTAGTCGATGTCACAAATATCAACCATCAATAACAGTAAACCCAAGAAACGGGCCTTCCTTTTACCATTATGTAAGAAAATAGGTGTTTCTAGAAAAAGATAAACAATTCTCATTAACCAAAAACTTTGTAGTAAAACTGAACCGATTTTGTGGCTTCATTCTATTGCTGTGCAGCCAGAAGACTACAATCTGTACTAGATTGTTAAGTGGCCTCTGTTGGAACTTGTTTATACAAAAAACAGCATAGGTCTTACCTTTAAGACATGGTGTTTCTACCAAAGCTTTTTTGTTCATGCAGTTAGCATTGCCAATAAAGTACCTCATGAGGAATGCACAATAAAAAGGATGTGTGATGCTACTGTGGCCACTACATCATTTTGAAGAGGCGTGTGGATGAAGTGAGGTATCATTCCTATTTATTTACCAATCCTTGATAGAGCATGAAATAAAATGTGCTTTTATTTCTACTGCCGAAGTGCTGGCAGCAACTTGCTAATGGGGAGGGGAGAGCAGAGGAAAGAAGAGGGAAGCTAAAAAACAAAAAAAAGAGGGTCTCACATTTGGTCGACTTAGAGCTATTAGCCCTATAAAGTTCTAACCAGACTTTTCTTGCCACATAAATTGAAAATGAAAAGTAATGCAGTTTCACATAAGCGAGCTGATTTCAAGTGCCATGTCAATGGCATGAGCGTGAAGGAGCAAAAGGAAGCAGAAGTTCACATGCAGTCAAGCCTATCGGCAGTTATGCAATTATTCATGTAACAGGGTCGATGTCACGCAAAGTGCTCAACTAATGCCCAGCGAGATCACGCTGCATAGGAAAGAAAAAGTAGTCCAGAAACCATGCGGAAAACATGGAGCCTCATATGTTTTAAGTAGTTTACTGGTGCTCTTGAGGAGGGCTAAACACCAGAAAAGGTATGCATTTCAGAAATTAAATAAAGAGATTTTTAAAAGGCAAGACCACAAACCAACATAACTGATGGGCGTTTGGTGGGCTTGGTTAAAAGCCCACAGAGAGATTACAACAGGGGCCAGAGCGCTTGCGCACTCGACCCAAATAAGCACCCAAAGGTGCTTTATTTCGTTGCAATAGAGCACACACATGCCCCTTAGGCATATGTGCGCTCTACAGGTGCACACCTACTTTTGGGGTGCGCCAAGGGTGGCCATTTTACCATTGCTATCCCTGGTTTTGCATTTCCTGAATAGTGATTTCTAAATAAGAAATTGCCATTTACGAAATTCAAAACCTGCCCATTGACTCAAGTGCACTGGGATTTGTAGGAATTGCTATTAGGAAATCGGTATCCTTGTACATAGCATTTTGTATTTCTTAAATAGGGATTTCCATGTAGTCGTACATCTGGCCCTTAGTCTCATAAATTGTGTTCCGCCCTTTGCTTCAGGGGGTGCAGAAGAGTAAGCCTACACTTTTGAGTAACTTTATACTCAGATTTTGTGAATTGCCAAAGTAGTAAAGTTACGCAATAGAGAAAGAGTAAATTACATGAGAAATGGGAAACATTTTTAATGGTAAAGCCTCAACTGCTTTAGTCATCAAAGGCCCTCAGTCTGACAGTACGTCACATTTGCCTGACAGTCAGTGCAGGTAACAGCATCAGAAATCTGCCCTATTTAGAGTGAGAAACTATCATTATTCTTGTCTACCCGGCGTGCCATTCATAAGTGTGTCTTTTTGGACGTTTCGTTTTTTGAAAAACAAAGATGATTGCCAAGTGGACAAAAAATAAACATGGTACCCATTAAACCTTCTGTGCAGTCACTGACCTGACAAATGAACTGAAGACAGAGAGAACCCTGCAAGGCAGGTGGTTTCCACAAGGGGAGCAGAAGCCACAGTTTCCACTCACATGTTTGGTTGAGGGCCACCCACAACTAAATGTGATGCCCTTAAGCTCTTCAGTTATGGTAACTTTAAAAACATTTTAAGGTAACAATGCTCATATGCAATATATGCATGTTTAAACATGATAATGTAAGGCTATACATTTTGGAAATTAAAAGTGGGGCAACGATCACTGTGTTATGGAATATGCATTATAAAAACAGGCACATACCCGCATTTCCTAATACTGAAATGTAAAACCATGTAGGATATCCCCTAAGGCATCATGGGGCTCAGGATATTTGCGTACTGGTGCCTAGCACCAAGCTGTTCAATAGCACCAAGCCGTTCAATCATGAAAACAATAAAAAGCAGAGGGAGTGCATGTGAGGCATTTAGGGGCATATTTATGATGCCCCTAGCGCCACCTTTTTTCCACAAATGTGGCATTTATGTAGCATTTTGCATGTGCAATATTTACAAAGTGTCACATCCTTTGTGCCACATTATGCCTGCACCAGGCATAATGTATGCAAAGGGGGGGCGTACCCACCTAGGGAGGCCCAGAAAAACGGTGCATTGAAATTTACTAGATTTCACTGCGTAATTTTAGCATCATTATTGTCTGCCCAAGGCAGGCGTTAAGCTGACGCTCCCATTGAAAACAATGGGCCTCCCTGTGCTTTGCTTTCTTAGCACCATAATTGCGCTAATCCAGCAAAGCGCCACATTAGCAACATAAATTATGCCCCTAATATGGACAAGTCTGCCATCGGGCACTGTATTGTACATACAGGGCACACATGGTGTTGTTAGGGGGACACAATGGGGTGCTCGAAAAGTGGCGCATAATGAATGATGCACCACTTCTCCTTAAATTTGCCCCTTAGAGTATGATTTATAAAAGAGGAAAACATCTGGTAGAAGAATGATAAATAGCTGAAGGGCAAGTGAACAGACGCAGAAGAGGCTGCAAGGACGGAGGAAAGGCATGATCAGTGTCTTAAACTCAATTTTTTAATATAGTCAATAAATTATTCATATGACTGCTTAACTTTCATATTGAAGTGGTGAGCTCAGCACTCAGTAAAATACAAATTTTGTTTTGGTTCTCTTGCACTTCTTGATTGTGGAGATTACTCCAAAAACCTGTAAAGAACCAAGGATGCCAACCTGTACTTTTCAAAATATGTGCGCTCTACAGGTGCACACCTACTTTTGGGGTGCGCCAAGGGTGGCCATTTTACCATTGCTATCCCTGGTTTTGTATTTCCTGAATAGTGATTTCTAAATAAGAAATTGCCATTTACGAAATTCAAAACCTGCCCATTGACTCAAGTGCACTGGGATTTGTAGGAATTGCTATTAGGAAATCGGTATCCTTGTACATAGCATTTTGTATTTCTTAAATAGGGATTTCCATGTAGTCGTACAGCTGGCCCTTAGTCTCATAAATTGTGTTCCGCCTTTTGCTTCAGGGGGTGCAGAAGAGTAAGCCTACACTTTTGAGTAACTTTATACTCAGATTTTGTGAATTGCCAAAGTAGTAAAGTTACGCAATAGAGAAAGAGTAAATTACATGAGAAATGGGAAACATTTTTAATGGTAAAGCCTCAACTGCTTTAGTCATCAAAGGCCCTCAGTCTGACAGTACGTCAAATTTGCCTGACAGTCAGTGCAGGTAACAGCATCAGAAATCTGCCCTATTTAGAGTGAGAAACTATCATTATTCTTGTCTACCCGGCGTGCCATTCATAAGTGTGTCTTTTTGGACATTTCGTTTTTTGTAAAACAAAGATGATTGCCAAGTGGGCAAAAAATAAACATGGTACCCATTAAACCTTCTGTGCAGTCACTGACCTGACAAATGAACTATGGTAACTTTAAAAACATTTTAAAGTAACAATGCTCATATGCAATATATGCATGTTTAAACATGATAATGTAAGGCTATACATTTTGGAAATTAAAAGTGGGGCAACGATCACTGTGTTATGGAATATGCATTATAAAAACAGGCACATACCCGCATTTCCTAATACTGAAATGTAAAACCATGTAGGATATCCCCTAAGGCATCATGGGGCTCAGGATATTTGCGTACTGGTGCCTAGCACCAAGCTGTTCAATAGCACCAAGCCGTTCAATCATGAAAACAATAAAAAGCAGAGGGAGTGCATGTGAGGCATTTAGGGGCATATTTATGATGCCCCTAGCGCCACCTTTTTTACACAAATGTGGCATTAATGTAGCATTTTGCATGTGCAATATTTACAAAGTGTCACATCCTTTGTGCCACATTATGCCTGCACCAGGCATAATGTATGCAAAGGGGGAGCGTACCCACCTAGGGAGGCCCAGAAAAACGGTGCATTGAAATTTACTAGATTTCACTGCGTAATTTTAGCATCATTATTGTCTGCCCAAGGCAGGCGTTAAGCTGACGCTCCCATTGAAAACAATGGGCCTCCCTGTGCTTTGCTTTCTTAGCACCATAATTGCGCTAATCCAGCAAAGCGCCACATTAGCAACATAAATTATGCCCCTAATATGGACAAGTCTGCCATCGGGCACTGTATTGTACATACAGGGCACACATGGTGTTGTTAGGGGGACACAATGGGGTGCTCGAAAAGTGGCGCATAATGAATGATGCACCACTTCTCCTTAAATTTGCCCCTTAGAGTATGATTTATAAAAGAGGAAAACATCTGGTAGAAGAATGATAAATAGCTGAAGGGCAAGTGAACAGACGCAGAAGAGGCTGCAAGGACGGAGGAAAGGCATGATCAGTGTCTTAAACTCATTTTTTTAATATAGTCAATAAATTATTCATATGACTGCTTAACTTTCATATTGAAGTGGTGAGCTCAGCACTCAGTAAAATACAAATTTTGTTTTGGTTCACTTGCACTTCTTGATTGTGGAGATTACTCCAAAAACCTGTAAAGAACCAAGGATGCCAACCTGTACTTTTCAAAATATGTGCGCTCTACAGGTGCACACCTACTTTTGGGGTGCGCCAAGGGTGGCCATTTTACCATTGCTATCCCTGGTTTTGTATTTCCTGAATAGTGATTTCTAAATAAGAAATTGCCATTTACGAAATTCAAAACCTGCCCATTGACTCAAGTGCACTGGGATTTGTAGGAATTGCTATTAGGAAATCGGTATCCTTGTACATAGCATTTTGTATTTCTTAAATAGGGATTTCCATGTAGTCGTACAGCTGGCCCTTAGTCTCATAAATTGTGTTCCGCCCTTTGCTTCAGGGGGTGCAGAAGAGTAAGCCTACACTTTTGAGTAACTTTATACTCAGATTTTGTGAATTGCCAAAGTAGTAAAGTTACGCAATAGAGAAAGAGTAAATTACATGAGAAATGGGAAACATTTTTAATGGTAAAGCCTCAACTGCTTTAGTCATCAAAGGCCCTCAGTCTGACAGTACGTCAAATTTTGCCTGACAGTCAGTGCAGGTAACAGCATCAGAAATCTGCCCTATTTAGAGTGAGAAACTATCATTATTCTTGTCTACCCGGCGTGCCATTCATAAGTGTGTCTTTTTGGACATTTCGTTTTTTGAAAAACAAAGATGATTGCCAAGTGGGCAAAAAATAAACATGGTACCCATTAAACCTTCTGTGCAGTCACTGACCTGACAAATGAACTATGGTAACTTTAAAAACATTTTAAAGTAACAATGCTCATATGCAATATATGCATGTTTAAACATGATAATGTAAGGCTATACATTTTGGAAATTAAAAGTGGGGCAACGATCACTGTGTTATGGAATATGCATTATAAAAACAGGCACATACCCGCATTTCCTAATACTGAAATGTAAAACCATGTAGGATATCCCCTAAGGCATCATGGGGCTCAGGATATTTGCGTACTGGTGCCTAGCACCAAGCTGTTCAATAGCACCAAGCCGTTCAATCATGAAAACAATAAAAAGCAGAGGGAGTGCATGTGAGGCATTTAGGGGCATATTTATGATGCCCCTAGCGCCACCTTTTTTACACAAATGTGGCATTAATGTAGCATTTTGCATGTGCAATATTTACAAAGTGTCACATCCTTTGTGCCACATTATGCCTGCACCAGGCATAATGTATGCAAAGGGGGGGCGTACCCACCTAGGGAGGCCCAGAAAAACGGTGCATTGAAATTTACTAGATTTCACTGCGTAATTTTAGCATCATTATTGTCTGCCCAAGGCAGGCGTTAAGCTGACGCTCCCATTGAAAACAATGGGCCTCCCTGTGCTTTGCTTTCTTAGCACCATAATTGCGCTAATCCAGCAAAGCGCCACATTAGCAACATAAATTATGCCCCTAATATGGACAAGTCTGCCATCGGGCACTGTATTGTACATACAGGGCACACATGGTGTTGTTAGGGGGACACAATGGGGTGCTCGAAAAGTGGCGCATAATGAATGATGCACCACTTCTCCTTAAATTTGCCCCTTAGAGTATGATTTATAAAAGAGGAAAACATCTGGTAGAAGAATGATAAATAGCTGAAGGGCAAGTGAACAGACGCAGAAGAGGCTGCAAGGACGGAGGAAAGGCATGATCAGTGTCTTAAACTCAATTTTTTAATATAGTCAATAAATTATTCATATGACTGCTTAACTTTCATATTGAAGTGGTGAGCTCAGCACTCAGTAAAATACAAATTTTGTTTTGGTTCACTTGCACTTCTTGATTGTGGAGATTACTCCAAAAACCTGTAAAGAACCAAGGATGCCAACCTGTACTTTTCAAAATATGTGCGCTCTACAGGTGCACACCTACTTTTGGGGTGCGCCAAGGGTGGCCATTTTACCATTGCTATCCCTGGTTTTGTATTTCCTGAATAGTGATTTCTAAATAAGAAATTGCCATTTACGAAATTCAAAACCTGCCCATTGACTCAAGTGCACTGGGATTTGTAGGAATTGCTATTAGGAAATCGGTATCCTTGTACATAGCATTTTGTATTTCTTAAATAGGGATTTCCATGTAGTCGTACAGCTGGCCCTTAGTCTCATAAATTGTGTTCCGCCCTTTGCTTCAGGGGGTGCAGAAGAGTAAGCCTACACTTTTGAGTAACTTTATACTCAGATTTTGTGAATTGCCAAAGTAGTAAAGTTACGCAATAGAGAAAGAGTAAATTACATGAGAAATGGGAAACATTTTTAATGGTAAAGCCTCAACTGCTTTAGTCATCAAAGGCCCTCAGTCTGACAGTACGTCAAATTTGCCTGACAGTCAGTGCAGGTAACAGCATCAGAAATCTGCCCTATTTAGAGTGAGAAACTATCATTATTCTTGTCTACCCGGCGTGCCATTCATAAGTGTGTCTTTTTGGACATTTCGTTTTTTGTAAAACAAAGATGATTGCCAAGTGGGCAAAAAATAAACATGGTACCCATTAAACCTTCTGTGCAGTCACTGACCTGACAAATGAACTATGGTAACTTTAAAAACATTTTAAAGTAACAATGCTCATATGCAATATATGCATGTTTAAACATGATAATGTAAGGCTATACATTTTGGAAATTAAAAGTGGGGCAACGATCACTGTGTTATGGAATATGCATTATAAAAACAGGCACATACCCGCATTTCCTAATACTGAAATGTAAAACCATGTAGGATATCCCCTAAGGCATCATGGGGCTCAGGATATTTGCGTACTGGTGCCTAGCACCAAGCTGTTCAATAGCACCAAGCCGTTCAATCATGAAAACAATAAAAAGCAGAGGGAGTGCATGTGAGGCATTTAGGGGCATATTTATGATGCCCCTAGCGCCACCTTTTTTACACAAATGTGGCATTAATGTAGCATTTTGCATGTGCAATATTTACAAAGTGTCACATCCTTTGTGCCACATTATGCCTGCACCAGGCATAATGTATGCAAAGGGGGAGCGTACCCACCTAGGGAGGCCCAGAAAAACGGTGCATTGAAATTTACTAGATTTCACTGCGTAATTTTAGCATCATTATTGTCTGCCCAAGGCAGGCGTTAAGCTGACGCTCCCATTGAAAACAATGGGCCTCCCTGTGCTTTGCTTTCTTAGCACCATAATTGCGCTAATCCAGCAAAGCGCCACATTAGCAACATAAATTATGCCCCTAATATGGACAAGTCTGCCATCGGGCACTGTATTGTACATACAGGGCACACATGGTGTTGTTAGGGGGACACAATGGGGTGCTCGAAAAGTGGCGCATAATGAATGATGCACCACTTCTCCTTAAATTTGCCCCTTAGAGTATGATTTATAAAAGAGGAAAACATCTGGTAGAAGAATGATAAATAGCTGAAGGGCAAGTGAACAGACGCAGAAGAGGCTGCAAGGACGGAGGAAAGGCATGATCAGTGTCTTAAACTCATTTTTTTAATATAGTCAATAAATTATTCATATGACTGCTTAACTTTCATATTGAAGTGGTGAGCTCAGCACTCAGTAAAATACAAATTTTGTTTTGGTTCACTTGCACTTCTTGATTGTGGAGATTACTCCAAAACCCTGTAAAGAACCAAGGATGCCAACCTGTACTTTTCAAAATATGTGCGCTCTACAGGTGCACACCTACTTTTGGGGTGCGCCAAGGGTGGCCATTTTACCATTGCTATCCCTGGTTTTGTATTTCCTGAATAGTGATTTCTAAATAAGAAATTGCCATTTACGAAATTCAAAACCTGCCCATTGACTCAAGTGCACTGGGATTTGTAGGAATTGCTATTAGGAAATCGGTATCCTTGTACATAGCATTTTGTATTTCTTAAATAGGGATTTCCATGTAGTCGTACAGCTGGCCCTTAGTCTCATAAATTGTGTTCCGCCCTTTGCTTCAGGGGGTGCAGAAGAGTAAGCCTACACTTTTGAGTAACTTTATACTCAGATTTTGTGAATTGCCAAAGTAGTAAAGTTACGCAATAGAGAAAGAGTAAATTACATGAGAAATGGGAAACATTTTTAATGGTAAAGCCTCAACTGCTTTAGTCATCAAAGGCCCTCAGTCTGACAGTACGTCAAATTTGCCTGACAGTCAGTGCAGGTAACAGCATCAGAAATCTGCCCTATTTAGAGTGAGAAACTATCATTATTCTTGTCTACCCGGCGTGCCATTCATAAGTGTGTCTTTTTGGACATTTCGTTTTTTGAAAAACAAAGATGATTGCCAAGTGGGCAAAAAATAAACATGGTACCCATTAAACCTTCTGTGCAGTCACTGACCTGACAAATGAACTATGGTAACTTTAAAAACATTTTAAAGTAACAATGCTCATATGCAATATATGCATGTTTAAACATGATAATGTAAGGCTATACATTTTGGAAATTAAAAGTGGGGCAACGATCACTGTGTTATGGAATATGCATTATAAAAACAGGCACATACCCGCATTTCCTAATACTGAAATGTAAAACCATGTAGGATATCCCCTAAGGCATCATGGGGCTCAGGATATTTGCGTACTGGTGCCTAGCACCAAGCTGTTCAATAGCACCAAGCCGTTCAATCATGAAAACAATAAAAAGCAGAGGGAGTGCATGTGAGGCATTTAGGGGCATATTTATGATGCCCCTAGCGCCACCTTTTTTACACAAATGTGGCATTAATGTAGCATTTTGCATGTGCAATATTTACAAAGTGTCACATCCTTTGTGCCACATTATGCATGCACCAGGCATAATGTATGCAAAGGGGGGGCGTACCCACCTAGGGAGGCCCAGAAAAACGGTGCATTGAAATTTACTAGATTTCACCGCGTAATTTTAGCATCATTATTGTCTGCCCAAGGCAGGCGTTAAGCTGACGCTCCCATTGAAAACAATGGGCCTCCCTGTGCTTTGCTTTCTTAGCACCATAATTGCGCTAATCCAGCAAAGCGCCACATTAGCGACATAAATTATGCCCCTAATATGGACAAGTCTGCCATCGGGCACGGTGTTGTTAGGGGGACACAATGGGGCGCTCCAAAAGTGGCGCATAATGAATGATGCACCACTTCTCCATAAATTTGCCCCTTAGAGTATGATTTATAAAAGAGGAAAACATCTGGTAGAAGAATGATAAATAGCTGAAGGGCAAGTGGACAGACGCAGAAGAGGCTGCAAGGACGGAGGAAAGGCATGATCAGTGTCTTAAACTAAATTTTTTAATATAGTCAATAAATTATTCATATGACTGCTTAACTTTCATATTGAAGTGGTGGGTGAGCTCAGCACTCAGTAAAATACAAATTTTGTTTTGGCTCACTTGCACTTCTTGATTGTGCAGAGATTACTCCAAAAACCTGTAAAGAACCAAGGATGCCAACCTGTACTTTTCAAATAATTGCTGAGAGAAAAGTCTTTATGGTGTGCACAGCGTCGTGCATAGTCAAAAGTACAATGCTCAATCATCTCAAACTCCAGAAGGTATTCAGAACTTCCCTTTTCACACAGACACGGGAGCTCCGAGGCTGACTGAATGCCTCATTTCTTACACGCGCAGCCTCTCGGTTCAATTTGCCTCCTGTTCTATCTGATAGGCAATGCTTTTAGACTGAATGATGTGGCCAGGCGCTGATTAAAATTCATCTCACATAGACTGCCGTTACTTCAAAGGAACAAAGACCCTTTTGAGCCTTCAGATGTGGAAAAAGCAAGTTAACTTTGAGGTGTTAAGCATGGAAACTGGCTCTTTGTATGATAAGCAACATCTGATGTGTCTTCTCTTTCAACTTAACAACTGCCCGCTGTTGAGAATCTGCCAAAGAAATACATTTTTCAATTCCCGGGTGCTGACAACTACAGTAACAATCTACTTTTTGAAAGCAATGTGTCTCTTTGCATGGTTGTGACTAGACTATAGAAAGTCGCTTCGCCGAGCCCTGAAGTTAACAAACTATTCCCAAACTTAATAGATTTGCGTCATCTCGCGGGAGACTCACTTTCCCTACTGCATTTTCCATCTGCTATTTTGCCAAGCTCTTACTTTTTAAAGGGGAAAATTACAACTCAGATGTATACATCTGTAGCTGTTCACTGATTTGCATTTTACAATCTTTAACTTTTGATTCTACTTAACTAATAATCTAGGTGGCCCGAAGGGGAGAACGTGTCCTCTGGGACGAGGCATGTATGAGCTTCAACACCCAAGTGTAAATTTATCAAGACACTTGCAAGTAAGTAGAATTGTTTAAAACGCAGTGCGACAAAGGTGTCTGTATGTATTTATACATTTCAAAAAATGAAATTTCACTTCGCACTTACCACGGATAGATTTAAACAAATTGCCAAAGGCCCTAAAAAGCTACAGATGAAAAATTCAAGTTTGGGCTGCCTTTTGAAAAAGGAGTAAGGTAACTACACTTACACAGCTATGTGGTAAAATGATTCCCAAGTGTGGAAACTAGGAGCCACTATACGAAGCCACTCAGCTGTCGCAAAGCCTGCAATACTCTAACGGCCAGATGTACTAAAATGCAATTTTGCATTTCCTAAATAGCGACTTCATAGAAATCGCTATTTGGGAAATGCAAAATGCTATGTTTAGAGATACCAGTTTCCTAATATGGGGGCCAGATGTATCAAAGGGCCAGATGTAGGAAACATTTGCGAGTCGCAAATGGCCCGATTCGCAATCTGCGACCCTGCAAAATCAGAAATTGGATGCCAAAAAAACATTTCCGACTCGCAAAATGCGACGCGAGCCATTACCGACTCGCAAAATTTGCGACCCGCAAATAGGAAGTCGCAATTTGCGAGTCGCAAACCATATGCAATAGCCACTCGCAAATTGCGACTAGTCGCAAAAAGCCCATTTTGCACTTCCAATTTACCACTAACTCAGAGCAGGTGGTAACCATTACCAAAGTATAAAAGGAGACCCAGAAGGCATCTGGGTTACACAAGATGGCGGAGATATATGTGATAGGAATGAGGAGGAGAGCCCACGCTGCACAGCAGAGGAGGAGGAGGAGCCAGAGACAGGAGAAGATATACAGAACCAGGCAGACACTTTTCCAACAAACAGAGGAGGAGATTTATGACAAATAAAGACTCAGCAGTGCAGCTATACTAGATTTAATAGAATTACTCAAACCACAGCTACAACGCCAGACTGTGCGCGGCTGCGCCATCCCTACGCATGTGCAAGTGCTATGCTCACTGCACCTCTTGGCTTCGGGTAGCTATCAGGGGGTCATTGCTGTGGCAGGTGGGGTATCCCAAAGTTCACTCTCACGGTTCTTTAGGGCATTCCTAGACGCCTTACTCACACACATGTCCAGATACATATACCTACCCAGGAATGAGGCAGAAATCAACAGCACTAAGTTGGAATTCTACAGGATTGCCAACTTCCCCCATGTCATAGGGTGTGTAGACGGGACACATATACAAATATGCCCTCCTGCAAATCTGGAATATCTGTTCCGCAATCGGAAGTGTACCCACTCACTCAACATCCAGGTGGTATGTGACACCCATTATGTCATCACTGACATGGTTGCCAAATTTCCAGGGAGTACTCATGACTCCTACATTTTTAAACACAGTGGGATACACCAATGCCTAGAACGTGGGGAGTTTGGAGACGGATACCTCCTAGGTAGAGCTGAAAACACCTTGCAGACATACACACAGGTCAATGTGGAAACAATCCATGCCCAGCTAACATTGTACTTTTTTTGCCAAACAGGTGACAGTGCATATGCACTCCGACCATGGATTCTTACCCCGTACTTAACACCCAGCAATGAGACAGAGAGGCGATACAACAGTGCACATAAGAGGACCAGGAATATCATTGAACGGACCTTTGGACTGCTGAAAGCAAGATTCAGATGTCTCCACAGAAGTGGAGGTGCCCTCCAGTATACCCAGGGCTGTAAAAGTCCACCTGGCATGGGACACATTGACTTCATGTGCCCCAACCCCAGGACTGTGTGGAGCTCAAACCCTACGCCGGCCTCGGCCAGCATGGCTGGTACTTGGGGAGTCAGCAGTGCCCTGCCTTGCGCTTCCACTGCGAAGCACCCTGGTGTCACCAGCAGAGACACTGCTGACTGTGGAGCCCTCCTCGCTATCTTGCGGCGTGTCGCCTGTGGCCCTGGCCACCTGCCGTGCCTCCATTAAGTCAACAGCGTGGCTGAGACGGCTCAGTCCACGTGCCACGTCACTGGCAAAGTGGCTCATGTCCACTTGGAGGCTGACCGTGTGCCTAGAAAGACCAGTAGTGTTCACTGCCAGCCTTACAATGGATGCTGACATTCTGTCTAGGCGGTTCAGCAGCTGCCTGTCCCGACGCCGTGCACTCTCTGTCTGCGTTAGCAGTCCAGCCACAAGTTGACCCATGGATAGTGCAAGGTCGCCCATGTGTGTATTTATCTGTTGCAACTCAGAATGTGCAAGCTGCGTGCTGTTGCCTTGATTGCGCTCAATGCGCCGCAATGCCCCTGTACTCCTCCTGATCTCTTGTGTCTGCAGGCGCTGACCCCGTAGGAGTGCGGCCTCAGTACGTGAAATGGAGCTATCCCCTGACTCTGCCTGCCGCTGTGATGATGAATTCCCACATCGCCTGCGACGCGGTGGAGGCTCTGTGACGTCTACCGTGGCACTTTGGCTGGGACCTGGTGCAGGCAATATGCCAACTGGTGTCTCGTGAGGGGACAGGGTGTTGGTGGTACAGGTCGCAGTGGTAGCTGATCCTGATCCCTTTGTTGGCTGCTGGATGACCAGTGGCCCCTGGCTGCATTGGCTGGTGGGGGTGTCTTGTGGGAGACCTGTGGGACATAGGGAACACACTGTCAGAATCTACTATCTGTTATTAACTTCCTAATAAACTGTTGCCTATCAACTGCCTACTTGACTACATTGCCCACAATGCACCATTCTGTTGATTGCTACTCTGAAATGGAGCTATTTTGGTTGTGCATGCTCCTGTGTACAAGGTGGGTGGGGGTATGGCATTAATGGGTGTACATGCATGTCTCATGGTACTCACCGGTTGATGGTCCTGGCTCAGATGTGTCCAGCTCTCCCATCCTGCATACTGCCTCAGGCTCAAGGGTCTCCACTACCCTTTTCTCCAGGGGTGTGGGTGGTGGTAATGTTGACGGTCCCCCTCCGGTGCCCCTCATCTCCCGGAGCCGCTCTGCCACCCTCTCCTTGGTCCGGGAGCGCAGGTCGTACCACCTTTTCTTGAGTTCATCGATGCTCCGGTGGCTGACACCCAGGGAGTTAACTTTTTCCTGGATGTCTATCCATAGTCTCCTTTTCTCAGAGTCTGGCACGGTGAGGGCTGCCCTTCCAAACAGTTGGTCATGGTGCTGACAACACTCCTCGGTCAACACCTCCAGCTCTTTTTCTGCAAACTTGAGTTTTCGCTTCCTTGGGGTCTCTACCATGGTAGCTGCTGTTCTGTGTGTTTGCAGTGTAGCTGTTGAAAATGGGTGTGGTCCTCCCTCCTCCCAGGTGTATTTGTAAACTTCCTGGGTGTGATGTCATCATCATGTGCCAGGAAGTGTTTTCCAGAGTGTTCTGCAGCACCTGCATTCAATTTGCGGCACAGTCGCAATTTGCGACACCCACTCGCAAATTGCATGTCCGTTTTTTGCGCGGTCGCAAAAAGCGACCTTGCAAACAGCGGTCTCGCTATCTGCGGTGCGACTGCATTTGCGAGTCGCAAATTGTCGCTGCGTTTTCTTCTTGCATTGCATTTAGCGAGTCGGGAATTGCGAGTCGCAACGACTCGCAATTTCCGACTCGCTAATTTTTCCCTACCTACATCTGGCCCAAAGTGTTTTGCAATCGCAAACAGCAAAAACTGCATTTTAGTATGTAACAAATCCAATTTGCGATTCAGTAACTTGTTACTGAACCATAAATTGGATTTGCAACTACATACCGATTCAGTATTAGGAAGGGACATGTCAAGTCCGTCCCTTCCTAATACCGAATCGCAGAGGTATGTATGATTGTTTTGTGATTGTGAATGCGGTCGCAAAACAATCGCAGTAACCACCAATTTCAGATTGGTGGTAACCCAGTTGCAAAGGGGAGGGGGTCACCAAGGGACCCTTGCCCTTTGTGAATACATGTGAAAAGAAGGACCACTGCCTACTCTTAAAAAATGACAAGAAAACTTTTCATTTTCCTTTCTTAAACGCATTCCGTTTTCCTGTAACAAAAACAGGCTGCATTTAAAAAAAAAGATTGCTTTATTGAAAAGCAATCAAAGACATGGTGATCTGTTGAGCAAATTGCGACCTTCCTCATGAATAATAATGAGGTAGGTCCATTTGCGAGCCCTTGCAAATCACAATATGAAACTCCTGGTATTTCATACAATCCAATAGTGATTACTTACTTGCGATGCGCAAAAAATTGCAACTAGGTAATCGCTATTGGAAATAATGATATATCTGGCCGATCGTTTCCTACAAAGCAGGAATCACTATTAGGAAATCGCAGATAAGGAATCCCATTGCATTTGTGTCAATGGGCCGGTTTTTCATTTCCCTAATTAAGATTTCATATTAGCAAATCGCTATTTGGGAAATGCAAAACCAAGGATGGCAATGGCGAAAGGCCCCCTAAAATTAGCGGTGCACATGTAGATCACACATATACCCTATTGGCATATGTATGGTCTATTACACTTTGGTAATTGAATTTCCTAAATGCCAAAATCGTATTTAGGAATTCTTTTGAACATCAGAATAGGAATCGCAAATAGGTAATCCCTATTTGGGATTTCCTGTTCTGGGAATCACAAATTGCAATTACTACACAGTAGAAATCACAATTTGCGATTTCTTAAAGGCCTTTGTACATAAGGAAATGCTGTTTTGCATTTCTTAACAGGCCAAAATACCAATTGGGACCACAGTCATTGAGTGCAAGAAACGCTGGCATGACTGCAAGTGCAGGACTAAGGAAAAGATGGCCAGGAACAGGAAGGCAGCACTGCAGACTGGAGGTGGGAGTCCAGCACACCAGGAGGCCCTGGAGGTCACAGCCATCATCCCTGAGGAGATCGTCACAGGGATTCAAGGACAGGACAGTGCAGACTACCAGGAGACAACGCACATGCAGGGTAAGTCGCATGGGGAATTAAAATGCACAAATGTTAACTGTAAGCAGGGGGGGTGGACATACCTACTACACAATGTATGTAAGCCATGATATTCAGGGAGTGGAATGGGTAAAGGGGCACAGCACGGGGGCATGGCCCGTTCTAAGGAAACCTGGGGCACACTACTACACAACACCAACGACCTTTGCATGGGGGTATGCTGCCATGCCAAGGATATTGCAAAGGTAAAGCCAGGCCAGGAGGGCAGGGTACAACGTAAAACTGGCAGCCCGTCACACGTCAGCCAGTATTCTCCCTACAGTAACTAGGGCCCAATTAACAACCTCTGGCCATACCTGCAAGTGGAATGTAACATTGACAACAGTTGCCACTACCACCTCTGCTGTGTGTGCAGGTCAAGTAGCTAATGGCAGTAACGTCCCCATGGATCAAACACACCCAAATTAGAGGGTTCAGGATGACAACTTTATCAATCCCCTGAAATCAATACAAATGTTCCAATCCAGTCAAATGTGATTGTCCAAAATGCTATAAACATCAGCCATTCTCATTAACATTAGGAGGTACACAGCACTAATGCCATACCCATGCTGCATATGTCAGGGTCCACCCTGTATCTGGGTCACAATAGCTCCAATGACACCATGCAACATCCCAAATGTCATACTGCTCAGACAACAGCATTGAGGGGGAGGACACATGTGACTGGTTACAGAAATACACCTGCACAGTCAGAGGTGGAAATAGAGCACTGCAATGACTATCAGTGCAATCCAATGTACCACACATTCCCCAACATCAGCAATAGACATTACCAATGCTGACATCCATATTGTGCCATAACAAAGCTAGACATAGTATATGTTACATCTCAACTACATATAGGTGGATGTGAAAGATCAGAGACTGGGGCAGGTTCACATTTTTAAGTGTGATGCTTGTGCCATCAGAGCACCCACAGCCAGTGAAAGGCCTCATCATGAGACTGGAAGTAGACGGAGGGTTGAGTAGGACAAGAAGGTGGCAAATCACAATTTGGCCTGAACCAACACCTAGAGGATGTGATGCTGACAAGTCCACAAACTGACCACAATACATGTGACATGCAGGTCGGGCATAGGCCTGGAAGAATGCTAATATGAAAGACAGGAACAATGAACAGGAACCAAGATCACAATGTTAAAATAATCGGAAGGCAGGCATGTCACATTACAAATCCCACAACACAGACACACTAATTGTATCGTATCTCATTGCAGAGGACGATGGCTCTCCTGCGGATATGCCCGTCCTGGACTTCCCTGATGACATGGATGATGAGCTGACAAGCATCAGCCAGCAGACCCTCCAAGATGTCCTTGGAACCCTCCAGACCCCACCTTCAGTCACAAGGAGGAGCACAGATACAGCAGCCATCACAGAGGACCCACCCACCACCTCAGTTGTATGACCTGCCAGCTCCTACACAGCTGAGGACTCTGACGACCCTGGCACCAGCTTTGAGCGAACTGTAGTTGGAGTACAGCAGGAGCTGGCCAAGGAGGTGTGGGTGGGGATGCAAACTATGGCAGCCAGCCTAGAGGGGGTGCGTTCGTGCATGATGTCAACTGAAGAACAGGCAGCAGCTATGCAAGGGCGAATAACAATCTAGCAGGAAGTTGAAAAAAGGTTGAAGGAAATAAGCACAGCTGTAATAGAGTTGACCCAACACCTACAACAAGAATCCTGTCAATGCGTGCACGAATGCAATATTGAACCCCTCATGACCAACCTGGCTGCCTACCACTGTGATGTGGCTGCTATTCTTAAGAACCAGCAGCTCGTCATTGCTGCAGTACTGCCCTTAAGAGCCCCACAGTTATCAGCTACCGGGATGTCTGACTCCACGTCTTCAAACACTGAGGTGTTTGTTGCCCCTTCACAACCACCACCACAAAGGGCAGAGGAGACTACACACACATCAGAAGATGAAGACGTGGAGCAGATCACCTCCACCCATAAGAGTACCCGGTTGCACCAGTCCCTGCCACATGGCCTCCTATTACCAAGGTCCTGTGCTTTGTAACATGCCAGTCTTGCAACAACTGTACTCAAGCACTGTTCTTCAACCCACTGTTTATCTTGTCAGCCTGCCCTGTGATTGTCTCTCACTAACTGATTGGCAAATCCTGTCCCTCTGCACTGTCTGACACTTCACCCCAGCATGTCCAATGACATGTCCTTTTGCACTTGTGTAGGATCACAATGGAAGATGTCACACTGATGGACTCACAATCATGGACAATGATTGTCTATACACCTGACCTGAACGATTCTTGGCTGATAACTATGCACAGTGGCCTGGATTGCACCATCATCTGCCCTCCCTGAGGGTTATTTCTGAGGAAAATATAAACTATCCACCAAAATGCTGTGTTGTACAGAACAACTCCTCCTCAAAGGATGTCTAAGCCAGAAAATAGTGCCTTCGATTGTTACTGAAAGTCAAAACTTACGTATGTGATATTTTCACACATTTTTACCTAACACACACCAAACAGCATGAAGGGATGTGTATGAGTTTCCATACAAATAAGTAACCGTGCTGAACGTTGTAACAAATGATATGTGTGAGTTATGTATACCATACTACATGAGAGCATACTACCACTCACCTTATGAGGATTTGCTTGGACATCAGGCTGCAGGCAGACTTAACACAGTGTCCCCAATACCAAATCTGGTAGCAAAGTATGTGACATTGAAAACATACAGAACAAAATAACCACACTTTGGGATCCATAGTAACCGTGAGTGGTGGGTGCAATGGATGGCTGAATCTTAGCTAAGTAGCTTTTGTGTAGCTGCCAATGTAACAGCTCAGTTGGGATATGGTTGCAGCATGGGACACAAAAGAGACACTGTTCACTCATGGCAAGGCCCTGATCTACAAGCATTTGACACATACTGTAAAGGGTTACTTAGATATTTACTAAACAGTAAAAACAGAAGCTAAAACCAGGGGAAACACCTGACCTAACCTAATCTACTCTAACTACACATTACCCACAACTGTCCCTAACTAACCTAAGCTAAACTTACTTATCACATTTAATGAAATGATCTAAACTTCAACTCCCCATCCCACTTATAAGACGGGACACATGGAGGACAACAGATACTAACCTAAACACATACTATCTAATACTAAACAAATATATATTTTTTTGTAATTTTTTTTCCCCATTTTTTAAAACTCCAAAACCCCAACAGTGCCCACCGACCACCCACCCACCCACACACATAATAAAAAACAGTTGAAAAAAGTATGAAACCCCCAGCCCCCACCCACTACTACTAACTAAACTAACAGCCTATACTAACCTAACACTAAGCCCCCTAAACCCACTAAGTTAAAGAACCAGGAAAGAGGAGGGAGGGGAGGGAATCATGTCTGAGTATAAGCCTACAAGTTGGCCCTCCTCAGGGTCTTTTTGATGGCACGCACCCTCCGGTTAACGCGTGCCACCTTCTGCTGCAGTCTGGTCATTGTCCATAGGACACGGTCCAAGTTCCTTTGCATCTGGGCAAAAGCTGCAGGGTCTATGGCTGCAGCCGGGGTGGTCTGAGTGCCAGTGGATGAAGTATGGGCCCTTGTCGGTGCCATGTCCGTAGGCTGAGGTGCAGGTTGTGCTGTGACTGGTCCTGGAGCTGTTGCTGTAGATGGTCCAGCAAAGGTCCCAGCTACTGTTGGTGCCACCTGGGTGGTAGTGGTGGTGCTAGTGGTGGTGGCTGTGGTGGACACGGAAGGGCCCCCTTGTGCAAATGCCCTCCACACTCCGGAGGCTCTTTCATGGCGACATTGTCTTGCCATGTTGCGATAACCAGACTCCACATCCAGAATGTGGCAGTAACGCATTGCCCTGTGCTGAAACTCTCGAAGCTAGATGGGAGTCATATTGGCAGCTGTTAAGACAAATAGAAAACCAAACATTAGGTACTGCATTGTGTGAAATGGCTCAAAAAGTAAATCAGACAATACATCTAATGTACCTGTAGCAGCCCATATCATCATACAGATCACTGATAGTCCCTGAGTAAGTACATGGCAAGCCAGCCTACACATGTCCTTTCATCAAATAGCACATCCAAACCCTACATGATGGGTAACAACTGGAATTACTTTGGTATCATCGTTCTGCCAGTTGTCAGGTAAAAATCATGCTGCACAGCCTCCACAACTGACAGTCCAACAAATTTCTATGCTCTGGATGACAATCTAGGGCCACAAGATCTGCGAGTTGTAAATGGAATTGCCAGTATAGAATGCATGTGCTAATCATGAGTGGGTGTCCTAAGTTTGGACAAGTGATTTACTGATTTACATGTCTGTGTACCAAACTTGGATCATCAGTCCTAGGTGCACTATTCACAACCATACGCCTGTGTCTGAGGGAGGGGGTGGACAAGCAACTAATAATTTCTAGCAACAAGGACACCCAGAAAGCTTTGGAAAGCTGTACATGGGTTTGGCCAGCACACCACAGGTAAGGAGGAACTCCAAATAGGATACACCCAAACCTTGGACAATCCCATCAACACTTATCTTTGGAAATGCAGACCATTGCCTACATCATTTGCTACCAGTAAGCCATGACTTACAACAAACAGATAGATGCAAGCACACCTCTGGCCATGAGCTGCATGCACACCTAGGCCATTGTACTCAAGTGCCTCATACTCGTAGCACAACATGTGGAGCTACATGCTGCTAGGAAGTTAAACATACAGTCAAACATGTTCATTAGTGAATAGGGACGCTGAAGTCTGTGGGTAAGACTTTGGCATCCCTTTTCTGGGACAATCAGGGTCTGACTGGCTGACTAATTAACTAATATGGTCCACTGCTACATTTTCTGATTTCAAGTTTTATCCACATAACTCATCCCTATTCACATTGCCCTGCTTACAGGACTGACCTAGAATCCCAAAATATGACAATACGATAAAAATTGGCCAACTCAAAGATGGTGATAAAATGATACTCCACTCAACGAACAAAACAGATGATTGACCAGCGCATCACACCTTGCTATGTGTCCAACACACAGGAGTCAATCACACATCATCAGCAAATACAACACAGAACAGAAATATCAACACTTACTGGAGATGTCTGGGTCTGCAAATCGAGCCACCTCTCCAATAGTGTAGGGTGCAGGTCCACCTGTAAGGCATGGAAGGCAGAAATGTGCTCAATGTCTGTGCACTGTACAACACTTCAAAATACAAATACCATGTGTAATATTAACTCAGAAAGTAAAGCCTCTCAGACGTGATGATACTGCATCCTACATACCACTGCAAACATGTACAGACCCGGGGACTCAAGTGAGTGATACACACATATCTGCACACATGCAGTGGCCCTAACTATCAAGTAGTGGCAAACATGCTCCTTCATTAGTGAGCAGACAAAATCATGGAGTGTATTCCTCTCATAAGGTGCATCCATGAGAGACATCCAAAGCCACTTTCCGTGAGGACTGCAATACCAGTCACCCAGACATTGTGACTAAGACAAATTTTAGACACACAGGTACAATGTACAGAGGGCCAGGGACAGTTGTTAGCCCTCAATTTGTATAATTTTCTTCATTTGATGTGCCACAGCTATGGTGAGTTGCACCAACCATAGAGATATGAACCCGTGTGCATACCTTTTGTCAGCCATCCCTAATTGAAATGTGGCACTACAAACTCAAAATATCAGTTTAGATGTTACCTGAGGTAAGCTATAACTTGTTACGTATGTGTCAGAATCCAGTTCAGACATGTATGTGAAAACAATTGAGGGACACAATATTTATGGAAAGTTTCTGGATTTCCAAGATATGTTTCCTGATACACTCACCGACCACATATGAAATATATGTTTGAGCCACATTGCCATCATCAATTGACGTGAAGCCAGCACTAATTTTCAGGCTCCTGTTGTGTTTAGAAAGTTAGTCTAGCTGTTGCATCAACAAATGACGGTAATATGTAGGAAATGGGTATACCTCACAGGAAACTGGGGCCAATATCTATATATATTTTGCACCGCATTTGTGTTGATGTTTGACACAAAGGCGGCGGAAACTCACAAAATACTATTGTTTTTTGTTATTTTTGCACCACTCTTGCTTCAAAACAGGTCGCAATTGCGGTGCTAACGAAGTAGAAATATGGCCCTGTACGTTTCACTAGCATTCCACATGTTCAAAAATATTGCCGGCAGAATGTGAAAAAATCAGCTACTGTCACTACAGAGCATTTAAATGTGCACATTACTCTGATTTGTACTCACCAACAGGGCCACCAATCACAATCCCTAGGTGGTCGAGCAGGTCTTGCTCCCTGGCAACAAGGTCAGCCCAGCGGTGCTTCAGCTGGTGGTCATTTCGCAGTGTGTTATATATTCTCTGCAGATGGTACAACACCTTTGCCCACCGGAGCCTCCTTGCCTCTGTATGATAGCCTTGGATCACACGACCACCTGCCTCTATCATCAGGGGTAGGAAGTGGCACACCAGCCAAATAAACCCACCCAGCTCCTCCTCTCCCATCCTGACAAGACGAGGCCTACCCAACATTATTGCACCAAAAATAAAGAGGGGATAAAGGGGTACAAAGGAGAATAGCGGGAAAGTAGGAGAGGAAAATGCAAAATAACTACAAAAACAGCCCAACTATACCAAAACTACCACTACCCACAACAGACTTCCAACACAACAAAGACAAATGTTGACAACACAAATGACCACAAAAACACTCAGACAGGATACCACAGACAGTTATTATAAACAAAAAGACAATTTAAAGACCACACTGGAGACAAAATCACAAAATGCACAAAGAGACAAGTCTATACACTGCCACACAGTCAGGAAATATCACAGACGCAAAGTGAAAGTGAAAGTACACCCACTGTACCAAATCTGTATACAGGATATCCTATTACATCACAATATTATGACGCTTACAGTCTGTGTGTCATTTTTTTTTACGCAGATTAGAAGAAATAACCCCGCATCCATATTGTTAAATATGGATGTTTCAGGGCATTGTGTGTCATATTTCAATGCATATGCGTCATTTTTAGATGCATGTGTGTCTTTTTTTGACGCATATGCTTCAAAATTTCTGTCATTAACAGGGTTTGGGTAATTTCTCATTTTGAATGGAACATGACAGTTGTGACAATACAGAGATAGGCTAATTGCACCCACATTGGGCATTACGGTGTATGGACACATGTGACAGATTATACTACTGCGGACCATGTTCCTTTACTTGGTGTACTGGATTTTCCCGGCTCACTGACACAATAGATGGCCAAACGTGTGGGATACAATTATGTATTACCCAGTTTGGGCATGCTTTGCGTCAAGAGAGGATAGCAAGGCGACGCAACTCACTACAATAACTCAATGCCTATGGGTCAATGTGTGTGATTTGGCTACTACTATTGTTGTTGACCCACTGTGTGAATATCACAAGATGCATTTTTGCTAATCTGCTTGTATGCATGTGGAGTCAATGTGTCCAACCCTCAGATGCAAGTCAGTGTGGAAATGAGAGAGGACATGTGTTAGTCATACACATAGCAACAACTGCTGTGTACACTTCCTAGGTTTTTTGGAACATAAACACCACCAACGACAAAGCATGCACTGGATAGATAGCAGACAGTTGTTCATGTCAATGTTCCAAAACTTTGCCACCACATGTCCTGGAATGTTGGATACTACTTCCTAGGCACTTGTTTGTTAACCAACCATGAGTCAGGCATGGGATCATACTATGTGGGTACCGTGTTTGTGACACGGAGTTCCAAATATAATACACAATTGTAATGTTACGCCACAGTTGGAGTCATATAACAGAGCCATGTCTCTCCTGTGGCAGTGGAGGACCAGCAGACCAAGCAGCACGTGTTCACATATTTCCAGTGGTAAAATACACAGAGGTGTCTGGTTCATGTGTGTGGGCCAATGTTTAGCCTGTATAATTATTGGGGTCTATGTTGTCACAGTTACATGCAGGTCTAGTCATGAGTCTGTGGAGCTATTTCCTGTATCTACAAAGTATCCTTCGCAGATCAATAGAAGGAAAGCCAATGAGGATTTGAGAACACACATGGGGATGGTCCAACCCTGTCACTGCAGACGTATTCTGAGACTGTCAACAGGACAACCTTGGTGTGCTGACAAAGTTAATGTCTCAGGATTCTTATACCGGCAGGTTTCCTCACAACATTTGTACACAGGTTGGCCTCTAAAATTCCCACAGCATCTGGGAACATCAGTGCGTCTGTGCTGATTACTCTCACAGCTATTCACCACACAAGCCCCATCAATATGTTGGGAGCAATGTGAATCAGCGTGCGGACTGTCAGGGTCCTAACATGTGTAGACATTTCATGCACATTATCTGACGTTGTTTGTTGTGCTGGAGGCACCATACCCAATCCATGCATACAGCCATGGTACACTGTCACAATTTGTCACTCATGCATACATGAGACCCAGACAAGGGATAGGCCATGATTCAGCTATTTGGAGACAAGTTCCCCCCCATGGTACAATAAATAAACTGATTATGCTATACAATGTATTTGAGTATGCATTGTAGACCCACCTGACACAATACCCCAGGAGGAATATGAGGGTTTGGAAAGCAAGTATGATACAAATGTAGGTCCAAGGAACCTTTAGGGTAACGCAAAGACAGGAGCCAGTCAGGCTAACAGGATGCAGGCTCAATCAGGATCCAAACATTTCACAAGGTAAATACACAGTGGTCAGACTTAGAGTGGCCAAAGGAGGAACAAGTCAGTGGAAACAGAAAAGTGTTTTGTCCTGTGTGTTGGATCGTAACACATTAACCCAAGGGCTGTGTTACACAGCTGATTTATACGGCAAGGCATAGCAGTGTTATAGATGAAATGGCTGCTTCTATGCTGTTCCAAGCAGTTGCAAGGGCAGTGCATGTTAAAATGGCTGGTCTCCATGGAGGTGCTTACAGGTTTGTGCAGCATCAGTCTCTCGAAAGTCCTGTAGGTGAGATCAAGTCCAAAGGGCCAACAGTACCTTTCACATGGGAAGCAATGTACAGGTGATAACAGGTCTTAGAGACTACAAGCCAGTGCATTATTTAACCTGATGTTCATGCAGACAGAAGTACAATGACTATGGCATACCATACTAAAGAGGGAAGCACACTGGATTTACATTGTGAGTCTGGAAGTGTGTAGAGGAGGGATTATCTGGGGACACATATTACCATTCCAGGGACCTCTGAAGAAGGGTGGGGTGGGACCGGGAACATGGGTGTGTCAGGTCTTAGGACATGGGCTGCCATGTGCAGAGGATGTCACGTGGCAATGCTAGTCATACCTGGGGCACTTGTGCTATGAATTTGCTGCTTATATAGAAATCTAGTCACACATAGTCCTTGCAAAGATAGGTGAAGTACGACTTACTGCTGTCAAGGGTCTGGTCATACATTCCTGTTACCAATGCAATAGCACATCCACTGCCTCATGTATGAGAAATTTGTTACCTTATTGACTGACAGTGTCTTAGTTGGGTGCCATATGCTGTGATGAACCATGTTGCCATCATGTATGTGTGAAATATGTGTGGTCCTCTGCTATTGCCCTTCAAATGTGAAATGGACAGGATATATGTAATTTACTGTGTGAGTGAATGTGGCTATACATTCATATGCATCAAACTAGTTTAGGAATGTTCTGTGTCCTAATCGGTATTTCAGCAATGCTCCATGAGGCTACACTCTGATAGTGATAGTTAGAGATACTGTTATGCAAAAAGGATTATCCAGACCATGATATAGTGATTAGTATAGGTGTTTATTTACATATGGTAAGACAGTGGTGATGGGTGAGTAGAGTTAAAAGACATTTTGGGCAATATGTTGTCTCCGACGTAATCCTGCAGCTATGTTTGGATGGTCCCCCTCATGTTGATGGACAGCATCGTCCTCTTCCTCCTCTTCAGGCATTTGTGGGTCGGGTTCATACAGGGGAATGTTCCTTCTTACACATATGTTGTACAGGATGGTGCATGTCAAAATTATTTTGCACACCATTTCAGGTGAGTATAGGAGGCTTCCTCCGGTGATGCCGAGGCACCTGAATCTTGACTTCAGGATGCCAAAGGTCCTCTTGACTATGGTGCGTGTCCTCCTATTATAGGCACGCTCTGCTGCAGTGCTTGGGTTTGCAAATGGGGTCATGATCCATGGCTGGATCCCATACCCCTGATCAGCTGAAAGAGAAAATGAGTGAGAACATGTTGATGTAGCTTGCACCATAAATATCACTTTGCATGACAGTTGTTCTCTTGTGTTGTCTGTGACTCATTGGTGTTTGTGTTATCGTGTAGATTCCTATGCTTCTAGGATGTACCCTCAGCATTGGGTTGTTTCCTTATCTGAACAAGTGTTTGGCTGTTGACCGGATGTCAGCAGTATTTTTGTAGAGTTGCAGTACAGTGTGTACTCCCTTGCATTGTGACTTGTGAAATAGGTGTCACTGTGTCTTAACTGGGGGTGAGATGATACTTCCATACACAGAATCAATTAGACAGTGGTGGTAACTCGGTTGCATCTATATACCCTGGACATACCATCCAATTTGACATATGCAATAGATTTATTTAACCATCAGTGAGACCCTTAGATTTTGCAATGTGACAATGTGCAAAACATCTCCGTATGTTGTGAGCACTGACGTGTTAACAATTGACTATGCACTAACTTCACATGTGTGACAAGTTCACTGCAGACCTATTTCCCTGCCCTTGCCAAGTCGACTCAGGTTGTAATGTGTACCTATACTACTGAACCTGTTCTAGTTCTGTTGGCTAACTTGGTTGTGAGGTTGTCATTTAGAGTTTCAGAAGGTCCGTGTGCCAGTACATCTGTTGTGTGTGTGTTAATTTGTCGCAATGCGTATGTGTAGGAATGTGCACTTTCAATATTGTACCATCAAGATGTGTTCTTCGCACAGTCCACTTGCTTCTTGGTAGTGGGCAATGTGAGAGCAGGAGTGTTGTGAGATATTGGTACAGCCTCAATGATTGCATGTGACCTTCAATGTAGTCATCATCATGCTATGTGTGTCATGGTGTTTGACCTGCAGCAAAACACATTACACACCCCTTACACACTTCGTATTGGTTTGAAGGGTGTTGGATTGAATGTTATTAATGTGATATTGAAAGAATAATCTTTCCAAATGTACTGCCAGTTGGGGCCATGTGTTTGTCATTGTGTTGTTTTAAATTGTTCCCTTGTGTCTGTGGAGTGGCATCTGTTGTTATTTGGAACTGTCATTTGTCCCTAGGTGTGTCTCCCATTGGATGAGGATATCAAACACGCCTAGCGGTGTCACAACCTCAGTGTGTTCCTGTCCACGTGTTGATGTTGTGGTGTATGTGTTGTGTGTCCTAGAGTGTTGCTGTACAGTGTGTATATAAGTAGGTTTCTGTATTTACCAACAAGTAGGCCATTGCCATATCGTCCATCCTGGAAGTGTTGATTGCTGGTGCAGTGACAGAAGATGAATGAATCATGTACACTCCCAGGATACTTTGCCACCATGTTGGTGATCAAACCCCGGTGATCGACAATAGCCTGCACATTAATGGAGTGTGTGTGCTTCCTGTTGCGGTATAGATGTTCGGTTGCAGCAGGTGGCACAATGCGTACATGTGTGCAGTCAATGGCACCAAGGACGTGTGGGAAGCCATTAATTTGGAAAAAAACCCTGTTTTGTCTCCTGCTGCTTCTGCTGTGTGTTGGGGAAGCTAATGTGGCGGGGTGTGGGTGAGATGATGGTATCCAGTACCTTGGGTAGGAAGGCAGAGAATGATGGCTGTGAGATCCCAGCAACCAGGGCGCCAGTGTTTTGAAAGGAGCCACTTGCCAACATGTGTAGTACAGCTAGCAGCTCGGTTTCTGGTGGAATGGCTTGCCAGTTAAGCCTGTACCTCTGAATGATGTCTTGCTGGTGGAGTCCCAGAAGGGTTGTCCTCATGCGGAATATCCTCTTCTGCCTCTCCTGCCTTCTCCGTTGCCTTTGGGATCCCTGCTGGTGTTGTGGGAGCTGCTGTTGTTGGTCCTGTGCTCTGCGTCTGCGTGCATGCTGGATGAAAAGCACATCCATGTCTTCCTTTTGGAGCTCTGCTGTTGCTTCTGTGTGTTTTCCTTAAGTAGTGGTGTATTTGCCCCATTTTAACACCTGCCCTGACCCAGCCGTTATTTTTTTAAGCAAATCGGGTTTTGTGTCATTTTCCGCCTCCGGCCGTGCATCATTTTTGCGGGGTAGCATAAATAAGGCGCACAGGCGTTTAAGTCATTTTCTGGATGGGAACGCCTAACTTGCATGTCATTAACGCAAGCGGTTTCCCGCATCCAGAAAATGACACACAGCGGGATTTTGGCATTCGCGGGCTCAAGAGTGTCAAGCTTTAAATATGGTGCACGGTTTGCGCCAATTATGCGTCAACATTTTTGACGCACATTCGGCGCAAACAGAGTATAAATATGCCCCTAGGGCTGATTCAAAGGGGTGATATCAGGCCTCTATAACCTCTGAGCATGACACCTCTTCTCCCAGTCACAAGTAGACTGGCAACATACTGTTTGGCAGACCCACATTCAAGTCTGCCAAACTCCAAACTGCAAACTTACATCTAAAGTCTTCAGATCCACATCATCACCATTCAAATAACTCTGGGGGTCATTCTAAGTCTGGCGGGCGGCGGAGGCCGCCCGCTAGACTTCCCCCACCAAAATACCGCTCCGCGGTCGAAAGACCGCTGAGGGTATTTTGGGATTTGCCCTGGGCTGGCGGGCGACCGCCAAAAGGCCGCCCGCCAGCCCAGGGCAAATCATCCTTCCCACCGCCAGGAACAGGATGGCGGTAGGGGGTGTCAGAATCCCCATGGCGGCGGAGCGCGCTCCGCCGCCATGGAGGATTCACATGGGCAGCGGAAAACCGGCGGGAGACCGCCGGTTTTCCGCATCTGACCGCGGCCGAACCGCCGCGGTCAGAATGCCCTGCGGGGCACCGCCAGCCTGTCGGCGGTGCTCCCGCCGACCCTGGCCCCGGCGGTCTCTGACCGCCGGGGTCAGAATCACCCCCTATATGTTTCTTTGGATATTATCATCAACATAGAGCATGAAACAAATGCATTCTCATACACACATCATGCAATTTTACCACCTCAGATAGATTTGGACATGACCTACTTCACATTTGCATAACAATCTCATCAGAACTGTAATTTATCTTCAACATTTTTCTATTCTGCGTGGATGAACCACAGCACTTTATGAATGCCCCTTTTCCCCATGTGTATTACATGCAGCTTTAGAGGAGGACAATGCTTATGAATAGCCATGTGACCTTGTTGACCACACCCGAAACACATAACCTTGAACTTCCAGTCCCTTCCTTTTGACATCCCTTCATTTTCCCTGCACACTTTTTCTCTCGATCACCTCATAGCACCACAAAGTGCATGTGTTTTAATTCCTGAATCCTTATAGATCTCAGATACATATGCCAACATATGCTTAACATGTTTTCAGTCAACACTTCGGAAAATGGTGATTCATTCTTTAACCATAGCGTCTCCCTCAATATCTCATCTTTGCAATTCAGAACGAGTTAATCTTAAATGTGCTCCTCACAATGCACCAAATTTGCAAGTGGCTGCCAGTTTCTGTAAACTTGTCACATACTCTTCTACACTTTCATTCTCACCGTCACCTAGGGCCATCCTCCCAAAATGGAAACATTCCAAAATAGTGCTTGTTATTGGCAAATACTGTAAGCCAAATTTCTCTATACATATTTCCAATACCTTTAAACCGTGTGCATCTTCAGTGCTTAATTCCAGTATGCCATTACATATCTCCTGTCTTCCACCCCCAAACAATGCACCTAGAGCCAATGTATGAAAATGCAATTTTGCATTATCTAAATAGTTGTTTAGGGAATGTAAAATGATATTTATGAAATTGTGATTTCCTTATAGCAATTCCATCAGAGTAGGAATCGCTATTTGGAATTCCAGTTAGGAAATCCCATGCCATTTGTTCCAGTGGGCCAGTTTAGCATTCCCCAAATAGGGATTTCCTATTGGTAAATTACTATTCTGGAAATGCTAAGACAAGGGTGGCTAAGGGCATAAGGCCCCTCATGATGCACCCTAAAAATGGCTGTGCACATGTAAAGCATGCATATGCCCCAGTGGGATGTGTGTGTTCTATTGCACTTTAAAAAAAGCAACTTTGGGTGCTTTTATTTAAGTTTCACATGGTTACCATCAACTTGAAGTCACTGGTTATTGCATTTCATAAATGTCCAATTCGCATTTAGGAAATGCTTCGTACATGTGCATAGAAATTGCAAATAGGTAATCCCTATTTGTAATTTCCTATTTAGAGGATAGCAAATTGTGATTTCTACTGGCTACAGGACTTTGTACATCTGAAAAGCCCATTTAGCATTTCTTAACTCCCTGAAATAGTGATTCAGAAAGTTAAGAAATGCTAAATAGGTTCGTACATCTGGCCTTAAAAGTGCATTTTTTTTTACCATAGTCATACTGTGTGGATACACTCGAATGTAGTTCAAGAATACTTTCTTCCACTGAGACCATTCCCACTGTGCCTCCTCAGCTTTTAACAAGAAAAATGGAGGTGCAGTTCAATTAAAAATGTGGAAATTCTAAGGATGAGGGCTGGTAATGTCTAATGTACAAAGTAACACCTCTCCTGAGTATGCATGTTACCTATGTGGAATGTTCATGACAGACTTATGATTTCATGCCAATTAAATCTTTGCTTGCTCTGCTAAATTGTTAGAAATTAGAATACACACTTCCCACACATATACAGAAATGCTGCCATAGAAAACTTAGAAAACTTACACAAATAACCTTCTAGGTTGAAAGGCAAATGATTAACACAGAATTTTTTTTTAAGACATATAGGTTTTGCTCTTTCTTGTTCAGCTTGTGTTTTATGCATGTAGAAGGTAAACAAATGAGTCTGATTCTTAGGCCCATTTTTATACTTTTTTAGCGCCGCATTTGTGCCGCTTTTAAGTCAAAAAGCAGCTCAAATGCTGCGCTAAAAAAGTATAAATATGGGCCTTAATCTTTTTGTAGTTTTATCTTGCATGACTCAGGCCCCCAAAGTTATGAGAACAGTGTACAGAAAGTTGAGGAGTGTGACCACAGAATGGCATACATTAGTATCATAAGGGTGGCATGGCTTGATCTCAATGGATTACGACGTAGGCCACAGACCCTCTGGCCCGGCACTCCCATCCAGCACCATGCTGACACCTATATGAGTCCCCACTTTCTGGGACTGTTGGAAAGATGGCTGTCCGATGGACTCAGATCCTAGTTGGCTGGAGAGACAGGTACTGTTGTGGCTTAGCCCAAGTAGCAAGGAGGCTGAAGCTGCAAGCGTGAGAGATTTCAAGGTGGTAGCAGCCTGCATTGGAGCCTGATGGGAGAGCAGTCTAGTGAGGCAGAGGCAACAGGGAAGTGATTCACCTGAGCACCCCTGACGGCTGTGGGGACAGTGGGCAACACACACTTGAAACTGGAGGAGAGGCATGATTGGCTGAAAGAGCAAGGATATCAGCACAGTTGCGTCAGGGCCTGTAGTGCATAGCTGGTGCTGGTAGCAGCAGTGCCCAAACAGGCAGGAGGTCACCTGAATCATGGTGAGCAGAAGGGGCCTTGGGCCATGGGCTTCTCCCAGTGCTGCTGGGGTGCGGTAGAACTGCACATGAATTGCTGGAGATTTTCCTAGACTGCCCTGGCATTGGGCCCCTTGATGTTTAGAAGACTAGCTTGGTGGTGAGCAGGTCAGATATACAGAAAGGTAAGGCAAACCAGTAGACTGCAACTCCTGCAGTTGCCAGACGATGGCAGATGACTCAGAACACCTGCAGACATAATTGTCGGGTAGTAGGGACCCCAGAAAGTACAAAGGGAACAAACATGGTGGTCTTTCTGGAGGACTGAATCAGGAGTGTGGTGGCCCTGGAGGGTCTATCCTATTTCTTTGCTTTGGAGATGTCACATAGTGCCAGTGCAACTGCACCTGCCACTGCTGGTGGGTGGGGGGGGGTGCCCCGGTTGACTGTTGCAAGCATCCTCCATTATCTTGACTGTTACCATATACTGAGGAGTTCCTGCAATCTCAGAGACATGCACATAGAGAACAGTAAAATAATGATTGTCTTTGACTTTTGGTGGGTCATAAGGGGAGGGCCTCTTTCATGAAGGCCATGAAAAATCTCCATATATTGGACATTAAATATGCCATGGTGTGTTCAGCATGACTGTGTGTTGTCATGACCAGAGGGCCACATTTTTCTCTGTTTCATGTAAGGTCTGGGACTGACTTCAAATGAGACTGCATAAGGAGGCCGTGCAGAACCCCCAATTTTTCCCTCATCTCAAAACGCCTGCATAGAGGTACACCAACAGTGGCTCAGGTGCATCAAGATGGTCAAAACGTGGTTGGAGGGGGCTGCAAAACTCACAGCCTCAGATTCTGAAAAGACACAAATACCAATAAGGGACGTCTTGGGAGATACAGCTTGAGCCATACTAAAATTCCGCATTGGACGCTAATCAGAGTACAGGCTCACCCTGTGTCACCCCACACACGGCAAATGATCTTCACTGAGCCTGCGGCATATCTCTGCTTACAGGGGCCTAAGGCAGTGGAGAGGTTGGTTGGCCCAGAGTACAATGCCCACACTACTGGTAGACATCCAGGAGGCACCCAAAACCTGGGAGTGGTGCTTCTTTGGTGTGGACATGGCAGAGTGGTCAGTAGCACTGCAGGGATGCCCTATTTATTCCTCCCCCCATTTATTTGGTAGACAGATACAGTAGCCTACTGGTTGGTTATGTTGTAATATAATGCTTGGATGGGGAGATGTTGCTTTACTGTCCTGGGATAGAGAAATTGGGATTTAAGTTTGAGAATCTTGTGGCTTTCTATCATTCACATTTATAACACTCGTGTAGGGGCAGGAGTTGTCATTTCATTGCCCTGGGGTATTCAGGGACACAATGGGGTACAGGGACTTGCGCTGTCAGGTAGACACGTACAAAATAATATCCTGGAATATGTGCAGCCTGAATACTATGACTAAGTGCTACAAAGTCCTGCGTACCTAAGGCAAAGAGGAGTGCACATAGCCTTATTTCAGAAGACTCACTTGAATGCCAGAGAAGGGATGCCATTATGTAAGAGATGGAGGAGACAAGCTATTTATACCAGGTACTCTGCTTTCGCTAGGCAGCCACTCATATGGGTGAAGCAGTGGGTGCCCTTCCAGGTCACTCGCAAAAGGGTGGATGGAGAAGGGAGTTACACTATCATAACGGGCAGCTTAGCAGGTAGAGACATCTCAATAGTTAACTTTTATGCACCTAATGTCAACCAGATCACATTTTTAATGCCTTGTCATACACACAGACTCCCCCCAATGTTGCAGGCAATCCTTATCAGTGGAGGCTTTAATTGCATAGCCAATGTTGACCTAAATCGCTCCCTCCCCACATTCAGGGCCTTACCATCTACTCACCTGGCTGGGATGTTATCCATCTGGCAGCAACATTGGTGGTGGATGAGTGGGGGAAGTCCACCCTAACGAACAAGATTATTCTTACTTTTCAGGCCTACACATGTTGCATGCCAGTCTGGATACTTTCATATGCTCACTTGATGCACTTCGTTCAGTAAAGGACATAGGGGGTCATTTTGACCTCGGCAGTCTTTTTCAGAGACCGCCGAGGTACCGCCGTGCTGAAGACCACCAGTGCAGGCGGTTTTCCGCGTGACGTATTATGACTGCTGGCAGCCCTCCGTCCTTTTTAAGATGGAGAGCCGCCAGCAGCCATACTGGCGGTCGGCGGGGAAGTGGAGGTTGCTCCACCGCCCCGTCAACAGAACACCGCCCACTGAATCACATCCCATGGTTCGGTGTGGCGGTGTTCTGTTGATGGGGTGCCTGTGGCGGAGCAGCCCCCATGGATCCCGTCCCCTCCCGGAGGATCAACGGACAAGGTAAGTTGATTGTCTGTTAGGGGAGGGGGTGTTGTGTGTTGAGTGCGTGCATGGGGGTGTGCGTGTGAATATGTAGAGGAGGTGTGTGAGTGCGTGTATGTATGCAGGGTGTGTTGTGTGTATGGGAAATGTGTGCGGGTCGTTCTGTGTGCATTTCTGCTTGTATGTTTGCGGGTATGTGTTGCTGTTGTGTATGTGTGCGTGTAGGGGTGTGTGTCTGTGCATGTTGGTGGTGGGGAGGAGGGGGGTCCTGCCACCTTTGGGGGGTGCCAGGGGTTGTGGGGGGTGTGGGGGAGGACTCGGGTGGGGGAGGAGAGTGGGGGAGACCCCTATCAGTGCCAGCAAAGGAATTACCTGGCACTGATAGTGCCTACCGCCATGGATTTTGTGGCGGTTCCAAACCACCCGAAATCCATTGCGGTATGCAGGGTCCTGATACCGGCGGCGGTCTGGTGACAGCTGCTGGGCTGGAGACCCAAGTCTTCAGCCCAGCGATCGTCGCCGCCCTGGTGGTTGGAGTGGAGAAGTGGCGGATGACCATGACGGTAACCGCCATGGTCATAATTCCTTTTTTTTTTTGCCGGCCTGTTGACGGTTTTACCGCCACTTCTCCCCCGTCTGCCAGGGTCATAATGAGGGCCATAGACTGCTTGGCAAGGACTATATCTGATCATAACCCCCTTTTCCTATGATTGAAATGGGAAAGCTCAAGAACCTGCATTCCAATTTGGCACCTGAAAGCAGAAAGCCTGGAAGATTCTGTGTTCCATGAGACCATATCGGAGGGAAATCCAACATTATTTCACTGATAGCGATGGCTCAGGGACCTCTGTACTCAGCAAATGGAAGGCATTTAAAGTCATCCGGGGTCAGTGTATATGGGAATCAGTTAGATTTCGACAGACCCTGTTACCCGAGATTACTACGGACAGACAATTTCACCAAGAGGTGGAATGAATTTGGCCTGATAGGCTGGACTTCCAGCAGGAATTACTAGAAGCTAATAAAAGGGTAGAGCGCCTCTGATGTTTTGATTACAAGGAATATATGATAAGCGTCCACACAGAGAGGAACAAAACTGGTTCGTTGCTAGCCTGGTTGGCTAACCATGCCAGGAACGGAGCTCAGATCCTGGGACTAGTCATGGCAGCAGGAGATAGAGATTATAAACTGGATGAGATTATTCAGAGCTTTGCTGGACACCACTTTACAGGTTAGCGATTGAGTCGATAGGGCGACCAGTATCCAGTGTTTCTTCATGGATCTACTCCTGCACAGACTCTCGCACAAAGAGGCGGGGGAGCTAGAAAGAGCTATATCAGTAGAACAGATCAAGGCTGAACTGCAGAGAATGGCCCAGGGGAACATTTCAGGAACAGATAGGATTCCGGTGGAGTTTTGTACGACATATGCTGACGTGTGTGCCCTCGACTGGCCGCCTTGTATAGGGAGCCACTGAGGGCCCACACCCTGCCTCACTTCCTGAGAGAGGCTGTTGAACTTTGTTGGCCTTAGGACTCTGTGCACTTTACCGCTGCTAAGCAGTACTAACCTGCTTGTAGTTTCTCCCCAAGACATGATTTGATTGACATATACCCAATTGGCATATTTAATTTACTTATAGGTCCCTAGTAAAGTGCACTGTGTGTGCCTAGGGCTGTAAATTAAATACTACTAGTGGGCCTGCAGCACTGCTTGTGCTACCCACTTAGGTAGCACTTTAAAACATGTCCCAGGCCTACCATTGCAGTCTGAATGCAGTGTTACACTGCCATCTCGATTTGGCATTTAAAACCTCTTGCTAAGCCTTAAACTCCCCTTTTATTACATATCAGTTACCCCTAAGGTAGGCCCTAGGTACTCCATAGAGCAGGGTGCTGTGTAATTAAAAGGAAGGACATGTACTTTTAAGTTTTACATGTCCTGGTACTGAAAAACTCACAAAGGCATTATTCACTACGGTTAGTCCTACCACTCTCATAGTATAACATTGAGGATTCCTTATTACATTTAATAAGATGCAACTCTTGATATGTTATGTTTAGTACCAATGGAATAGTAATAATACATTATTTTTAAATGGTAAAGTCGGATTTATTGTTACAGTTTTGAAAATACACTTTTAGAAAGTTGGCATGTCCATGCTGTTAGACCTGTGTGCTTGAAGCCTGTCTCCAATACACATCTGGGGAGGGTTGGCATCTGGTTTTGTGCATTCCCTCTACACAGCCCCACACAAAGGGAGCTTAGGTGTGACTAATGAGCCATGAACATCCTGATGAGCAATCCTGGGCAGGATGGGAGGAAGGAGCTTGGCACAGTCTCACATTTACACCTGTGTAGGGTGTGTCCTGTCCCCACGCAAAGGACTGCTTAATGTCCTTGAAGTGAGTCTGCAGCCAGGGCAGGAAGGGGGGACTTCTGTGCATTTCAAAGCGAATCTTTGAAGTCCCCCCCCACTTCAATGGCACCATTGGGTACAAGAACTGGACTTCTGACCCTCCCAACTCAGTACACTTCTGGACCTGTGTATACTTTGTAGGAAGAAGTACTGCTGTGCTGCTACAAGGTCTGCTACTCTGCTGGACTGCTACAATGGATAAACTGTTTTCTTTCTGTGCTTAGCTGCTGCCCTCCTTGCCTGAGTGAGAAGGATTAGACCTGCATCAAATGCCAGAGGGACCACCTGTGAGCCACCGTACATGTGTGGAATACCAGACAAACCCCTAAATCATGGAGAGAAATACTGGGACAGCTGTGGTGGGCTTTCTGTCTAGCTGGACCTTTTGGAAGTTACTCCCAGTTTTAGTAGCTGGATGGATAGCGATAGCAAGAGTAGTCACATAAAAATAAATTTGTTGCCCTAAGTGCCCCAGGTATGCACAGACATGGGTCCTGGGGCTCACTCTGCCACTGGATTCAAGCTAGTCTAGGTAATGAGGGGTGACACCCCAAAACTTGTCCCAAGATCCTTGTTTCTGTTCCAGGGAGGACCTGGCCTGGCAGTTCTGACCGGACTATTCACATGGGGAGCAGGGTCACAACTGATTTGCATATGGCTGGATCCAAACAAGGGTGGCATCGTGGGCAATAAAACGATGGATTTAGGCCCAGGTCTCTCTCTGGGGATGAATGTTTGACATTGTTCAGCATTCCATCCATGATCTGTACTTTTTGCGATTGTAAACCAACTGTGGTCCTGATCATCAGGACTGCTTTGTCTGCTTAGAGCAGAAGCAGAAGCAAGCGCGCACCTATCTGGGGACAGTCATCCTGAACAGTCAATGAAGCTTGCTCTAGCCCATTTATGTGTAATGTGAATAGGAGTGGGGTGAGGATACACCCCTGCTGAACTCCCTTCCAGTTTTAAAGTGATGGGTGCATGCAGGAACATTTCTATAGTGAACAGATGCTATAGTATGAGCATGAAGATCTCTTAAGAAGTAAAGAATGTCCATGTCCAACCCAATGGAGAAAAGCATGCACCAAAATTTGTCTTGATTGACCTTGTCAAAAGCAGACATAAGGTCCATAAAAGCCAGGTGAATCAAATCGGGCCATGGTACCTTGAACTTATTAATTGATAATCATATATAGGTTCAGACACTGGTCGATTTTGGATCCATGTGGCCTGAAGCCATATTTTAAATCAGAAGCTATATTTTTCTTATCTGCCCACACAGTCTATCCAAAAGCACCCTCTCCCATGGCCTTGACAACAGAGTCAATCAACGATATCGGTCAGCAGCATTGAAGGTTATCTTTATCACCTTTCTTGAGAACGGGGCTATAACTGAAGCACCTAAGAAGTTGGAGGACCCTCCCTACCTCCTGCATTTATAATCAAATTTAGTGCTGGGCCCCGTATCTCAATGTCACCAATAAACGTGTGAGGGGGGATTCCGTCAGGGCCTTGGGCCCTATTTCTTGACAGGCCCTAAATGTCCTGATTGACATATCCAGTGTGAATATGAGATTTGACCCCCCTATGACAGATGAGCCTAGTTCATTATCTGCTAAAAGGCAGGATTAGCTGCAGGCAGATGAAGTAATGCAGTTACATTTTAAGAAATATTCTCAAAGGGGGCTAAGATCGCCCCATTCATAGAGGACAGATCCAGGCATCTAAAAATCTTTTGCATACAGCCAGAGAATAAAGAATGTTTAAAGAGCTTTGGCTCCACTAGGGACTATCTTAATCACCTACCTAGATTAACTGGGGAACACACACTCTCTACCCCTGCAAGACTCCGGATTGAACTCACTCAATGAAAGAGAGACCGGGCTTTGATCCTAAAAAGTACTTTGACGGATTTCAAGGTTGGAAATCAGCATGAAGAGAGAGGCTGACACAAAGATAAAATCAATTATTGAGGCACAACCTCAACCCCTAAAAGTTGGAATGATTTGTAAAGCTATGGAATTAACCAATTTATTCAGGGAAAAAACTAGATATTATTTAGGATAGTATTTAGCTCAATACTCTCACAGGTATGATCCATATGTAGTCCTTCTGCCACAGTATAGTTGAATCAAGAGGGCTCTTGCATAAATAGATGTGAACACCTCCTGCAACAATTAAGTTATCTGAAACATGCCTTTTACCTGTCAGCATACCATGAACAGAACTCAAGGTAGACTGAAAGAATGGTAGACTGCTGTGACCACAATTTAGCGTGCTAAAAATTTAGGAAGTCTACCATAGTAAAACCAGGAAAGTAAAACTTAGAACCTATATTATAAGTTACCCTGAATCAATTTCCATAATCGTTACACCAAAAGCTACAAAAATAAAGACTATTAAATGACCTTTTGCCCTCCCCACTGCTGATTTTACTGCAGGAGTAAAATAAGTTTTGTACCCTTCAAGAAAAAAACAATTTGACTCCTCCAAAGTTTCTTGCAAACAGATCACAGGGTATTGCCTTATAAAATGAAGCCAGTTCAAATCACTGAACTTGGATGTGAGTCATAATTGAAGGGGGATTCAGATAGAGAGACATCAGAGTTTGAAGAAAAATCAGGTTGAACACGTCACTCACATGAGTCCAGGTTACTCAAGGGAACATATGTATTAACGGTCTACAAGACAGGGGATCCGGGAGACCTTCTGAAAGGGGGTCTTGATTTTTATGCAACCTTTTTACGAGGGGTGGAGCATACCAGCTCAGGCTTATAAAAGTAACCAAGTGAATTAGTTAAGGCTTGCTGTTTCTCAAGGAATTTATGGTGGTCAGTGCTCGAACTTTATGAGCAGATGAATCCACAACAGTAGCATCCTGATCCTTAGGGTTCAAGCCAACATTTGCTTTAGTTGTAGGTCCCTCCCGTTTTTTCTCCTATGTGAAGGGAGAGGAAGATCTGTATTAAAGTCTATCATAGGCTCTATAAGAATTCCCTTCTGAGAATATGGTATTTCTGTGGCTGACTTGTGCACTATTGCTTGAACATGCACACTGCTAGCATTATCTTTGTTACCTTCTATTTACATGTGGACAGAGGCAATTACATGTGCTGTGTGTTGGCCTGAATTGCAACAAAAAAGATTGCAGTTATCCTTGCTAAATGGCCATAGCATCTGTGAGCCCTCTGGTATAGCTGCTATCTGAAGGGCCACACATAGTGTACATAGTGGGACTTTATTTGGGGGTTGCTTTGGAGAAGGTAAAAACTAAATGAACACATTCCCAAGAGACATGAACAACCTAGATCTGATAATGTGGACCTAATAACTAACCACTAAGATACTGGTTACCATAAAGAGATTGCACTGCAGATAATCAGTGGAATAATTTTTGCATGTTCCACTGTGATCCTGCACCTGTCATTTGCTTTAATAGATCAATGCTGCTTGACTTGCAGCACATTGCTAGAATGCTGTTCCCTTGCTTATTTTATTATTGTTGTACTGTATTACATAGTTAGTATATCTAAGTAGTTTTCTTTGTTCTTGAAGCTATTCTAATGGTCTGGACAGTCATTATTGAGTTCTATTGTGTGATTGCTGCCTTCTGAGTTTCTACCTTGCGTCAGTACACTGAGAGTCAAGTGCCTAAATGACATACTTGTTGCTCAGTTTTTGGTCACTGGAGTAGGTCAAGTCTCAATGCATCAATGGTAAAAGGCCGGACTCACCTCGGTTGTGGTCCAGTAACTGTCTTGTTCCTGGACACACAAAGTAGTTTTTGATTGCTGCCACCTCCAAACTGCAGAAATGGCAATTGAGTCTAATGTGGCCACCAATCATATGCAAAGGCCTTCATGTATTCTTTTGAAACTGAGTAGGTACTAAATAATCCAAGATTATTTCAAAATTCATCCTACTGAAGACAATTAATATATATCAGATTTGGCAAGGTCCAAAACAAGGTTCATCAAGACTTCAACTAAATTAATCACAGAATACAATTTAATTTGAATGTAGGGGCACCAAATGTACATTTCAAATACATTTTGTAGATGTGACATGGTTGTGATTGCTTGAAATTGTGTTTTTTAGTCCAATAGTCTGTGCCTTGATAATCTAAATACAAGATCATTTAACCCAGAGAGAGCACCAGCCAATATCAGCAGGGGATACTATTGGTATGTAATGATTCAAATGTCATAAGCTGAGTATTTCAGCCCAAACACATTTAGGTGGTCCTTAAGACTTCGGCGGTCGGAGCTAACATGGCGGTAGTACCGCCAACAGGCTGGCAGTACTTACCATCCCATTATGACATTGACCACTCTGACCGTCATGGCAGTAGCAGCCGCTGGGCTGAAGATAAGGATCTCCAGTCCAGCGGCCGCCATTGTGCCGCCGGCGGTATCATGACCCTGCCTACAACCATGGTTCACAGCGGTAGGACCATTGCGGCAGCTTCAACATCAAGAACCCACTGGCAGCCGCCAACACCTCAGACTCACTGCCCCCCAGCCACACTAACCTCCTGCTCTCCCGGAACCTCGTCAGCGACGATGACACCATCAAAGTTATAAACACCATTCACTCCGGCTCACCATCCGACCCCTGCCCGCACCATACCTTCAACAAAGCAAGCTCTATCAACGCCCCCCAAACTCCGGATGATCATTAACAGCTCCTTCGAGACTGTCACCTTCCTGGAAAGTTGGAAGCACGCCGAGATCAACGCCTTACTCAAGAAACCCAAGGCGGACCCAAAGGACCTCAAAAACTGCCGGCCCATCTCCCTGCTCCCTTTCCCAGTGAAGGTCATTGAGAAGATCGTCAACAGGCAACTGACCCACCTCCTTGAGGAAAATAACACTTTGGACCCTTCCCAATCCGGTTTTCGCAGCAACCACAGCACCGAGACCACCCTCATCACTGCCACCGACGACATCAGGATCCTGCTGGACAAAGGCAAAACCGCCGCCTTCATCCTCCTGGACCTCTCGGCCACCTTTGACACCGTCTGCCACCACACCCTATGCACACGCCTCCACAAAGCACGGATCCACGACAAAGCTGTGGATTGGATCACCTCCTTCCTCACCAGCAGAACCCAGAGAGTCCGCCTCCCTCCTTTCCGGTCTGAAGCCACCAAGACCATCTGCGGCGTACCCCAAGGATCTTCCCTCAGCCTGACACTCTTCAACTTCTACATGGCACCGCTTGCCAGCATCCTCCGATCTCACAACCTCAAGACCATCTCATACGCCGACGACACCCAGCTGATCCTCTCCCTCACCAAGGACCCGCCACTGCCAAAACCAACCTCCACAAAGGAATGAAGGCCGCTGCCAACTGGATGGAGAACAGTCGCCTAAAACTGAACTCGGACAAGACAGAGGTCCTCAGCCTTGGCCCCACCCCCTCTGCCTGGGACGACTCCTGGTGGCCGACCACACTGTGAGCCGCACCGACGCCCACCAACCACGTTTCATCCTGGACTCATCGCTCTCTATGACCCAACAAGTCAACGCCGTCTCATCCTCCTGCTTCAACACCCTCCACATGCTCCCAAAGATCTACAGGTGGATCCCCACCGAAACCAGAAAGACGGTCACCTTTGCCCTCGTCAGCAGCAGACTGGACTATGGCAATGCTCTCTACGCGGGAACCACAGCCAATCTCCAGAAAAGACTGCAACGCATACAGAACGCCTCCGCAAGCCTCATCCTCGACATCCACCACCGCAGCCACATCACAGCCCACCTGAGAGACCTACACTGGCTCCCCGTCAACAAGAGGATCACCTTCAAGCTCCTCACCCACATCCACATCGCACTTCACAACACCGGACCAGCATACCTCAATGAATGACCTCAAAAACTACCGGCCCATCTCCCTGCTCCCTTTCCCAGCGAAGGTCATCGAGAAGATCGTCAACAGGAAACTGACCCACCTCCTTGAGGAAAACAACACTTTGGACCCGTCCTAATCCGGTTTTCACAGCAACCACAGCACCGAGACCACACTCATTGTCGCCACCGACGAAGTCAGGCCCCTGCTGGACCAAGGCAAAACCGGGGCCCTCATCCTCCTGTACATCTCGGCCGCCTTTGACACCGTCTGCCACCAGACCCTATGCACATACCTCCACAAAGCAGGGATCCACAACAAAGCTCTGGACTGGATCACCTCCTTCCTCATCGGCAGAACCCCGAGAGTCCTCCTCCCTCCTTTCCGATCTGAGGACACCAAGACCATCTGCGGCGTACCCCAAGGATCTTCCCTCAGCCTGACCCTTTTCAGCTTCTGCATGGCACCACTCGCCAGCATCGTCCGATCTCACATCCTCAACATCATCTCATAAGCCGACAACACCCAGCTGATCCTCTCCCTCACCAAGGACCCCTCCACCGCCAAAACCAACCTCCATAAAGGAATGAAGGCCGTCACCAACTGGATGGAGAACAGTCACCTAAAACTGTACTCGGACAAGACAGAGGTCCTCATCCTTGGCCCCACGCCCTCTGTCTAGGACGACTCCTGGTGGCCGACCACACTGGGACCCGCACCGACGCCCACCAACCACGCACGCAACCTGGGTTTCATACTAGACTCCTCGCTCTCCATGACCCAACAAGTCAACGCCGTCTCATCCTCCTGCTTCAACACCCTCCTCATGCTCCGCAAAGATCTACAGGTGGATCCCCACCGTAACCAGAAAGACGGTCACCCAGGCCCTCATCAGCATCAGACTGGACTACGGCAACTCTCTCTATGCGGGAACCACAGTCAATCTCCAGAAAAGACTGCAACGCATACAGAACGCCTCTGCACGCCTCATCCTCAACATCCACCGCCGCAGCCACATCACAGCCCACCTGAGAGACCTACACTTGCTCCCCATCAACGAGATGATCACCTTCAAGCTCCTCACCCACAGCCACAAAGCACTCCACAACACCGGACCAGCATACCTCAATGAATGACTCACCTTCTACACCCCAAACCGACAGCTCTGCCCGACGACCTCGCCCTCGCCACCGCTCTACGCATCCACAAGACTACAGCCAGCGGCAGATCATTCTCCTACCTCGCCGTCAAGACCTGGAACACCCTCCCCATCCACCTACGGGAGACCAAGGACCTGCTGACCTTCAGGAGACACTTCAAGACCTGGCTGTTCGAGCAGTAGCATCTCCTCCTCCCCCCCAAGCACCTTGAGACCCTTGCGGGTGAGTAGCACGCTCTACAAATGTACTGATTGATTGATTGTTGGTTTTCGTGTCGTTCGTAACACCATGAAATCCATGGCAGTAGGCCCTATCTGTGACAGGGAATTCCTTCCCTGTCACTGATAGGAGGCCCCCTCCCCCTAAACCTCTCCAAACAACCCCCTACCTCGTACATCCACGCCCCCAATCACACACACACACACACACAGACACACACTCATCCACACATACATACACACATGCACTCATCCATTCACGCACACATCCGCATACACATCAAAACGTACATACAGACACACATTCACATTTGCATACATACACACACTCGCACACATTCATACAAGCACACAAACAATTCTAAAAACACAGTTGCATTCATGCACAGACTCACACATACATGCACGCACAACACACAACACCCCCTCCCTTGTAGGAGACCAGACTTACCAGGATCCAGGGGGTCTTCCGGCAGGGGACTGGACAGGGCACTGCTACCGCCAGCAGCGCCCACCAGCAGAACACCACCAGGCTGTTTTTTTGGTGTGGTGGTGCTGGTGGTAGCAGAGCCACCTTACCGCCATCCACCAGTATGGCCACAGTCGGATTTCTACCCTTCTTGTGCGAAAATCCAGCTGTGGTCATATTATGGCAGATTGATGGTAGCCGAAACAACGGTCTTTTTTCCACCATTGTCATAATCGGATCCTTGATGTTTCCACCATCATCTTTTAAAACTCTATATTACAACATTCCACAATCACCATATGCATTTACAGCTAGAAGGAGAGAGGCTTCTAATTTGCCTCTAATGAAATCCATCCCTAGAGGTTAGGAACCTGTTTCAGATAAGCATGCCACTAGTTTCTACGAGAAAGAATGATTTGGACATGTTGTAATTTTCTATTCTCTCGCTCTACAATATCAGTGAAGTGATAGTCTATGGAACCCTACTCAAATTAAGCCTGTCCTTTCCTTTTCCTTAGCATCCATTATTTGTTCTGTAGCTCAATGTACAGCATTTTTATTAAAGGCTATTTTTGCCAATGTGGATCTGGACATTATTTTAATTTTTATCATTTTGTTTTCATTATTTTATTTTAGAAAAAAAATTATAAAACAATACTCAAGCATTAGCAATCTGGTACAAAAGGTATGACAGAAACAAATGAAAGAAACTAAAACAATAATTGAGTCAAAGGGCAAAGAGCAGAATGGTAATTATATGGAATTACCTATTTATAGAGGATGCACATTACATGCCTAACAAACGTTCATTAAATTCCGTCAAAATATTTGGAGATCTCAAATGAGGGCTTTGACAATAAACCTGAGCTCAAAATATCTTCTGTCCACAAGTCTTTTATAAATGTTATGCACCTGAAATGTTCCTGCTATCAACCCAAGTAAGACCAAGATACCCTCCCAGAAATTCTTTTTCACCATTCAGTCTGCCACTAGATGTTGTGGATATGCATTCCCCAAACCACACATCTAGCAAGCACCCCTGCAGTAAATGTCACTTTGAAAGTTTGATATGGGACCAAGGGGATCAGAACCAAATTTTCTGGTGAGCAATACATAACTTCAAATCTCATCGAAACCCTTTCACTTCATGTAAACCTACCAAACAATCACATTTTCATACAACAAATCCCACATTCCTTTTAAAGCTGTATATACCTTATGACCTTATTCAAATAATAAGTACCACAAACCAATCCATCATTACTTTGGCATATTAAATTCCTTATCCATATCTTCCACTCAAACCTCCAGGATCATTTAGTGATCAAGTAACTCCATAGTTCTTCTTGAATCAAACCATACTTCCCGTGAAACAACCATTAAGCAAGCATTCTTATAACATTGTATAACTGCTCAATGAAAAAAATATCTGCTTGAACGCATGACCTCCAACACAAAGTAATACCTTTCAAATTCAATATGGCATTACCCCACATAAAAGGGAGCTCTATAGAACAAGACAAGACACTGAAAAAAAGACAAAATTGACACCACACCAGTTTAGGAAAATAGCCAATATTTATTTAAACCAAACAAGACCAAAATGGCAAAATTCCAATATACACAAGACAAGATATGATTTTTTAAAGTAAAAAGAGTCTTACTCCATAGAAAACAATGGAATTTTTTTTACACAAAGTAACTGGTTTGAGTAAAACAAATAGCTGTACAGGTGAGTGAGCTTTGGAAAAGTCAGTGATGCATCGATTTCTTACTCACAAGTGAGGCCGAGAGTCATTTCTTCTCTGGTCAGGTAGGTGATGTGGCATTTTTTTCTCTCGCAAGAGACCGATGCGTCGATTTCTGGATGGGGCACCTCAGATACGTGCAGATTCACAATGACTTTGACGCCCAGCGATGATGCGTGAGAAATCCAGCTGCACAGTGATGGAAACCTGTACTACATGGGGGTTGCATCATTTTCAGCAGCTGCAAGTAGGTGTTGGTTGTTTCTCCAGTTGCAATGCTGGTGATGCGTCAATTTCCCAGCAGCAATACAGGTTGTGCATCAATTTCAGCCACGTGGTGAGTGGCACATCGTTTTTACAGCCACATTGCAGGTAGTGCATCAAATTGTTTCCCGCACGGCTCCCTGTATGTGAATTCAGTCCTTGTTCTACCAGCTTCACCTTTCAAGGGACTGGATAGGGCACCACCCGGCAGGGCAGGAGTGCCAGCAGAGAGTCCAGGTGCTGGCAGAGTAAGTCTTTGATGGCCCTGAGACTTCAAAACAGGAGGCAAGCTCAATCCAAGCCTTTGGAGACACTTAACAAGCAGGAATATGCCACAAAGTCCAGTCTTTGTCCTCTTTCAGGCAGAAGCAGTAACTGCAGGATAACCCAGCAAAGCACAGTCACAGGCAAAGGGGCAGTACTCCTCCTCCAGCTTTTCAGCTCTTCTCCTTGGCAGAGGTTCGTTTTGGTTCAAGAAGTAATCTGAAATCTGGGTTTTTGGGTCCACTACTTATACCCCTTTCTGCCTTTGAAGTAGGCAAACGTCAAAGGAAAGTCCATGTTCTTTACAAGATCCTGCCTTACCCAGACCTGGCTCCAGACTCACACCAGAGAGCTGGAGACTGGATTGTGTAAGGGCATGCACAGCCTATTCAGGTGTAAGTGACCACTCTTCCCCCCACTCTAGCTCAGATGGCCCATCAGGGTAAGCAGGCTACACCCCAGCTCCCCTTGTGACAGGGTCTAGAGAGGATTCACAAACAGCCCAACTGTCAGTCTGACCAGACAAGGAATACACAAGCAGGCACAGTTACAGAATGGTTTAAGCAAGAAAATGCCCACTTTCTAAAAGTGGCATTTTCAAACTGACAATTTAAAAAACAACTTTACCAAAATATGTCCTTCTAAAGTGTGAGTTCGGAGACCCCAAACTCCAGATCTCTATCTGCTTCCAACGAGAAACTGCACTTAAAAGATATTTAAAGGCATCCTCCATTTTAACCTATGAGAAAGATAGACCTTGCAACAATGAAAAACAAATTTGGCAGTATTTCACTCTTAGGGCATGTAAAACACATTGGTACATGTCCCACCTTTAACATGCCCTGCACCCTGCCACTGGGGCTACCTAGGGCCTACCTTAGGGGTGACTTACATGTATAAAAAGGGAAAGTTTGGGCCTGGCAAGTAGGTTCACTTGCCAGGTCGAATTGGCTGCTTAACACTGCACACACAGACACTGCAGTGGCAGGCCTGAGCCATGTTTATAGGACTACTCATTTAGGTGGCACCTCCAGTGTACTTTACTAGGGATTTACTAGTAAATCACATGAGCCAGTCATGGAAAATCCAATTACACATACCTTTTACACAGGGAGCACTTGTACTATAGTACTGGTCAGCAGTGGTAAAGTGCCCAGAGTACCAAAAATAGCAAAAACAGAGTCCAACACACAGTCAAAACATGGGACGCAGAGGCAAAAAGACAGGAGAGACCACTCCAAGGATGACAGGTCTAACAACAACTTTTTACAAAATTCCTTGTAGCTTCCTAAATTATACAATATAGTGGTTCCAACCAGTTATATGGATACATAATCCATCAAAGGGAGTCCAATAAATGGCAAGATTTCTGGGCCAAATAGCCTTCAAATAGCCTGGCTAGCACTAGTCCCTCAAAATTATAGTTTTGTAGTCAGAACTCCTTGAGAACTTGTCAACTTGTTTCGGTCCATACAGATACAGCCTCATTAGGACACCAGAAGACAAGGAATACTTGTGATTCTGATGTGATTTGTAAACCATTATCTTTTCTCTTGAATTCTAGAGGTAGCCAACTAATTTGAAGCCACCTTTTCAGGCTGGATCAGTGACTCCCCAGCCCTGGTTGGTCCCACCGGGTAGAGGAAAACCAAACTCCAACAGTAGAATGCCAAATGTGACATGCAGAATGAAAGCAAAATGCAATATGGACACATCACAATTTTCTACCAAAAGCGGACCCTTTTTTCCAATGTGGATAGGTCTAGATTTTGGACTGTAGCTCAGTCAGCACCAAGTGTAATCTACCAAACCAGCATATATTTGTAAACTAGACATCCAGGGCCGTCCACATTCTTATGCCCAGGCACACAAGTGGGGTAGCATTTTTATCTGGACAAGTGGGTGAATACTGGATGGTAGGACGTTTGTGGATCCTTGCACCTTCCTATAGTTTACATCACAGAAGTGCAAGGAAAATTTGTGCTTTTATTCAATGTTTCACATTTGCAGGGATCCACACAAGCAACACGTCCCTAGGCTTCCCTTGATGTCTACTTTTCAGAAATGTCTATTTTTCCCTACATGGTTTTCAACCCCAGGACTAATTAGTACACCTACCATAGTTATCAATATTCCCACAATACATTTTGGGCCCTTCCCTGTTGTGGGCACTTGGTCCACCCACCACAGGTAGCATTTTTATCAGAAGACCTGGGAGAACGCTGAGTGGTAGGAAACGTGTGCTGGTCTAGTGAACCCACCACTTTCCCACACAGAAATGTTTGGAAAATGTGACTTTTTATCTACATTTGAGGTTTGCAGGGATTTCAATCTTCCTACCACCTAATGTTTCTCCACATGTCCTGAAAAAAGCGCTACCCTACTTGTGTGCCTGGGCATAGTGCCCTTGTCAGAAATGGATCACCTGGGGTCAATGGGAGTCATTGCATGCAGACTACTGTTGCCCCTTCATGCTGCCACAGATGTAAATCTGGTACTAATTTGTTAAAGTTCGTCCACCACTTACACTGGTTGGCTTTAGCACCTCCAGAAATACTGGTTTCAAAGCACAAATATTTACAAACGTATCTGAATATGGAAACCAAAACTTCAGAAGGTAAGCCATGAAGTCACTTCACAGTACCAATCAAGTTATGGTCAATTTACACGTCATTCACGCACTACACACAAGATTTTCATAACGTAGGCCACAGACCCACTCCAGCAGACTCTCATCAACATATCACTGCCATGCAAGTGCATCACATTCATATGCCACAGGACAGAAATCGTTTGACTATATTTTAGCACCTCCTTCTTTTTGAACATGATCAAATGCATGCCTAGTTAAATTTTACTAATGGCTCCTATGATGGCCATATGAGGCTCAACAAGACATGTCTTACAATCACTGTGCTAAATTCAACTCTTTCTAGTTTGTAGACGTAAGTTGGGGGTCTTCGAGTAAGCCCTCAAGGCATTAATCCTTGAAATAATGAAGCACATCTACCTTTAAAACTAAGGCAAACATGTTGGGAGATATTCCAGACTTCCCTAAAGAGAAAATCATAAACTATGAAGAACAGTAGTTTTTGCCACACAGGTTAGTCTGTGAGAACATAGCATATGTCCCATATGTCCCATCAACGGTTATATGCAGTACAGTGCAGTGCTGTCACTGTAATGTACTTATCATACAGCAAACTGAACAGCTACTAAGTTCGCACGGCAGATGAACATGGCAAGCAATTCAAACATTTACCCATACATCCCATAGTAATTCAGCATTAGTGCGAGTGCAGCACCAATGGGTTTGAATTCATAGGTGAACACAAACTCATGGGATCTATATAGATACTGCCTTTACTATCTGCCTTCAACCTATGCAATATCCCTGGGAAATTACACCTACCCTAGCTCTTCTTACCTGTTCATGTCTCTGTCCTGACTAATCCTGTATAATTGCCTAGTGAATCTATACTAATGCGTTCTGTCCCCAGCTATTTGAAGCTCAAGAAAATATGTCTTTCATACACCATCAGAACACTTAGGCCCAGATTTAAGAAAAGTTAGTGCCAGCTTTGCGTAATTTTTTTAAAGCAAAAGTGTCTCTAACTCAGTGCCATATTTACATAGTGCCACTAAAACAGTCAGGAGCACCTCCTCCCCTTGCATCATTTTACAACAATGATATGCATGGTAGGCGTTCCCTCCTAAAAAACGACGCTAGCTCCAAATCTACAAGTCAATGGAAAAATAACACAGGTCTAGGATTGGGCTGAAAAAATGAGACTAATTCTGATTAGCATCAAAAATGTAACTCCTGGCCAGGCATTAAAACGAGGCCCAGCCACAACTACATGAGGAAAAAACACAAAAGGAACCCTGGAAAACAACTAGACAACATGGACCTGTTACTGCTACAGCTTGGCACCCAGAGAAGATAACAGCAATGATGCCAAGTGCCACCAGCACCACCGCAGCAACCGCGTCCACCACCACTGAAGCCACAAAGGCAGTGCAGAAGGAGGGAGCGAATATTCCACATAGGTGCATCCATCCTTGGCCTGAGGGATGAAGAGGTCATCCAACTTTCTTGTCTCAAGCGGGAGTCCATTGTACGGCTGCTCCATCACATTGCCCCCGATATCACAGCAAGAGTGGAAAGTAGTACAACCATACCACCCATGACCAAACTCCTGGGCGTCCTCCACATGCTGGCCGCTGGATCATTTCGGTCTACTGCAGCACAAGTGGGTGGTATCTCAAAAACCATCCTTGTCTACCTTCCTCCTTATGTTCCTGTACGCATCATTTGCCTCACACCCCACCACATCTGGTTCCCCAACACGCAGCAACTGCAGCAGGAGATCAAACAAGTATTCTACCAAATTGCTGGATTCCTGCATGTGCTGGGTGCATTGGACTGCACACATGCCCAGTTTGCCCCTCCTGATGCCATGGAACATCTCTTTACAAACAGTAAACATGCACACTCAATTAATGTGCAGGCCATTGTGAACCATTGAGAGATATTTACTAACATCCTCATCAAATATCTGGGCAGCGTCTATGATGTTTACATTTT